>NC_080790.1:44091215-44720799 GCF_028018385.1 Neofelis nebulosa | reverse complement strand
ACTTTGAAATTAGATTATGAAAGTAATGAATTTCAACAGAAGCTGTAATGACCAAGATTGTTCACCCTAGACATCCTAATATCTTTTAAATGCATTTTAATATAACCCTGGCTATTGGTATAAAGTATCTTATTTTTCTCTGAAAGGTCAAAATGATTAGGATATGGAGGAAATCTCTTACTTATTGGGTGGTTGTGATATTCATGGTGGTGGGAAGTCAGAAGTATTGGAGGACTGAGAAAATCTCATCTTCTTAATAGTCCTTCAATAGGCAATGTATAGTTTGTCTCAATGCCTTTTCTATATGACTGAAATCTACATACTCTATATATCTTAGGGACCTGGCTAATGTGTTTTAACATCTATATTTACTTTTTCCTGAAAGCAAATGCAAAGTTTCTGGCCCAGAGGACACACACCAGTTTCCCATGCCTCATTCTCCCTCTTAAGGCAATGCGATGAGGGCAGATGAATTCTGCACACTCAGAGGAGGTGCCACAGGAGAGGAACCACAAAATTATGCATCTGGGAGTTTAGATAGGAATTTGTGTTCAGCAGCCTTCTTCCCCTCCTGAGAAGAGGAGAAAAATCTTTGCTCTTTAATGTCAATAAACTCCCTTCAGGAAAGGTTCCCTACTCGTTATAAACCTTTGGGGATATAAATGAACGTTTCCTGGTTTTATCCCCCTTTGAAATGTAAACACAAATTTCTGGGCAGGTAAGGATGTAAATCTCTCTCCAGGTTCTTTCTCTATTTTAAATGGAGTGCTATTGAGTCATGCTTTGAACCAAGTTACCAGTCATTTTAGCTCAGAAAGCTCTGGCCACGCAGAAACATGAAAATATCTACCCTACATGACTTGTACATAATTAATGCATTCTGCTAGAATTCAGATATGTTCAGCTCTTAGCATGAGTGGCTAAAGAGTCCTAGGAGAGGATACAACTTGAGAAAGTAAGAGATACAATTTTAGGATTATAATAACCTTCTAACGTGAAAGTGGAAATGGGCTAGGGTAGATATAGAAAGGCTAATGATCACACATTCATGTGCCATACGTTTGGAGCAACGTAGTGGAACAAATAGCTCTTGTCTCGTGCCTGTCTGTCAAAGTAAAACCAAAAGGAAGGATATTCATTTAATTCTGTATGAATCACATTATGGGTTCAGAATAGTGGGGACCACAAATGGCATAATATTTCTTTGTCACTGCAAGGCCATTAATGTCCTCCAGGATAGTAGCAGTGGGGTAGCAGAAGGGCCTGCATATTTTGTCTGTGCTGGTGTCCATAGGAATTGGTGGCCAGGATGTATTAACTGTGCACAAATGAGGCAATAGCAAGTTCACCCAGATCCTCTGCCACATCAATAATAGTTGTTTGAATCCTAGAGAAGAGGAATGTGCTGACAGTCAATTGTTTGGGAGCACATGTGCTATATCATTGGAGTATTCCAGAAATAGTTTGATTTGGAAAAATGGGAAGCTTTGCTTGTGACTGGAAGACCTGAAATAACAGAAGGATCTAAAAACCAGAGAACAGACTTCTGTTTATTCTTTTTTTTCCTTTTTCTTTTTAGAGACTAAGAGAGCAAGGAGGGGTGGGGAGAGAGAGAGAGAGAGAGAGAGAGAGAGAGAGAGAGAGAGAGAGAGAGAGAAAATCCCAAGTGCAGTGTCAGTGACTATGCCCAGTGCAGAGTCAGACGTAGGGCTAGGGCTCAATCCCAGCTCAATCAGATCATGATGTGAGCTGAAATCAAAAGTCAGATGCTCAATGAACTAAGCCATCCAGACATGCCAGCATTCTGTTTATTCTTGTTAAAGTGATTCCAGAATGATTTCCCCACCTGGTTTGCCTTTCTGTATTTTACCAGTTCTTTAGTACTAGCTGGATTCTTCCTTATCAGTGAATTCCTCTTTCTAACTACACCAGCCAATCCCACTTCTCTGTGCTCTCATTACTCATATTATCTGTGTCACTTATTAGGTACCTACCACTTACCACCCTATGTCGCAAAACTCTGTGTTTGCTCATTTGTTTGTCTGAATGTATCTATCTGCCCTGTGTATGGGTATCTAGATAAATGTATGTGTGTACTGCTTACTAATTAAATTTTAACCCCTTGAGATCTGAGACCACCTCTTCATTTCCTCCAGGCTGATGAGAGTTCAAGCTCCAAAAGTTTTGTTAGCATAAATGAAGAATATAATGGACACAATATTCTATCTTATTTGGGGGGTTGTACCCTTTTTAAAAATTACATGCTTAACAATCAAGGTCAGGATCTTAGCAGTTATTTTATTACTTCTTAATCCTTTAAATCTCACTAATGACCAATTTAACTGTACTTACCAAGTTTGGTTTCCGCAATCACTATAAGCTCGATAAAGCATCATGTTCAATTCTTTATTGATTGCTTAAATTTCAAAATTAAATCTGCCATCCTTTCCTTTAAATTGATAAACTGTTTGTGATTATTTTTGAAATGCTTATTTTAAAATACAAGAACTTTCCAAGCAAGTATTTTCTTTCCTTGGGGAAAGGAACTTGTGTCTAGACGAGTGCAGATGGATGTTCCCCGATTCTCCTAGGGTAGTTATCATGAATGAAATTTACAGAGGCTTTTTTTTTTCCTCCTTCTTCTAGGCAGTCCTTTTTCATCTTTCATCAAACAATTCAGCTCATGGGTTATGTATGGCCTTCTGGAATCTGAATTTGATTTTGATGTTAGAAATGTACATTATAATTTTCCAAACATGAATTTATGAAAATGGCAGCCTTTAGGAACTCCCACAGAGGGAACAGATGACTGACTCTGACGAAAGAAAGTCCAAGAATACACACAGGATGGAAGAATTAGGACTAGCTGGGGTGGTGCTGATGGTTGTCCAGAGAATAGAAGCAGCCGACAAAGAGTCACCGGGAACTAAGGAGCAGGTTAAGCTAGGCTTCTTCTGTCTTTGCTCCTAGCTTCCAATGTTCAACATTGGCTATTGGCTAACTTGATTATGAGTCATCAAGATAAAGCATGGGAAAAGCTAGAATATCACTGGTCTAGACAGGATGAGATTTAAATTTAGAGAGTATTTAAATATGACTTCTACTACTCTTTCTACCACATTTAAAAAGCATTGGAGGATGCTTTACTCAAAATCCAGATTCAATTAATCAACTCATATAAAATAACATTGTAAGTTTGAGATAGAAGGGAAAAAGTTTCATGAGAATATTAGATTAAATAGGAGGTTTCTGGGGGAAAAAATGAGGTAAGGAAGGTAGTTTTGCTTTTTTTCCAGTTATGAGCATTTTGATTAAGTCTCATAACTTTTAAAGGTTCCCTTTCCTCATAGATCTGATGAGGTCATAATGGGTACAATGTTTGACACTGGCTTTTTTGGCAATCAAGATAAAATGGAAAATTCTGGGAGCTTATCAAATCTCATCCTAAGGGCAGATTTCATAGATTTCAAATTCACTATTAAAAATGCAAAACCATCAGAAAGATGATATGGTCATGCCAAGGACGGAGAAGGGCATAAAAGCAGGGAAACTAAGTTTTCAAGATAAGCTGTACAAACTTCGCAATTGGAGATGTTAGTGCTACTTTGAGTGTTATTTTCAACTTATTTCACCCTCACAAAGCCCACTTCTAGGTGACGAGTCATGTAGTTGTACCTCTGTCCAAAGGAGACTGGATGATTTTGTCTGCCTATAAACAAAGAAAAAAGGTGTGTGGACGAGTAGATAGAGAGACTTATGGTGTAAAGATAGTAACTATGGGAGCCATTTACTGTGAATCTTATGTGCCAGACATGATGGTAAGCATCTTGCATATATTCCAATTTTATTTTTTTTTTTGCCTGGAAGGCAGGATTCTATTTGTTTTATTTATCACTTTATTCCCAGTGGCTAAGTACTGTCTATGTTTGTATATAAAATTGTATACAAAATTTACTGAATATATTATTTTTAAACCTTGTATAAAAACCTGAAAGGCAGCTATCATCCCTGTTTTACACTTGAGTAAATGGAGGTTTAAACTGGTTAACTTGTAAAAAAGCAAATATCAAGATTCATTTATGCTTCTTCTTAGACCCAGTAAATACACCAGAAACTAGACCAAGCATAGTTGCTACAATTGGACAGAAATTTTACTATGTGCTGCTAACTGTTTTTACTGATATTTCTACTTACAGCATACTCTATTAGCTAGCTATTGCTATGTATCAAATCACCCCAAGGCTTAATAGATTAACATTATAAACATTTTCTATCTCATAGTTTCTGTGGGTCAGGAGGCTGGGTACAGTTCAGCTATGTGCCGTGGCCTCAAGATCTCTCACAAGAATGCAGTCAAAGTGTTGGCCAGGATGGCAGTCATCTTAAGGATCAATTGGTGAAAGAGCTGTTTCTGAACTCACTCGTGGTTGTTAGAGGGCTTCAGATCCTCATTTGTTGTTGGACTTAAGGCTTAAATTCCTTACTGGCTGTTGAACAAAGGCCTCTCTCTGTTATTTGCTATAGATGCTTTTCCACATCAACTGTCTTCCATCAGAGACAGAGCAAGTGAGAGAGCAAGAAAAAGCAAGCAAAATGGGAAGCCGGCATCTTCTTGTAACCTAATCTTAGAAATGACATCCAATCATTCTTGCTAATATTTTATCACTTGGGAGAAAGTCACTAGTCTCAGCCCATGTTCAAGTTGAGAGGATCACACAAGGGTATGAATACCAAGAGAAGAAGGATCATTTGGGCCCATCTCAGAGACTCATAACAGATCCCACAATGTGGACTTAATAGGGAAGTACTTAATTCAGGCACATTGTACCTATTTGCTTATACAATGGCTTCCTGAGCACACAAGAACCACTGAATCAAGACAGTGCTATGCAATATGTAGCCAGGAGTGAGCAGGAGAATAGTGGAGCTAAACAGTGGGGAAAGGAAGGCCAAGATTATCTCAAGGTAATTGGAGAAGGGATTTGGAGTGGAGGACAGATCTGAAAAATTGTGCACAGAAACAAGATGAGACTAGCATATAATTCAAAGATAACAATGTACATGTCAAAGAAAAGAAGAGAAGTAATGATATCACTAGGGAAAATTTCATTTGACTTAGGTTCTGAGATTCAAACATGAATCTCAGAATCTCTGAGAAGTTATGTTGCTGGTAGTGGTGAAAGTCATAACCAGGATCAGTGTGAGTATGCCAAGTCAGGGTCAGAAGTGAAGGGTCTGGATAATGCAGGAGATCCTAGCCAAGTGCTTCAACAAGATTCTAGCCACTCTTTTGTATTGAAAGGAAGCCTCTATGTCTGATTAGATATTTCTTGTCCAATAGGTAGAAATCTAGGCAGCTCAAAAAAAAAAAAAAAAAAAAAAAGGACTCAGAGTTCAGAATTTCGAAAGATTCCTGTTTGGATGGGGAGACCTTAGAAAGTCTTCTAACAACTTAATTAATGATCATGAAATTCTTGACTAAAACTACCAAACCAATGTAAAATGATGGATATATTCTTGGTTTGTCCTTCATTATTTTTGAATGGTGCCAAAGCTACAAATGTGTCACAGCTTCAGTTGGCCCTGGACCCTCCTTCTACACTGACTATGACTTGGAGCTCTGGCTCCGATGGTCTCCTCACTAAGTGATCGTACTTCACAAATGTGTTCAACTGTCAAGATATACCCAGAGCCTTTTAAGTTCCAGTCAGTCTGTACCTTGGGCAAATTTGGGCCCTCAGTGTTTTAGATCTACTCTCCTGTATATTCTCTTCTCCTCTGACCTAACATGTAATTGGAGGCCACTTAAATAAAATCCCTTAGGGGGATTTTATTCTTTCCCTTGTGGGAAAAATGCATTACTTACAGAAATGACATGAAACTGTACTTTCCTGCTGTAGGGGGATCCTGAAATTGCCCCCATGGGGTCTCCTCAAATTAATACCTTCTGGCTCCATTACTGTGATAACACCCAATTCTTACTCTAACTCCAACTATTAATATGGATGCATACTAACTATTTGTGATTGGCAAGAGAATGGTGAACTATAATGTATTCCTCTGCTGGGGTTGGCCACAATTCCATCTTACTTTTGATACTTCATTCTCTTTCTAAATTTTCTCATTCTCATTTCTTATATTAACACTTATTAAGCTGGTTCTTTCTAAAGAGCAGTGTCCTTGGTCCTTGTCCATTTTCTTTCTCATTCCTTGGTAATAAAATTTGTGCAAGGAACACACTCATGAGAGTGTGTTGGCTGACTACACCAACACAATTGGGTGACCCATATACCTGAAGATATACCAGTTTGGCCCTGGTGAACTAGTCAAGGATACAATAATGAATCTTGCTCAGTGGCGATGCTCCTACTCAAGTAGTCCTGAAAGGATTGAGCTCAGGTTTCTAAAAGGTCCCTAGAGATCAACCCTAGAACACCCACTAATAACTTGCTTAATGACTCATGAAACTGTTTAATGAAATTATTGAACTAATTTGAAGTGATGTGCAGAAAGAAATTTAGTATGTGAGATGCAATACTGCTCATTTTATCCCTGAAATACTCAAAGACAAGTGAGTTCTTTCCTACATCCCATTCTTTCATTTCTCATCCATGTCCCAGCTGGATTGAGTAGCTAGGCCTGAAGCACGATAAGGGCTTATGATACAAAGAAGAAGGAAGAGCTGGTCTCATTCCTAAAAATGACTCCTAATGTAAAACAGTTGACATACAGAAATGTCAAACAATTTTAATACATTATACTGAGCACTATAATGCTGCATACCTAATCAGGATGCTATAAAGTTATAGAGAACTGACAACTTTGTAAATAAAGGACAGTTTCACAATGGCACTTAAGTCTAAATGAGATACCAAAGATTGAGGAGGAATTCACCTGGGCCAAAGACGAAGAGGTACATTTCAGTATGAGAATAAATTCATCATGAACATCTTGGTGTGACACAGTATGTCTCCATGTCATCTTTGAAGACATTAAATAACTCAGTGTAAAAATGGAACATTTAAATATATGTAGGAATAGGTGGAGAGACAGAGATGAGAAGTATAGGCAGGTGTCTGAAGTTTGTGTTTGTATCTTACTGACTGGGCCACCCAGGCACCCCTATGTGTTTGTATCTCATAAAGATTTTAGAGCCTGTCCGTATTAAAGGAAATCATTGGAGCATTTGTAGTTAGACATGGACCTTTTAGATGGTTCCTCAGGGGCAATTGGTTGGCTGTTCATTTCCACTACCTCTAGTTAACCTTGGATTTTGCTCTGATGGTTGTCAGCAGTCCTATTTGCATCTTTAGGACAACTTCTTGTTCATTTTACTGATTCACCCCGTGCTCTGAAACATCACCCCTGACATCTCTCTGGAGGATTCAGTCCAGATCTTCTGCACCTCTGGTTTAGGATCTCAATAGACAGTAGAATGAGGCGACCTTGGTTTTTATATGCATGCTGAACTCTGATTTCATTACTCTTGGAATGTCATCATTCTGTGGCCTAGTGTGCACTCTGAATACAAAAGTATAGCAAGAATTTATAAGTTTATTTCCAACTTTGATCACCCTTTCAGAATATAAGCTACAAGAGCAATTCACTATTTCTGATAAATACCAGTAAAGTGGTGTATACATTTTTGGATGTAATTCAGAAAGTAGAAACTTCTATTTATGTAACCCTATGCCAGAAATTCTGTTAATATATAATGTGCTAATCACAAAGGCAATGCTGTGTTTTGTCCTAATTACTGGGAAGCAGAAGCAGCATCATATTTGAAGTAGTTTGAGACTTTTTTCTAGTTCAGTATTACTTTGGGGATATTTAATTTTTCAGATACTACCAGAGGCGTTAGAAAAATTCATAGTTTAAAGTCTTAGGTTCTGTCAAGAATCATTGTTCTATAAACTTGTGTTTTTCTGTCTTATCACTTTAAAAAACAAAACAGGGGGTACCTGTGTGGCTCAGTCAGTTAAGCATCTGACTTCAGCTCAGGTCATGATGTCATGGTTTGTGAGTTCAAGCCCCACATTGGGCTCTGTGCTGACAGCTCACATCCTGGACCCTGCTTCAGATTCTGTGCCTCCCTCTCTCTCTGCCCCTCCCCTGCTCTCCCTTGCGCTCTCTCTGTCTCTCTCTCTCAAATAAACATTCAAAAAATTACAAAAAGATAAAAAACAAAACTGGATAAAACTAAACAGGAAAGAGCAACAGCATCGAGAGAAAATGTGTATTGGTTAAAGAGCAGTTGACTAAGCCCTAAATAAATAAGTATTGAATCTACTTAAGAGCTGAGCATGGAGAAAGTTTCTTAAGATTCAGATCCGGAAAAACACTGATTTGAGGTAAGAGAAATGGATGCCTTATCAGTTACAGTAAATCAAATCAAATTGAATTAGTTCAAGTTCTGGGTTTTACCAGGTTGAATATAATAAGATTGTTGGAATATTAAGGATAAATTGAGATCTGAGCCCCCACTGGTAAAGTGAAGATTCTACACCTCCTCCTCCACCATTTTTCCTCCTTAGAAGGTTGATGTTCCGTACTGTCCTGTTCCAATGTTTTTATAAAAGGGCTTTGTTTTTCTTCCCCTTCTGACAATGCCATGTCCACAACACTGTTGTTCATACCAACATGCCACTTCCTAAATCTTCCTAGAGAGATTCTGTACTCCAGCTGGAGCAAACAGAATGCCTTTCTCCAAACCTGGAGTTTCAGAGAAGTCCTGGGCAGGTTTTGGGCCCCAGAGCATCCCTTATGGAAGTAGTCCCTTTAGATGTTAGCTTTCCCTTTTCTCCCTTGGGCACAGAATCAGACCTAGAAGCTGGTAGAGAAAGTTAACAGGTCACCTCCTGCATTGTGCTCCTCCCCAGCTCTTCCTCAGGGTGACCTTGTACAAGCAGAACAAAGCCACATGACAAGCTGATCTCCCCTTTTATACTCCATCAAAGGTCTTCATGAAAATAGAAATGTGTGCCCAAGAGCCGGGGTCCAGTGGCTGAGTACTACCTAACTCAATTCTCCAGCAGGCAGTTATTAAGGTTGAATATTAGGCGTGTGATCACAGTCACAATTTCTGAGGGACTTCCTCACATAATACTGTTGATCAATGGGGCGCCTGGGTGGCTCAGTTGGTTAAGCATCCGACTTCAGCTCAGATCATGATGTCACCACTCAGAGCTCGAGCCCCACATTGGGCTCTGTGAGCCTGGAACCTGTTTAAGATTCTGTCTCTCTCTCTCTCTCTCTCTCTCTCTCTATCTCTTTCTGCCCCTCCCCCACTCTCACTCTCAAAAATGAATAAACATTAAAAATATTGTTGATCATATTGTTTTCTATTACATTCTGATAGATGAGCTAGAACTTTAATTTTTTCAGAGCCTTATTCTGTAAAAAAGCACAGCCTTAAGGATAATATGTTGATCTTTTTAAAATATATGAATCATGAAAAGATTCAAAGATAAAAAAAGGGACAGAGACTAATGTAACTGAGACCTTGCTCCTACCCTGAGGTATAACAAATATTAACATTTTGCAATATCTGATTCATATTATTATTTCCTTAAGAATTAAGATACACTTGAAGCCTCTTTACAACTCCTACCTAATCCCATAGCCCTCTGTCCCCCTCAAGGACAACCACTATACTTAAGGTGGTATATATTCTCTCAGAACATGTGTCATAAAAATATGTATGTTTAAATTATGCATGGTACCCTCATGTGTATTTTTAAATTTCTCACAAATGACATCTCTTTTCAGTTTGCTCTTCCCAGTCAATATTTCGAACTTAGGGACTTATTCTCTTGACTATACTGGCTGTCTCCCGACTTATATCCCTAAGTCCATTTTATTCCATCCTGATGAACTGCCCATGAACCTAGAGTTAACAGCTCACTATGTCTCCCCAGCCTCCAACTTAGTGGCCTTGACAGCCCTGGGATACCGCTGATTAGAAGGGATCTCTTAAAGCTGTTACTTTTATTCCTAGGTTTAATATAACTCTTTTTAACTCTTGGAGTACTCAACCTGTTAAGAAGAAGCTATAACTGTAGAGAAAAGGTGTTCCTGTGACTCCGATGTACTCAACATTCCTCATAAGTACCTCTTTAGAAGTCAGCATTTGGCCATGCCCTAGAAAATGTCTTAGCTCACCGGTCGGGACTGGAAAGCTTCATTTTATTAGATTTTGTCAAAGTGTTTGTCAGAATGATGTGTGCCCATTTGACTCCCATCTACAGTAGAAGGATTCCCTTTTTTTCCACATGCTTGGTGAGATGGGTGTTAATAAGCTTTAGTTTGTTTGCTCATTCCAACAGGTATGCAATGCTATCTCACTGCCTATGCTGTAAGTTTTACAGTTATTAATGACGTAAAACATCATGTGTTTATCAATAATATGGGATTGAGTATTTTTGTGAATTACCTGTTCTAATCCTTTGTCTATTTTTCTATTTTTTTTGCCTTATTCATTTGTAGTAGTATTTTTTTCTTTTATATTAGAGAGGAAGTGCCAATGGAGGGTAAGGCAGAGGGAGTGAGAATCTTACGCAGGCTCCATGCTCAGTGAGGAGACTAACACAAAACTCGATCCCACAACCATGAGATCACGACCTGAGCTGAAATCAGGAGTCAGCCACTCAGCCAGCTGAGCCACACAGGTGCCCATGTAGGAGTATTTTACGTACATGTAGGCATAGTAATTGTCATATAAACAATAAGGACAAAACTTCAGGCAGCTAACTGCTTCTGATGGTACCATTCAAATCTGTAAAATTGTGAATGGTCATGATAGCAGCTTAGACATCAAATAGAATGAAATTGATATTGAGAATTTTCAGTTGAGGAAAGGAAAGGGATTTGTAATTTCGTTTAAGAAAGATACTCATGTGAAAATGCCAAATACATATAGCAATATTTTCACGCTTAGGGAGGTGAATTGCAATGATTGAGATTATTTAGTCATGTAAAACAGTTTGTTCCCGACACAAATGGATAGCTGAAATGGCCTTAGTTTAATGTGGTAGTTTTTAGAAATAAATTTTTATTTGATTTTTGCAGCAGTACAACTCAATGTCCACCAATTCCTTTTATGCAAAAGCAGTGCAAAGGCACAAATGAAAAATGCAAATGGTATAGAGAACCAATCATAGTAATTCACTCACAGAAGGAAATTCACCCCATGCATACTTTGGTTTTGATCATGTCTATTGAAAAAATGGTTACTCTGTTTTCCTGTAACCCTCCTCTTTTTTTTTTTAAATATACTTTTTAACATTTGGCTTTTCCTAGTAGAAATACGTTTTTCAAGGAATGTTTTATCTTGAATACTTTGACCCTAGAAAGTAATTTAGCAGAGTTTCTCACACTAGGGATTAAAATGGATGTTAAAGTATCCACAGAGGGCGAAAACAAGTATAAAGACGAATCAGGCATGAATGTTCAGAAATGGAAAATAGATGAATGATGTTTCTTTTTTATTGTCCTTGTAAATAAAATGAATTGTGCTTTTGGCTTTAATTTGCCATGTGAATTGATTGTTACAAAATAAAAGCTGAAAAAATTGAATTATAATTTTTGAGAATCAGTGAATCAGCAGCATTTTTGTTTTAAGCAGCCAGTGGAAGTGTTCCAGGCATTCCACTAAATTTACTTTCTGCAAACCTCCAGTGTGTATGTAGGTGTCTTTGTGTAAAGAAAGAGGTGCTAACATTTTAGAAATTCATATATGCTTTTCTTTCACATCAGAATGGTCCTGGGAATATGGAACAAAATAAAATTCATCTTTGAGCCCACTGGGCTCTAACCCTAGGCTTTGTGCAGGAGTATCCTGGGATCCCTTCTCCCCTCTTGTATGGTCTTTCCGTAAGCCTCCACCCACTACCGTCCCCCACCTCTAATCTCAAGTCCTGTATCAACAAAAGTGGGAAAGATTGGATCACTTCGTTCACACATTACTATGAAGTCATATAGGTTAAGGTCTGTTACTCACTCATCACCTATGACTTTAATGTATGATACTAGTTATATACTTATCGAGGCTTTCTGAGGGCCAAACACCATCCAGTAAATGTGTATGTGTTATCTCATTGAAACTTAAGATAGGACCTCCTATTTTATAGACAAAGAAACAGGTTTAGAAGGAGTTAAGAAAACTTGGCCAAGGTTTCAGAGCTAGTAACCATCAGAAGTCAAATTCGACTCAGGTTAGGAGAACATGAAATGTATATGTATGCACACTATACCACCCTACCCTGAGCAAGTTTCAAAAACTTGCTGTTGTATACCATCACCATTCATGGAGTAATGATTTACTTTCTCTGCTGAAGGTAAGTGATACAAAGACCACTAAACTGGATCCATCCCACTGACCAGGTAGGCAGCCAGCTCCATTGAACCGTTGGAATAACTGGAGTGTGCCGCCTTGCACAAGGGCTGGAAAAGGAAGCATGAAGGAAAGATCGCATAATCCACTGTTTCTCACTTTGTTTAACGCAGTGATGCCACGCTTTGCTGAGCAAGTAGAGGTTGCCATTGAAGCCCTGAGTGCCAACGTCCCTCAGCCATTTGAAGAGAATGAGTTCATTGATGCCTCTCGCCTGGTATATGATGGTGTTCGAGACATCAGGAAGGCTGTGCTGATGATCAGGGTATGTAAGGCCTCTATCGCTTGGAGCTGATCAGAGCTTCTTGTAGGGATCCCAAAGAATTTACTTTTGGTTATTCCGTTGCTTAATTTAACTTGTTAAGCTGTTTGGCTCCTCATTTAGTCACACGAGGGGGACTACTCAGACGAAAGGGACAAGTGATCCAACAAGCCTAGATTCACACTGAATAACCTGAAAAGTGATGTCTTTCCTGTTTCTGGCATGCATTTTGGTTTAAATTTGATACTAACTTTCAGGTACCCTTGCTGTTATCTGTGTGGTCCTCTGACTAATGTTATTTTCCCATTAGAATCAGAAAGCCATGTGATGGAAAGAAATGAAGATTATCCAGTTTAATAGTATCAATGATAATAATAATAGGAAACAGTTACATCATCCTTGTAACTAATAATTAAGACCTGATAAATAAGGCTGTATAATCTTGCAGCAAACCACCCCCCACCCATGGCTAACCCTACTATCTTCCCGTTATCAGTTTGTCAGGTATGAGCCTTCCAAACCATTGTCCGAGTAATTATTTAGAGGTATACGCTAGAAAAATACAAAATATAGTAGATTTAAAAACTCAACTATTATTTCCAACTGGCTTTGTTCACCCACAATTTGCCTTCATTTATCTATATTAAGACCTACAGCCTACCTTGTTCCATTTCATTGCTCCATAATATTTCATTGTAAGATATTTTTTTCTCCTCATCTTACCAACAATTTGGCATAGTTTGCCAACAATTTTCTTACCCATAGAACTCATTCTTAAACTGAAACATTCAAAAGCAAAATTGATGACACAAATACATTTGTGACTATTATGACTGAAGCAGAGATGGGGCTTCTGCAGTGCCAATCATAAGCACATATTGTCCGATAGCAATATAATGCCAGCCACAATTGTAAGTTTAAATTTTCTAGTGGACACACTGAAAAAAAAAAGAAGCAAGTAAAATTAATTTTAATAATATATTTAACTTAACCAAGTGTATCCAAAACGTAATAATTTTTGACACATGGTATGAGCTACATTTAAAGTTGTCACTAGCTCATTGTGGCTCATGTCTACCATATTGGATGCAACAGCCCTGGATTGTATTTTCACCTTCGTCCTCTAACGTTGTCTCGAAAGCTGCTCAATAAAACCATGAGATATCTACTGAGTGCATTTTGAAAAAAACTCTCTCAGGGTGATCACTGAACATCTAAACTAATATCTCCTCAAACATTGCAAGACAGTAATAACCAAATAATGTCTGTGGTATATTGTTCTCTCTGGACAATATATACCTGGTCTTTTGAGCATTTTGTATATGTCATTAATTCTCCCCCAAATCCTGTTATCTTTGAAGTCATTAAATTCATGAGTGGTCCTCTTCAACTGTGGTATCCAGAGTGCACCTTGATGCTTCCATGGTGATCTGAGCAGGTGGAGTAGAGTATCACCAAGAAGACTCTCTCTTCCCTCTTGGCATCTGTGCTTCTCCTGAAACGATCACCAAACTCCTTCACTTGGGAGTGAAGCATCTTAGAATTTTCCTCCTTTAAATTCAGCTTGACTGTTTTCATGTTAACTATGTCTGCCTTTCATAATAATTTTATGATCAATTCAAAGTGTTCAGATCATTGCATAAGTTGTATCAGACGACACTAATTACACTTAACAATGTGGAGTTCCAATTTGGAATTTGGAGACTATCGGTTGTATTTCCTGATCTTCTAACTTGCCCGTTTTAGATCTGTCAACTTCATCACCTTTCAAGATTTGGCTGAGACCTTCTTTCTTCAAGTTTTTTCCATCAAAAATTCTGTCACTCTCTTTTAACTTCTGTAACTTTCTGCTTGCTATAGTGTTTATTACATTATTCCCTTTTATGTCGATTACCTTCTTTAGACTGAAATTTTGGAAAGCAAAGCTTGTATTTTTATTTTCCCTGCACTGTGGTGCATTTTCTGGCGCTTTATGGGCACTGTATGTGTGGTGGTGGTGGAAACAGATACCTGGGGAGATAGGAAGGTGACAGAGAGAAAAGGGATGATAATTGGAGGAGGAGAAGCAAAAGAGAAAAAGGCAGGCTTTTAAACCTATAACAAATTAGATCATTTTTTTCCATTACATACTAACTTGTGAAATAAGGTAATAGACCATGAGAGTTATGTTTTCAAAGCATTTGACACTAAATCCCACTATAATGCTCCAGATATATTCCCTCTTTTGCCATTTTTCTGCTTTGTTAGCCTTCACATTTTTGTGACAACCATTCATCTGGGAGGCTGAGGGAGTTTATAGCCATCATTCATTTATTCATTCGTGAGCTGTAAAAAAACATAATTTTAGATAAAATGCCATATCTTTGTTTCATGTAGTGTCATTCCTGCATCTCGGCATTTCAAGTGATTTGATCAGATGGATTTCACACCACTTAAAACTTAAGAGAGAAATGTACAGTATGTACAAATTGTTATTTTTAAAATCCTTCTCCGTTCAGCACCCACATGGCTCCATCTTGTACTTAATTTCTTGGTTTACTTTCCTAGTGCAATGATTAGGTCTACTTAAAAATCCACTGCACTAAGTTTGAAAGAAAGACAGTGAGATGAGTAGAGCTGTTTCTTTCCCAGCAAATCTGGCCATGCCCCCTTCCCTCCCAAAGTGTTGATTATACTTTGTAAAAAGTATAATTCCTCCCCCAACCTCACCTCTGAAAATAAATGCATAATGGATCCTGAAGGGTTAAGTGCTCCATCACCTTGCCTCTCACTAATCAATACATATTTAATGTGATGTTGGTATCCAGGCACTCCGGGGCAGCTCCAGACAACCCTCTGAAGTAGACAAAACTTGTCCTTTCTGTACCCCAACCTCACCTTTCAGGACCCCGCTTCTCTCTTGGAACAGGTATAGTCTGCTGTGAGACTAGGTTTTGTTTACTTCTTGATGAGACTTGTCCTTGGTAATCTATCAGCCAAGAAGGAATTTTCTAATTACCCCAGCATGGTAATTTCAAAAAGGAATACACCTGATGGTCGTTATTTGCAGTAGTTATATCCCGTAACCTTGCTGTGAACTTTGAGTTAGAGAATAGTGAAACATTGTTCCAAAGGGAACATTGTTAGGTTCCTGTGAGCCTCTGTTTACATTCTTATCCACTGATCAATATATAACTGTGTTTTATATTTTTATATTTTATGTTTTTGTTTAAAGACACTTTATTTAATACATGGTGCTGACTCATTAACATTGAACTCACAGCCAGCCTCACTATAATTCATTCCTGAAGGAAGCTCATCTAACACAAGCGTTTTCTCTGTAAGGTGCATCACAACCTTCTTACACTTAGGAACACTAAATAACATGTTAGCACTGTACTTGCAAGACATTTTAAGCAGAGGAAAAAAATGAATGCTTATTTATAGCGTCAAAGCTGAAACAAAAAGGCAGAGCCTTGTGCTATGTGACCTCAGCTGGGAGCACACAGATTAGGTGTCTCAAATTTTTTTTGCCACGTTGTACTTGTCTGTGAAAAACTACCCAAACACTGATTTGGGGATTACAAAGAAGCTTGGTGAGTAGGCAAATTCACAAATAAGGAATCTACAAGTAATGAGAACCAAGTTAACATTTAAGAATTAGACATTTAATATGGGAAATTAAGATAACTGGGTAGGGTAGAAGGAGGTAATATCTTGGGGTTAGGATATCGGTATAAAAAAACAGTAATTTCTTCTCATAACAATAACCCTGAAAAAAAATCTTTTATGATATCTATATTCTTTTATAATGTAATTGGAACCCATTAATTTGGCTGCACATGATACTTTTGAAAGCAGGTCACAGAAACAGTAGTGCCCGGGGTTCAGATAAAACTCTAAAGTTTAGGGGCGCCTGGGTGGCTCAGATGGTTAAGCATCTCACTTTGGCTCAGGTCATGATCTTGCGGTTCGTGGGTTCAAGTCCTGTGTCAGACTCTGTGCTGACAGCTCAGAGCCTGGAGCCTGTTTCGGATTGTGTGTGTGTGTGTGTGTCTCTCTCTGTGCCCCTCCCCTGCTCTCGCTCTCTGTGTCTCTCTCAAAAATAAATAAACATTAAAAATCAATAAATAAAAAAATAAAAGTCTAAAGTTTAACTTGATCTATCCCAAGCTGTGCCTGAAAGGGCCCTTGGGGCATTGGAAGATGTTTTAAAATTTCAAGGGAAACATGCAGATGTGTCTCCGATATTGTGGGAATATTAGCCAAAAGTAGTTCACGGTTTAAACACTAGGTTGGTGTATTTGTTTTAATAACATCCTGTATTTGTGAAGCTGGGCTTTTGGTGGTTGCTGTGAGAAAAAGGAAACTCAGTGGATGTTTAGTTGTATTCCAGGATTTGAGAAGTCATGTTGTTAAGTCTAATCAACTTAATCCATTTTTGTGATTTAACTGCTTCATCAACAGAACTGTTAGGCTTGTCGCTGTTTTGTTTGTTTTGTTATGTTTTGTTTTTAGCCCAGAGGCACCTTGAAAAAGATTACTGAGACACAGTGCTTCAAGCAATAAAGTTTGAGGACCTATGGCTTAAGTGTTTGGGCATCACTGGCACACTGATTTTCATCTCTGCTTCAGTTTGCTTATCTGCAAACGAGGACAAATATGGCCATAGCTATAAAGTACTAGCATACACCTGGCAGTAGTTTCCCAAGAAATATTTTTTCTCATTCTGCTGGGGTGAAGTTTCTTATTACAATCCATTAACGAAATAGAATTTGTCAAGTAAGTTAACAATATTATTAAAATGGCAGGGATTAGAGTTACTCATCAGAGCTAGAAAATAAAGAGTTGAGGAGACTTCAGAAACAACTTCGGTGGCAAAATTGATATTACTCTTGCAGATCGCTATTATCCAGTTAATTAACATGGTTCCATAAGGTTCCTTGTTTTGTTTTCCTAACCCAAGTAATTAGAAATAATTTCTTATGATTTTAAGAAAAATTCTGTAATTTTTTCTTGGTTATCTGTTCATTAACTATTTATTTAAAGCTTACTAGATGCTCCACACTGTTAGAGGGACCCTGAATACAGAGGTGAACAAAACGAAGTCCCTATCATCAAGAGATGTATATTCCTCTGGTGGAAGACAGAAAATAAGCAAGGAGATAGAACATGTCAGTTATTGTGCCATGGGGAACACAAGCAGTATAAGGGGATAGAACACAGGATGGGTATTCGTTTTATGAAGGATGGTCACTGATTGAGTGGCATTTGAGAATAGACATGGAGGAGGAGGAAACAAGCTATAACAATATTAGAGGAAATGTGTTCCAGGTGGAAGGAATGGCAGGTGCAGAGTAAGGACCATGCTGAATGAGATGGGAGCCATTGAAGTGTTCTAAGCTGACTTAGATCTTCCAGGGATCTTCACCCTAAGAGTAGACTGTATGTGGAAAAAATAGAAGCAAGGAGATCAATCAAGAGGCTTTCAGAATGACGCGGGATAGAGATGCCAATGGCCAGTCAGTCCTGACTGAGATGATTTTGCTCTACATTGACTTCAGGGAAATGTAATTCTGTCTTCTCCATTCCATTGGTATAGTCATCCTGCTTGGGAAATCCTTCTTCATGTATCACCCGAACTCTCTTGTTGCCTCTCCATGTCCTCCTCATCTTTCTGTTCCTAATGAAACTCTCATACGCATTTGAGCCTTTATTTTAAATGCGCCTCAATATATTTTTCATGTGTCCTGGTGAAACACTAAATCCCTCTGTCTTTTCTCATTTTGCTTCTCTCCAGAAACTGCTTTAGAGGATACTGAGCATTTGATTAGGAGCCAGAGGCAAGCGGATTGGTCCTTTTCTGCAACTGGCATGTGTTGTGACCCGCCTGGACAAGCACATGATTTTCTTGAGCCTGTGTAATAGGCACAAGAAAATCTCATAGACTCTTAGAGGGGGCAGATTTTAGAGACCAAATACTTTAATTGTGTCATTTTTCAAATTAAACCCACTTTTGCAGTCTAACAATCAGATAATAGACCTAGGGAACCTAGAGTAGACCCAAAGTGGTTCTTGATTATTGTAAAAAAGTCTTCCCTGGGAGCACAGAAAGACAGAATTGAGACTTGACCCTCAGAGTCCAGCCTCCAATCTAGTGAATTACACATTTTGGTGATTCTTTTTACTCTATAAGACTACCTAATGATATAAGTCCTATTATCTCTGGGCCCATTTGCAGACCTTCACTATTTTTCCATGTCTCCTTTAATGTATGGGGATCTTTGAGCAACTGACACATAACACTGCTACTTTTTAAAATGAATAATTCAAGAAAAAAAAAACAGTGCTTTCATGCAATTAACAAAATGAACATGCACACAACTTTTTAGAGAGAGAGAGAGAGCAGAAGAGAAGCAGGGAGAGAGAATCTTAAGCAGGCTCTACGCTCAGCCAAGAGCCTGACATGGGGCTTGATCCCATGACACTGGGATCACGACCTGAGAGGAAATCAAGAGTCAGATGCTCAACAGACTGAGCCACCCAGGCACCCCGCACAGAAACAGTTATATGGGTGACTTGGATGGGTTTGCTGCATGATTAAGGCACAAGAAAATATTTTAAGCTCACCCATTTGCCTGGTGTTACTTGTGATGGTTACAAGCATAGGCCCTGAGCTTGCTAGGTGTAACACCCTGGAAAACTGACTTGACTCTGAGTCTGTTTATATATCTGTAAGGGATTCAATGTATTTCATTAGGTTTTTACGTGGAGTAAATCCTTTAGCTGAATGCTTGGCCCATAGTGGTTGGTAAAAAATTATTCCCATTATTATCATTGCAGTTGTTATTGGGTATATATTTTGTTAAGCATAATAATCATCATTATCACATATTACTTTAGTTCACTTTTATCATTTACAAAGCATTTTCATATGTTTTATCCTACAATCCTGAGAGGTAGATGGGACAAATAGGAATTATGATCTCCATTTTATGAGTGAGGAGATAGAGAAGCAGAAAAACTGTACATGACTTGCCAAAGACACGCAGTTTGTGAGTGGCAAAGTTAGGCCAAAAACATTCCAGTTCCCTAGGTCCACTTCCAGGTTTTTTGTGTTTTGGGCTTTTTGTTTCTGGGTTTTTTGTGTGTGTGTGTGTGTTTTTTTTGTGTGTTTTTTTAAACTTTGTTTTGGTTCCCGAGCCATAGTCACTTGAATGAAAGCTCATCATTATTAACCGTATGATGCCAGGTTGTGTTTGTCATTGACTCATCTACTAAACACACAGATCATTGAAATGTTTGGACACAGTGCTATAGGCACTGTCATATTTTCCCTTTTTTTCTGTTGAGTGAGGTTTTTCATTTTACTTTTCTCTCTCCTTTTGAAAAACTAATGATGAAAAGCACTTGAAATCTTGTCATCTCATCCGTCAGCAGAATTTACCAACTTGCTATAATTGTTCTCTAGTACATTTCAGAAGAGTGAAAAATGATCAGAGATTATTGTCTCTGTCCGCAATGAAAATACAACCAGTTATTTGAACCACGTTCTGCCCACCCCACCCCTCCTTTAGTTAATAAAGTATGGGAACAAAACCTCTTTCTTCCCTCTTTCTTTCAATAATTCTGTGAAAGAAAATTGAACATCTGTAGATGACTGGGCGAATATTAATAGGGTTGATGGAGAGAGAGAAGGAAAACAAGAAGGATACGCCAAAGCTTGGAAAATTACTACACATAAGGTGATATTGGCATGAAGACCCCATTTTATGCCTGTCTGACCAATCTCAAGGCTTCATCAATAACCACACCTGATTAATTACAGTGAGGTAGCCAAAGAAACCAGCAGAATAAAAATGTGCACTTTTGGATGAGGAATGGGTACCTGTATCATCAGTACTGCTGTGGTCTATTTCTTCCTTTTGAAATACAGAGCCCTGGGAGATGGTGTTACTGTGTGCCAGGAGGCAGTTTGTGGGTGACTGTCATATCTCAGTCTAATGACCAATGATCTAAGAATGTCACACTAATGCACTGTGTCCCCTTTGTGATTCATCCCCACCACCTCCAAGTTCATCTTCTTAGAATTAACAGAGATGATAGTCTACGGTACATGCTGCAAGATTTAGAAAGTTTTGAGCAGGTATAATCTCTCATGCCTCAGTTTCCTTATCTGTAAAGTGGAGAAAATGGTGTCTGCATGATAGGACTGTTAAGAAAATGGTATGAATTAGTATATGCAAAGTGCTTAGAGAAGATAGGCATTGGCACATGAAAACCACTTAACACATGTTATCTATTATGGTTATTAAAGATGGGGAGTATTTTTATTTCTGGGTTTGTAGATTAATTCATACACTTTTTTCTGACACTGGACGGGATCTTCATGTAACTACTCACTTTAAAGATATTCTATAGCTGCAATTCTTACCTGATTTATAAGGTGAAAAAGTTAGACACAATTGGGCACTTGTGTCTAAATTCTAATTCTGTTGTTAACTGGGTTAGGGACATTGGACATGTTGTTTATCAGAACCTTGGTGTTCTTATCTCTAAATAGAGAATGATCCTTATTTCACTGTGCTTGGTTTTAGCTAAATTGATACTATGTACGAAAGAGTTATTTAATCCTTTGTAGTTGTGTAGTAATTGGTGGCTTTACTTTTTAAAAGTGTTTGAATGAATTGATTTCAAAATCCTAAGAAATTATGATGGAAAACACTTTTTAAATGCCTATTATATGCTAGACACTCTACACAAAGAATATTACTTAATCTTCACAAAAATCACAGAACAACTTTTATCAATATTACAAGGGAGGAAACCAGAACTAAGAGGATTTTGCCAGTAGTCACACAGGGGTTCATATTCAGGCAGTCTTGAGTCTGGAATCCATAGTCGCAACCTGTACAGTATACAATTTAGTGACCACATCAGATACTTCATCTGGAATAACCATTGGCTTGGAGATTATTTTCACTATCAAGTCTAAAAAAGACTGGGAATAGAGCAAAAAGGGTATTATAGACCACGTATAGGTATAACTTTTGTTGGTGGTGGTCATTTTCTATCTTAAATAGATTTCTATGGATGGAAAAAACACAAATATAGTTTGTCTTAAAACTAGAAAGCATGTCATGTCAAGAGTTAAATAGCATTTTAATACCTACAGGAGGAAGAAATAAAGTATATATATTTTTTAAAAGGTAAACTGGGGCAGCTAGATTTTTCTGACTCCATTGCAGCCAGCACCCTCCTCCATAACCCCTTACATGTAACTGCCTACAAGCTCTCTTTCCCGGGAGCCACTTAGCCTTATCTGCCACAAAGTATATGGGTGGCATTGAGGGTTATCAGTTTAGAATATGCTGATTCTTCTCCTTTCCTTTGTACTTTTAGACCCCAGAAGAACTAGAAGACGATTCTGATTTTGAGCAGGAGGATTATGATGTGCGCAGCCGGACAAGTGTTCAGACTGAGGATGACCAGCTCATTGCAGGACAGAGTGCACGGGTGAGTGGACATCCAGGACTTGGGTTTCATGCACCGGGGCTATTTACACCACATTGATTTGAGGGTATTTCTGACCAGAGTCTTGGAATCCCAGAGATTCATAGCTCAGAAATCTGCCTTCTTACTTGTGGTTGTTTTTAGCAATTCATATTATTTTTTTAATTTTTTTTTAATATTTATTTATTTTTGAGACAGAGAGAGACAGAGCATGAATGGGGAGGGTCAGAGAGAGAGGGAGACACAGAATCCGAAGCAGGCTCCAGGCTCTGAGCTGTCAGCACCGAGCCCAATGTGGGGCTTGAACTCACGGATCATGATATGACCTGAGCCGAAGTCAGACGCTTAACCAACTGAGCCACCCAGGCGCCCCGCAATTCATATTTTACACAATGGAAATAACCACTAGTGCTTCTGATTCCTATTAACTCCATTTTCTCTCCATCACTTGAAACTTAGCAGCCACATCACTGCAAACAATTTAAGAGTATAGTGGATTTTATTGGTTTGGAATCATGAATAGATAGTTCAACAGCTAAGGAACACATGAATACTCAGATCTTGTATTGGCACAGACACCACAGTTCTGCTTGAGGTTGCCAAGCTTATTAACTCAAGAGGGAAGGACAAATGGAAAATTAGAGCGCTACTTTGTTATGGGCTCCATACTCTGTTCCATGTTCTGGCCTAGGGTCTCTGGTGAACAAGACCACATCTTTGAAATTGGTCCAAATTCATCAGAATAGAGAAATAACTCCCCCTCCCTCTCGCTAATACCTGCTTATGGCCAGGGTGGTAGCCCTAGATCTGTCTGCCACATGATAGAAAAAGAAAATATACAGACATATTAGAAATATGCCAGTTTAAGGCATGGAGCAGGAAGCAACAGAAAGATTATTGCTCTGGCTGCCATTTGAACATTCCTGAACACTCATTGACACTATCTACCAACAAAAGTGTTTCTAAGAGGATTCTGACCAATCCTATTAACTCTATCTCCTTGAGGGTAGATGCAGGTAATCAAGGCAAGTTTCAAGAGATTATATCCCTGGGGATTATAAAAGAGGGTGAGATTATCCTCCCTTTAAAGACTCAGTTTTTATAGGGTGAAAACAATCTCATTATATAGATTGAGTTCTTACTATATTCTAGTTAGAGTATTTTAATTCTCTATTAAGCTTTACTTTAGGAAAAATAATGTATAGGAAACATGAGTTTGTATACGAAGCATGGGTCTGAGTGATTTAGGACAGAGATTAGGAAACCCCAGAAAGCTCACACTGGTTTAGGAATTGTGAAAGAAGAGTAGACAGAGGAAGGGAAGAAAAAAAAAAAAAAGTTAGAGAGGGAGGGAGCCAAACCATAAGAGACACTTAAAAACTGAAAATAAACTGAGGGTTGATGGGGGGTGGGAGGGAGGGGAAAGTGGGTGCTGGGCACTGAGGAGGGCACCTGTAGGGATGAGCACTGAGTGTTTTATGGAAACCAATTTGACAATAAATTTCATATTAAAAAAATAAAATAAAGAATAAATAAATAAACAGGACTCAAAGAGGACTAAACCTTATGTTAAGAAAATCTTTGTACTTGTAACCCAATTTCTCTTTCATGCTTTATGCCCTGATACTCTCATCCAACAGTGAAATGATTCACAAGATATATAGATGGACATTGATAGGGGAAATACGAGGGTAAAAGCCAGAATATTAAAGATGCACTGACTTTGGTTCAGACAGATTTGGTTTTGAATTGTAAAGAGTGGAATGAGGACAATGCTCCATTACATGTTGCTTAATTGCTATGAGCCTCAGTCCTTTTATCTGTAAAATGTGAACAATAGACTTGATAGAATTCTTTTGAGGTTTAATTGCTTAATATTTGTAAAAAAATGAACAGAATACCTGACATACATTAAGTGCTCAATAAAGAATGACTGAAAATTGTCATCCTTTGGAAGAGAAATCATTTTGTATCACAGATTAGTGACAGTAGAAAAGTACACAAAAGAATATGAAGCCCCCTACTTGGCAAATCTTTTGTGGACTGTAATCCTTCCCCCACTCCCAATGTTGAAATTGAGAAGTTCATTAAACTGAGAGGCTTTGGAGCCTGTTTTGGCCTAACACTAAATCAATTCATCTATCAGGTCAGTTCCTCTGCAGAATTAAATAAAACCAGCATTTTTGTGTCCATGACAAAGGGCAAATTTGAGTAATTCATCCAAACATTAATCAATTCAAAGTCAGTTTGATTGACTGAATGCAATTCAGTGTTGATATAGCCCAGTATCTTGTGTCAATGATCAAGGCATATTTACAACCCTTATCATATTTTATAATCACCATCTTGTCAAAATGGCATTATTAGTCCCACTTCTTACAAGAATGTAGTCCCATTGTACTTCCATTTCATGCATCTTACATTAGATATCAAGTCAATTAAGATGGGTGAAAACAGAAGTCAGATGGCACCTGTCTATATCATCTACTATATTTTTCACCCAGTAGGTGAAAAGACAATTGTTTTTTTTTTTTTTAAAGGTTTTTCAGCATGAATTATGAACACAGTCCAGGATAGTAACAAAGTACCCCTATAATCCAGTACTTGGTGATTTGTCTTTGAGATCCATCATGTGGCCTGTGTGATTAACTTGCAGCAGACAGCATTAGTTATTGAGTCAGCCTATTTTAGCCTGTAATTATATGATGACAAATCAGAGACCTAGAATTATGGCTGTAAGTTGGAAATAAGAGGGTGCATTGAATTGCTGAGATGACAGATGGTCGAACTTTTGACCAGAGAAGTATGTTAACTTGGTCAAAATTGTGAAGGAGACCAAAGTTGTCTTTGACAGAGGTAGTTGCCCTTTGTATCAGTCAGTCCTTCCTTGTTAAAGGCCTTATTTTTTGTTTGCATTCAGATAAATTCTTCCTCTCTGAAAGGGTAAATTAATCTATAAGGAGGTTAAGGTAGGAGAAAAGCTTTTAGTACCTACTCTAACATTGCTCCCAAATTCTGAAATTAGATTATTTCCTTTATCATGTGTCCCTATCTGAAATTAGATTATTTCCTTTAACATGTGTCCCTATCTGATGCTTCTCTACAGTATTTTGTTGAGAGAGGGAGAGGCAGAGAATTATCATACCCTGCTAAAATGTAGGAGGAATCAGACCCTATGATCCTAGACATGACATCTTAAAAACTGCTTCTTCACAGGTTGATGTAGTTAAAATTGGTCAATGAAAACTTTTGGTCACTTAACCTTAGTGATGGAATATATAATTTGGAGTCATACAGATCTGATTTTAAATATTGTCTTGATCAAGCTGTGTCTCTTTGGGCAACTTTCTTAGCCTCTCTATGCTTTATCTGTCTCTCCCTCTCCCTTTCTTTCTCTCTCTCCCTCTCCTCCTCCACTGTCTACCTCATGATGTCCGATTAGGAGAACTGCATGATAAAATTTGCATCATAATATGTGTCACATAATATGAAGTTGATAAAGATGATGATGATGATAATGCTTATAGCATAAGGCAGTTTTTCATTAGAAGGCTGGTCAAATAATTTAACCTAAAAGAGCATGGACAATTTAGGAAATCATGAAAGTTTTTACTTGAATTAATGAGATAATTAACTCAATTTTCCTGTTTACTTCAGGGCCTGAGACTGGTAAAAGTCAAAGGACCCAATCTTTAACTACTTATATTTATTATTCTGCTTTAAAACCAAGTGAGCACAAATTGACACATTGAGTGTTAGCCCTTTTAATCACTTATTTATAAAGATGTACTTTAAGCCTAAATGTTAGACTCTTACTCTGGCTTAAGGAACTAACACTTGTCAGTTTGGAGGCTCATAGACTCCAAAAGTAATTTTTTTCTCTTTGAGATTGGAAAAATAATCATATCAAAAGCTCCTGAGATTTAGATTGAAGAAAAAATTCTGGGCAGAGTGATTGTTGGCTTGTATCAGTGATTTGCACTTTGGTTTAATAAGTAGAGTTTATAATTTCAATCACAAAAAAATGGTTGGCTCTTCAGAAGAAAAGCTGAGAGCCTGGGATCAGGAAGCAGGGAATTTTGTGGATTAAAGTCTCTGATGCCGCAATATGGGGCCCCAGATCAGCCAGTCTCTGGAGCTGTGCTTGGCTACTATGCATAGAACCAGCAGAAACTCTAAGACCACCCCAGGTGATCACATCACAGATACAGAAAAGCTGATTTGTTCCCTTTCCTCTTGGCCATGAAAATCATTTTTCTCATGTTGCCTTAGTTTGAGGGAATGAACAATTGCATATTATATATTTTCTATTCAACTTGATTTGAATGTAGTCATCTTTTTTTTTTCCAGCTAAAACTTTAATGTGTTAACATTTCAAACTGCTGAGTTACATTGATAAGACCTAATTAAAACGCATGTGTTGAATTTTAATTTGATTAACTTGCAAATTTTGCAGTTTGTGATCTACTGTTTATAGATAACCTTTTTTTAAGATTCCAGTTTCAGAAAAGGTCAATTATGAATTTTTAAAAGCCAGGAGCATTTTAAGAATATTTAGGAAAAGACTTTGGCTCATCGATAGCTACATAAGCAGAAGCAAATGTAATGACACTTGCACCCAAGTCACACACCATTAAGTGCATTATGTGGGTTGAGCACCCCTAGAGTCAAAATAACATGTTCTTTTGCAAATCTGCTTTGAAGGGGCCATTTTTTTTTCTTCAGAATTGTGCCCTTAGAAAATGTTTGTCAGTTCTAGTAACTTCTCTTGAACTCTGTTGATGCAGTGAGTGGAAAAATGGTTACACAGTCAATCAGAAGATATATATTGAGCTTCTACTGTTTGCAGGATGCTGAGGCCTCTACCCTAAGGAAGCTCTGAGAGAAGTCAAAAGTAGGGCATCAATAGGAATTAGAGAGTAGAACAAGGCAGTTAATACTCAAATCCTAAATTATACAACTGAAACTCATGTGATAGAGTTCAAAGAAAAGTGTACACCCTTCAATGCACAAATTAACCCTTTTGAGACAATGAAAGTTTCATTGCTTTCCATCTGGGTATTGAATATAGAGTCTGAAGGTCTGGTGGGTAGTTTTACAGATTCTTCTACAGAAAAGCACCTAATGAATGGTTTACATAATTCTAGTTAGGACTTCTGAGGTCTAAGTAAAACATGAATATCAGTTTTATATGAGGACGACAAATTAATCTAGGACAGCATCAGATCATCAGACAGGGATGCTTCAGGAAAAAAGTGCATATTTAACTTCTGCAAATCCATACCTATCTCAAATGCAGTGGGATAGCTGTCTTGTTATTAGTACAGTATTTCATATTTGAATTTATAATCAACTCTTTGGTATATCAGCCACCTTTTTGATAGTTTTTAAAGTACTTTAAAATATTCTTCAAAAATACTATTTTAACCATATAGTATTTGTCCCAGTCTGACTTTTTAAATATGGATAGCAATTTGTGTATATGCACATGGACACTCACATACACATACACAGACACTCACACACACATACACAGACACTCACATGTTAGTTATATAAAGCCACACACATGCCTGCATGGAAGTTTGTACACATGGCTATATATTAGTAAGATGTATCTGTGCAGCTACTTGTCTGAGGACACCTTCATGTAAATTATACAAAGAGATCCCGTACTCAGGCAAATAAAGTCTCATCTCTAGGATGTCCAGCCTGGTGAACAATGCTTGTGATTTCAGCAATACTTGCCCCACTGGAATGGGATCATTGTGTAGTGTCAAACCTGTATGGTTGTGCTTGGTGATCCACTTGTACACGGTAGTTAAGTATGGTGTTAGTTGACCTGGGTTTGAATCCTATACATACAGCTTATTAGTTGTGTAATATTGAGAATTTAATTTCTCTGGGTCTTAGTATCACCATTAATAAAATAGCGGTAATAATAGTATTAATCTTGTAGAATGCTTAAGTAGATTGTTTTTTTTTGTTTGTTTGTTTGTTTATTTTTACATACATAAGCCTCTTAGCACAGTACCTGGTATACATTTCTGTACTCAAGGAATCATGTCAATTGTCTATTTATGTATAGTAACATAGACTCTGGGCCCATCCCTTCTCTTTCATAGCAACTAAGTAATGAGCTCAAGGGGTAGCTGGAAAGGAAAACTAATATAGTCATGATACTAATATATTAACAATAATCCCATAGATGCTTTCATTTCTCTTTTTGGAAAAAACACAACACCTTTGTTATTTCATTTGCTGTCAACTATAACACCCTGAGGTAATTTTTTACTATTCTTAGATCTGAAGAAGTTAAGAATATGATCCAGTAGCGATTAAGTCTTAACCTAAGTCAGTGATAGAGCCCATTGAGCCCAGTTTTGCTGAATTTATGTCCATTGATATTTTTACTAGAAATCAACAACCTTTCTTCCCAATAATTTACTTACATTAGGACAAACTTTATAATTTAGGAAGCAAGGCTTTATTGTATGTGTTATTTTATTTGTCCTTTGCAAAAGTTTTAAGTTTCCCAAATCATGCTTTCATTACTGAACACGCATATCCCAGAACCAGAGGGTTACTAGTGCTGTCATACTTATCCACATGCTCCTTTCTATGAAACAGGTCGCACATGGTTCTATGAGGATGGAATGAAATGATTCCAGACATTGCATTCAGGGCAATGCATACATGGTGTTTACCAAATGCAG
The DNA here is from genome assembly GCF_028018385.1 of Neofelis nebulosa. Classification (NCBI taxonomy): domain Eukaryota; kingdom Metazoa; phylum Chordata; class Mammalia; order Carnivora; family Felidae; genus Neofelis; species Neofelis nebulosa. Next base: position 44,691,938 of record NC_080790.1, on the reverse strand, counting down.
TTGATTGTCTTTATTTGTGGTACCTATATTCTATAACATCACCATGAACACTTAATTAGCAGCTATGGAGTCATGGCTTTTAGAGGAAATAGTGTTAGGTTCCTGAGAGCTCCTGGTCTCAACATTTTATTTCAACCAATAAATGCAGAATCTTGTTTAATGAATGTTTCCTTTCATATGCTTTATAGTTTTGATTCATTATCATTGAACTCATGGACAAGAGCACTGTAGCTCATGCCTGAATGAACCTTGTCTAATACATGTATATTTCTCCATAAGGCACATCACAGCCTTTCGGTGCTTAGGGACACTTAGAAAGCATTTGAGCACTATGGTTGGGGGCTATGTTAAATAGAAAAATTACCAATAAAAAGTACAAATATGTGGAAAATATGGCACCAAATAGACGACAGAAGGGACCTGTTGTTCAGTGCTGAAACGAAAAGACAGAGAATTCCTTGTTCAACCATATCTGTGAATAGGCCTGACAGGTGAACCCAATTTTTTGCAACTCTTTGCATGTCTGTGAATGACAAGAAAGCACCACAAGTATTGATTTGGGGCTGCCAATAAATTTTAGAGAGTAGGCAAATTTGTATGGAAAGATTCCATGAATAATGAGAATCAGCTGTAGTTCTTGCTTTTCTACATTCCCTTACCTAGCAACTTTTGAAAATCGACCTTTACTTCCTAAACCTATGTCTTATCCCATCATACCTTCTACTTCTGCATACTAATAGGCTCTGTAGGGAGTCACGGTTATCTCAGAATTTCCACAGGGAAGATGGGAGAGGGCTGGGAATAGGTATGCCATCCCTGAAATGTCTTGGGTGAGGGGATTGTTTGGTATCTAATCATGCATTCCTTCATTAACACTCATGGAAATTCTCTCCACCCCACTTGGATGCTCAGATATTGTTTAAAATGCCTCTTCTTTCTAGCGACAGAAAGCCTTTTTTCTTTTTTTTTCCTTCTCTGAACAGATTTCAGTGTTGAAAGAGGTGCATTCTTTCATCTGGTAAAAGTTTCTTGAGACCAAATATAAAAATTGTCAAGAATAGATTCTTTTGAACAAACATATGTCATCAAAGCAACACAGAAGTTCTGTTGCTGTCAATGTGCACATACCTTTTGGATCTCTCTATTTTTGTGTGTGTATAGGAACAGGGACGGGGATTTGGGGGATGTTACCAGTCTATGCTTTTGCTTTCCTGGGGATGGAGAAAACGTACTTTCTGGAAAGGTGGGGCAGCCTACAAACCTTGTCGGGGTCTGGCTCTGCCATTAACTTAAGGCAGAGTCACCCTACTTTACTTTGTCAATATTAGTCACACGTATTCTGTAACCCACACAGGCCATCATGGCACAACTACCGCAGGAGGAGAAGGCAAAAATAGCTGAGCAGGTGGAGATATTCCACCAAGAGAAAAGCAAGCTGGATGCCGAAGTGGCCAAATGGGATGACAGCGGCAATGATATAATTGTGCTGGCCAAGCAGATGTGTATGATCATGATGGAAATGACAGACTTCACAAGGTGAGGCCCAGAGACAGGAAGATGATTTTCTCATTAAACCCAGAAGCGTAACAGTGTATATTAGCATGTGAGAGCCTGCTGAAAAATTAAAATATTACATCAAAGCAAGGTAGTGGTATTTTATAAAATTTATATGTGTAAGTCAAAATGATATGGACCTAATTCTTAGCAGATAGTCAAGGAGGACAGATTCATTTTTGTGATTATTATTGTTTTAATTATACTAAGTCAGTCATAAAATCTAACTCCTGGGAGTTGAGTGACTCATTTTTGTTCTGTGCTGTTTTGCAATGTTTTTAAACACTGTTTTCAAGATAAGGTGAACGATTTGTTTATATTCCTTTGGGGAAAAAAATGTGCATCTATACAGCTGTGTGTGCATACATACATGTAATAGGTTGAATGCGAAGTCATGATCAAGCATTGATCTCAGCTCATGTTTTACCCTTACATACAAAGATTCAGTTTCCACAATCTGATCCCATAATTTTGACAGGAAAATTAAAAATTGTATAAGTGTTATTCCCTTTTGCTGTAAGCAGTGCTTTTAATAAATCAAGAGATCAGTCAGAATTTTGTCGGGACGCTTTGCCTCACCGGGGTCATTGCTGTTTCTGCCACTGCAATTTTAATCTCCTCTTTAAAGGGAGGTGACATTTCTGCCCTTCCCACTACACAAAGGGCAAATCAAGGGAGAGCAAAGCTCAATGAAAAAAATCCCTGGATTTTGAAGCTGAATACAGGTGATTTTAGACCAGCCTCTTACTGTCTTTGTTTATTTGCAAAATGGGGAAATAATGCTTTTCTTATAATCTTCATAGGAGAGCTTTAAAATCCAATGAGGTAAAGCAGTTGTAAATTATGCTGCTATACAAATGTAAGCTATCATTATATTACAATTTTTTTCCATTGGAAACACAAATACACATGATCAAGATATTTTAATGATTAAACATGATATTTGTTTATAAAACTACGTAAGATATATGGTAATGCCAAAATTTCACCTTATGGGTGACAATATTTTTAAGGATTATTGAATGCTTCTAATAGGAGAAGGCTACAATTGATTTTATGTAATAAAATATGGAATATCTCTGCCTCATCCCCCTTACCCTTTGCCTCTGGCCAATATATACTAATGACATTGCCTGGGCCTTTCTCTAAATATTTTTAAATTGTTTTTGACTTCAGTGGAATTACTTTAGTAATATGAAGGTGACCTTTGAGACTTTTTAAATGTCATTGTATTCATTACAAGCTCAAATTTGTACATCCGGTTAGTCTTTGTCGGCTTCACAGATTTATTTCACACACGAAAAATAATAGTAGGAAAAACAGTCTGAGCTACTACTTAAGGATACTTCATAGCTAAGTATGAATTTACTACAAATCAGACTATTCTGGCAGTCTCAGTCGTTGCTTTTCCAGGCCTGTAATGACTTAATTTGCTTGCTTTCAACATGGTATTAGTATTTTATCTGATAGATATTATGCAATCCGTTAATAACATCACTTGTAAAAATAATCTCATTAGTTCAAAGTGAATAATGAATCTAGTCAAGTTGCTAGTTTAGATCAGAAGAACATTTTATAATGCTCTAGATTATATATAACAGTGGTCATGGAAGAGAGATATATTTGAGGGGGTCTTGTTAGATGATGTTAAATAAAACAGACTTTCTATTAGTCAAAGTATAGTTTTAAAAGCAAAAAGAAGGCCACTTCAATTTCCTAGGGATTTCATATAATTATTTTATGCTTATTTGAGTAATGAAATGTCTAGGATAACACTGATTATCATTTGTCCTACCACCTGATGAGTAGTTTCATGCCTCTTTGTGAGGGCAAAGGGAGGAACCCAGTAATTAACGGCCAGAGAAACAGACGAGGGCGTGAATTGGAAATGGAACACGGGAATCTGAGTATTTGTCGCTATGTACATCTGCAGAGCCTCTCTGGCAAAGATGAAGCTGACTTGAGCCATTTTTTGGTGGACTGTCACCTGAGTTCTCTACTTAACCGTATGCATTATCATTATTATTGTTGCCCCAGCATTTTCTACTTCAGGGAAGAATAGTTTTAGCTGTATACTGTAAAAAGCCCTATGTACTATATTCTCTAAAGGAAAGAAGATAGCTGGTTAGGAATTGAAACTTGACTCTTCTCAAATCATATGTTTAAATTGCATCTGGAGGGCAAAAAAAAAAAAAACCCTTTGCATTTATTATCATGTTGTTTTATTTTTTACCAGTAGCTAACATTAATTTGATTCAGTCATCTCAATGATATACAGTCCATTATTATTAAAATTGGAGAGGTTCTGCCTCATTATTTGTGAAATAACTTCTTCATGGAGGATAAAACTAATTATGCCTCATGTCTTTTTCCTGTTCAGTCCTTGACTTCTATTTCATGGGCAGTGGCAGAAGCACTGTCCTGCAGAGGGTGACTCCATATTTCTGATGTCATTCTCAGTAAGAAATAGCATGTACCAGTCTTGTGTCCCAATAACATAAGGTGTGCAGATGGCAGCAGCTCAGAAAAGAAACCCAAGTTTAATTGTATAGCAAGGAACAAAGCTGTCTTTTGAGACCAACTGTAACTTCTGATCTGTAAGGAAAAGGATTTAGGCTAAGAAAAGGAACTTTCAGGGTACAGTCAACTGTAAAATGCTGAGCACTGGGCTCAGAAAACATGTAATCACCCCATTCTTCCCAAACTTAATTTCTGCCTTAGTGCAGACACTCAGTACCTCAGTCTAGGTATCACTTGGCTAGTTTTTGATTTCAGCCCTTGACCCTTTTCTGTCCCTTCCATGTCACATCTGGCCATTAAAAGGCCACCGTCTACCTCCCTTTACACCAGCTCTCTCATTAGCTCTTCTGTTCATAGAAAAAAAAATACAAGTACTGATTTTGCTATACAGTGCCTACCTTTTAAGTTTTTTTATTGAAATATATTCAACACATGACATTACATTAATTTCAAGTGTACAACATGGTGATTTGACAATTCTGTATTTATGCAGTGTTCACCACAAGTACAGCTACCATCTATTGCCATACAATGCTATTACAATACAATTGATTATATTCCCTATGCTGAGACTTTCATCCCCATGATTTATTTATTCCATAACTAGAAACCTGAGACTTTCATCCCCATGATTTATTTATTCCATAACTAGAAACCTGTGTTTCTCACTCCCCTTCACCCATTTTACCAGTACCCCCATCTCACCTCCCTTCTGGCAACCATCACTTTATTCTCTGTATTTGTGGATCTGTCTCTGATTATTTTGTTAGGGGTGTGTGTGTGTGTGTGTGTGTGTGTGTGTGTGTGTGTGTTTTAGATTCCACCTATAAGTGAAATCATACAGTGTTTGTCTTTCTCTCTTTTGTTTCACTTAGCATAATATACTCTACGTCCATCCATGTTGTTGCAAATGGCAAGATTGCATCTTTTTTATGACTGAGTAACGTGTGTGTGTGTATCACATCTTCTTTGTCTGTTCTTCTATTGATGGATGCTTGGATCGCTTCCATATCTTGGCTATTGCAAATAATGCTGCAGGAAAAATAGGAGTGCGTATACCTTTCTGAATTAATATTTTCATTTTCTTTGGGTAAATACCCTGTAGGAAAAGTACAGGACCATAGGGTATTTCTATTTGTAATTTTTAAAGAAACCTCCATACTGTTTTCTATAGTGGCTGTACCAATTTACATTCCCACCAACAGTGCACAAATGTGCCTTTTTTCCATATCCAAACATTTATTATTTCGTCTTTCTGATTCAAGCCATTCTGACAGGTGTTAGGTTATATCTCATTGTGGTTTTGGTTACCATTACTCTCATGATTAGTGATAGGGAGCATCTTTTCTTGTGTCTGTTGGCCATTTGTACATCTTCTTTAAAAAATTGGGGCTCCTGGGTGGCTAAGTCGGTTAAGCATCCAACTTCGGCTCAGGTCATGATCTCGTGGTCTGTGAGTTTGAGCCCTGCATCAGGCTCTGTGCTAACAGCTCAGAGCCTGGAGCCTGCTGCAGATTCTGCCTCCCTTCCTCTCTGCCCCTTACCCATTTGCTGTCTGTCTCTCTCTATCAAAAATAAATAAAATTTTTTTTTTAAAAAAGTCTATTCAGGTCCTCTGCCCATTTTTCATTTGGACTGTTTTTATTTTTTTTATTATTTAAGTTATATGAGGTTTTTTTTGTATATTTTGGATAGTAACCCCTTATTGGCTATATCATTTGTAAATGTATGTTCCTATTCAGTATGTTGTTTTTGTTTGTTTGATAGTTTCCTTCACTGTGCAAAGGATTTGTTTTAAATTTATTTATTTGTTTTGAGAGAGAGAGAGAGAGAGAGAGAGAGAGAGAGAGAGAGAGAGAATCTCAAGAGAACTCACTGTCAGCACAGAGCCTGGCACAGAGCTCTGATCTCACTAACCATGAGATCACTGCATGAGCCAAAATCAAGTGTCAGAGGCTTAACCAACTGAGCCACCCAAGTGCCCCAAATGATTTTTTTTTTTTTGGTGTAGTCCCAATAGTTTGTGTTTGCTTTCATTTCCCTTGCCTGAAGAGACATAACTAGAAAAATATTGCCAAGGCCAGTGTTGGAAAAAGTACCGCCTATGTGTTCTTCTAGGAGTTTGATGGTTTCATGTCTCACATTTAGGTCTTGAATACACTTTGAGTTTGTTTGTGTGTATGGTGTAAGAAAAGTGTTCCTGTTTCATTGTTTTTGCACATAGCTATTTAGTTTTCCCAGCACTATTTTTTGAAGACTGTCTTTTCTCCAATATATTCCCCAATATATTGTCCCTGCCTTTTTCATATTAATTGACTATATAAGCATGCGTCTACTTCTGGACTCTGTATCCTGTTCACTTGATGTACTAGTCCATTTTTGTGCCAATAACATACGTTTTGATTACTATAGCTTTGTAATAAAACTAGAAATCAGTGATTGTGATACCTCCAGCTTGTTTTTTTCTTTCTCAAGATTGCTTTGGTTATCCAGGGTCTTTTGTGTTTCTATACAGAATTTAGAATTATTTTTTCCAGTTCTGTGAAAAATAATATTGGTGTTTTGATAGAGATTGCATTGAATTGGCAGATTGCTTTTGGTAGTGTGGACATTTTAACAATATCAATTCGTCCAATCCATGAGAATGTTTTATCTTTCCATTCATATGTGTCATCTTCAATTTTTTTCTTCATTATTTTATAGTTTTCACAGTACCAGTCTTTCAGCTCCTTACTTATTTCTAAGTATTTTATTCTATTGGTGCAACTATAAATTGAACTGTTTTCTTATTTTGTCCTTCTATTTCATTATTAGTGTATAGAAATACAATAGATTTCTGTATATTGATTTTGTGTTTTGCAACTTCACTGAACTCATTTATATATCTAGTAGTTTTTTGGTGGTCTTTAGTGTTTTCAAATGTAATGTCCCATCATCTACAAATAATGGAAGTTTTACTTCTTCCTTACCAATTTGGATGCCTTTTATTTCCTGTCTGATTGACGTGGATATGACTTCCAATACTATGTTGAATAAAACAGAGTGGACATCTTTGTCATATATATATTTTTTAATTTTTTAATGTTTATTTTTTGACAGTGAGGGACAGAACACAAGCAGGGGAGGGACAGAGAGAGAGAAGGAGACACAGAATACGAAGCAGGCTCCAGGCTCTGAGCTGTTAGCACAGAGCCTGAGATGGAGCTCAAACCCACAACTGTGAGATCATGACTTGAGCCAAAGTCAGATGCTCAACTAACTGAGCCACCCAGGCACCACTTTGTCATGTTTCTGATCTCAGAAGAAAAGTTCTCACTTTTTCACCACTTAGTATGATGTTAGCTGTGAGTTTGCCATTTGTGACCTTAATTATATTGATACATGTTCCTTCTAAATTCATTTTGTTGAGAGTACTTTTTTATTATGAACAGATGTTGAATATTTTCAAATAATTTTCTGTATGTATTGGGATGATCATGTGATTTTTGTCTTTCATTTTGTTAATATGATGTATCACACTGATCAATTTGCAGATATTGAACCATTCTTGCATCCCCAGAGTAAATCCCACTTGATTTTGGTGAATGATTATTTTAATATATTGTTCAATGTTGTTTGCTAATATTGAGGATTTTTGAATTCATTAGGGATATTGGCCAGTAGCTTTCCTTTTGTGTAGTGCTTTATCAGGTTTTGGTATCAGGATAATGCTGGCCGTGTAGAATGTATTTGGAAGTTTTCTTTCCTCTTCTATTCTTGGAATAGTTTATAGAGAATAGGTATTAACTCTTCCTTAAATGTTTGGTAGAATTCACCTGTGAATCTATCTGGCCCTGGACTTTTGTTGGGAATTTTTTGCTTACTGATCCAATTTCATTATCTTTCATATTTTATGTTTCTTCCAGATTGAATATTGGAAAATTGAATATTCTAGAAATTTATCTATTTCTTTTGTGTTATCCAGTTTGTTAGCATATACATTTTTGTAGTAGTCTCTTACAGGCATTTGTATTTCTGTGATGTCAGTTGTTACTTCTCTTTTTTCATTTCTTATTCCTTTCTCCTTTTCCCCTCCAATCTGGCCTAAGTCTTAATGATTTTGTTTATCTTTTGAAGAACCAGCTCTTGGTTTCATTGATGTTTTCTATTACTTTTAGTTTCCTTTTAATTTATTTTTCTTTGATCTTTATTACTTCCTTTCTTATACTCATTTTTAGTTGTGATTATTCTTCTTTGTCTACTTCATTTAGGTGTTAGGTGAGATTGTTCATTTGAGGTTTTTCTTGTTTCTTGAAGTAAGCCTGCATTGCTATAAATTTACCTCTTTTTTTTTTTAAGAGATTTTTCTTTTTATAATTTTTTTAACGTTTATTTATTTTTGAGACAGAGAGAGACAGAGCATGAACAGGGGAGGAGCAGAGAGAGAGGGAGACACAGAATCTGAAACAGGCTCCAGGCTCTGAGCTGTCAGCACAGAGCCCGACGCGGGGCTCAAACTCACGGACCGTGAGATCATGACCTGAGCCGAAGTCAGACGTTTAACCGACCCAGCCACCCAGGCGCCCCTTCTTCTTCTTTTTTTTTTTTAAGAGTTTTTTTTTTTAATTTTTTTAACGTTTATTTATTTTTGAGACAGAGAGAGACAGAGCATGAACAGGGGAGGAGCAGAGAGAGAGGGAGACACAGAATCTAAATTTACCTCTTAAAACTGCTTTCACTGCATTACAAATGTTTTTGACTATTGTGTTTCCATTTTCATTTTCCATGTATTTTTTAATCTCCTTTTTGATTTTTTGATTACCTCATTGGTTGTTAAATAGCATATTGTTTAGCCTTCACATATTTGTGCTCTTATTTGTTTGTGTTTGTTGTTGTTATAATTTATTTCTATTTTCATACCTTTGTGGTTGGAAAAGATGCATGATGTGATCTCAGTCTTATTAAACTTACTGAGACTTGTTTTGTGACCTAACATGTGATCTTAGAGAATATTCCATGTGCATTTGAAAAGAATGGGTGTTCTGTTGTTTTTAGATTATTTTGTATGTCTTTTAAGTCCATTTGGTATAATTTGTTGTTCCAAGACATTGTTTCCTTATTGATTTTCTGCCTGGATGATCTATCCATTGGTGTAACTAGGGTGTTAAAGTCTCCTATTATTATTGTATTATTGTCAATTTCTTCCTTTATGTTACTAATATTTGCTTTATGTATTTAGGTACACCACTGTTGGGTACATAGATATTTACAATTTTTATATCCTCTTATTTGATTGACTCCTTTATCATTGTGTAATGCCTTTCCTTGTCTTTTGTTCCACTCTGTTTTAAAGTCTTTGTCTGATATAAGTATTGCTACCCCAGCTTTTCTTCCCTTCCATTTGCATGGAATACCTCTTGCCATCCCTTTACTTTCCATCTGTATGTGTCTTTAGGTCTGAAGTGAATCTATGGTAGGCAATATATAGATGGGTCTTAATTTCTTTTTATCCATTCCAATACCATCACCTTATTTCTTTTGCTGGAACATGTAGACCATTTACATTTAAAGTAATTATTGATATTTTTATTCTTATTGCCATTTTGTTCATTGTTTTCTGGTTGTTTTTGTAGTTCTTCTCTGTTCCTTTCTTCTTCTCTTGCTCTCTTTCTTTGTGATTGATAACTTTCTGTAGTGTTATGCTTGGCTTTCTTTCTCTTTGTTTATTGTGTATCTATTCTAGGTTTTGCTGTGCAGTTACCATGAGATTCATATATAACATCCTAAGTATATAGCAGCCCATATTAAGTTGATGGTTACTTAAGTTCAAACACATTCTAAACACCTTCATTTTTATTGCCCCCCCCGATTTTGTGTGTATGTAATCATATTTTACATTGTCTTTATTTTGCAAATCCCCTTAACTAATTTTTTTTTAATTTTTAGGTTTTATTTTAATTCCAGTTACTTAACAGACAGTGTTATATTAGTTTCAGGTGTACAGTATGGTGATTCAACACTTCCATATATCACCCAGTGTTCATCACAAGTGCGCTGAATAATTCCTATTGCTGATTTAATCTATGCCCCCACCCACCTCCTCTCTGGTAACCATCAGTTTGTTCTTTGTAGTTAAGAATCTGTTTCTTGGTTTCTGTCTCTCTCTCTCTCTCTCTCTTTTGCCCTTAATCATTTGTTTCTTAAATTACACATATAAGTGAAATAATATGGTGTTTGTCTTTCTCTGACTTATGTTGCTTAGCATTATATCTCTTCCTCTATTTGGGTTTTGGAAATAGCAAAATTTCATTATTTTTATGGCTGAATAATAGTCTGTTGTGTGTGTGTGTGTGTGTGTGTGTGTGTATATATATATATATACATATATATATATATACCATATCTTCTTTATGCATTCATCAAAGGACACTTTGGCTGCTTTCATATCTTGGCTATTGTAAATAATGCTGCTATAAACATAAGGGTGCATATATCCCTTTGGATTAGTGTTTTTCTATTCTTTGGGTAAATACCCAGTAGTGTGATTGCTGTACTGTACAGTAGCTCTATTTTTAACTTTTTGAGGAACCTCCACATTGTTTTGCACAGTGGCTGCACCAATTTGCATTCCCACCAACAGTGCAAGAGGATTCCCCTTTCTCCACATCCTTGCCAACACCTGTTGTTTCTTGTGTTTTTTATTATATTCATTCTGACAGGTGCAAAGTGATATCTCATCATAGTTTTGATTTTCATCTCCCTGATGAAGAATAATATTAAACATCTTTTCATGTGTCTATTGTTCATTTATCTTATCTTGTTTGGAAAAATGTATATTCACATCTTCTGCCCATTTGTTAATTGGATTACTTCTTTCTTGGATGTTGAATTATATAAGTTCTTTATATATTTTTGGATACTACCCCCTTATCAGATATGTCATTTGCAAATATTTTCTTCCATTCTGTAGGTTGTCTTTTAGTTTTGTTGATTGTTTTTATTTTGATGAAGTCCCAATAGTATATTTTTGTTTTTCTTTCCCTTGCCTTAGGGGATATATCTAGAAAAAAGTTGGTATGACCAATGTCAGAGAAGTTACTGCCAGTGTTCTCTTTCAGGATTTTATAGTTTTAAGTCTCACATTTACATTTCGGTTTACAATCCATTTTTAGTTTATTTTTGTGTATGGTGTCAGAAAGTGGTACAGTTTTCTCGACACCATTTGTTGAAGAGACACCGCCCCCCCCACCCCCCCCCCCCATAGGATATTCTTTCCTGCTTTGTTGAAGATTAATTGAACATATAGTTGTCAGTTCATTTGGGGGTTTTTATTTTATATGATTTTTATATGGTTTATATTTTATATGGTTTTTATTTATATGATTTTATATGATTTATGTGTCTATTTTTATGCCAGTACCATACTCTTTTGATTACTATAGTTTTGTAATATGGACTACTGGACTGGAAGTCTAGAACCGTGATGGCTCCAGCTCTGCTTTTCTTTTTCCAGGTTGCTTTGGCTATTCGGAGACTTTTATGGTTCCATACATATTTTAGGATTGTTTGTTCTAGCTCTCTGAAAAATTGCTTTTGGTATTTTGATAGGGGTTGCATTAAATATGTAGATTGCTTTGGGTAGTATAGACATTTCAACAAAATGTGTTCTTCCATTTTGTGAGCTTGGATGTCTTTTGATTTCTTTTGTTGTCTTCAAATTCTTTTATCAGTGTTTTGTTATTTCCACAGTACAGGTCTTTCACCTCTTTGCTTAGGTTTACTCCTAGGTATCTTATTTTTGGTGCAATTGTAAATGGAATTGTTTTCTTAATTTCACTTTCTACTGCTTCATTATTGATGTACAGACATTCAACCAATTTTGATATGTTGATGTATCCTGTGACGTTATTGAATTTATCAGTTCCAGCAGTTTACTGGTGGAGTCTTTGGTTTTTCTATATAAAGTATCATGTCATTTCCAGATAATGAATGTTTTATTTCTCCTTTGCCAATGTAGTTGCCTTTTATTTCTTTTTGTTGTCTGATTGCTGTGGCTAGGACTTCCAGTAGTATGTTGAATAAAAGTAGTGAGACTGGACATCCTTGCCTTATTGCTGACTTTACGGGAAAAGCTCTCAGTTTTTCCCCATTGAGGATAATGTTAGTTGTGGCTTTTTCATATATGCCTTTATTATCTTGAGGTATATTCCCTTTAAATCTACTTGGTTGAGGGTTTTTATCATAAATAGATATTTTACTTTGTCAAATGTTTTCTCTGCATCTGTTAAAATAATTGTATGGTTCTTATATCCTTTCTCTTATTGATGTGATGTATCACATTGGTTGACTTGTGAATATTGAACCACCCTTGCAATGCAGGAATAAATCCCATTCGATTGTAGTGAATGATTTTTTTTTAATGTATGGTTCTATTCAGTTTGCTAGTGTTATGTTGAGGGTTTTTACATTTATGTTTATCAGGGATATTGGCCTGTAGTTCTCTTTCTTGGTGTTGTCTTTACATGGTTTTTGTATCAGGGTATTGCTGGCCTCATAGAATGAATTTAAAAGTTTTCCTTTCTTTTCTGAATAGTTTTTTTTTTTTTTTTGAATAGTTTGAGAAGAATAGGTAGGTATTAACTCCTCTTTAAATATTTGGTAGAATTTGCCTGTGAAGCCATCTGTTCCTAGACTTTTGTTTTTGGGAGTTTTTTAGTTGCTTATTCAATTTCTTTACTGGTTATTGGTTTGCTTGAATTTTCTATTCTTGTTTCAGTTTTGTAGTTTATATGTTTCTAGGAATTTATACATTTCTTCAATGTCATTCAATTCCTTGGCCTATATTTCATAGTATTCTAATATAATTTTATATATTTTTGTGGTATTGGTCGTTATTTGCCCTCTCTCATTTGTGATTTTATTTTATTTTTTTTATTCCTTTCTCTTTTTCTTGATAAGTCTTGCTAGAGGTTTATCAGTATTATTGACTGTTTTGTTTTTCAAAGAATTTCCTCCTGCTTTCACTGATGTTTTATTTTTCTTTCTTTCTTTTTATTTACTAATTATTTATTTTTAATTGTGTATCATTTATTTCCTTGCTTCTGCTGGTTTTAGGTTTTCTTCTTTTTCTAGCTCCTTTAGATGTAAGATTAGGTTGTTTATTTGAGATTTACCTTGCTTCTTGATGTCAGACTGTATTGTTATAAAGTTCCCTATTAGCACTGCTTTGCCGCATCCTAAACGTTTTGAACTGTTGTGTTATCATCTTCATTTGTTTCCATGTACCTTTTTTATTCTTTTATTTCTTGGCTGAACCATTCATTGTTTAGTAGCGTGTTATTTAACCTCGATGTATTTGTGGTCATTTCAGATATCTTTCTTGTGCTTGACTTCCTTGTAACTAATTTTTAACATACAATTGATTGTACTATTTATTGTCTTTTAACCTTTGTACTAGCTCTATAAGTGATTGATCTACTTTCCTCCTGTATATTTGCTTTTGCTACTGAAGTGTTTTTTTTTATAATTTTCTTCAAATTATGGCTTTTTCTTTTCCATTTAAAGAAGCTTCCTTAACACGTCTTGTTAGGCTGTTTTAGTAGTGATGGATTCTTTTAATTTTTGTGTGGAAAATTTTTATCTCTCCTTTAATTCTGAGTGATAACTGCCTGGTATTCTTGGTTGTAGGTTTTTTTGTTTTTTTTTTGTTTGTTTGTTTGTTTTTCCTTCCCTTTCAGCATTTTGAATATATCATGACACTGCTGTCTGGCTTGCAAAGTCTCTGCCAAAAAAGCAGCTGATAGTCTTACAGGGTTTGTTTTGTGTGTTACTAGTTGCTTCTCTTTTTCTGCTTTAAAATTTTTCTTTCTCTTTAGTCTTTAGTATTTTAATTATTTTGTGTCATGGTGTGGGCCTCTTTGGGTTCATCTTGTTTGGACCTCTCTGTGCTTCCTGAACCTGAGTCTGTTTTTTTCTCCAGGGTAGACAAGTTTTCAGTTTTTATTTCTTCAAATAAGTTATCTGCCCCTGTCTCTTCTGCATCTGTGTCCTCTATAATGCAAATGTGTGTTCACTCAGTATTGTTAAATTGATCCCTTAACATAATTACAGTTTTTTTTAATTTAAATTTACATTTTATTTATTCTTTTGCTATTCAGCTTGGTTGCTTTCCAGTACTGTCTTTTAGATCATTAACCCATTCTTCTGTATCCTCTTATCTACTGTTGACTCCCTCTAGTGTATTTTTCATTTTGGTTTTTGTATTCTTCATTCTGGTTCTTTTTTAAATTTTCCCTTGGTTGAAGTTCTAAGTTTCGTCATTCTTCTCTCCTGTCCAGTGACCATTACTTTGAACTCTTTATAAGGTATATTCATTATTTCTATTTCATTTAGACTTTTTCTGAGGCTTTGTGTTGTTCTTTTATTTGGAAATTCCTCTGTCTCCTCATTAAGCTTGACTTTGTTTCTATGAATTTTGCAGAATAGCTACTTCTCCTAAATGTGAAGGAATGGTCTTATGTATGGTTATCCCCTATTTAGACTGTGTGTGCTTGGTGTCTTCAGCTGGCGGACTAAAGCTGTGGTTGGTGAAGGGTGAGGGTCTTGGAGAACTCCATGCTGGGGCTGCCCTAGTTCAATGGCCAGAGTTGAAGTGGGTGTGGGCTTGGGTGGCTCTCTATGCATAGGGCATCCTGGCAGAGGAGCTGAAGCTGAAGTGGGTGCAAGCTGGGAGTTCCTGGGGCTTTCTATGCAGAGGACATCCAAGTAGGACAGCTGAAGTTGAAGTGGTGCAGCTGGGGTATCTTGGGGTGCTCAGTCCAGGGAGTCTCCTGATTAAGCAGCTGGAGCTGAGGTGGGCATGGGCCAGGGGTTCCCAGGATGATCTTTGTAGGGGAGTCCACTGGTGGGACAGCCACCTAAAGTAGACTGTGCCTGGGGTATCCTGACAAATCATCTGGAGCCGAAGTGGTACAAGCCTGAGTGTTCCAGGCTGCTTTGCACCTGTGTCACTTGGGTGAAGAGTGCACACTGACCAATGGTGTCTTAGTATGCATCACTCTAGCGCTACTTTGGTGAGACAGCTTGGGCTGGTGTGAGCTAAGGGCCCAAAGCCCTCTGAGGTAATAGGCCAGTGAGGGCACCCAGACACCATGGAGGAGGTGAGTTCAAGGTTTTTCCTGCACCATGATCTTGGACAAGAACTCAAGGCCTGTCTTTACTGACCCTTAGACTTATTTCTCAGTTTTGTACATATTTTTACTTTAACTTCAAAGCCATGAGATAAATGTGATTTCCTTGAAGAGTTCAAGTCATGCTCCTGCAGTATCACTGATTCCTCATTATTCCCCAGATGCATTCAGCTTTTCTACTATGCTGTTTTCATGTCATACTGCATAAGCTGGTTGATGAAGATAGATTTTCCAAGCATGTTTTTTTGAGCTCTGGTTCTTGAAAGAAGCTTCTGTGATGCAATACATTTGAAAATACACTACTATATACTTTATATCATTATTGGAGAGTTACAGTACATTGACAAGTTAGAGGTATTGAGAAAGCTATAGCAAATAAACCTTTTGGTGTGTAATAACTAAGAATTTAAGAATTCTGGGTACTGAGTACATTAATTCAAAATGTACTTGCACATTGATTTGTCATATTAACACCTATTACCTTTTCATGAAATAAATGTGAATTCATTGGTAAATGTAGATACCAGTGATGTAGTAATAATAGTTTTCCATGACATTCTCTCTCTCGCTCTCTCTCTTTTTATTTTTATTTTTATTTTTTTTGAGTGATCACTTCCTGGGAGAGCTTCCAAATATTGACCCTTATATAAGAATGACATATTATCATAATAGAAAAGGTTACATGAATCTGTATGACAGAGCCAATTCTATGACTTGATGTTCTTTCCCTTCCCCCTCAAAAAAAACCAAAAACTAAAAACATGTCCCAGATGGAACAGTATTATGGTTTCTGTCTTTAAGATCACAAGATTCCTCAAAGCACCTTTTAATATGCCTAAAATAGTAAATCTGGTTTAAAGTAGGGAAATACAAAAAGGTGTAAGTCATCATTTTGAGACTAGACGCTATATACACGATGGGGCCAGTTCCTTGGCCAACATTTCTTTTCACTGATAGGAAGACTCAAATTTTGTATCTTTTTGGGGCCTGCTTTTTTATTATTTTTTCTGGTGGCTATTTCTTTCTTTTTTCTGTATCCACTTCACATTATTCAGATGACTATGGTTAACTTAGACCTGTGCTGTCAATACAGCAACCACTAGCCACATGTGGCTATTTGATTGGTTTTTACTGTGTTAAAAATGCATGCAATAAAATTCACCATTTTAATAATTTTTAAATGTATAGTTCTGTGGCATTAAATACATTTATATTGTTGTATAACCATCACCACCATCAATCTCTAGAATTTTTTTTTTCCGCAACAGAAACTCTGTACCACTGAACACGAACTCCTCATCCCTCTCTCTCCCCTGCCTCTGGCAATCACCATTCTCTTTCCTGTCTCTATGATTTTGACTACTCTAAGTATCTCAGATAACTAGAAACATACAGCATTTGTCTTTTGATGACTGGCTTATTTCACTGAGCATAATGTTCTCAAGTTTCATCCATGTTGTAGCTTGTGTAAGACTTTCATTCCTGTTTAAGACTAAACAATATTATATTTTATGTATATATCATATTTTTTTATCCATTCGTCCATGTTGGACATTGATTGATTCTGCCTTCTGGCTACTGAGGATAAAGCTATATAAACGTGGGTGTCCAGCTGTCTTCTTGAGACCCTGTTTTCAGTTCTTTCAGGTATATACTAAGGAGTAGAATTGCTGGATAATATGATATTTAATGTTTAATTTTTTGAGGAACCAATGTCTTGTTTTCTATAGCAGCTGACTCATTTACATTGCCATTAACAATGCACAAAGTTTCTAACTTCTCTACATTCTTGCCAACACTTTCTATTTTCTGCCTTTATTTTGTTGTTTGTTTTTATAATAGCCATCTTAATGAGTGTGAGATGGTATCTCACTTGTTTTGATTTGCATTCCCTAATA
The DNA here is from genome assembly GCF_028018385.1 of Neofelis nebulosa. Lineage (NCBI taxonomy): Eukaryota > Metazoa > Chordata > Mammalia > Carnivora > Felidae > Neofelis > Neofelis nebulosa. The sequence goes on along the minus strand of NC_080790.1, from coordinate 44,674,798 downwards.
ACTAGTGAATTATTCATGTGCTGAATACCCATTGTATATATGTATTTTTTAGAGGAATATATATTCAAGGCCTTTGCCTATTTTTTTTTAATCAGGTTGGTTTATTTTGGTGTTGAATTATAAGAGTTTTTATATGTTACAAATATTGACTCTTGTTAGATATATAATTTGTAAATATTTTCTATGATCCTACAGGTTTTCTTTTTACTCTGTTGTGTTCTTTTACGAACAAAAGTTTTTAAAATTTTGTTGTAATCAAATTTACCTGTTTTTTTTTATTACAGGTGTTCTTGGTATTATATGTAACAAATAGTTTCCAAATCCAATGTCAGGAAGTTTCCATGTTTTCTTATATTATTTTATAGTTTAGCACTTACATTAAGGTCTTTGATCAGTTTTGAGTTAATTTTTTATATGGTATAAGATAAGGGTCCCACAGCAGGGTTTTTTGTTGGTTTGTTTGTTTTTGTTTGTTTGTTTGTTTGTAGGTGGATATCAAGTTGTGTAAACACTATTGGTTAAAGACACTGTGCTTTTCCCATTAAATGGTCTTATGACACCCATGTTGATAATCTTTTAGCCATATGTATGAGGGTTTACTTCTGGGTTCAGATTAATTCTTAATTCAGTTCTTAATTCATTTTCATGAAGCAATAATAATGAACATGGCTTTAGCTTCACTTTAGTACCTAAAGTACTTATGAATATCTAGACTCTTCTATTTAGTAGTTGAGAGTTTTCTTATGTTATTTTTCTGGGTAATTATAATGCTTTCTGTCTATATTTATGGTTTTAAATTTGATATCCATATATATTGTAAAATGACCAGTCTAGTTAACATCCATCACCATACATAGCTACAATTTTTTTTTCTTTAGATGAAAACTTTCAAGATTTACTCTCTTAGTAACTTTCAAATATAAAATTACATATTATTATTATTATATCCCCATGACTTACTTATTTTACTGTTGGAGTTTGTACTTTTTAATTTCCTTCTCTCTCTCTCTCTTTTTTTAATTTCTAAATGTCTTATTTATATTTGAGAGAGAGAGAGAGAGACAGACTGAGTGGGGGTGGGGCAGAGAAATTGGGAGACACAGAATCTGAAGCAGGCTCCAGGCTCTCAGTTCTGAGCTGGCAGCACAGCACAGAGCCCGATGAGGGGCTTGAACTCACAAACTGTGAGATTATGACCTGAGCTGAAGTCAGACACTTAATGGACTGAGCCACCCAGATGTGCCTCCTTCTCCCATTTCAGTGCCTGCCTGCCTCTTACCTTCCACCACCCCCTTAACCCCTGGCCTCTGGTAACCACCAATTTGTTCTCTGTATCCATGAATCTGAATATTTCTGTTTGTTTAGTTGATTGGTTTTGTTAGTTTGTTTGGGTTTTGCTTTGCTTTGTTTCAGATTTCTCATATAAGTGAGCTTATATGATATTTGTCTTTCTCTGTCTGACTTCTTTTATTTAGCATAATACCCTCAAAGTCCAACCATGTTGTCACAAATGGCAAGATTTCGTTCCTGTAGGGATGAATCACATTCCTTTATAAATATAATCACTTTATCCATTCTTCTCTTGATGACATTAAATTTTCATATCTTGGCTATTGTAAATAATGATGCAGTGAACATGAAGGTGCATGTATCTCTTTGAGTCATTGTTTTCAGTTTCTTTGGGTAAATACCCATAAGAAGAATTGCTGGATCATACTTTCAATTTTTCAAGGAGCCTCCATACTGTTATCCATAAAGGCTACACCAATTTACATTCTGACCAACAGTACTTGAAAGTTCCCTTTTCTCTTCATCCTCGCCAAGACTTGTCGTTTCTTGTCTTTTGGACAATAGCCATTCTAACAGGTGTAAGCTGATTTCTCATTGTGGTTTTGATTTGCACTTCCCTGATGATGAGTGATGCTGAGCAGTTTTCAGGCTCCCTTTGGCCATGTGTGTATCTTCTCTGGAAAATGTCTATTCAGATACATTGCTCATTTTAAAAACTGGATTATTTGCCCTTTTTGCTACTGAGTTCTATGAGTTTTTTTTAATGTATGTTGGATATAACCCTTTATTAGAGATATTATTTGCAAATATTTTCTCTCATTCAGTAGGTTGCCTTTTCATTTTGTTGACAGTTTCCTTTACTGTGCAGAAGCTTTTTGGTTTGAGCTCATCCCACTTGCTCATTTTTGCTTTTGCTGTCAAATCCAAAAAATCTTCAAGACCAGTGTCAAGTTGCTTATTACCATGTTTTCTCTCAGAGTTTTAATGGTTTTAGGTCTTAGTTTTAAGTCTTTGATCCATTTTGAGTTGTTTTTTATGTATAGTATAAGATAATGGTCCAGTTTCATTCTTTTGCCTATGACTGTCCAGTTTCCCAACACCATTTGTTGAAGAGACTGTTCCCCATTGGACATTATTGGCTGTTTTGTCATAAGTTAACTGATCACATATGTGTGGCTTATATTTACATTTTAAACTAATGCATTTATTCCTGAAGAATTATAAAATAAAAAAGGTACATAATTTAAGCGTAATAAAGACTATAGAGGAAAAAAATCACTTTTCAATCAATGGTCCAGGGACATTTGGTTCCTGGTATGAAAAAATAAAGAACAGTGTGATTTCTACCTCTCCTTCTATACAAAAAGAAACTGCATGTGGATTTAATATCTAAATATGAAAAGAAAACCTTAAAATTTTAGACTAAAATGGGAGATGATATTTATGATCTTGGGATAAGGATGAACTTTCACTTTCCAGCTTTATTGAGCTATAATTAACCTGTAACATGGTGTAAATTTAAGGTGTTCAATGAGTTGATTTGTACACATATATATTGCAGAATGATTACTACCACAGTGTTAACACCTCCAGCAAGGAAGAACTTCTTAAAGAATAAATGAAAGAATTTTTGCATCCATATTCATCAGGGATATTGGCCTGTAGTTCTCTTTTTTTTTTTTTTTTTTTTTTTTTTTTTTGCTGGGTATCTGTCTGGTTTAGGAATCAAAGTAATGCTGGCTTCATAGAATGAGTCTGGAAGTTTTCCTTCCCTTTCTATTTTTTGGAACAGCTTGAGAAGGAGAGGTATTATGTCTGCTTTAAATGTCTGGTAGAATTCCCCAGGGAAGCCATCTGGTCCTGGACTCTTATTTGTTGGGAGATTTTTGATAACTGATTCAATTTCTTCACTGGTTATGGGTCTGTTCAAGTTTTCTATTTCTTCCTGTTTGAGTTTTGGAAGTGTGTGGGTGCTTAGGAATTTCTCCATTTCTTCCAGGTTGTCCAGTTTGTTGGCATATAATTTTTCATAGCATTCCCTGATAATTGCTTGTATTTATGAGGGATTGGTTATAATAATTCCATTTTCATTCATGATTTTATCTATTTGGGTCCTCTCCCTTTTCTTTTTGAGAAGCCTGGCTAGAGGTTTATCAATTTTGTTTATTTTTTCAAAAAAACCAACTCTTGTTTTCATTGATCTGCTCTACAGTTTTTTTTTGTTTTTTTTTTTTAGATTCTATATTGTTTCTTTCTGCTCTGATCTTTATTATTTACCTTCTTCTGCTGGGTTTGGGGTGTCTTTGCTGTTCTGCTTCTATTTCCTTTAGGTGTGCTGTTAGATTTTGTATTTGGGATTTTTCTTGTTTCTTGAGATAGGCCTGGATTGCAATGTATTTTCCTCTCAGGACTGCCTTTGCTGCATATCAAAGCATTTGGATTGTTGTATTTTAATTTTCATTTGTTTCCATATTTTTTTAAATTTTTTCTCTAGTTTCCTGGTTGACCCATTCATTCTTTAGTAGGGTGTTCTTTAACCTCCATGCTTTTGGAAGTTTTCCAGACTTTTTGCTTGGGTTGATTTCAAGTTTCATAGCCTGAAAGTGTGCATGGTATGATCTCAATTCTTTTATACTTATGAAGGGCTGTTTTGTGACCCAGTATGTGACCTATCTTGGAGAATGTTCCATGTGCACTCGAGAAGAAAGTATATTCTGTTGCTTTGGGATGCAGAGTTCTAAATATATCTGTCAAGTCCATCTGATCCAATGTATCATTCAGGGCCCTTGTTTCTTTATTGATCCTGTGTCTAGATGATCTATCCATTGTTGTAAGTGGGGTATTAAAGTCCCCTGCAATTACCACATTCTTATCAATAAGGTTGCTTATGTTTGTGATTAATTGTTTTATATATTTGGGGGCTCCCGTATTCAGTGCATAGACATTTATAATTGTTAGCTCTTGCTGATGGATAGACCCTGTAATTATTATATAATGCCTTTCTTCATCTCTTGTTATAGCCTTTAATTTAAAGTCTAGTTTGTCTGATATAAGTATGGCTACTCCAGCTTTCTTCTGACTTCTAGTAGCATGATAGATAGTTCTCCATACCCTCACTCTCAATCTGAAGGTGTCCTCAGGTCTAAAATGAGTCTCTTGTAGACAGCAAATAGATGGGTCTTGTTTTTTTATCCATTCTGATACCCTATGTCTTTTGGTTGGCGCATTTAGTCCATTTACATTCAGTGTCGTTATTGAAAGATATGGGTTTAGAGTCATTGTGATGTCTGTAGGTTTCATGCTTATAGTGATGTCTCTGGTACTTTGTGGTCCTTGCAGCATTCCCTCACAGAATCCCCCTTAGGATCTCTTGTAGGGCTGGTTTAGTGGTGATGAATTCCTTCAGTTTTTGTTTGTTTTGGAAAACCTTTATTTCTCCTTCTATTCTGAATGACAGACTTGCGGGATACAGGATTCTTGGCTGCATATTTTTTTCTGTTCATCACATTGAAGATTTCCTGCCATTCCTTTCCGGCCTGCCAAGTTTCAGTAGATAGGTCTGCTACTACCCTTTTGTGTCTACCTTTGTACGTTAGGGCCTGTTTATCCCTAGCTGCTTTCAGAATTCTCTCTTTATCCTTGTATTTTGCCAGTTTCACTATGATATGTGGTGCAGAAGATCGATTCAAGTTACGTCTGAAGGGAGTTCTCTGTGCCTGTTGGATTTCAATGCCTTTTTCCTTCCCCAGATCAGGGAAGTTCTCAGCTATGATTTGTTCAAGTACACCTTCAGCCCTTTTTCTCTCTCTTCTTCTGGAATTCCTATGATACAGATATTGTTCCATTTGATTGCATCACTTAGTTCTCTAATTTTCCCTTCATATTCCTGGATTTTTTAATCTCTCTTTTTCTCAGCTTCCTCTTTTTCCATAATTTTTTCTTCTAATTCACCTATTCTCTCCTCTGCCTCTTCAATCCATGCTATGGCCACCTCCATTTTATTTTGCACCCTATTTATAGCATTTTTTAATTCCTCATGACAATTTTTTAGTCCCTTGATCTCTGTAGCAATAGGTTCTCTGCTGTCCTCTATGCTTTTTTAAGCCTAGTGATTAATTTTATGACTATTATTCTAAATTCTTGTTCCGTTATATTGTTTAAATCGGTTTTGATCAATTCATTAACTGTCACTACTTCCTGGAGCTTCTTTTGAAGAGAATTCTTCCATTTGGTCATTTTGGGTAGTCCCTATGGTAGCTCCAAACTGCAGGGCACTTCCCCTGTGCTGTCCGGAGAAACTTGTGCTGGTGGGCGGGGCTACAGTCAGACTCCATGTCTGCCCCAGATCACCACTGGGGCCACAGTCAGACTGGTGTGTACCTTATCTTCCCCTCTCCCAGGGGCAGGACTCACTGTGGAGTGGTGTAGCCCCTGTCTGGGCTGCTTGCACACTGCCAGGCTTGTGGTGCTGCTTCAATGGGATCTGGCCAAGGGCATATTAGCCGGGGTGGATCCGCAAGGTGCACAGGGGTGGGAGGGGCAGGCTTAGCTAGTTTTGCGATCACCGGTCCCCTGGGGGAGGGGCCCTGCAGCACCGGGAGGGAGGCAGGCCCGTGGGACAGATGGATCCACAGAAGCACAGCATTGGGCATTTGCACGTTGCAGGCAAGTTTGGTGTGGGGAACTGGTTCCCTTTGGAATTTTGGCTGGGGGATGGGAGAGGGAGATGGCGCTTGCCAGCGCCTTTGTTCCCCGCTGAGCTGAGCTCTGTCCTTTCGGGACTCAAAAACTCTCTCTCCCGGTGTCCTCTCGCCCTCCCTGCTCTCTGAGAGCAGAGCTGTTGACTTTTAACATTCCAGATGTTAAGTCCCGCTGGCTGTCTGTCAGAACTCACTCAGTCTGGTCCCATTGCTTCTGCAAGTCAGACTCGGGGGCTCTGCCTTGCCAGGTGGGCTGGTCCTCCACTGCCCCAGCTCCCTCTCGCCAGTCCGTGTAGCGCGCACCACCTCTCCACCATTCCTACCATCTTCTGTGGGCCTCTTGTCTATGCTTGGCTCCAGAGAGTCTGTTCTGCTAGTCTTCCAGTGTTTTTCTGGATTATTCAGGCAGATGTGGGTGGAATCTAAGCAATCAGCAGGACGAGGTGAGTCCAGCATCCTCCTATGCTGCCATCTTCCTTGAACTCTGCTGATTTCTTGCTGCCTCTGGAGGTGGTGGATAAGCCGTTCCTGGATGTTGGATCATAGCTCCAAATCTTTGGCATTATGTGTTTTCAGACTTTATATGAGCTTCTCCCTACCTGCCCCTACCTCCAGCTTCCTCCCCCTACTGGTTCCAGAAACTACCCGGAGTGGGACTGGGTCTGGGGTGGAAAGGGTCTGACTTAGAAAACAGTACTAAATCCAAAATAAGGCTGGGCACACCTTCAAAACCAGACTGGGTCCAGGGTCAGACCCGGTCAATCTTAGAAACACAATTGGGACCAGGAGGAACTAGGTCCAGAATGAAATTGTTTTTGAAGACTTTCTTCCTGTATTCTGGAAGAGTTTAAATAACATTGAGATTATCCTCTTTTTAAAGGGTTAGTGATTTCCTCTGAGACACCATCTGGATTGACTGATTTTTTGACTAACTTTGTCTTTAACAGTCTTGTTTATTTCTATAAACAGGAAATCAGACTCTGTAGTTTTTTCAAAATCTCCTTTCTTGTCAGCATTGGTAACTTATATTTTCCTAGAAAGTTATTCCTCCAGGTTCTCAAATATATTTACATGTGTTGAGAAATTTAGTTTTATGATACTCTTAATTTTGTTTTCTAAGGTCATTTCACTGTTACCTTTTTTTACTTTTAAATGTTTGTTGTCTCCTTTATTTTGTTTTGATAGCAATCTAAGTATATTTTTTTACATCTGGTTTTCCTTTTTTGGGGGGGGGTGGACCCTGTTTTAGAATTATTTTCCATGTTTCATTATTTTCTAAATCATTAATCTCTTCTTGTAATTTTATTAGTTTTTTTTTTTCCTGCTGCTTCTTTGTAAATGCTTGAGTCAGATAATTCTTGTTTTCATTATTTCTTGTAAATTCATGTCTGTAGTGAAGGTTATTTGTTTTCCTTGAGATCGCTACTTGAGCATTCTTATAAGAATTAAATATATATATAGCAAAAAGAGTACTAAATTGTGATTCAGGACACAGAGGTCCCAACCCTAATTCTCTTTTTGTCTCTGCCAGTATCATCCTGGGCATGTCACTGAGACTTCCTGCTTGGGTTTCAGTTTCCTCAACTAGAAAAGAAAGAAATATTTGATGATCTCAAAAGTTCTATTTTGCTGCCTAGTTTACTGAAATACATTCGTATCACCAGCTTGGGACTCTAAGAATTTGAACTGAGTCTACAAAATGGGCTCTAGACTCAAATGTTTTAAGTAACGATATACTAGTTAGTCTCTGAACTGTAGTTTCCTGTGTAGTCACAAAAGACAAGCTTCTAATTGTTCTTTGGCTATAAGACGGGAGTCTAAGCTTCAGGCAAATGTAGATCTCTTATAAGTATTCCTTACTAACTTAGCATATTTTGTCATAATTAATCAACTGTTGAAAGTTACATAAAGTTCATGGGGCAGTGTTTTTCCAAATCCTTTGAAATTCTTGAAACAAACAAATACCTGATTGTTGGTGAGGAAAAAGTTAAGCAGCATGCACCTCTTTTTATGGGTTAAGATTGAAGGCAAAAAGTAACAACAGATATTGTGTCAGAGTAAAACTGTAAACAAGAAGAGATTCTAAGGTCTGGAAGTTATAAAACAAATGTGTAATAATGACAACATTATTAAACATTGACAGATTCTGCATCTAAACTTTCTTTAAAAAATATAAATCAAAAACAAGGAAAAGTTTATTTACAGATAATAACAAATTAATGTTAGAACATGGGAGCCAGATTTTCACAAAATCTTATCTATGCTACATAAAATTCACATATGAAGTCTCTTGTCATAGTTAAAAACCCAAGTAGTAACTGGAAAAAAAAATCACTGTCCTTTGTGGACAAATTAAAGCTACCATAGCAAAATAAAATATCTTAAGTTTTGAATTTGCCATCCTGTGTGTTTAAGCATTGACATGAATACAATGCATTTTTTTTTAGCTATGAATGTAAAAAATACCAAAAGGGAAATTAGGAGGGAAAATGAACAAAATATCCTTCATTTACATATATTTTCTGAAGCCATTTTAAGTCTTCTATTTAGAAAATGTTATTATATAACAATGGCAGTCATTGCCACTGTATATATCCCTATGTGTTCTAAATAAGTTGTTTCTGAGTAGTTTTTCTCCACATCTCACTACATTTCTAACTATAGGAATGTAATTTTGTAGCCTTAAAAATTGCATTGATTTTTAGATGCACATAAGGAGAGCAGAATAAGTAACAATGCTAAAAAAAAAAAGAATAAATGTATTGTTTTATTTACCTCTCAAGAAAAGAGAAAGAAAAGTCATATGCCCCATTTTGTTTAAAGATTTATAGTGCAGCATAGTTTCCTTTTCTTTTATAATAAATATTTAAAATACATGTAATATTAAACAGTTCACCAAATTGAAAATGTTATGTGAAAATATGGGACGATGGTTTGGAAGTATAAAGACATCTACTGTCACACAGTGTTTTGTGTTTTTTGTTCATAAGTCAGTACTGGAAGCATACAAGCCAATGGGAGTGCGGGCTCAACAGATTTCTGAAATGCTGGCCGATTTGGTGTATGGTTGTATATGAGAGACCATTGCTTTTCAGAGTGTCAAAGTAGACTTAAAAATATAATTAATACAATATAGTGCTGGATATGGTATGAAAGACAATGCATTTGTATTCACTTTGGCTAGACTCTGATTTAAATGTAGAATTTACATTTTGTCCTTTATAAAGCTTAGTTGAGTTAATAGTATTTCTTCCATTTTCCTCTCCTCTACAGTGGGAATAATGATGCTTGCTTGCTAGCGTTGTAATGAATCCAAGTGAGGTGGTATATATAATAGCATAGGCACATGGTAAGCTTTTAAATATTAAATTCCTATCACCTTCAAAGTGGTCATCTTTTTTAATGAACCACTGTTTAAAAACAAAGAAATTAATATAAAGAATAAACTATGAGCATGCACATCAAAATAAGGAAAAATATTCCCTAAAGGTGAATGGAGGTAAAGTAGACTATTAACATGGAAACTGAAATGAACCCAGAAAACATCTGAAATCCTTCTGATCTGGACAGAGCAAAATCAAATACAACAACAGAGTCCTGGACAAACAATACGGTAGGTTTGTTTATTTGTTAGAAGTAAATTTCTAATTATGTTGTATATGTTGTTTCAGAGGCAAAGGCCCATTGAAAAATACATCTGATGTTATTAATGCTGCCAAGAAAATTGCCGAAGCAGGTTCTCGAATGGACAAGTTAGCCCGCGCTGTGGCTGATCAGGTAATACAGGAGGGAGAGTAAGCACATGCTGTGTGGTACCATTAATTAGCACTTGGGTTCTATAATGGTTTTTATGTACTCTATAAAATGCTTCTGAAGGATGAATTATAATCACTTACGTTTTACAAACTGGACTCTAACTTTGCTGAGACTGAGTTCATGGCAAAGTGGGTTCAGTCCAGGAGCGACTCATCAGGCCTATGACCAAAACTCCTTCAGAACGAAGAGTACCCACTACTTAAGAGACATAACCCCCAAAGAATGGATTATGCTGGCTACCCTCATTCAGCAAGTCAGCTACACTGCATAAAGAGGAAGAGAAAGAACTTTTAACTCTTGTTATTTAATATTGATCTTACTATAATGATACTCTTGATAATTCTTAATAATGCTCTGGCATAAATGGAATTAATCCACATAATCAGGAACCTCCAGATTTCAGCTTTATTTTCATCTGGATTTAAAGGCATTACAGAGAAAGGAAATTCTGAGAGTATCTTTTGTGCTTTCAGACCGAAGTTAGATACATGAAAGTAGTTCTGAATCTCACCTGAGTATTTGTGTTTATCTCCACACTTTGCATGTCATGTGGCTTAAATTGGAAATCTAAAATCCTGTTCTAAATATGTCTAGTTGCAATAATGTTCCATTCCTTATAAGGGTACTTTAAACAGTAGACTTGTACAGGTAACTAATTCTTACCCTTTTAAATAACAGTGGTTTATAGTTTGAGCTATTTTAAAAGGAAAAATGTCTTAAAATATAAAATAAGATTCTGAAATAGAAAATATTACATAAGCTGTTACTTACATGGACACAACATTATGAGCATGAAGTCGCTTACTAGACTCCAATATAGTGATACTGTCTGGAGACACTGACATAGGATTGTTCCTGCTTCTTAATGGCCCTAGTCTCCTATAATTTTTGAGTTGCTTATTATAATTTTCTTCCTTCATTCCTTAATGTTTGACTCTTCCCCTAAATACTTGCCGTCTTCAACATCCCAGATTCTAGAATCCCTCAGAAGTCAATACCAAATCCACTCGTCTTGTAAATACTGAAAACACATGAATAAATCATTAGGATTACATTTAAAATATGCCAGTAGATTGTCTCATTTTAATTTTTTTACATATATGATGGCTAATCCAAGGGAATGTTTTGTGCTTGCTTTTAAATTTTTGAGAGGGGCTCCTAGGTGGCTCAGTCAGGTAAGCATCAGACTCTTGGTTTCGGCTCAGGTCATGATTTCATGGTTCATGAGATCGAGCCTCTCATTGAGCTCTAGGCTGATGGCGCAGAGACTTCTTCGAATTCTCTCTCTTCTCTCTCTCTGCCCCTCTACCCACTTGCTCACTTGATCTCTCTCCCTCTCAAAATAAACAAACATTAAAAACATTTTAATTTTGGAGAAACACTTAATCGTAAAGATAATTCATTAAATATTACCACCATTTGACTATCCCCTAAAATTTGTATGGGTTGAAGACCAAACCACCACTACATTGCTAATTTCAGGGACGTATCAACTGCCAGGCTTCCTGCAGTTTGCAGGATAAATTGAACTGATCTATACAGAGTTCTCTATGTATCCCAGAAAGTTTATGGAAAAGAGAGGAGAGATAATGAATGTTCTTGGAAATATGCACGCATGTATGCAAACAAACAAAAATGTACCAGCCAGGAAAGAACGCCACATTTTTTCCCTGAAAATGTTCAGGGCACTTGGGATGAGTGGAGTGAGAAGAGATTGGTAAAGGTTCTAAAAAGAGTTTTGTGAGGAAGGACTTCTTTCCTGAAGTGAAAGTAGATGGAGTTTGGATGGCTTCTCCACTAATTAGATTCTCCATTAGATTCACTTCTGAATCTAAATTGCTTTAAACTATTTTTTAGTATGTTTAGGTTCCTTGAGTTCTTGTTTTTTGCTTTCGCATTTTAGGACCTTTATTTCCAGCAATTATGCAACTTGAATCATAGTCCCAGGCAGTTTTGGTATATGGAAAGCACATCACACATGCACACACACAAATCCCAAGATTCTAGATGTATTTTGCAATTAAATAACAAAGTATTTTGCAGCGCCTGGGTGGCTCAGTTGGTTAAGTGTCTGAGTCTTGATTTCAGCTCAGGTCATGATCGCAGTTGGTGAGATTGAGCACCACTGTGGGCTCTACACCGACAGCATGAAGCCTGCTTTGGATTCTCTTTCTCTCCCTCTCTCTCTGCCCCTCCCTGGCTTATTCTCTCTCTCTCAAAATAAATAAACATTTAAAAAATAAAAACAAAAATTAAACAAGAAATTAAATGACAAAATATTTAAATGCTATTCTATGATGACTTAAAATAAACACATGAGGGTTAAATATAACCCTCTCTTGGTGGCATGTGCACTGTCATCAGCTATGAAGCAACTTGCAGTTTTTGCTAATGCTTTGTCTGAATAGGACATATCTTTCTCAAAATCACCTATTTTCATGATATATGAATTATATTTCTTGGTCCATCATGCTTTTATGTGTGTTTTAAATAATGGAATAGGATGAACATTACCAAAAAGTGGATGTGTTGCCTTTATTTTGCCTGAAAATATTTTTATGAAGATTTGAGATACACAAGCAATATAAACTTTTTACGGACTGTTGCATTTTTAATTACTGTTCCATTGAGATAGAACTTCGAGTTTAATTTGTTGCAAGGTATTTGTATCGAAAGCCTTGTCAGCCCTCAAGGGAGATATCATTTTAAAGTTAATTCCTTTCAGTATATGGGTCTCTGGAGTAGGATAAATATTACAGTATTAAGTACTTGTAGAAAGCTAAAACAGTCTCTGTGGGATTCTTTCTTGATAAATGCAGTTAGTAAAAAAAAGTACCACAATAGTGTTATATATAAAAGAGACCCCTTTGTCACTTGTTAAAGATATGGTTATGTCAAAACCACAGGATTCACAGTATTAATGAAAGGTTTGCCTTTTTTTTTTTTTTTTTAAGAATTGCCTTTCTTAAGCTTGAAGAAAACCTAGCTGGAGTCTTTTTCTCATAACTTTTTTTTTTTTTTTTTTTTTTTTTTTTGAGATAGAGAAACAGTGAGCGGGTGAGGAGCAGAGGGAAAGGGAGAATTTTAAGCAGGCTCCATGCCCAGTGAGGAGCCCAACTTGGGGGTCGATCTCACAGTCATGAGATCATGAACCAGGCTATAATCAAGAGCCAGAAACTTAACTGACCAAGCCACCCAGGCACCCCTCTCATTCGCTTATTCTAAATAAGTCACTTCAGATTTAGCTATAGATCTTTATTTCTTACAGTGTTGGATCAAAAATTTGGTGAGTATACATCCTTTACAAGTGCTAAATTGAGCCAGAACAATGGAATGGCCTACAGAATCTTGAACTGAACTTTTGATAGTAATAGAGATATATTCCAATTATTGAATAACCATTGGTATTGAAGCCTTAAATGCTTTAGAGAGTCATGTAAATATCTTTGGAAGTGTTCAGCTAAGCTCACTGTGTATTTGATGGATATCTACCCACTAGTCTCAGAGAGAATCCAAAATTCCTGGTTCTAGTTGACTCTGGTATAACCTTTGAAGAGCTCTGTTTTTACTCTTATGTGTTTGTTTCAGTTGGCTTCAAACTCTACTTAAACCTCTTTCTCTAACAGTGGTTTTGATGCTTCTCAGAATGTCTTATTTAAAGTTTATAATGTTGCTAAATTTTTGATAAATACAAAAATCCAAAAAGTGTAATAGACTTCCTTTAGTGAATGATACTTTTCTGAGAAAGCCAAAGGAAACAAATGGTTTTTTCACTAAACCAAATGAATTGAAATTCTATCTTATGCTGTGTCAGATTTCTACGCAGAGCGATTTCTTTCTAGCCTCTGTTCCTTTGGTTGTCCATATTAAAATAACTACACATAGTGAATGTTGAGTGGGCCACTAAGAAAAAAACCTGTAGAATATTTGGTTTTCTTAACAGTTTAGAAGACAACTGGTAAAATTACTCATAAACATGTACAGAAGTTCCAGTAAGACTTTCTGGAAGATCTTCAATATTCTGTTTAGAGTATTGTATCAAAGTACAGCTGACCATTGTAAACTACTGACTGTGGCTTTCATAAAATGTGCTATCAAGAAGTTAAATGGATGTGATTAATATTTATGACACTAAAACCTTTTATTCTCACAGCTTTTATATAGCAAGTGTTAGAAACTGAAGAGTACTTACTAATTGAGATCACTTTTTTTTTAATGTTTTATAGTGTCCTGATTCAGCATGTAAGCAGGATTTATTAGCCTACCTTCAACGAATTGCTTTGTATTGCCATCAGCTTAATATCTGCAGCAAGGTGAAGGCAGAAGTTCAGAATCTAGGAGGAGAGCTCATTGTGTCAGGGGTAAGCTGGGAGTTGGGCTTCACAATTAAAGTTCCCACTGTTGTGCTTCCAAGGCAAGCATTCTTGGCAACAGTACTGCTAAAAACACCAAACTACAGTGATTCATAGGGAGTTTTTTTTTTTAAATAAATGTTATCACCATTATTCCAGACCTTACAATAACTCACAAAGAGCAATTTGATTTTCCAATTACCCCATGTTTATACTAGCCTTGTAAAATCTCCATTCTTCACAAGAAAACTAATTTTGTAGTCTGGAAACTCATTGCCAAGCTTTGACTATTATAATTATTTGGAGCTTTTGCACATTTACTCATTGTGAGTCTACTTCCCTTTGTTAGTCCTAGTAATTTTCACTCTCTGTTCAGGAGCCAGCCTCTCTATGTGTGGATTGTGTTCACATGTTAGAGATGATGAAAACAATAGGAATTCATTCATCAGGTTCCAATGCATACTAGGTTATCAGTAACCCTTGAAAGCCAGAAAATATTCAAATTTAATACAGGTTGATGTGCTGTTGCCAAAAACTAACATAGTTGTCAAACACTAACAATTATGTCTTCTTTGCTTAATCACTCCGGTGTTTCCCTTAGTATCTGGTCCATTTTCATCAAATATAAAGAAATAAGTTTGATTAATAGAAGAATTATGATTTCTTGGCAAGATTTCCAAATGTATGTGATGAGGTTCTTCACCTTGGCTTCTCCTCCCTCTGTCCCCTTCTTTGAACACGAGGTGCCATCTATTGTAAACTATATGCAAATTCCAAAGTGTGGCTCTGCCACCTTTAGTTCTTTTCCCAGTCAACGATGATGCTGCCATTTTAAGTGTGACATTACTGGGAACATCACATTATCAACGTGGTGAATGCCTTTTGAAAATCAGACTAGTCATGAAGCTCAATTCTCAATTTTCAGAAATTCAACAGTTTGACCATTTGATAAAAATATATGGAAAAATCATTCTTCAACGGTTTCAGGTTCTGTATTATTTGGGTGGCAGAAAACAGCTGGGAAAAGAGCTGATCTGGCTTGCATGGAGATGCCATCTGGAAAGCCTGTTCCATGCAGTTTCACCTAGAGTCCGATAAATTGGCTATTTTGTGCCTCTTCCCAAAGCATAGTCACCTCTTTGCATTTCCAAAACGATCCTGCTTCAACATTCTTCAACAACCAAGAGCAATCTGTCTTGCAATGTGTCCTTTCTGCCGAGTTGGTAATTACCCAGTTTCTCTCTGCCAAGAAGTGATCAAAACATTGCATATCCCTTGCTTCTTTTCTTATCTTCAGACTCGATGGTATAGTTTCCCATACCATTCGGCTTTCATGTCCATCTGTATATAGCACCTGTGGAACTGAGTGCTTTTTGTTTAGCTTGCCTTGTGTGCTTTCATTTGTCACTTTCCAAATCTTATTATTTACATGGATGCACAAAGCATCTTTGTGGATCTCAGAGTCCACAACCTCATTTAGGTGATATTTTACTGGCAGAGCTGTTCTCCATTATCCTCTCAGTACCCATTGTTCATCACTGCTTCCCGAGCATCATTTCCATTGTCTTTTCCTCATTTAGATGTAGTCCAAACCATCACTGGCTTTTATCACTTGCACTGTTGGCATTTGTAGAGGTGTTTGAGATTGAGAACACCATCAAGAAGCCTGTTTCCTTCTTTGAGTCTTATTGGCAAAGTTCATAAATCCTTGCATGGGAGAAGGCTTCTTTTTGAGGAATGTTATATAACTTTATAATAGTTTTGAGTCAAATACATTATAAAGGTTTGCTATATATTGCTCAGTTTTGGACCTGCTCTTGGCCTCCTCATTTTTTCAAAGCTTGATTGCTATTTGGTGCCATACCTGCATCTGTAGTCTGCTGTCTTTGCCACTTCTGCGTCCATCTTATTCTTCATCCTCCTTCACTGATGGCTAATGGAGAAAAAATACCAATGTGTTTCTTTTGCAAAATAGCCACAAATGACTGCCTTCAAAGTTCTGAAAGAGTCAAGAATGTAAGACCCCATACACACAAACTTTCAATGATTTTGCCAAGAAAAATGTGTCCATGCCTAGGGCCCCATTTATTTTGTTGTCTGGCATGACAAAGTTGCTACATTTTTAGGGATAAACTACTATAGTATTATATATATGAGAGAGAGAGAGAGAGAGAGAGAGAGAGAGAGAGAGAGAGAGAGAGAGAGAGAGAGAATGCTTAAATAATGGGATTCAAGGCTGTGGCTTCTTTTCTGAAATAGAGGAAAGCTCCCAGGAAGGTATATTTGTTAGTATCAAAATTTCCCCTAAAATAAGAAATTTGGATAGCTTATTTCCATTTTTCCAAGAGAAATGACTTAAATCTCAAAGCTGAGAGCTGTGTTTTTAGAGCCATGAGCTAGCATGATGAACAGAATGCACATGTGCACAGTTATGTATCATGTCAGCATGTGTATGTTTTATGTGATTCTGTGTGTACTAACTGGGAAAGGCTTCTTCTGTTGTATCTGCCTTTGGCTTGAGAGGTGGGGCAGGAAAACTCAACAGGTCATAGGCTGGGGACAATGGGTGCAAAAGTTCTTCTTGTGACACGATGGGGAGTTGGAGAAATAACACAATCCTGGATATATGCTTACATGTGCTCAATCATACAATTGCTGTCTAAGAAGCACTACTGATTTCTGTCTGGAGATATGTTTTTAAAAGTTATTGGCTTAAATCCTTCTCAACAGGCAAAAGGTGCCATTCCTACTAAATCTCAAAGTAGAAGATGCATTTGTGAGCCAATTCAGCTTACGCCATTTGTGTGGTTGCTAAGGAGGTCAGTGGGGAAGAGAAAATCTAAAAAAACAAACAAAAAAACCCCAAAAAACAAAAACAAAAAAACAAACAAAAAAACCCCAAAAACTAACAGTGACAGAAATGTTAAAGTGAAAGTAGAAGAAACTGAAGTCCAGAATATTAAACATCCATTAGTTTATAAATTGGCTTTATTGGCTTAGTGTTTGTTTATTTAATTTCTTAGGTCAGTTTACATGCTTTTTGGAAAAAGGAATGTTGAAAGAAGAGGAAGAAATGAGAGTAGGATAGGAGAGAAGAGGCATGAAAGAAGAAAAAAAAAGAAATTTAACCATAGCGTATCGTAAATTATTTTAGTGAAGGTAATATCCTTTAAATGTGATAGCATTATATTCATCATGGCAGAAAAGTTGAGCAAATTTTTTTCCAAGTATGTAAATATATTTTGCATACAAGTAAATTCCAAAGCTGTGATGCGGATATTACTTGTATATTTGATGGTTGTGTTTTTAATTAATTTTTATTTACTAGGTTTCAGAGGATTTAATGGATTCTTTTAAATGTAAAAATGAAGATGTACACATGGATCTGAAGACATAAAAATCATTCTAAATAACCTTTGATTATTTTTACCCTAACATTTGTACTTCGTGAATTTTTCTGAATGAGATTGGAAACAGTAAGGTGGAATTTAAGAATGTAGAATGCTGAACATCAAACATTCTGATAAATCTGAGAAATTGCGCCTTACTACTATTATTATTATTATTATTATTATTATTATTATTATTATTATTTGAAGTTCAACTACATCAAGAGTCTCATTATAACAATGAAGTCAGAACAAAAGAGCAATAACCCTACCCCGGACAGGAATTCACTGTTTAGGTCAGAGATGGAAGGACACAAATTGTAACTTATAGTTGACCCCACATAAAATGCTACAAATTTTGAAAGATTTTATTGCATTTAAATGTCTTTTTTTCATATTAACAAAATATAGGAGCAGAGTTTCGAGGTGGGGATATTAGTTTCCTCAGACTGACTGAATGGAGCCCTGCCCTATTCCTGAGGAATGGAGTAACCTGCCCTAATGTGCACTTTTGTTCTTTGCCATTTAAATCTCTCCTTTCCAAATTTAAATCTCTCTCAATTGGGTTGTGGAGAGAAGCTTGACAAGGTGAGAAAATATAATTTGTGATGCTGGTAGGATTTGAATTGTTAAAGAAAAATATTAGAGAATAAGGGGTCAATTACAGTCCTTATTGCCTGTTTCATGTCATTAAAAAAACTGGACTCAAAATCAACATGAATGTTCATGGTAATAAATGAAAACCATTAATACACTACTAGAAACTGATAATGGCCAAATCAATCCTACCTGACTATGGCATATAACCAAAGATACATATGTGCATGTGCACAAACATGCACATACAACAAATACACATGATTTGATATTTGCTCTATTATCCTCAAATAAGCAGTAATCAGGAACTGAACAAGTGGTTGACAACTGTGACACATCTGATCCAAGAAAATTTAGGGAAAAGAAAATGTGGGAATTATTTGTACAGTGCTATATGTATTATATCTTTTAAAATATATATTTTATACACTTATATTACATATATTTAAAATATATTTTTAAAATGTGATTTGTTGAGATGAGAATTGCATTTTATTTGAAAAGTTCTATATTTCCTCTATAAAAATAGTGTTAGTATTTTATAATGATACGAAGCAGTCATTGGAATTAGCATTGTACCTACTTATGTAACCTTGTACTTTAAGCAACACTTTTTTTTTTTTTTTTTTTTTTTTTTAAGCAACACTTTTTTGGGGAAAGAGTTTTTTATATATATATTCTGATTCTGTTTATTGTCAATTCTTGATCTCCACTGATCAGAGTGTAGTAGTAATGGAAACAAATCTAAATTGCTATTTCAATTTGGATTTGAAATACATTTCTCTGCTTCACTTGAACAAAAGGGTATGTGTTCAGGAAATTAACTGCAGTTACAAAGAATTTTCTCCAGATTTTTCAGAGGGTAGGCCATTAAGTATTTGGGCTTAACAGACTTTCCTGAACTATGCAACAGTAGGAGAGGCCAGATCTAGAGACAGTAAGATTAAAACAAACTTTAGATTATAAATCTGGATGGAAAGATGGTGGAAATACTCTGTAACACTAAGAAAATTAAACAAGTACTTATCATTGGCAGAATGGCCATAGTTCTTTGCATATACTTTACTACTAAGATGGGTTGCTGAATAATTCAATCTTTCTCTGAAAAACCTAACCTTCTCATTCTGTTATGACAGTAAAACTATAACCATTTTTAAGTTTTGATTCCTGCATTAAGTCTTCCTCTGTTACATTTATATCAGTGTACATGGCCATTGATTTTGTACAACCTAAATTATGCAAACCTTCAGAGAAAAATAACCCTTAAGTGATTTTTCAGTGCAGATTCTTTGTCCCAGTGTTATAAAGGTGACATTTGACAAACTCAAGGTATTACATGTGGAAGAAATGGGAAATGGGGAATGTTATAAGTAAAAATTTCCTTGGGTGCCAGGCATCATAACAAGTTTTGAGTCTAGTATACCACACCTGTATAGGTGTCTCCCTGAATTTAAATAGTCTTTGTGCAAAGGAGGATGGTGTATTGCTCTGTTAAAGAAACTCTTTAGTTACATACTTAGTGACAATGGCCCTAAACCTATCAATTTGATCAATTCTATGCATTGAAAAAAATCAGTTTTTTCACTGATGAAATTAAACTGATTTGTTTTATGCATAGAAACAGACTTTATATTCTAATGCTCTCATTTTAAAGTGAGAAAACAGACTCTCCTGTGGCAAAATTGGAACACGAACCAAGCAAATAACTCTTTACCATAGCTGGAAGCATGGGTTGACCTAACTTGGATCTACTCAATGGATTAATTTGAGTGCATCACCTGAACCTGTACTCTGAGGCATTTATACTTTGGTCTGAGGGCATTCATTATTGCTCGTCAGAGGAGAAGTGGCTAGTGGCTTTAAGAAGAATGTCTCTGCCTCAGAAATGTCAGTGCCATTACTTGTCATTCAGTCAGTGAACTTCCATTTCTTTAGGTTTTAGAGCTATTCAAGTTTTGAAAGCCTCTAATCAAAAAGAAGGCAAGTGATCCACACCTTAATCTATTCGCAGTTAATGTTTTGGATCTCAGTTCATATTCAGAGCATTATTTGGCAGCCAACGACTAGCGATATTTTGTGAAAACTTGGAAATTAGACATATGGCAGGTACCTGGATGAGGGACACTAATTTTGCATCTTTTGATATCTGTGAGACACAGGCAAACCTATTTAAGCAGTGCTGGTTTATAACATTTTCCCATGAGACCTATTCTAATTTTGAGATGCTAGTTGTTATCATTGATTTCATTGTTAGATGTTGTTTATTAATATATTTTAAATAATGTCTAGTGTCTTAGGAGCTGTCTCCTCATTTTTAACTAGTTGTCGATATGTGAGAACAAATCCAGAAAATATCTGTTCCCTTAAGTTGAACCAAGTTATTATGGGAAGCTACAGTGTGGGGTAGAATACCTTTATGTTTGAAATAGTATCTGTAATTTAGTGTATGCTTTCTGGTTTTCCTGTGTACACTTGGATATGTCAGCTCTAGTCAAAAAATACATTATTTTGAATTAGTTACCTAAATCCATTGTGATGTTTTTGTTTTTTTCTTATTCCTACTTGGATATACCTCAAGAATTCCTGGATACTGAGGCAGTTGGAAGAAAAAGAAGCTAAAATGTGAATAAATTGATACAAGAATATACACATAAATAGAAGATAAATATTAAAATCATACACTAGATATTATCTGGGGATCTTACTGATTTTGCACTATTTTCAATTACCTCAGATGACTCAAACTAAAGCAAATTAAGAGACTCTATAGGAAAACCGAGACAAGATTTTATGTTTGGTATTGGATGTGATGAAATTTTTTGACAACCATATTTTTCTAGAAAAAGGTTAGTGTTTCTGTATGTTGTTCCTAAGTTCTAATGACAAACCAACAATCCAAGCTTCAATGAGTTGTATTTCCTTTTCACATAGTACATTTTCTGATTCGTTGAACAACATTTCTATGGTGCTCCAACTAAAAAGGCACAGTGTTAAATATCTGTAGGGTGAGGATATTCAAAGTCCTTTCTCTCTAATAGCAAATAATTTCCATGAAAAAGGATAAGGTTTTCTGTCCATTGTGCTTTTGTTAGATTGTGTAATCCATTGGGTTTTCTTTTTTCCATTTAGTTTCTCATCTTACTGTTTAGCATTCTCAGCAAGAATAGCAGGGTGTCTGTTGATGGCTATCTCTGTGTATTCACTGTTCTTGGTTTACTATATTCTAGAAATAAAAGCATGTTTAACTTACTATCTTCTGCATTCTGTCCCTACAGATTTTGTCAAATGCTTTCTCCAGCTTAATTTAAATGATTTATAAAATATAGCTTTTATCACAGCCCTTAGGAGAGAAATATGTGCCATGTTATGGCCCATGTATCTTACAAATAGGAAAGACTTCTGGATGGGCAGTGTGTAGTTTTCTTAGTTTAGATTTCTTTAACTGCTTCGGAACATATTGTCTTACTCTATCTTCAACAGTCATTTTCTTTCTGGGCAATAAATATATTTCAAATATTTCATCCTAATCCAATTTTCTTGAAGGCAAGCTTACTTAATTTGGACTGTAATCTTTTCTTTCATCATCAATACTACATCTTACATTATTGCTTTTCTCTGAATACCTTCATCTGTGCAGATGCCTTGCTGATAATGAACTTGAGTGGAACTCTGACTAGATCTTCTGTCAAATCTGCACAATCTGTATCTTGACCTCTTTCATCCATTTCCTTTTGCAAATCTATTTCTCAACTGAGAGAAGTTCCTGGAGAAGTTCCAGGCAGCATCATCTTCTAAGAACCATATACTCTTTTAAGCCCAAGGCTAAGTATGTGAGACACTATCATAAAACAAACTCAGAACAGAATCTCTTTATCTAGGAACTCCTGATTAAAATCCATTGCTATCAAAATTGTTTAGATTCTCTATTGCTGAGATATTTCTCTTTAATAATAACATTTTGGTCAGATTGCATGCCAACTGCCTGATCATGTCTTACACAATGAATTCCTTTATAAAGACACCTTTTGATTATTCTTTTGGAGTACACAAATTATCCCACCTGACTTTTCTTGATCTTTTGCACTAAGTTACACAAATACGCCTTTTTTCAACAGACGAAACCAATCCTACGTCTCTTTGATCAGAATAAAATTATAACCATGACTTCAGTAATGGAGTTTCTTGACTCAAATCTTACAATCATTTCATATCTTGTCTTGAAAGGCTAACTCATCCATTTATGTGATGTCATAGAGAGTATGCATCAAATCCATAATTGTAGCGACAGTGTTCATAAACAATGTCAAGTGGCTAAATCCTAAGAAGAATTGGAAATTATCTGATCCTGGCATTGCATTCTGTGTCAAAGAAAGTTCGTTTTGGTTTTCCTTAAACTAATCTCATAACTAAAGACATTATTGCAATCAATCATACTAAATCACCTAAAAAAGTCAGCACAGTTCACCACTCTGCATCCTTTTGATGCAGCCTAGTTTTGCATTGGGTTCCTGAAGTCATGCTCCATTTCCAAATAAGCAATAGATAATAAGAAACATCAACAAATTATAAGTCTAACTTGTTTTCTTTCAATAGTTAAAAAGTGCTTAACTCCATTTTTATTCTGATATATTAACATTGGCAGATATATACCTTCTTTGTTGTGTAGTAATATTGTTAAGGTGTTTCTTGGAAGAATGAACAATTGCAATCAGTTCTTATAATAATGACCTTTAAATTTTGTATGAAAGGTGAGATGACACAAATAAGCTTCTAATACATAATAATCATTTTTGAAACTGAAAAATAAAGATAAATGAATAGCACGTTCCCTATAATGGGAAAATCAGGAGATGCCTAATTTCTAAACGAATGGGATCATCATAAAGCATAAAAAAGCAAGGATAAGCCAACTAGTCAATGATCCAATGAATAAAAATAGGAAGAAAAGAAAACTTCATAGGGCCATTAATTGTGAAAACTCACACAATAAAGCTGTTGAATATAGAAGCTGAATTTAGATTTAGAATTACTGAAAATAGAAATACAATAATACAAGAAGGAAAACAAGCAGGATATCACTGCTTTCTCTAATAAGTACAGAAAACATCAAATACTAGAAAAATTCCATTTTTTCATTAATGCCAGATATTTTTTTCTATTGTATTTAATATTCTGAAGAAATTATTTAAATGCCTCTAACATTTATTTTGAAGTAAAATATGGGAGTAATGTTGCCAAATCCATTATCAGTTTGAATTTAGTAGCATCTATGTTTCAAAATGCTCCCTAATCTACCAGTTTTGCTTAATTAAAAAAAAAATATGTTTATTTTTGAGACAGAGAGAGACAGAGCATGAACGGGGGAGGGTCACAGAGAGAGGGAGACACAGAATCTGAAGCAGGCTCCAGGCTCTGAGCTGTCAGCACAGAGCCCAACGCGGGGCTCGAACTCACGGACCGTGATATCATGACCTAAGCCGAAGTCGGATGCCCAACCGACTGAGCCACCCAGGTGCCCCTGCTTAATTTTTAAATTGTGATCATTAATACACTTACATATGTCGTGATCTAGGAATGGCAGGATTAAAAATAGAATTATATTGGCTTAAAACATAAGAAAAAATTTTTAATCATGAATATTGGTTATCTACACACAGAAACATGCTTTGGGCTTTACCCATTTATGATGCCATGAACTGTAAACTATAATTTTGAATCTTTTACTAAAATATTTTCTGTGGGAATAGTGAGTTTCACTTTTCATATATTGCACTGGGCAAATGAAGATCTGGCTTCCATGTGGATGGTTTCAGAACCTACCTGCTCTTTGAAACTACTCCTTCCTTTTGTCATATTACCCACTCAACAACTTTGAGTAGTTCATAGTTTTTTTAACTTCTAAATCTCCATTTAAAATAAAAATACCTTAATGTTCTCCACATTATTCTCCCATAGTGCCTAATTTACCACCAACTCCCCACCCCCACCCCCGCAAAGGACTCAGATGTTAAACAAAGCGATAACAATATGACTATACTTTTAGTGCATGTGACACACATTTGGTCAGTTAACATCACTGGGTAACTTAAATTTGACCTCTGAGAGTGGTAGTGCAGGGACCTGATGGTTATGGAAATCTTCCCATTCGATTTTTCTCCAGTTTTGAAGGTGGGCTTTATTTACCCCCTTTACATATATACATATATATGTTATATTCACTACACAGAGAAAAACTGGTCAAAATTGTCAGTAATATTTCATGCAGAAGGTAAAATCTTAAGAAGTAGAAATAGGCATTGGTTATTGGCTTATCTTTTAAAATGTGCCTGTCACACAGCCCCTCCTTGGGTACAAAAAGGAAGAGTAAAAAGAATTGCAGTTGTAGCAACAATGAATTCATTAGTTCTTCAGTGATTCCAATGAGACAGGTAAGTATCCTTTTAGTATCATGTACTGGCTGCACATGCAGAGGCCAAGGGCTTAATGAAGGTCACACAGCAGGGCAATGGAACTTCCAAGAAAGACATCTGAGATTCCCCACATACTGTTCCAAGCTTTAAGAGCTGTAGCCCTTGCTTTCTCTCTTGGTGATCTTCAATGCTTTAAATAGGGGATTCATCCCCTTTGAACCCACAACGATTGTCCCCTACAATGCCTGACAAGGCAGGGTGCTTCTTCATCCTCCTTCTCCAAAATGGTCCATTTATCTGTTCAAGAGAGCCAATGAGGAATTCATATGGCTGGGCTGCTTAATATCACAGATGCCCATCCATATCTCTTTCAGCACCTAATTCCTTCATATGCCTCTTTCTCCCAAAGACCCCCTCCCTCTTCCACTTCCCCAATCCCTTCCCAATAGGGTACGTTTTTTTTTTTTTCTCTTGCTCTCTCTCTCACTCACTCTTTTCTGTATCTCTCGGAAATCAGACAGGAGTTCAGAGCACTTTCACTACCTTTTATGAGGTAGATTGTGATGTCATAGATGGGGGCAGGGCTAGTCAACTTTCTACCCACCTCCCAACCTGTGCTGAGGGAGCTCCGATCGGGAGTGGAAGCAGTGATTCCTCCATGGTGAGTAACTTTGCTTTCTAATGTAATCTGTTTCATTGTAAACATTAATTTTGAAAGCAGGTGAATGGGGTTTCAAAGAAGTAAACATACGACCACTCAAGTCTTCTTTACTTACTATTTGGGCAAATGATCTATTTATTTATTCTTTGGGCAAAGGATCTATTTATTTATTCTTTGTATGAGTCAAGAATTACATAGCACAAATACATTCTTCAAGCATGATCTAAACTTGAGAAGGAAAAATGGTATTTCATTCCTTTATTTCTTAGTCTTTCTTCCCATTGGGAGTGAAAGTCATTGCATATGTGGAATGAACCCATTCTGTAGTCCTTTGGTGAGCTTTAAGGAAGGCTAGTTAAGAGTGTGTATTCTTCTTTGTTTGAAAGATTACAGGGTCATAAAACATCCTTAATTGATGTTGGCCCAGAGAATCAGTCTGCTCTTCTAAAATTATGGGGTAAAATTGTGAAGAAACTGATACATAAAGAATTAATGAACTTGGTTTTGATGTAAACAAATGAAAACTTTCTAATCCAAAGACTAAAATATTTATGAAAACAAAGGAGTCCCCACTCTTGCAAGATTAAGAGTGAAGCCATTTCAAGGCGTTACTACCAAATTTGCTACCTTTTTTTGTTGATGTTGCATGTCGTAACACTGATGCTGTTTTGTAAGTTCTCTTCATAGTTAGGAGCTGTGAAATGTCACTGTTCTTTGTTTCATTTGGGTTTCTATATGCTGATTAATTCTTTTGTATGCCTTAGTATTTAGAAAGAAAAGATAACTGGAGTGAGCATTTTTCCTCCACTTTCCTTATTCTCTCCTGAGTACTTATTAAAACTGTCAAGATACCAGCTTTTATATAAAAGGGCAAAATAAGTTCATGGAGGTGGTTAAATCTTTAAGGGATGCTGAAAAGCATCGGGGTGGGTGTTTTTAAAACAGTTTGGACCATTAGAATGTGAGGCCCTGTTACTTTTCATGGGGTGGGATAAAAGCTTCTTTGTGTGGATCATGGGTATTAGGAAATGTATTAAGAGGGTATCATTCATTTTTTTTTTCAAATTATACATCCCTAGTTAACTATGTGTGGATATTGGTGTTGGAAAATTGGAGGCAGTTTGAAAGGTGGAGTCCTTTCTCAGCATTAGCTTTTCTGTTATGCCAAGACCCTCTCTCCCTCCTGCCCTGCCAAATTATGCATTCCTTACAGCTCAAATGCACTAAGGTTAATACTGTTTTTTTCATTACCTGGGGAAGAGTAGCATGGCAACTTCTCAAGTGATTTTCCCACCTACGCTTTCTAACTTAAAGAAGTCACTGTAATAGTAGGGATTTCAGACACAATAAGGAAAAATGGAGCCATAACTAGCAAATAGGAATACTTAGCTGATAATTAACTACAGTCAACTTAATACTGCAATGTGGGTAACAATGCCAAAGTCTTATATGTTGGGTGATCCCTCTCAAGTCTTTGGCCTACCTTCCTTTAAAACTGCTAATCCCCTCAAACCCAGGTAGGAGGAAACCTTCGGTGCCAGAAAAATATAATGTCTAATCATAGCTCAAGTGTTTAATGTCTTTTATCAACCCCTCATACAGCTGCCAGGTAAGAAATGCTCATATTTTACAAACCCTTGGAATATAATCATCTTTAAACTTCGTGAGTTAAGAACAGTTGTGTTGTGCACTTGTGCAAATTCAGAGAGTCTATCATGGAATGCATTATGCATGCACTTGTTTATCTTCATGTGCATGTTTCATTTATAGTGGTGTTCATTATTTTTAAAATCCATTTGTATGTATAAAAACTCTAATTTAAAAATACTACTGTATATTGTGCTATAAACAAAACAATGAAGTGTAACAGTAATTGCATTAATTTAGGGTCTCAACACTGGCGTCATAGTTCCATTTCTGTCATTGACTAATTAGGTGACTGCAAGAAAATTACATAGATCATTTAGGTCTCCATTTTCTCATTGTAAAATGATGATAGGTCATCTATGGGATATATCTTAAAGTATCCCTGCTCTAAAACTGTATGGTTTTATAATATATTTTTCAAGAAATTGCTTACAGGAAAAAGACTGATTCATTGATGAGACATTTTTTTTGTAGGAGACATATAATTGTATAGACCAAAAAGAAAATTTCAGTCCAAAGTTGGTCTTAGAATGTACCCTATATTTGATGGAATGTTACCAAGTGGGCCCCATTCTTTTAAATGGACAATATCAGACCTGTGACGTTAGCTATGTGTTGGTTTGGAAGTCTGATTTGTTTTTCTAACTCCATAATTTTGTTGTTCTGATTATTTGAGATAAAAAAAAATCCTTATCTACTATGTAATGGACAGATTTAGGTATCATTGGGACTATAAAATTAAAAAAAAATACTTCTGCAGTATTGTGGGAATTCCTTTGTAGTGTTGGGAAGGGTTGATGAGTAGGGAATTGGTGGGTACTAATGTGTTATGGGGGATAAAAGACATGTGAGGCCTGGCTTCTGCTCTTGAGGAATGTGCAACCTTTTTGGGTGTCCAGATACGTGCCAAGTGTCAACTTAGAGGTGAAGACAGAACATGTCTAAGAACTAAGATATATCCCTGTGGTGTTGGGTAGACTGGATTGCACTGGGAAATTTTTGTGAGAAGCTGAGGGCTTCAAGTCATTTGGAACACAATGGTTTAGATTTGTGTTGTTGCACATAAGGAGGGCAGGGAAGCATTTCAGGTTGACAAGACCATGGAATTGTAAATCTTGCAGAGTAGGTCTTGTGTTTAGATATGGCAAGTATCAAAGCCATGTATCAAAATGTTTGCCTATAGTCCAGCCCCACACTTTTCCTGAGCCCCTTTTCCCTTAATCATATGCTGACTTTACAATATATGATACACCTGTTTAGAAGAATTTAGGAGGCTGAGAGTGAAGTGCAAAGATTATTTATTAAGATATAATTAGGCAGCCATTGTGTCAGTTACACAAAAGGTCACATCATTACTCACAGCCACAACGGAGGAAGAGAACTAAATAAAAGGGAGGAATTAGGTACAGGTGACTCTAGCACTAAGGCATTCTGATTTTCTGACAAAAGTGGAAAAGGATTATCATTTTGGATAAAGGGATTATATTACCATTGAATCATTTAGAAATGTCAGATGGCCATGAGGAAATGCCCACTAGCTGGAGAATCCATGTAAGCAGGACAATTTTCCAAAGCAAACAGAAGGTTCTCTGTGTACTGAGCAGGAATTATGTCAGACTGCTCTCAGACAGCCAGTGTTGAGCAGGTTTAAACACTAAAACTGCACATTGTTATGTAAGCCTCCTTCCCCAATGCACTTGGAAAGAGGTTATTCATTTGGGCATGATGTGCCAAATTGACAAGAGAAGCACACTTATGTTTGAAAACTTCTCTGCTGCTGTAGATTCATAGGTGGCTTTCAGTGTATACTTAGCATCACTTAGCAGTTTGTTGTATTTCTTGCCATCGGAGTTCCTACTTTGACCTTTTTCATAGACTGGAATTCCATGAGTAGAATTGCTTTATCACCTATCCCAGATTTAAAGGATTTAGTTTGTATCATCCAGTAAAATGTTTCTTAATTTCCTATCATGACATAAAAATTAATTTCTAGAATATACCATCTCAGAAAATACCTTTCAAAGGTGAAATTAGTGTATATGGGAAGGATGAAGTAGTGTGATCAAACTCTGGGTTCTCTTAGAAATAATTTTTCCCAAAAAAGTTCAAGTAGGACTTAGGTAAAATTTAAACAATATAAAGTATTAAAGGAATTTAGAGATATAAGAATTTTGTTTGTCTCAAAAGAATAATTGCAAAGATGGCAACTGTTCCCCTGACCTCGTAGTATCTCTAGAGGTGGTTCTAGTATCAGATTATAATTCAACAAATGTTTATTGGGTAAATGATATGTGCTATTTACTGACCTGTGTATGAATATGGAATTAGTATGGAAAACAGACCTATAAACAGTAACTACAATAGATTATTATAATCACTCTAACAGAAATACATACAAAGTGATACAGGCATTCGGAAGAGAAGGGGGAAGAGGAAACTTCATAAAGGGGGTGATATGTTTCTGAACCTTGATGTATAAGTAGATAGTTTTCCAGGTAGAAGAGGAGAGATAGGATTAGCTCAGAAGAGAAATATAATGCCTATAGTTTTTGAGGTATAGATGTATTCTGTGCTAACTGGACCTGAAAATGTCAGAGTTGGATGGAAAGATGAAGAAAAGTAAAAAATGGAGTTAGAGGTTGGGCTACATT
The DNA here is from genome assembly GCF_028018385.1 of Neofelis nebulosa. Classification (NCBI taxonomy): domain Eukaryota; kingdom Metazoa; phylum Chordata; class Mammalia; order Carnivora; family Felidae; genus Neofelis; species Neofelis nebulosa. The sequence goes on along the minus strand of NC_080790.1, from coordinate 44,645,285 downwards.
GGTAAGGGGCACTGAAGAGTCTACTCCTGAAATCATTGTTGCACTATATGCTAACTAATTTGGATGTAAATTTTAAAAAATAAAAAATAAAACAAGTGAATGAAAAAAAAAAGAAGTTGGGGAAAAAGTGGGGTCTGGATGCCAAAGAAATTTTTCTGACCCATTCGGATTTTAATGAGTGTTTCTCAAAGTGAACAAAAGATCATCTGCATGCCAAACCCAGCAAATGGTGGGAAGAGACTGCTAAAATCCAGCCTAAGATACAGACCTGTTGAATTAGAATCAGATTGTAGGGAGTAGGCTCTTAGAATCTATAACTACTCCATCCTACCCCAAGTTTCAGAATCTCTACAAGGCAACAAAACTTAATCATTATGTTTCTGTGTTCTTGTAAAAAGTTTCATAAAAAAGAAACAAAATATTAAGATTAAATATTAGGGAAAATAGGATCTAAAGACAATATAAGAATATTCTTGGGAAAATTGGCTTAAATTTTGATTAAGCATGAAAAACTTTCTAAGAATGGTGATTATTAAGTGTAAAGAATTGCCAAGTGATGCTATTATATCTCCTTGAAGGAAAGGCATAGTACTATAAACATTTAAGACTATAAAAATTACATCTTTCATTTTCATGCTCCAATACAAAGAGTTAAAGAAGTCCAGAACTAGGGGCGCCTGGGTGGCGCAGTCGGTTAAGCGTCCGACTTCAGCCAGGTCACGATCTCACGGTCCGTGAGTTCGAGCCCCGCATCAGGCTCTGGGCTGATGGCTCGGAGCCTGGAGCCTGTTTCCGATTCTGTGTCTCCCTCTCTCTCTGCCCCTCCCCCGTTCGTGCTCTGTCTCTCTCTGTCCCAAAAATAAATTTAAAAAAACGTTGAAAAAAAAAAAAAAGAAGTCCAGAACTAAGTTCTACAATGGTCCAGAGCAATATTTATTTCTGGGTGGTATTTTTTGGTAGAGCTATTTAGCTACTTTTACATTTTGATTAGGGGAGCTTCACTGAAAGAGAAATGTATAAATAAGCATTAACATCGTGACTGAAAAAATTAAGCATTCATGCTAATACAGAGCCTAATCTATATGACCTATGTTGAAAAATATTATCTAACTACATGTTTGAATCAACAGTTGTTTGCAAGGGCTTTTTTTTTTTCTTCTATTTTTTCTTCATGAATAACAGCTATTATCTTATACCCATCAGTCTGTGTAAAAGTTACACAAGTGTTCAAAGATGCAAGAAAAAGAAAGGCACTAAAGAGGTATTTTACGTTTGGCCAAGACATGAGGATGAACCCTGGTCTGGAAGGAGGTGGCCCTCAGATCACAGCAAGGAGAGTATGTTCTGGATTTAACCTGCTTTGCACACAGGTCTCCTGTTTCAGATTGCCAGAATCTTTTGTAGGCTTTTGAGAACTTGTTTAGCGGTCAAGAGGTGATAGGGAACTTTGTTTTTCTCCATATTCACCTCTGTGCAGACAATTGCAGTAACCACTGTGACAGAGATGGTGATGCTATCACCTACTAGAAGCAGTCGACTGGTAGAGTGCCAGTACCTGCCATTAATTGAGCAAATTGATTTTGGCATGTTTACCTAAAGAACTTTAAAAAAAAAAACCTTACAGGTTTTTTTGTTTGTTTGTTGTTGTTGTTGTTGTTTTAACTAAGGATATGTAGCTCTGTTACTGGCTTTATCACACCAATCCAGGCAAACATAATCTTGAGTGGTTCTTAGAAGATGTGCCAGGAAAAATTATTTACGTGAATAAGGCCTAGCATTTTACCTGAATAAAAGCCAAGCAGAGAACAGTAACAGCCACGTGGTTTTGATGTCTGGTACCTAAAAAATAAGTTATAGAGTACACCACGCTCTCTTAAGGTAGATGTTAAAATTATAAGCAAGGTGTTATTGTTAGTTGTGAATTTGGAAACCGACTCTGTCTTTTACAATTTGGGTGCTACTGGGCAACATTCCTAATCTGAGCTTTTGCTTTTGCTTTATAAATTGGAATAGTAATACAGTTAGAAGGACAGTAGGGCAATTGTGTGTAGTTAATAACATGATTATACTAGCTAAGATGCAGTGAGGGCTCAGTATTTCCAGGCACTGTGCTAAGTATTTTAAACGCACTATGCAATGTGTTTTAACGGTTACCTTGTGGAGGAAACATTGTCCTCCCCATTAAAAATATTAGGAAAATGAGGTTCAGAGAATCGAAGTAACTTCCTGGAAGTCACAAAGTTAGTGACTGACATACTGTGGTGCTTCTATTTTTTTAATGTTTATTTATTTATTTATACATTTTTTAATGTTTAATTTTGAGAGAGAGAAACAGAGCATGAGCAGGGAAGGTGCAGAGAGAAAGGGAGACACAGAATCTGAAACAGACTCCAGGCTCTGAGCTGTCAGAACAGAGCCGGATGCAGGCCCAAACTCATGGACCATGAGATCATGACCTGAGCCAAAGTCAGATTCTTAACATACTGAGCCATCCAGGTGCTGCTATGACATACCATGATTTTCCTAAGAAGCCTTCCTTGACATTCTCCCACAGCATGATGTGTTGTTTTCTTTCATTCCTAGTAGGGCACTGCAATGTAAGAACTTATTTAATTATATGTCTTCTAACTACTCTGTGAGCTCCATAAGGGTAGGAAATGTGTCTGAGTGTTAAATTTTTCTGTTTGTTGCATAATAAGCATATAAATGTGTGCTTAATACATTAGCTTACTATTTTTTTTCTAGTTTAATTAATTCCTTTGTCATTTTAAAATTTTTTCTAGTATATTATGTAGACTTTTTAAAGATTATGGTATAGAAATATACTGAATTTCTTTCAAAATAGCTGAATTAGTCAAATTAGTAATTTATTTCAAAAAGGAATTTAAAAGGGGCCACAGTGACAGAGTTGGTTTCATTTGCTTTCCCACAGGAAGGTTATGATACATTAAAATGTTAATTACATCTAGATGTGAAATATTGTCCTTTAATTAACTATCCTAAATTATTAATTCCCAATAATAGTATTAACATTTTAAACAAAACCTTTCACATAATTTAATTAGATATAGATTCAGCTCCATATGCTAAAACATCCAAATACAGTTATTTTTCTATCACATAGAGTAAGTCTATATGTATGTAGTTCAGGGCCTACATAATGAACTCAGAATCATCAGACACCCAGAGTCCTTCTGATTTATGGTCCCCTCTACTTAGTGTGGGCCTCTATTCTCAAGTTCATCTTTTTTTTTTAACGTTTATTTATTACTGAGAGACAGAGAGACACAGAGTGTGAGCAGGGGTAGAGAGAGGATGAGACACAGAACCCGAAGCAGGCTCCAGGCTCTGAGCTGTCAGCACAGAGCCTGACGAAGGGCTTGAACTCATAAACTGCGAGATCATGACCTGAGCTGAAGTCGGTCACCCAACCAACCGAGCTGAACAGGCACCCCTCTCAATTTCACCTTTTGATCCAAGGTGACTGCTCGTGTTCCCTCTTTCCGTTTTCCATAGGGAGAAGAAGTGACAGGGTGAAATAATGTGCTTCCTAGCTGTTGGCACTCTTTAAATTAAAGGGATATCCTAGGCACATCTATTCTCCTACCCCAACAATTTCTGTTTACAACATATGAGGAGTCTGAAAAATCAGGAGCGATATGCATGGAGTAGCAGTTCTTGCCCATGTATACCCTCCACTAAATAGAACACAAGTATAATTCTGACTTCTAGTAGTTGCTTTGTGACCTTGGGCAAGTGGTTTGATTTCACTGAGCTCCATTTTTCTTAGCTGCAAAGTGAAAATATTAGTATCTACTTTATTGTGTTATTAGAATTGAATGTGTTAATATGTGGCACACACTTAGCACAGCGTACAGAATAGACAAGTGCTAAATAAATGGGTAGCTAATTTTATTTTTCCTTATCTTGTTTCTTCTAAAAGATGATAGTCTTTTTGATGACATAAGTGCCTTTTGTTTTATTTCACCATGTCTACTCCAATTAAGCCATTGGATGTGTAGTAGTGAACAACCAGCCAAGGTCTGTCATAGAGGAATCACTTACAGAGAGGTGATAATGGACAACGCAGAAGAGAATGACCTCAACAGAGAAATGAAGTAGTGATTCTCAAGTTACAATCTGTAGAGGAATCACATGGGTAGCAAATAAATTTCTGCTGAGAATTCTGGGTTCTGGCTCCACTGTTCTGAAACCACATCTGAGATGTTTTTGATGCAGAGAACTCATGGATCACACTTAGGGGGAAAAAATTGGTCTAGAAAGTACAGGGAAGAGAGTCTTATACACTGTGGTGAAAGCTTCCCAGTATTGGAAGTCAGTTTGGACCCTTTCCTGGAAAGCCTTTTGGCTTGCTCCATTAGGCTATTTTAGTCTACCCTAGCTTGGATAATTCCTACTTGTAGGGGGCTTGTTGTGGTTGTCCATTGTAGGGTATTTATTAACATCTCTGGCATCTCCTCAATAGATGCTTATAGCAACTTTCCTTCCCCAGTAGTGACAAAGGTCTCCAGACAATGCCAAATGTATCCTATAGGATACAGGGGCAAAATTGCCCCTGAATACCTATAGTTCTGGTCAATCTTGACCTTTTACCTATAATATACATATTATTTGAAATGGAGCTTTTTTATTTCTTCCTTCTGGAAGGGTGGAAGATGACAGATAAAATGGTTCCAGACTCATATGCCAAATGCCCATCCCCCACATGGCAGCAGGGTTTGGATATGCACTTTCCTAGAGGCAAGACTCCTGAGAACCCATCACAGTCCTTAGGCCATAGCCTTCATATACCTTTTAAAGGTCTCCATCCACCTCTCTTCTTGTCTACCCCAAATATTTTCCTGTCTTAGAGACATAGGCATTACTACTCTCAAAGGCAATTAAGGATTTTGGTGAGAATGTTGCTTGAAAGAAAGTTTTAAACAGGTAAAATTTCTTCAGTTTCTTGCGTTTTATAGACAAAGTTATTGAGGTTAAAATAATTCAACTGTTTTTATAGCACTTTTTTAAAAAAAAATCCTTTTCATATATCATTATATATTTAGCCATCCTTTGTATATTGTCTAATCCTTATATAACAAACAACTACATTTTTTATATATGAAAAAAGCTAAGCAATAGTTTTTTTCCTTAACAAAATAATATTAAGAAGTACATCAGGCCAATGGTCTCTTTGAAATTCAAATTACTTATGCAGTTGTTTTTGAGATAATATTAGCAATGAATAATTCTGGAAATGCTGAAATTAATGGGTGAGCCCTTGAAACCAAGCAAGTTGTAGGCAGAAATTGATTGTTTCATAGCTAAGCATTAATTTCTTTAAAAGAAGTTTAGAGAGTTCTAACAGGTGGTGACTCCAGATATAACAGAGATCACTCTTTCTTTCAAAGATGTAGCCATAGTACATTTGAAGAATTTGCCTAGGCATTTTTAGTATATCGGGTAAAGAGATAATGAGGTAGCCTTTACATCTTATAATAAATACGGAGGTGATTTAACTTTGTCAAAGGCTAGATTCACAGGGACTCCAAGATAGGGATTGTGCCTTGAGCAAGCTTTCATCTTAATATTGAGTATGATTTTTAGTAGGGGCAAGATACTGTATCATACTCTCTCTAACCCTTTAATGTTTATCTTTGTTCACTGGTTGAAAGTTATCATTTTCATGAATGTTCGTGGAGTCCTTTTTTTTTTTTTCAAAGAAGTTTTCCAATTTCATAGATTCGATGCTTTCTTTCAAAGGAACTACTAATATTTTTCTATGATTTTTTGGCAACACTGTTATGCATTTCCAGTCTTTTGAGGATACTTTGTCCTTTAATCTGTGGTTTTGAAAGTTTTTTTTACATAGTTCAACCTTTTGCAAGGAAACCTACAATATGTTGTCCATGCATAGAGTCTCTTTGTTAACCAAAGAAATATTATTTTCAGGTTTAGATTGAAGAGAACCCTCTGGTGCTTTTGCTGCATTTCCCCTAAAGTACAGTCACTCCAGGAGAAACAGATGATAAGGTTCTAAACCAGGCCAAACCCTGGCAGGCACATGTAAGGGGAGGCATCCTGGCTTCTCAGGGGGACTACCTTAAATGCCCTTTATTCTTATTTTATTCAAAAGCAGTTGGAGCTGCAGTAGATTCCTAAATACCCTGTAAATAGAAGTCACACACTTGTATTACTGGTAACTGTCTTATTAGCTACCAAGTTAAGCCTCAGTTCCCTCATCTGTTGAATAATAAGGATAAAGTAATACTTTATTTTTGTGTATGTGTGAGGATTAAGTGGTACAACATATGGGGAAATTCTAATTGGTTGGGATGCTCAGTATGTTTTGAATATGGAAAAAATCCAGAGTATATTAACCCAATAAAGGAAAGCATTAATCAACTTTGATCACAGGCTGGTCTTATACATCAATTTGAGAGGCATCCTGATCTAAGAATGCATCTCAATCAACTGACTGAACACTGGGATATGTGTACCAAATCCCAGTATGGCTTATGTAGAGCTAGCATCTGTGGAGGGCATACCAGTAAAGAGCCAGAAAGTACTTTTTTATATTTATCCAGAAGTTTAGCTTCAGAAATAAGACCTTTACATTCATACAAAGCCTTTGAAGACAAAGCAGCAAATAAGTAACTAGTTATATGTAAATGTAACCAAATTTGAGCTGGAATCACTAAGGACAGCTCTATGAATGAGTTGGCAGTTCCTACTGCAAGAATGGTATACCTTTGTTTTTGGTTGACCTATATCTTTTTTTGGACTGCACTCCACAGCCAGTTTTGAAATCCCAAACAGAAGCTTCCTGTGTTTTATTTCTTTTGAGAATCTTATTTCCTGACTATTCACCATAAGTGGGAAAAATGAGATTGTAACTAACTAGGCTGTCCCACCCATACTTTAGCCCTAGCAATGTCCACTGTGGGGTGGAAGAAGAAAGCTTACCTCCTTTTGAAAGTACCTTGTTCTTGTCTTGCTTGGCCTTATGGTGCTCTCACACTACCCTGGGCATTCATTGGGATATCCTTATCTGTGCAGAGTTCATTAGGCCTAAGTTGTACAGGTGATCCAATAAATGATGATAAAGACTCTAAAAGGATTCCCCAAAGGTATGTACAAGTTATGTAATAATACTTTACAGTGACATTTTAAAAATTTATGAAAGAATGGGGCGCCTGGGTGGCGCAGTCGGTTAAGCGTCCGACTTCAGCCAGGTCACGATCTCGCGGTCCGTGAGTTCGAGCCCCGCGTCAGGCTCGGGGCTGATGGCTCGGAGCCTGGAGCCTGTTTCTGATTCTGTGTCTCCCTCTCTCTCTGCCCCTCCCCCGTTCATGCTCTGTCTCTCTCTGTCCCAAAAATAAATAAAAAAAAAAAATGTAAAAAAAAAAAAAATTTATGAAAGAGTTTTAAGTTTACTTTCTCACTTGGACCTCAATGGCTGGTGAAAGTGGATCAGTATTATTAACCCCATTTTACAGCTGAAAGTTACTATAGTGTCTAAAACTTTCACAGTCAGTAGCTGATACAAGCAAGGTTAGAGCCAGTTTTCTCTGATGGGCAGTCTTATGCTTTATTCAGGGTAAAGATGTTGCTGGTCCTAGTAGTTGAACTAGTCATTTAACAAGAGATATAGGAAATAGTCTGTGGCAGATGATACAGATGATGGTAACAACCAATACATATTGGGTTCTTAAAATTTATGTCAGTCAGTCTGACGTCATATCATGGTGTCCATTATATAGTAGAGTAAAAAGCTAAGTTGTTGAAATTTTGAATAAAGGTTTTTAATGATATGTGAATAAATAGCAAATGCTATCTATGGTAGCTAGAGAAAAGAAGAATTATAGCTTATATATTTTTAAGTTTGTTTATTCATTTTTTGAGAGAGAGAGTAAGCAGAGGAGGGGCAGAGAGAGAGAGGATCCTAAGCAGGTTCTGCACTTTCAGCACGGAGCCCAATGTGGGGCTGGAACTCATAAACCATGAGATTGTGTCCTGAGCCAAAATAAAGAGTTGTTTGCTCAACTACTGAGCCACCCAGGCACCCCAAATTCTAGGTTGTATTTAATCAAGTTGTTTTTGAACATGTAGATGACTTTAATTGCAGGCAAGAAACTGAGTAGTAGATGATATCTCTGCTTCTTACCTTGCTCATATCTCATGTGAATCATGATTGCAAGATTGAACGTTAGTGTGACTTTTTTTTCCCCTTTGTGGCTTAGGAAAATTCACCTCATTACTGCTTGGTCATGTGACTCATACTTGTGAAAATTTGGAAGAATACATCTAACTCATGCTTAGCCCTAGATAAATGGCACCAATACCTAGGAATAGAGTTCAGAGCAGCAAAGCACCTGGTAGATTTGCCTGGTCAAAGAAGACTGGATATTATTTGTCACATGGACTGAACCCCATTTTTACCAGATATGAATTTTTTTAACTCAAGTTCACACAAAAAAATCTGTATTTTTTTTTTCATATGTAAAGAATGGATGGTGGTATCTACCTTATATTTCTTTCAAAAATTTGGGATCATGTGTTAAGACACCAGCACTATACCTAGCAAACACAACTCATGCCTCACAGATGCTGGTACTATTAATGAGGGAGATGATCTTTAATAATGAAAACTCAGTACTTTATATATAGAAAGCAATAAACACAAAGATTTAAATTGTGGATGTTTTAGTAAGAGGAAGAGGTCATAAGATTTGTGGAGCAGTTTGGCTAACATTTATTTTCTCTATTATGTGGCTAAATTCCACTCTCCTGCCACTATCATTAATTGAGTACTCTTCCATGGAAGAATGAATAGGTAGAAGCATGGAGAGTTGGGCACTATGCTAGACGTTGATCCCAAGTTTGTCTTTGGACAAGCTTTGTCATCTCTTATTTCCTCATCCAAAAATTTGCAATTTTCAATAATATGTAGCAAATACTTATGGAATACCAATTTTCCAGACAGTTGTAGGTGTTCAGGATATAGCAGGGAATGGGGAAAAGTAAACCCAGAAGAAAACATTTGTTTGACTTGGTGATGACTGTATGAAAAAAATAATAAAACAAGGCAAGAATAGCAAATTAGGGAGGTAGGGTGGGAATGGAGTCATAATGTGAAAAGGAAGGTTTTCAGTAAGATGTTGGTATTTCACTGAAGATCTGATGGGGATGAGGGACCAAGCCTTACAGTTTCTGTGGGAACAGCATTCTAGGCAGAGGCAGTAATAAGCACAAAGTTCTTAAAGTATAGGCAAGACTGGTGTGTCCAAGCAATAGGCAAGGCATGTTTACAGCTTTTGATTTTACTCATACTGAGATGGGAGACTACGGGACAATGTTAAACAGAAAAATGACATTATTTGAGGTCATTTAATAGGATGAATCCAGCTTTTGTTTAAGAATAGACTAAAGAAGGTAAAAAGGGATGAGGAGCAAGGAAATTAGAGGAAGATAGTACAACAATCCAGGAAGAGATTCTGATGACTGGGCCAATGTAGTAACAGTAGAGAAGGTGAGGTCAAACAATGGGTATAGTTCAAAAACTGTTGACAAGATATAATGGCAGATTGGAGGCTAGGTCTGAGAGAACAAGATGTATAACACAAAATTCTGGGTTTTTAACCTAAACAGTTGGAAAACTGTGTTGCCAATGACTATAGGAGGAGCAGGTTTTAGGGAGAGGTGGGGTTAATCATAGAACCTTTCTATCTCTGGAATGTTGGGAAGAGTCAATAAGATCAGCTTAGAATCTTCTTTGTTAAAGTAACAAGTCTTGCAAGAACCTGAAGTAGTATCTAGGTGGAAGTTAAAGACTCAATGGTTACAACTAATTGAGTTGTGCTCTGAACTAAAGATAGGAAACCTCCACCTGAATCTGTGACAGCCTACACTATGAGTGCTTGGAAATTACTCCAATACGTGAGAAAATTGGTAATGGGTTACATCTCACAATGGGAAAAGAAGTGACCAGGAAGAAAGCAAAAGATTTGGAGGGTATTATTCTATGTCTACTCAACAAATGTTTTAAAGTAGGCAGAAAAATGTATTCAATTATATATATAAAAAAAAGGCTATGTATTAACTGCTCTAATTTAAAACGAGGTTAATTAAAATTACTGGTTTTACTATGCAATATACTGAAGACCTCTTATGAATCCTTGAATAGTGATATCCATTTCTTCTTGTTGTAATTCTCATTTCTCTAATGAAAGAAGAGTTAATTTTAGGTTAATACAGTGAATTATTTTACCCAGTTACATATGTGTCTAAAAGTTTTCTGCATTATATTTAAGATACCATTCTTTATGAATTATGAGGACAATTTATGATAATGAGGGAGAAATGATATTAATATGCTACTTTTACAGCATAGCCTTTTATAGGGGGAGGGGTTTAGATGGCCCATCATGTATATAGTGTGTTTAATCTGTTTTCTCAAACATTTATTTCAATTGATGTATAGTCAACACACAAAGTTATATGAGTTTCAGGTGTACAACTTAGTGATTGGAGAACTCTGTTACACTATGCTTACAAGGATAGCCACCATCTGTCATCATACAAAAATGGTATTACAATACAATCGACTATATTTCCTATGCTGTATCTTTCAGCCCCATGACTCACTTATTCCATAACTAGAAACCTGTACGTCCCACTCTCTTTCATCCATTTTTCCCATTCCCTTCCCAGTCCTTCCCTCAGGCAACTTCCAGGTTTTTCTCTATATTTATGGGTCTATTCCTGCTTTATTTGTTTGTTCATTTGTTTGGGTTTTCAGAGTCCACATATGAGTGAAATTATATTGTATTTGTCCTTATCCAACTTATTTCACTTAACCTAATACTCTCCAGGTCCATGCATGTTGTTGCAAGTGGCAAAATCTCATTCATTGTTATGGCTGAATAATATTGCATTGTATGTATCATACCACATCTTCATCCATCCATGGGTTGCTTCATATCTTACTTCTACCGTAGATAATGCTATGATAAACCTATGGGTACATATATCTTTTTGAATTACTGGTTTAGTTTTGGGGGGCTGATAAATGCCCTGTAGTGGAATTACTAGGTCATGTAGTATTTCTATTTTTAATTTTTTGAAGAGTCTCCATACTGTTTTATGTATTGGCTGCACTGATTTACATTTCTACCAACAGTGCATGAAGGTTGCCTTTTCTCCACATCCTTGCCAATATTTACTTCTTGTCACTTTGCTATTCTGACATGTGTAAGCTAATGCCTCATTGTTGTTTTGATTGGCATTTCCCTGATAATAAGTGACACTGAGCGTCTTTTCATATCTGTTGGCCATTTGTAGGTCTTATATGGAAAAATGTCTATTTAGATCCTCTGTTCATTTTTAAGTCAAATTGTTTTTTTGTTTTTTGTTTTTGTTTTTTTGGTGTGGAGTTGTGTAAGTACTATATCTGATAAGGTGTTCATATTGGAAATATATATTTGCAAATAACTTCTCTCATTCAGTAGGTTGCCTTTTTTTTTTTTTTTTGTTTCCTTTGCTGTGCAAAAGCTTTCTATTTTGGTATAGTCTCAATAGTTTATTTTTGCCTTTTTGTTGTTGTTGTTGTTTGTTTGTTTTTGCCTGAGGAGACATAGCTAGAAAAATGTTGCTAAGGCCATGTCAAAGAGATTACTGCCTATGCTTTCTTCCAGGACTTTGTGTATGGTGTAGGAAAGTGGTCCAGTTTCCTTCTTCTGTGTATACCTGTCCATTTCTCCCAGTACCATTTATTGAAGAGATTGTCTTTTCTCCAATATATTCCCTAACATGTTCTCACCCTCTTTGTCATTAATTGACCATATAACTGTGGATTTATTTCTAGACTCTGTTTTTCTTCCATTGATCTGTTTTTGTGCCAGTACCATACTGTTTTGATTACTACAGCTTTGTAGTATACTTTGAAGTCTTGGATTGTGACACCTCCAGCTTTGTCCGTTCTCAAGATTGCTTTGGCGGTTCAGGGTCTTTTGTAGTTCCATACAAATTTTAGGATCCCTTGTTCTAGTTCTGTGAAAAATGCTGTTGGTACTTTGATAAGTATTACATTGACTCTGTAGATTTGAGTAGTAGGGACATTTTAGCAATATTCTTCTGATACATGAGCATGATATATCTTTACATTTGTATGTGCCATCTTCTATTTCTTTCATTAATGTTTTATAGTTTTCAGTATACAGGTCTTTTACTTCCTTGGTTAAGTTAATTTCTAGTTATATTCTTTTTGGTACAATTGTAAAAGGAAAGATTTTCTTAATTCTCTTTCTGCTACTCTGTTATTAGCGTATAGAAATGCAACAGATTATTATAAATGACTTTTGTACCCTGTGACCTTGCTGAAATAATTTATTCTAATAATTTTTTGGTGAAATCTAGTGTTTTCTACATTTAATATTATCTCCTATATAAATAGTGACAGTTTCACTTCCTTACCAATTTGGATGGCTTTTATTTTTGTTGTCTAATAGCTATGGCTAGAACTTGGAGTAGTATGTTGAATAAAAATGGCAAGATTTGACACCCTTGTTGTTTTCCTGACAGTAGATGAAAAGCTCTTGGTTTTTCACCATTGAGTATGATGTTAGGTGTGAGTTTGTCATGTATGACCTTCATTATGTTCAGAAATGTTTCCACTAAACCTACTTACTTTGTTGAGAGTTTTTATTATGAATGAATGTTGAATTTTGTCAAACACTTTTTCTGCATCTATTGAGATTATTTAATTTTTATTCTTTGTTTTGTTAGTGTGACGAATCATGCTGATCTATGGATATTAAACTATCCTTGCACTGCCAGCATAAATCCAATTCATTGTGGTGAATGATACTTGTAATGTATTGGTAAATGTAATTTACTAACACTTTGTTGAGGATTTTTGGATCTATGGTCATCAGGCTGTAGTTTTTTGTTGTTTTGTTTTATAGTGTCTTTGGTTTTGGTGCCATAATTCTGGCCTTGCAGAATGAATTTGGAAGCTTTCTTCCCTATCCTATTTTTTTAGAATAGTTTGAGGAGAATAGGTATTAACATTTTGCTTTAAATTTTTGGCGGAATTCACCTGTGAAACCATCTGGTCCTGGACTTCTGTTCTTTGGGAGTTTTTTGACTGTTAATGCAATCTCATTACTGTTCAGATTACCTACTTCCTCTTGGCTCAGTTTTGGAAAATTATGTTTCTAGGAATTTATCCATTTCTTCTAATGTTTTGTAGCTGTCTTATACAATCATTTGTATTTCTGTGGTGTTGGTGGTTAATTCTCTTTCTTAATGAGACTTTCTAACGGTTTATCAATTCTGTTTATCTTTTCAAAAAACAACTTTTGATTTCATTGATTTTTTTCTTTGGTTATTTAGTCTCTATTTCACTTATTTCTGGGTTCTGATCTTTATTTCCCTCTGTATACTAACTTTGTACTTTTATTCTGCTTTTTCTAGTTCCTGCAGGTATAAGATTATTTAAGATTGCTCCTGTTTCTTGAGGTAGTCCTAGATTGTATAAATTTACTCTTACAATGGCTTTTGCTGTGTCCCAGTGATTTTTGGACTGTTTTAATTTTTCTCAATTTTTAAATTTCATTATCTTTGTCAGCATGTTGACTGTTAGTGATGTTTAGCCTCCAAAGGTTTGTGTTTTTTCCATGTTTTTTTCTTGTAGTTGATTTCTAGTTTCATACATTGTAGTTGGCTAAGATGCAGGATATGATTCCTGTCTTTTTGAATTTATTGAGACTTGCTTTAGGGAATAATAGGTTATATAACCTGGAGAATAGTTTTTGGATGGAATGTTCTGTACACATTTATTAAATTAAGCTGGTGCAGTGTGTTATTCAAAGACACTGTTTCCCTCTTGACTTTCTGCCTGGATGATCTATCCATTGATATAAGTGGGCTGTTTAAATTCCTTATTATTCTATTACTGTCCATTTCTCCCTTTATATCTGTTAATATTTGCCTTATATATTTAGGTGCTCCAATGTTGGTTGCATAGATATTTGTAGTCTCTTGTAGAGACTTTTTCCTTCTCTTTATTTAAATTCTATGTGTGTCTTTAGGTCTGAAGTCAGTGTCTCTAGGCAACATATAGATGAGTACTTTTTTTTTTTTTGTACATTCCATCACCTTATGTCTTTTGGACAATTTAGCCCACTTACATTTATTTTTTTAATGTTTGTTTATTTTGAGTCAGAGAGAGAGAGAGAGAAACTATCAGCCTAGGGCCCAGTGCTGGACTCGAACTCACAAAATGTGAGATCATGACCTGATCCCAAGCCAAGAATTGGACACTTAACTTCATGAGCCACCCAGGTGCCCCTAGACCATTTACATTTAATTATTGATAGGTTTCTACTTATTGCCATTTTGTTCACTGTTTTTGAAGTTCTATATTCCTTTCTTTCCTTCCTAGAATTTCTCTAGTTTTATGCTTGACTATTTTTTGTGTATTATAGGCTTTTACCATGAGGTTAATATAGAACATATGAACTATATAGTGGCCCGTATTAAGTTGATAGTCACTCCAGTTCAAACACATTCTAAAAGAAAAAACCTGTTTTGAGTCCCCCTTCCATATTGTCATATTTTACATCTTTTTGTGAGTCGCCTTAACTCATTTTTTTAGATATAATTGAGTTTACTACTTTTGTTCTTTAGCCTTCATGCGGCCTTTACTATATGTTTGCTTTTACTCATAAAATGTTTTTTTCCTAAGTTTTATTCTAGTTATGCCCTGTTCTTTAAATGGGTTTTATCTTGTTTGGTAACTCTCATGAATTGCTAGTGATTGATTGGGCTGTGTTTTGAGAATTCTGAGATCATGTCTAAGACAAAGGGCTATTGTTTACTGGCCATGCCTACTAAATGTACCAGTGAAGGAAGAAATGGTAGCAAGTATGATAAACATCAACCATCCTTGCATTATTGGTTTTGGAAGAGACTTGGAGCATTGAGAAGTAGAGCTTTTCTTGAGGTTCTCCACTGTGTTTTTTTGTTTTTCACCTGTCCTACTCCTGGCCTTCCCAGACCACAGCTCAGGAACTGTACTTCCCTTAGATTCTGACTTCTAATCACCCCAGATTTTTTTCGAAGGAAGATCTATTCTGAAATTCTACCCTTTGGTAACTTACTTCCTTGATAAATACGAGCACAGTCCAGTGAAAGGTAGCAACAGTATTGGAAGCTTGTTGGATAGGACTTGACAGTACCCCTAAAGAATATATAGATCCAAAACTGTGAGTCTTTTGCTGGATTTAGATGACAAGATAGGTCAGTCTTAAGTAGAGATGGCAGGTCCTACATCCAGTGGGCTAAAAATTGAAGAGAGATCATTTTGTGGGGAAACCTTTAAAACTTTAGAAAACCAGTCTAGGGAACCCAGTTCATGTTTTGATGGAGATTAAGCACCAGGCTTAGGAGGTTGATCTTCAGTGTTTGATGGGCCTTCCTAGGCCAAAAGGGGCTCCTTTTGTGTAACTGTTACATGCTAGAATTTTGTGTATTCAATATAATTAACAGTGTCATTATTTTGTGCTGTATAATGGTTCAATAATTCTATATATTACTCAGGACTCCCCATGATAAATGTCCACCTCAGTCCTCTTCATCTATTTCACTTAGCCTTCCATTCACCTCTCCTCTGGCACTCACTAGTTCTCTGTTTGCCTTGTTTTGTGTCTTAAATTCTATTTTTGAGTGACATCATATGGTATTTGTCTTTCATATTCTGTAGGTCAATCTATGTTGTAAATGGTAAGATTTTACTCTTTTTATATAGATGACTAATATTCTATTGTGTGCATGTATATATAAACTGCATCTATTGATGGGCACTGGGGTTGCTTGCATGCCTTGGCTATTATAAACAATGCTCAAATAAGCAGAGTAGTCCATGTATCTTTTTAAATTAGTGTCCTTGTTTCATTTGGGTTAATACCCAATAGTGGAATTACTGGATATTGTAATTTAAGTTTTTGAGAAACCTCCATACTGTTTTCCACAGTGGCTGTACCAGCTTGCATTCCAACCAATACTTGTTATTTCTGGTGCCTTTGATTTTAGTGAAAGGGGTACCAGTTTTGGTGAAAGAAATTTTGACCGAAATTGGGAGCCTGAATTTTAGACCCTGTAAGTGGTTGTGAAAATATTTCATACTATTTCTTTTGTTGCCTCTCAAATTAGAGGTGTAAATATCACTTTCATAGACTAGATTACCTTCTCTATATCTCTAACTATAGCCATTTTCTTTTCTTCTTTCAGTCTTTCTCCAACCCCAATCAAGCCCAAAATGTTCTTAGACATTATGAGTGTCATATATATAGGTAACACCCCCATATTTTCTTGTACTGAATCTTGATTTATAATTTCCTCCTTCTGAAGAGTTTAGTAGTATTAGAAAACATACTAATCTTTTCTATTCCCCTTGTGAATTTCTTCATGTCTTTATTCCCTATCACATTAAAACTTATATACAGGCATTGAGAGCAAGCCAAAGTGGCGGTAACTTCAGTAAGAGGTTTGGAGAAAGTCCAAATGCATGATAGCAGGGGGAACCTTGAAAGGAGAAAGTGAAGAAGAGGAAGTAGAATCCAAGAAATATAATTTTAAAAGATCATTTTGGACTCAAATAGTCATTTAAGGAAACATGGATCACAACAATAATAAAAGCTTAAAATTGGTTATGGGCCTACCATTTGCCAGACACTTAGCTCTGAGGGCATTCTCTCATTTAATACTTAAAATCTTTAAATAAAAATGAAACAAGTACTTTCTAGGATGATTGAGGTAGAGCTAGGTTAGGTAGCTCTTTCAAAATCACACAGCCAGTATCAGTCCAAGTAGGGTTTGAACTCCAGAGCCCAAGTTTTCCTTCACTATAAGGGAGGAAAATATGGAAATGTGAGGGGAGAAGAGGAGGTTGCACCTGATATGTAAGGATATATTGGGAAAGGGGTCTAGGATCTTGAGGAGAGGCAACAAAACCGCCTGAGGAAAAAGACTGTTTATCTACAATTTACATAGCAACAAAAGCTTCAACCAGCTCTTTAAAGCCCCCCCCCCCACCATAAGGGGAGGGTCTTGAGCTGGATGAGAGTTTACTTTCCCTGACATATAAATAATGCATGTATCACAACTCCTAGTGGTCGAATGTGAAGGGAAGTAAAAGAAAGTAATTATCAAAGGCCTTCTGATTATGCTTACTCACCAAGCACAGTCTTCTAGCATCCAAATCTGTGGTCCTTGACTTTTGTCTATTCTTTTCTGAATTGTTGCACATTGCATGCTAGAGCCTAGGAGACATTTCATAAGGTGTTAAATAGTCTTCATCATGTATCAATAGGTTGTCTTAGGTATGTCTCCCAGTCATGATAATGCTTAGGGAAATCAGTCAAAGGTAGTACTAGCTGGCTTTCGTACAGGGAAGGTGAAAAGGAGCGTTAGTCCTTTGACAAGTTACAATCCAAGGTTCATACTAGGTAGTGAGGACATGCTCATGATAACAGATGATAAGATCAGCAATCAATGCGTGCTATATTTATGTGACACAAAGATGATCTTTTGACCCAGGAATATCTCCCAGTCCTGTGGGTGCCTAAAAATCTATTGGCACCACTGTTGCCTAAGGTTCTTTTGTTATGTGACAACAATCCAGAGAAGGCTCTGGGTCAGGAAATCTTGAAGTATCAGAGAAGGAAGAAACATAGAAAAAAGAGATACAGAGTCCTAGATTAACAGACATGTGTGTTCCTAACTTTCCAAGGGCCAACACCTCTTGATATTCCCACTTCTCCTTGGGATTCCAAGGTTACTAAGAATGCCTTGTTGTGGGTTGAGGGAAAAAAAAAAATGTTCTGTCTTTATTTTTTTTTTAATTTTTTTTAACGTTTATTTACTTTTGAGATAGAGAGAGACAGAGCATGAATAGGGGAGGGTCAGAGAGAGAGGGAGACACAGAATCTGAAACAGGCTCCAGGCTCTGAGCTGTCAGCACAGAGCCTGACGCGGGGCTCGAACTCACGGACCGTGAGATCATGACCTGAGCCGAAGTCGGCCGCCCAACCGACTGAGCCACCCAGGTGCCCCTGTTCTGCCTTTAATAGTGAGAAAAAAATGGCTCTAAGCCATATTTAGGAAATTTGTTGACTGTAATTAAGCCTTCATGGGAGTCCCCAAGGTTTACTTACCTATAATTGAAAAAATGCAAATGAAGACAGTTAATCAGTGGAGTGGCTGACTATGAAGCACTACTACCTACCTAAATGAATTAAAAACAAAGACACAAATTTGTCCAGTTGAAAAAGTTATCTGAAAGCCAATTGGTAAATTTCTCAGCAGTGCTATGGAGATTTTTTTTTTCCTTAGATGGCACTGCTTTTCTCCTAAGGCCTTTGCCAACTTAATCTTGAGCCATTACATACAGATTTCATAACAACTGGCCTTCAGCAGTCAGAGAGCACCAGCTGCCTCCCTGGCATCATTCAAGTAGCCCTGTAGAAAAAAATTACAGACCTCTTATCCTCTACGTCGTGATTGATCCACTACTTAGACTTGTAAAACATTTGCTCTTCAAGATACCACAGTGAAATGGGAATACCCCTGGGATTAAGCCAACTCTTCAGGAGTTATCCCATAGTACTGTAGCTGTCATTTATGAAGGATCATTACATGTTCTAATGTTACCAGGTTTGGTGCACTTTTTTCTTGGAGGATTATTGCAGCATACCAATGGTGATCATTTCACATCAAATACCATACTTGTTAATCTATTCAGCTAATTTTTATCACCCGATTTAAAATAATCTCCCTCATACTTTGAACTTCATTTAATACTTACGTCTTCTGTTTAATGATGTCATTAATCAAACCACTCCTGTTATGGTATCAGCTATAGGAACAAGAATAAACAGACCATCATTTAGATAAAAATACTTGTCAACAATCTGGTAGAAACAAAAAATGGTATTAATTCCATTTAAATGTAGAAGTAGACATATAGTACATGATGAAACTGTGTTATAAGCTGTGTCAAGTAGTTCTTAACAACTCTGTCAAAACGTGACCTCTTGGAGAAAGGAGGCAAAGAAGTTTCTTTTTCCATGCGCCTCAGCAGCTCTTGAAGGAGCAAAGTGTCACAGCTAACTAATAATGCCTGCCAGGGCCACCATAATGATGAGGGGCAAATTCCTGCCCTATGTTCACCACTGTCACTATATTATCCAGAAGGAATGTGGTTTTGCTAACTTAGTTCACTGTTGTTTGATGAAGAGTGAGTGGACTAGAACACTGAAATGAGGGTTTACCACAAAGGAGTTGTCTTATTTGCAAGTGTGTAAACATCCATAAAGCAGGGAAAGATTTGGTTAGGCTGAACCTTTTCACCCTGCCTTTGTTTGCTTGAGTTATTTATTACCCTGGACTTGCTAGACCTTTTAAAAAGTGTTACTGATATAGACCAGGGAAGAAGTAGGCAGGTATTTCAAATGTATCACAGTTTCTAAGGAGATCAAATATCTTTTCAAAGCCTCATGGATTTTTAAAACATGAAATGTTCTTCTTGGTGGATAATAGGCTCCAATACTCTGGGTTTCTAACCTCCCATTCATTAACAGGAAAGCAGACTTGTAGCAAAGGTGGGTTTTTGGGGTTTTTTTGTTTTGTTTTGTTTTGTTTTCTTCCTGCAAGCAATTTGTGACTCCTTTTGGGGCAATAACTGTTTAAATATAAATAAATGACCAGCTCCAGTAGAATGATTCCAGTTTTCTCAAAGTGTTTACTTTCAATTTATTGTCAGTTCTCTCATTACAACTTTCTTCCCGCAAAACACTATCCCCGGCCTGATCATGTATAGTATAGTCCCATTAAAATACTTCTTAGATATGAATACTATGTTATTTCCACTAAAATATCTTGCAAGAGGCTAAAATGGACTCTATCCATATTTGCAGAACCATTTTTGCATTCTCAAAATCATTAGCACTATCAGATCTGACTTGAGAAAATATAAATAGCCTAGGTCCGAATGGTCCTGGGTTCCCTGCCCCAGGCATTTCTGAGGTAATTAAGTAATGTTCCTTCATTTTTATACATCAAAATTATCTTGAAATGAATTTGGTTTCTTTTATTCTGTTTAGTTTAGCCAGTAGTCCCATGTCATTTGCATTATTTTTAAGCCAAGGACAGATTGCTTGGTACTGGATATTTCCATGAATTACCATTTATGGTTTATTTATTTTTTGGTAAAAATCAGATTTTTTAAAAATAGATTTGTTTCCAGACTATATTTCTATCTCTGTATACAATCTTAAAATGGATTAATGCAGAACACATAGTGAAACCCTAATTTTCTTCTGTAATTATATATCTGGCCCTCATAAATTAACATCCTAAGACATTTCCTGTGTCATATATATTTAACCGTGTTTCCCTCCACCTCTTTTACATTACTTTGGACTTTTGACAATGCTGTATGTGTTTTTAAAGGTAGATATTAAGTCTAAATTGCATTTATTTCATTGCTGGATGGCCCCAGGAAGCTCACCATTATTTTCAAGGGTGAAGGATTGCTAATTAACAGAAAGTAGCCTTGGTTGTCAAGGGAATAGTGAAGATATTCCTTGATGATGTTAGGTTTGATCCTGAAAGTATAATGCTGAGAAAAATTTTGGATGTATTGCACTTATTGGTCAGAGAAAATATTGATTCAGCATTTCATTCATCATTTTATTCTCCGTTTATGAAAACACTAACTAACGAATATGAAGGGAAAAGAAATCAGAAATTGACATAAATACCTATAGGATGCAGAGCACTGCTCATGAAATAACTGGGAAGACCAATATAAAGAAAACATGTGGTTTCTTAAAACTGGCCTCCAGAGTTTCATTCTCATAATTTCAACTGTCTGTCCCTTTGATAACTTCACTGACATGTAACACAGATGCCTCAAATTCAGAATGTCCAGAGTTAATATTGTAGCACCTCCACTTTCCTCTTATTTCTATCATCTGGGTTAAGAGCGTCAATATATACCCAGGTATATTAACTAGGAATTCCAAGGTTTCCTTTTTTATCACTCAACCATCTAGTCACCAATAGCCACATATTTAATCCATTAAAATGAGTTTAGGATATCACCCCCACAATGACAATTTTCCTACCCTATTTTGTCTCTCTCCCTTTAGCACCTTACATCCTAGTAGATCACTTATCAGAGAGCATTAAACCTTGTGGTTTTTGTGTCTGTGTATGTATATCTAACACAAGCACAGTGGTTGGCACAAAATATATAGTAAGTAGCTAAAGAAATACTTAGGTGAATAACTGTGCAGGTAGAAGGATGGAGGAATAGACTAAAAGAATAAATGAAAATTCAGCATTTCCAGAAATGTAGATGCACTTTCACTGGAGAGTTTGGTTGAGTCACACAGTTACAATTGTGTCAAAGTCTATGTGTTTTGAAACTGAACAACTCTTGCAAGGTATAACCCCCATATTCAGGAAATGGTGTAAAATTTACAACATGGGGTTTTAGAAATCTTCTTACAGACGATGCTGTAAATTTTAAGCGTCATTGAAAGTACTTTTCGTGAAAATATTCATCTTTTTTTTTTTTTTAAGTTTATCTACTTTGAGAGTTGGTGAGTCGGGGAGGGGCAGAGAGGGAGGGAGGGAGACAGAGAATCACAAGCAGGCTCCGCACTGTCAGCCCGGAGCCTGATGTGATTCAAACTCACAAAACTGTGAGATCATGACCTGAGCCAAAATAGAGTTGGACACTTAACCAAATGAGTCACCCAGGTGCCCCTGACAATCTTTATCTTTGACATAAGGAATTAGACAACACAAATATCAATCAATGGAAGAACGTCTTCCCTCTTTCTCTATGTTCAAATCACAAAATGAGAATGGTGTAGGGAAAGAGAAATCTGTTAGAATTTGAGTGGGGTTAAGAAGAAAAGACTAGTACAGAGGCAGAAAAAGAGCTAGAAAAACCCTATAGAAATGGCTATGAAACAGCTCCCCCACCCTTATTTGCTTTTCATGACTGTAATAGAACAAGATGTGAGGAAAACATCTGTTACGTTTTTAAAATAGTACTTTGATATTTTTTAAAAAATGACAGAATTAGGAGAAGCCTGGTTCTGTGGTTAGGGACAGCAGACACGTATGAGATTAAATGGGGAGAATTAATTATTCTAGCATAGGTTGATAGAATGTGATAGATTGTGGCTTCATCTGCCATGCATGGCTCTGGGAAGTGACATCAAACAATGGTGAGCCATGGACTCTGTAGTTAGGCTGTATGGGCTTATGTCTTGGCTTTACCACCTAGCTGCGATGTGATATTTGGCAAGCTGTAAGGCCCCTCTGCAGCCCAACTAGGCATAATAGTATTACATTCACTCTCACAACCATCCCTGAGACAGGTAAGAAAGGAAACTGAGGGGACTCAGACAGAGACTCACACATAGTCATATTTTTAAAATTAACTGAAAATCAGGCCACTTCTCCTAGACTAGATCTAGGGACTGAATGGAATGTCCAATATGAATAAAAAGACTCAAGCAGGAAAAGATACAAGTCTGGGTTTTACTCAGAGTTTAAGCAGTACATATTAAGGAATGTATTAGCTAACTTGAGGAACGGTGGAAATCCAGTCCACTTTAAGGCTGTTATAAAGCTAGGAACATCAGCCCTGGTAAAGGCTTAGAGCACAAAAGTTGCTGAGCTCCATCTAATAGCACAACCAGGCCTTAAAACTGTGAATGTGCTTCGGAGAAACTAAGCAAGTATAAGAGAAACCTGCAGGAATCAGGTTTCAGTCACTGGTGCCATGAGGGTGAATCCAAGCAAGGAATATGCCCAAAAGCCAGGACTGAGAAAGGCTGAGCACTGGGCAGGAGCACAACTGAGGCCAGGAGAGCTAGTCACAAAGAATTCAGGCTTCAAGGTGACACTAAGAGTCAAAAGTGAAATGGTGGCTCTCACCAGACTCAGTCCTGATTTGCATAGAATGGTTTCAAGTTTAAGGACAGGCTTCCACCCAAACAGAGTTAATAATTGAGATAGGTTCATTTTGAATGATAAGGTAGTCACTGAAAAACAAGACCCGGAAATTAAATAGTGGTTCAGGTGGTAAGTTTTGGAGGAAAACAGAGGTCCTGACCCCAACTTTTTGCCCATTACTTCAGGAGCAATTTTATTACCTCACTAAACGTTCTATCATTCCTACTTCAAGGACTTTTGGAACTTAAACTATGCAGTTTAATTAAAAGGACAAATGCAAGGTCAGACACCTCCTAAGTAGCCAATTAGTATTGCTTGTTAGGACTTCATTTGTCCATATTCATTTACATACCTTGTTTGAAATGCCATAGTTACAGTACAAATCACAAAACAGAATACAGTTATATTAACTAAGTTTTCCTAAACCTTGTATTAAAAAATTCTTACCATGTAGCCTTAGTCTTTTTAGTGTACTTTCTTTAGAAAGTGAATTTTTAACAAAACATGCCAGTTGGAAACCAGGTCTCAGTACTATTTTGGACAAGCATAAAGGAGAGCCATTTTTAAATAAAACAAATTCTGATTGTGCCAACAGTGATCTGTCATTAAAATGGGTACAGGGGAATGGTCAAAGTTATCCTTTGGGAATTCAAGTTTTAAGAAACAGTTCTTATAATTTTAGGTTGGGAGTATTGTCTAGCAGTATAATTTGTTCAGGTTTAGCTGACCAGGTTCCTCACTCACTAGCTTACCCCTTGCCACAAATCAGTATCCACCCTACCAGATAGCTTGAATGAAATCATTGGCTTTATATTTCAGAGCTGTCTCACTCTCAATCAATGTATTAGGTTTATTTACAGGATTCCTGCATCAGGCTGGGAGAGCAAAGGGGTTCTGAAGAAGAGACAGGCTATCATATTTTTGCTGCAGAATTAGACACCATCTTTCTGAAAATGGAATCTGTGGTAAAAATTTCCAGATTACTTGTAATTCTTCTCTTTGGATCCACTCAATTATCCCAAGATTTGCTTTCAGAGAACCATTTAATAATGCAATAGATGCATCTTGTCTTATTCTACTTCTACTAATTCTATTGCTCAGAAGCAAATCAACAGAACTGTCCCTGATACCATTCTCCCCTCTCTTTACCCATGGTACACAACAGAATTAACTCACTTTATGAATGACTCTTACTCATTTTTGAAACCTGACAGACTTATAGGAAACTCCCAATTGGCCAAGGGGTATGTTATCTAGCTTCTAAAGAAACTGTGACTGATCTAATTGTCCCAACATTTGCTATCTAGCTCTTTCTTCATTATTTACACTTCTACCTGGGGGTATAATGGAAAAGATGAAAAAGTCAAATTCAGCCATGTAACTGGCCCTGGTATTACCAAACTCGTGTATGAGCAAAGTCCTGAAATCACTGGATGAAATAAACCTTCAGATAGTCCTTGGGTTTCATTAATCTAGTGGTTCTCAATCTCTAGCATGCATCAGCATCCCCTGGATCACACATTTTTGATTCATGAAGTCTGAGAGTGGCCTAACAGGTTTCCAGGTGATACTGATACTGCTGGTTCATAGATTATACTCAGAGAATCACTGTACTAATCCGTGCTTGGCTTCTCTTCTATTAACATGAATAATCTAGAATTTGCTTTTCCTGAGCTAGCTTTCAAAATCTGTGCTCTATAAATTAAACATTATGGGATAAGCAGTCATTTTGGTATATGTGCACGTTGTACAGTGTAATAGATGTGGTAAAGTAGTTACTTTATGCATTTGGTTGATTTAATTCACAAAGCAGTCAGTTATCTATTTGCTGAATCATGGCTGTAAGCCACAACTCTGTTTCTTTATATTATTGTGGGGTCAATGTAATAATGACCTTTAATCTGTTTTTTTTTTTTTAATAGTGAGACCTCAACTCTATGGTATTACAAGGAATTCACGCATAGAAAGAATCTTCCATTGTTTTCCCCAATGATCTGACTTTATGAGCTTCTTTAGTGGCGGGAGTACTGAGAGCTCATTTGTCCAAAAAAAAAAAAAATTAAGTTTAGCATCACATTTATTGAGCTCTAATCAATATATGGGCCAGAGAACAGCCTGAGCAACAGCACCACAGAGGCCTTAGATATAACTTCTAATGTGTCCAGTCACTGCATGGGATGTACTTTGGTCACAAAACATGTCAAGAAGTTAAAGTGAGAGCAGGTCACATCACATAGGGGAACCACAGAGTGTTAGGTCCCTTAGCTTAAAAACTTTGCTAATCACCTTGCAGGGAGAAGGTTGTATATATCTAACTCCCATTTGCTAATGCAGCTATAGCCCATCAATCTCAACAAGGAGAAACATTCTTACAATTCTTCATTTAACTGCAATGGATACATTTCCTTAGCCAACTGTTAATTCTTTCCTTTTACTAGGTCACTTGTAAAATCCTGGCTGAAAGGCAGTCTGGGAAATGTAGTTTTGAACTTTTCCAGCATATATAGTCCAGGAAGTGAAGCAGGTTGAAACAGATATTGAATGCTTTTGTATACAATATATATACCACACTGCCAAACTGGTTAAAGACAGAAAAGAGGTGAAATAAAAACATACCTGGTCTTAGAGTCTAACGATGAGCTTCTAAACCTACTCTAAGTTGTGACTTGTAGTATTTTAAAAGTTATCCTACCCAACAGTGTGGCATTACGGTACAGTCTTTAAGGACTTCATCACTTAAGCAAGTATAAACTTGTGAACATTATAAGACCTCTACATGCACCAGCTCTCTCATCATAAAATGCAGTGACAATAACTGCTCCCTCTAGGGTGCTTGTGAGTTAAATGGGGAAATACAAAGTTCTTAAAATAGTTTGCCACAGAGTGAGCATCAGTATTTCATTAGCATGTGGCTATAAGGGTCTTACTGAATGCTCTCTGACCTACAAGAACCTAACATAATTATTTTTGTAGGAGGAATGTTCAAGACCTGAAAATAGTTAAATAAATATTCAAGCCCAACGAATACCTCATGAAAGGCAGTGCAGCATGGCTATGTCTCTCTGCTTAGCTGCCTGCATCCCTACGAATCTTGAGCTCAAGCTCTAGAAATGCTCTATAAAAAGATACTTCCACTGGAACAGCCATACAACTGAGATGTGACCCTGAATACCCTTTTATTCTGCAGGTCCTGCCAAATGCCTTTTAAACATTTGAGTAATTGTCACTGTTACCAATCAGCCTAATGTAATAACATGAGATGTTCCACTTTGGAAAACTTGTTACATTGGGATTCTTACATGCTAAAAAGAGCTTGGGCTTTCCAGGTATTGGAGTTTTAGAAAGCTGTGCCTTATAGAGTACCCTCTTTTTTTAATCTTTTTACCTTGGGATTAAGTATAGAAGAGAATGACTTCTTTGTAGCTTGTTCACTTTGTCACGTAATAATTTTCTCTTTTTGGTCAATATTGAATATTTGCACAAGCACAACACTGTTTGAACTGTGCAGCTACACCGCCATCTTGTGAATGATGTGCTGTGACTAACCCAGATGTATTTCTTTGTCCTCCCACTTTAGCTGGACAGTGCCACATCACTCATCCAGGCAGCTAAAAACCTGATGAATGCTGTTGTCCTCACAGTGAAAGCATCCTATGTGGCCTCAACCAAATACCAGAAGGTCTATGGGACAGCAGCTGTCAACTCACCAGTTGTGTCTTGGAAGATGAAGGCTCCAGAGAAGAAGCCCCTTGTGAAGAGAGAAAAACCTGAAGAATTCCAGACACGAGTTAGACGAGGTTCCCAGAAGAAACACATTTCGCCTGTACAGGCTTTAAGTGAATTCAAAGCAATGGATTCATTCTAGGACGATAGGCTTTAATAAAGAAAGCATTTTTTCTCCTTTCCTTTTCTTTTTAATCCCGTTTTTGTATGCATACCTGCTGACTCGTATGCCTCTGGCATGGGGTAATTAAGGGAGCAGTGTCTGTTTGCATGTAAGATAAGATGTGATCAATACTACTGATTCATCAGTAGCCAGGGAGGGAACAGGGACTACCTGTCCTGAGGTGGCACAGAGCTGTCCTTTGCAACATTCTCATAAAATTGGGCAAAGAGTTCGCATCGCAATGTTTATGGGAGTGGGTGGGATGGGGATAATAAACTTAATTCTACAAAAGCAAACTCTAATGCATGCAAGAATCATTAGGTTGGCAGGTATCTTAATAAGTGAAAAATCTGGAAGTGTAATGGTAGAACATAAAGCTTGTATTGCTTCTGTTTCAGTGCAAAAATGTACTAGCCAATACGCTCAAGTGTGTGGCCCACAAATTGAACAATTTAACTTTGAAGTCACATCCATGATATTATGTGGATTTTTTACTAAGGAGAAACTAACTCATCCAGCCAAAATGTCTCTTTTAATCTGTATTCTATTCTTTCTCTTGTAGTACTGCCATTACTAGTGCTCATATTTTCAATTTCTCCCCCTTTGCTGAAAATAAACACTTATTTGAGACAATTCTAATCCTTCTGGGAGCACTGGAAGCACAATATGGTGATAATTCTTTTCCTTTAAAAAATGTGAACTATGGTATCGCTAGAAATAGGAGGCCCAGTGGTGGAATGTTAGAAGAAT
Source organism: Neofelis nebulosa (assembly GCF_028018385.1). Classification (NCBI taxonomy): domain Eukaryota; kingdom Metazoa; phylum Chordata; class Mammalia; order Carnivora; family Felidae; genus Neofelis; species Neofelis nebulosa. The sequence goes on along the minus strand of NC_080790.1, from coordinate 44,617,609 downwards.
GGAAACTGACGACGTGTGAAGGTTTAGAGGCAAATACATAGGTGTAGCTTGGAGTGCTGGTATCTAATATGCCATTGTATCCACTAACTCAAAATAAACACATATAATCTGGACATCTGAAGAATGCTTCTTTTTTTAATGCATACTTAATAAAAGAAGTGCATTTTGTTTTTTAGAAATTGGAGGTAAAAGGGTGATATCTCTGCATCATCTCTACAGTCTAGAAATTGTTTTGGTTTTTATTTCATGTTTTCCTACTTGTTTTTTATTCACTTTCAAATAATCTAAAATGACAGTGTCATGTCTGAGACTTATCTGGGCCATATTCAGCCCTGGGATAAACTTAAGAAACATAATGTGTTCTCAAAAACTGGAAAAAGTCAAGGTTTGTAGGGAGGCTCATTAATTACAAAATATTTGAATTTTGAAAAGAAGGCCTCTGTCCCATTAGCAAGGAAAAGTTGGCTGTAGTCTTTCAGCTATGGCTTGAGAAGTGAGGGGGAAAAAAAAAAAACCTAAATGTTCATCTGAGTGCCCAAAACTCCTTCATTTGAATGATCCATACAGGTTAGCATATTACATTATGTCTCCAGAAGACTTTGGGTAAAATAAGGTGTGTTTCTTAGCAACATGATAATGCATCGGGAGTCATGGACACATATGCTGTGTTATTTTAGGTGCAAGGTCCTAAAGAGAAGAGACCTAGGAGTTGGGGAAGGAGAGAAGCTTAGTTAAAATTTTATTAAGATATGATCCTACTCACCATCTGGACTCAAAATGATGTATCACAATCAATGCTGTAGACGGTTTTCAACACTATTATACAGCTATTTCAATTAGACTGCCCCCTTAATTTGCATACACATTGAGAGAGGCACTCATCGGCACTCATTCCTTCACACGTATTTATGGAATGACTTCTTGGAGCCAGGTCCTAAGCTGAACCTACCACCCAGTGAATTTATTGGCATCCTTCCTTATTAAGATTTGAATATGGCATCACTTTCCGGTTTTGTGCATTATTCTACTATGATTTAACAGGCTGAAGGAAGTAAATATTCTTCAGACCAGCCAAGAAACTTGAAATCAGAGACTCCTTGACAAATCCTAAAATATATTCGGCAGGCATTAGAGAAACATAGAGAATGCCTTTGACTTTATTCTATAAATTTTCAGTGTTTTAATACATGATTATGAACAATGTTTATGTGTGTGTGTTTTCTGGAAATCAGTCCTTAATTTTTACTTATTTTGTCAGTGCTCCCTGAGTAAACATTATCATTATCCACCATTGTTCTTATGATCAAGGAGAATACCTACTCAATAAGTTAATATAGACACTTTGAGAGCACTACAACAATGAAAATGTTTATTGTTTATTTCCTTGCCTTAAGAAACATAAGTCTAGTTGATATGATATATAGAGAAACGAGAACTTTAAGTAAATATGCCAAGAAACCACTATGTGCCAAATGAATGGGATAAATTGGTAACTACTCAAAAAATGAAAACACATTGAGTACTAAATTATTTGGGGAAGGATTAATGGAAGAGGTATGAGTAAACAATAAATATATTCTAAATGAGTGAAAGATATAATAAATTTGGTGATGACTGGGGTGGAAATTCAAGAAAAAAGCACATACCTCAAGGTCTGGAGACAAGCAAAGTTGCAGGAAACACGAGCTTCATGTTGGGACTAGTGGGAAATAAATGTGGAGATGTGGTACAAGGCTAAACTAGAGAGGGTCATGAAGGACTGTGACCATTATCCAACAGGTAATACGGAAGGTTTCTTTGTTTTGTTTTTGTTTATGTTTTTGTTTTGTTTTGTTTTGTTTTGGAGAGCAAGCATGTGCAAGCTGGGAAAGTGCAGAGGGAGAGAGAGAGCAACCTAAGCAGGCTCTATGCCCAGCACAGAGCCTGATGTGGGGCTCGATCTCACAACACTGAGATTATGATCTGAGCTGAAATCATGAGACATTCAACCAACTGAACAACCCAGATGCTCCAAGTAATACAGAGTCTCTAAGTGGGGTGATGGTACACACAAAGCAGTGCCTTCATAAGATGTAACTGATAATATGAGGGATATGAAGGCTGAAAGGGACTGATGTTAGGTGGGACAACTGTGGTAGAACTAAAAGAACGATTTGCAGTTACTTCTTGAATAACTAGATGTGGGGTAAGAGAATGATTAAAGTATATAATTTATTCAGGTTGACTAAAGAGTCAGAAAACTGAAAATTATCTACAAAGGATAAACATAAGCTAGAAAAAAACTGAATATATGGTACATTTGAGGAAACATGGTTCTTAATCCCAAACAAATGGAGTTACTTGGGGTACTTGCTACAGAAATTGCATTTTAGAATGCATGAGGATAGATATTCCTGATGGGAGGAAACTAAATAAATCTCAATTTCCTTTGACTCTCTGTTCAAGGATTGATGGTTCCAAAGATAAAATTCTTATAATCTTTAAGGACATAAAATAACCAGGGAAACATAAGTTATCTACAGGTCTGTAGTTTCTTTTCATTAAGTGTTCAAGAATATGATGTCAACTTTATTTTTAGAAGTTTTATAAACAATAAGGTCATGCTTTTAGCCCAGGGAGAAATAGCCTATATAAGTGGCATCGTCATGGTCATCAATTTTTTAGCATAAGTAATATGGCACTTTGCAGACGCTTGAGGTATAAAGATCTATAAAGTACTGTATATAGTTGAATCATCAAGCAAAATAAGCACTTAGAAATACTGTGACAATAAACTGTCATCTCTAAATTTGCCAGTGATAGATTATAAGTCATTTGATTTTTATTGCTGTGTCATTACATATTAACCAAGTGAAAGGGGTCAGTATTTACTCGTCATCTAGAGGATTTTTAAAGGTAACAAGAGGAAGTGAATTACCTACTGAAGGCTGTTAGTAATAATATATTTTTTGAATACACTAGTGCTGAGGAGAGCCATCAGTAAGATGGTGGACTAGGATACTCTAGGTCCTTGTTTCCAAATGGAAACCCAAAGTAAACAACAACATACTGACCACAGTATCTTTGTGGTAGCTCTAGAAACTAAAGGATAAATGTCAACCAACAAGAAGTCACATTCCATAGGGAAAGAAATTTTGGAGTGTTATTGCTCACCTGTGCCCTGCCTCTTCCCTTGCACAGCATGGTCAGTGGAAAGCTGTCCAGTTCCTAGTTCCTCCCATGCAATAGAAGGGAAAAGTGAAACTTGTTTGCATTTCTCTGGCCATTTAGGCCTTCCTGAGGAACTGGTTCCTATTTTGCTTCACTTGGAGCACTGGTGGAAATGGGGCATATTTGGATATCAGGTTGGAAGCCACTGAAAGCAGTGGAAGTCACCATGGCCATGTAAGAGCTACAGGGAGACTGCAGGCGTGTAGCCTCCTAGAGACAAGAAATTATGGGCAGAGGAATACAATAGAACATCTAAGACCTTGAAGTCAGCCACGTATAGGGAAGGGCTTTGGGGGCGGGGGGTGCACACACACAGGCTCAGGGAACAGGCTTGCTTAGAAATGCTTGATAAGACCATAAGCCTTCCTTCCAGGTTGATTAATGAAGGTCTTTTCCTTCACAGAGCCAGTAAATAAAGGCTTGAAAAGCCCCCCCCCCCTTTTTTTATTACCACTTATATGTTGCCTACAAGTGACTCACATTACATCTAAGCAAACACACAGGTTGAAAGTGAAAAGATGTTGGCGGGGAGGAAATCCATACACATATACATAATAACCAAAAGAAACTAGGGGTGGTTATTCTAATATCAAAGAAAATATACATTAAGTCATAGAGCTGTTGCTAAATACAAAGGACACTACGTGATAATTAAAAGGTCAATGCACCAGAGAGATATAAACATTCGTGCACCAAACATCAAAGCTCCTAAGGCAAGCACTGACAGGATTAAAGAAATAGCCATAGAGTAATAGTAGGAAACCTTGATACCCCACCTTCAATAATGGGTAGAACAACCAGACAGAAAATCAAAAAGGAAATAGAAAACTTGAACAACACTATAGACCAATTGGATCTAACAGACATTTGCAGAACACTCCACCCAACCTCAAGTGCACATGGAACATTCTCCAGGAACTGGCAAATAAGTTTTAATTAATTTTAAAAGACTGAAATTATACAAAGAATTTTTTTCTGATCACAATGGAATGAAACCAGAACAGCAGAGAGAATACAAAAATCCTCAAATGTGTAGAAATTAAACAACCAACCAAATTGTCAAAAAATATCACAAGGGAAATTAAAAAATACATTAAGACAAAAAAATTAAACATGTCAAAACTTAAAACTTATGGGATGAAGTAAAAACTGTGCCAAAGTGTAAATTTATAGTTCTAAATAATTTCAGTAAAATAAAATCTTACATCAACAACCTAAATGTATACCTCAACTGAGGCACCTGGGTGGCTCAGTCAGTTGTGTCTGACTTCAGCTCAGGTCATGATCTGTGGATGTGTGTTCGAGCCCTAATGTGGCTCTGCGCTGACAGCTCAGAGCCTGCAGCCTGCTTTGCATTCTGTGTCTCCTTCTCTCTGCCCCTCCCCTGTTCACGCTCTCTCTCTTTCTTAAAAACTGAATAAAACAGTAAAAAATTTAAATGTATACCTCAAAGAACTAAGAGGGGGGAAAGCTAAACCGAAAGTTAACAGAAGAAAGGAATAATAAAGACTAGACCAGATATAAACAAAATAGAAAATAGAGAAATGGGGAAAAATTAAAAACAAGTACTATGAACAACTCTTCACCAATAAAATTCATAATCTAGATGAAATAGCCAAGTTCCTAGAAACACACAACCTAAAAATACTGAATGATGAAGAAAAAGAAAATATGAAAAGTACTAGTAAGGAGATTGAATCAATAATCAAAAATTTTCCTCCAAAACCAGAGATGCCACAAAAAGGAGAACTATAGACCAATTTTCCTGATGAACATGGATGCAAAAATACTTAACAAGATATTAGCCAACTGGCTGAAACAATTCATTAAAAAATTATTCACCACGACCAAGTGGGATTTATACCTGGGATGCAGGGCTGATTCAATATCTGCAAAAAAATTCACGTGATTCATCACATCAATAATAGAAAGGACAAGAACCATATGATCCTCTCAATAGATGCAGAGGAAGCATTTGACAAAATACAGCATCTTTTCTTGATAAAAACCCTCAAGAAAGTAGGGATAGAAGGAGCCCTAAAGATCATAAAAGCCATATATGAACGACCCAACGCTAATATCATCCTCAATAGGGAAAAACAGAGAGCTTTCCCCCTAAGGTCAGGAACAAGACAGGGATGTCCACTCTCACCACTATTATTCAACATAGTATTGGAAGTCTTAGCCTCTGCAGTCAGACAACACAAAGAAATAAAAGGCATCCAAATCAGCCAGGAGGAGGTCAAACTTTCACTCTTCGCAGATGACATGATACTCTATATGGAAAACCCAAAAGATTTCACAAAAAAACTGCTAGAACTGATTCATGAATTCAGCAAAGTTGCAGGATATAAAATAAACGTACAGAAGTCGATTGCATTCCTATACACCAACAATGAAGTGACAGAAAGAGAAATCAAGGAATCGATCCCATTTACAGTTGCACCAAAAACCATAAAATACCTAGGAATAAATCTAACCAAAGAAGTGAAAAAATCTATACACTAAAAACTATAGAAACCTTATGAAAGAAATTGAAGAAGACACAAAAAAATGGAAAAAGATTCCATGCTTCTGGATAGGAAGAACGAATATTGTTAAAATGTCGATACTACCCAAAGCAATCTACATATTCAATGCAATCCCTATCAAAGTAACACCAGCATTTTTCACAGAGCTAGAATAAATAATCCTAAAATTTGTATGGAACCAGAAAAGACCCTGAATAGCCAAAGCAATCTTGAAAAAGAAAACCAAAGCAGGAGGCATCACAATTCTAGACCTCAAGCTATACTAACAAGTTGTAATCATCAAGACAGTATGGTACTGGCACAATAACAGACACTCAGATCAGTGGAACAGAACAGAGAACCCAGAAATGGACCCACAAACGTATGGCCGAGTAATCTTTGACAAAGCAAGAAAGAATATCCAATGGAATAAAGAGTCTCTTCAGCAAATGGTAGTGGGAAAACTGGACAGCGACATGCAGAAAAATGAACCTAGACCACTTTCTTACACCATACACAAAAATAAACTCAAAATGGATGAAAGACCTCAATGTAAGACAGGAAGCCATCAAAATCCTTGAGGAGAAAGCAGGCAAAAACCTCTTTGATTTTGGCTGCAGCAACTTCTTAACACGTTTCCAGAGGCAAGGGAAACAAAAGCAAAAATTAACTACTGGGACTTCATCAAAATTAAAAGCTTCTGCACAGTGAAGGAAACAATCAGCAAAACTAAAAGGCAACTAACAGAATGGGAGAAGATATTTGCAAATGACATATCAGATAAAGGGTTCTTATCCAAAATCTATAAAGAACTTATCAAACTCAACACCCAAAAAACAAATAATCCAGTGAAGAAATGGGCAAAAGACATGAATAGACATTTCTCCAAAGAAGACATCCAGATGGCCAACTGACACATGAAAAAATGCTCAACATCACTCATCATCAGGGAAATACAAATCAAAACCACAATGAGATACCACCTTACACCTATCAGAATGGCTAACATTAACAACTCAGGCAACAACAGATGTTGGCGAGGATGCAGAGAAAGAGGATCTCTTTTGCATTGTTGGTGGCAACGCAAGCTGGTGCAGCCACTCTGGAAAACAGTATGGAGGTTCCTCAAAAAACTAAAAATAGAACTACCCTATGACCCAGCAATTGTGCTACTAGGCATTTATCCACGATATACAGGCATGCTGTTTTGAAGGAACACATGCACCCCCATGTTTATAGTAGCACTATCAACAATAGCCAAAGTATGGAAAGAGCCCAAATGTCCATTGATGGATGAATGGATAAAGAAAATGTGGCATACATACACACACACACACAATGGAGTGTTACTCAGCAATCAAAAAGAATGAAATCGTGCCATTCTCAACTAGGTGCATGGAACTGGAGGGTATTATGTTAAGTGAAATTAGTCAGACAGAGAAAGACAAAAATCATATGACTTCAATCATATGAGGACTTTAAGAGAAAAAACAGATGAACATAAGGGAAGGGAAACAAAAATAATATAAAAACAGCGAGGAGGACAAAACAGAAGAGACTCATAAATATGGAGAACAAACTGAGGGTTACTGGAGGGATTGTGGGAGGGGGGATGGGCTAAATGGGTAAGGGGCACTGAGGAATCTACTCCTGAAATCATTGTTGCACTATATGCAAAATAATTTGGATGTAAATTAAAAAAAAAAATCCCAACAGAGTAAAGCTCAGGGTCAGATGGCTTCACTGATGAATTCTAACAAACATTCAAAGATGTCAAATCAATCCTGTTCAAACTCTTACCAAAAATTTAAAAGGGAACACTATCATTCATTCTATGAGGCCAGCATTACCCTGGTATCAAAGCCACACAAAGATACTATAAGAAAACTACAAACCAATATCCCTGATGAATACTGATGCCAAAATTTTCAACAAAACTCTTGAAAAAGAGAATTAAAATGGTTATATGCCATGACCAAGTGGGATTTATTCCAGATATGCAAGGGTATTTCAACATACAAAAATAATGATTGTAATATACTACATTAATGAATTTTACAGAATGAAGGTAAAAATTATCCCATGATTATCTCAGTTGATCAAAAAAAAAGCATTTGATGAAATTCAATATTCTTTCATGATAAAAACAATGAAAGAACTAGGAATAGAAGGAAATTACCTCAAAATATTAAACAACTTATGTGAAAAGCCTACAGCTAACATCTTATCAATGATGAAAGACTGAAAGTTTTTCCTCTAGATAAGGAAAAATGACAAGGATATCCATTTTTGTCATTTCTCTTCAACATAGTCCTTGAGGTCTTAGCTAGAGCAATTGGGCAAAAAAAAAATTAATTAATTAAAAAGCATCCAAATTAGGAATGAAGAAGTATCATTACCTGTGTTTGCAAATGACATGTCCTTATATTTAGAAAACCCTAAATACTACAAAGCTTTTGGAACTATTAAACAAATTTAGCAAAGTTTCATAATACAAAATCAACAAACAAAATTTAGTTGCTTTTTAGATACTAAAAAGAAATTTTTAAAAATCCTATTTACAATAATATAAAAAGTAATAAACTGTTTATGAATAAATATAACCAAGGAGAGAGAAGACTTCTTCGCAGGAGGTTACACATTACTGAAAATAATTGAAGAACATCTAAATAAATATAAAGACATCCAATTCATGAATTAGAGGACTTGCTGTTAAGATGATGATACTACCATGGGGCGCCTGGGTGGCGCAGTCGGTTAAGCGTCCGACTTCAGCCAGGTCACGATCTCGCGGTCCGTGAGTTCGAGCCCCGCGTCAGGCTCTGGGCTGATGGCTCGGAGCCTGGAGCCTGTTTCCGATTCTGTGTGTCTCCCTCTCTCTCTGCCCCTCCCCCGTTCATGCTCTGTCTCTCTCTGTCCCAAAAATTAAAAAAAAAAAAAAAAAAAAAAAAACGTTGAAAAAAAAAGATGATGATACTACCCAAGGTGATCTACAGAATTCAATGCAATTGCTGTCCAAATTCCAACAGCCTTTTTTGAAGAAATAGAAAAACCCACACTAAAATTTATATAGAATTTCAAAGGATCCTCAAGTAGCCAAAACACTCTTGAACAAAGTCAGAGGCTTCCCACTCCATGATTTTAAAAGTCATTACAAAGCCACAGCAATAAAAACAGTGTGGTACTGCATAAAGACAGACACATATACCAAAGTAATAGAAGAGAGAGCTCAGAAAGAAACACACACATGGTCAAATGATTTTTGACAAGGGTGCCAAGACTATTAAGTGGGGAAAGAACAGTTTTTCCAACAAATGGTTCTGGGAAAATTAGATCTCCATATGAAAATAATGAAGTGGGAACTTTATCTTACACCATTTACAAAAATTAACTCCAAATGGATTGAAGATCTTAACATAAAATCAACTACAAAATCTTACAAGAAAGCATAGGGGGAAATCTTATTGACATCAGCTTTTGCCATGACTTCATGAATATTACACCAAGAACACAAGAGACAAAAGAAAACAGATAAATTGGACATCAAACTTCAAAAACAAACAAAAACAAAAACAAAAAGACAATAAACCACCCCCCCCCAAAAAAAAAACTGTGTGCATCAAAGGACATATAATAAAAGGGCAACCCACATAATGGGAGAAAATATTTGCAAATTATATATCTAACAAGTGGTTAATAATTAGACTATATAAAAACTATTTCAACACTAGAAATCAATCAACCCAATTAAAGAATGGGCAAAAGACTTGAATAAGCATTTATCCAAAGATGAGATATGATAGCCAATAAACACAGGAAAAGATATTCAACATAAAATGGGGGAGGTATAAAAATTTAGTGCTTTTAGAATGGGTTCAAACTTAAATGACCATCAACTTATACAGACTGCTATATGCATAAAATATTATATATGATTATAATGGTAAACACAAATGAAAAAACTAAAATACACAAAAAATAAAGAGAAAGGAATATAGGCATAACACTAAAGAAAGCCATCAAACCACAAAGGAAGAAAGCAAGAGAAGAAGAAAAGAACAAAGAACTACAAAACCAACCATAAAACAAGTAACAGAATGGTCATACATACCTATCAATAATCACTTTAAATGTAAATCAACTAAATGCTCCATTCAAAAGATACAGAGTGACAGAATGGATAAAAAAGCAAGAAATATCTTTATTTTGCCTGTAAGAGACTCACTTCAGATCTAAAAACACATGCAGATGGAAAGTGAAGGGATGGGAAAACATTTACCATGCAAATGGAAGAGAAAAGATAACTGGGACAGCAATACCTATATTAGATAAAATAGACTTTATTTTTTTAAGTTTATTTATTTTGAGAGAGAGAGAGAGAGAGAGCAGGAGAGAACCCTAAGTAGGCTCCACACTGTCAGCCTGACATGAGGCTTACATCCACAAATCATGAGAACATGACCTGAGCTGATATCAAGAGTCAGATGCTTAACTGACTGAGCCACCCAAGTGCCCCAGATAAAATAGACTTTAAAACAAAGACTGTAACAGGAGACAAAGAAGGACACTACATAAGGGGAATAATCCAACAAGAGAATATATAAGTATCTATGCACCCAACACTGAAGCACTGTAATATATAAAGCAAGCATTAATGAACATAAGGGAGGAAGTTGATGGTAATACTATAATAGTAAGGGACTTAACATCCTACTTTAAATCAATGGATAAATCATCCAGGCAGAAAATCAACAAGAAAACAATATCTTTGGATGTCACATTAGACCAGACGGACCTACAGAACATTCCATCCAGAAACAGTGGAATACACATTGTTTCCAATACACATGAAATATTTTCCAGAACAGATCACATTTTAGGCCACAAAACATGTCTCAATAAATTTAAGGAGACTGAAATCATATCAAGCATCTTTTCCAACCACAATGATATGAAACTAGACATCAATTACAAGAAAAAATCCAGAAGGTTGGCTGGGAAGATGGCAGACTAGGAGGACCCTAAGCTTGCCTTGTCCCATGGATACAATTAGTTAACATTCACGTCAGCAAAAACAAACTCAGAATATAATGCTAAAACTGGCAGAACAAACTCCACAACCAAAAGTAGAGAAGAGGCCACACTGAAGAAGATAGAAAGGATGAAGATGTGGATTGGGAGCAAAATGGACTATGGCCATCTGCAGTGGGGAGGGAGATAGTGTGTGAATAAAGGTAAAAAACAGACTTTCACACCTGGGAGACCATGAATGGGGAGAACAAATCCCAATAACATTTACCTTTGAAAGCAAAAGGGGTCAAATTTTGTGAGTTCTTACAACCAGCAGGACTTAAAGCCTGGAATCTTAAAAAAGCTGTGGATGCAGCTATGCAAGAGCCTAGAGGGCTTTAGGAAGAAGAATCCTTGCCCTTAAAGAGACAGAACCACAAACAGCCCTTGCAGATACAGCTTAGAACGAGCAGTTTGAAAAACACTGCAGGCCAATAGGAGGGAAGAGTGATTTGCTCATCTCGAAGCATGACCTGGAGAGACAGGGATCACAGGGAGAACCTTCCAGGCAGGCACCTTTTCCCTCCCCATGCGCCAGCATAAACGACGGCCACCTATGGGAACCAGTAGAGCGCCAACACTCCTTACTTAAATTGCTTGCACCAAGCCCTGCCACTGCCCCCTACCCCCTAGCCTTTGTGCTTCAATGGACCTGCCCTTCCAAGTTACACTAGCTTTGTAACTATGCTGTGGGCCCCCTCCCCCAGAAGACTGGCCCACGCCCTGACACTATTACATCTCCCAACCCACGTGTTTTGTGGGACTTCAGTTTTGTGGGACTCCAGCAGCAGGGGGCAGGTTTTATTTCATAAGCAGACCACTGCAAATCTTATTAAAATGCATCCCAGCTCTGCCGGGGACCAAACACTCTCCACAATAGACAAAGAGAACCTCTGCAAAGAAACTGAATGAAAAAGAGGCCAAGGCTCAATAGTACAACATACATGTATGAGACATTCCCTGAAGTACCAGACCCTGGGGGAACAGGAGACACTCCACTATAGAAACCTATAGGACCTCTTCGTCTATTATCATTAAGAGTAAGAGAAGTAGCTGACTTTCCTAACAAACCAAAACAAACATAGAAAGTTAGACAAAATAAGGAGATAGAGAAACATCTCCCAAATGAAAGAACAGGACCAAACCATGGAAAGAGACTTAAGCAAAATGAATATAAGTAATATGCCTGATAGAAAATGTAAAGTAATGTTCATAAAGATACTAACTGGACTTGAGAAAAGAGTGGAGGACATCAGTGAGACCTTACCACAGAGATAAAAAAAAAAAAAAGAACCAATCACAGATCAAGAACACAATAAATGAAATTAAAAATACACTTAATGGAATAAATAGCAGGTTAGATGAAGAGGAATGAATTAACAACCTGGAAGACTAAGTAAGTGAAAGTAACCAAGCTGAGCAAAGAAAGAAAGAAAATTACACAAATTGAGAAGTGTCTTAGGAAACTCAGTGACTCCAGTGAGAGTAATAACATTTGCATTATAAGGATCTCAGAAAAAGAAGAGAGGGGTAAGGGGCAGAAATTTTATTTAAAGAAATAATAGCCAAACAATTCCCTAACCTGGGTAAGAAACAGGTATGCAGATTCAGGAAGCAAGGAGATCCCTCCTAAAAATCCAACCCAAGATTGTCCACACCAAGACACGTGGTAATTAAAATGGCAGAAAATAGTGCTAAGGAAAAAAAATTAAAGCACCAAGACAAAAGAATACAGTTACATAAAAAAAGAAACCCCATAAGGCTATCAGTGGATTTGTCAGCAAAAACTGCAGGCCAGAATAGAGTGGCATGATATATTCAAAGTGCTGAAAGGGAAATATCTGCACACAAGAATATTCTATCCAGGAAGGCTATCACTGAGAACAGAAGGAGAGATAAAGAGTTTCTCAAACAAACAAAAACCAAAGGAGATCATTAATATTAAATCAGACCTATAAGAAATATTAAAGAGGAATCTTTGAGGGGAAAGGAAAGACCATAAGTTAGAGTATGAAAAGTAAAAAACATAAAAGCAGTAAAAGTACATTTCTGTAAAAATCAGTCAAGAGATTCATAAAATAACAAATGATAAAATATCATACCATATACCTAAAATGGGAAGGAAAGAGGAGTAAAGAATGGGTTCAAACTTAAGTGACCATCAACTTTATACAGATTGCTATAAGTAGATGATGTTATATACAAACCTAATGGTAACCACAAATCAAAAACCAGTAATACATATGCAAAGAATAAAGGGAAAGGGATCTGAGTATATCACTAAAAAAACCCACAAACCATGAAAGAGAGCAAGAGAAGAAAGCATCAGAGAAAATCTGTAGAAACAACCACAAACCAAGTAACAAAATGGCAATAAATGCATATCAATAATTACTTTGAATATAAATGGACTAAATGCTCCAATAAAAGCACATAAGGTAACAGAGTGGATTAAAAAAAAAAAAGACGTATATGTATGTTGCCTCCAGGAGACTCATTTCAGACTGAAAGACACCTGCAGATTGAAAATGAAGGGATGGAAAAACATTTATCATGCAAATGAATGTAAAAAGAAAGTCAGAGTAGCAATATTTATACTGGACAAAATAGACTTTAACAAATGTTTATTAATTTATCTTGAGGGGGTGCAGAGAGAGAGAGGAAGAGCAAGAATCCCAAACAGGTTCTGCACTGTTAACAGAGAACTTGATGTGGGGTCCAATCTCATGAACATGAGATCATGACCTTATCTGAAATCAAAAGTCAGATGCTCAACTGACTGAGCTACCCAGTTTCCCCCAGATAAAATTGACTTTAAACAAAGACTGTACCAAGAGACAAAGAAGGACACTATATAACAAAGGGGACAATCCAAAAAAGGGATATAACAATTGTAAATATTTATGCACTCAACATGGAACAACCCAAATACATAAAACAGCTAATAACAAACATAAAGTAAATAATCAACAGTTATACATTAATAGTAGGGGACTTTAACACCCCACTTACATTTATGGGCATATCATCCAAAATAAAATCAATAGGGTAACAATGGTCTTGAAAGACACACTAGACCAGGTGGATTTAATAGACATATTCAGAACATTCCATCCTAAAACAGCAGAATATACATTCTTTTCAAGCATACATGGAACATTCTCCAAAATAGATCACATATTAGGCTACAAAACAAGCCCCAACCAGTTTAAAAAAACCAAAAAACTGAAGCCATACCATGCAACTTTTCTGACCACAATGCTATGAAACTAGAAATCAACCACAAGAAAACATCTGGAAAGAGCACAGATATGTGTAGGTTAAATATCATGCTACTGAACAATGAATGGATCAACCAGTAATCAAAGAAGAAATTTTAAAAATTACATGGAAACAAATAAAAATGAAATCACAATGGGGTAAAAGCTTTAGGATGCTTCAAAAGTGGTTCTAAGAGGGAAGTTTATAGCAATTCAAACCTACCTCAAGAAGCAAGAAATTTCTCCAACAACCTAACATTACACTTAAAAGAGGTAGAAAAAGAACAACACACACACACACACACACAAACCAAACCCACCAGAAGGAAGGAAATAATAAAGATTAGAGAAGAAATAAATGATACAGAAACAATAAAACATGCCAGAACAGATCATTGAAAACAGGAGATGGTTCTTTGAAAAAAAATCAACAAAATTGATAAACCTCTGGATAGTCTAAAAAAAATAGAGAACTCAGATGAACAAAATCACAAATAAAAGAGGAGAAATAACAATCAGAAATACATACACTTGTAATAGAATATTATGGAAACTATGTATCAACAAACTGGATATTTTAGGTGAAATGGATAAATTCCTAGAAACATGTAGCTTGCCAAACTAAAGCCAGAAAAGAGGTGCCTGGATAGCTCAGTTAGAAGTTAGGTAAGTGTCTGACTCTTGATTTTGGCTCAGGTCATGATCTCCCAGTTCATGAAATCGAGCCCTGCATCAGGCTTTGCACTGATGGTGCAGAACCTGCTTGAGATTCTCTCTCTCCTCTCTCCCTGCCCATCCCCAACTCATGCATGTGTGCAATCTCTCTCTCTCAAAATCAACATTTAAAATAAAAAAGTGTAAAAAACAAAGCCATAAGAAATAGAAAATTTCTACATACCAATTACCAGCAATGAAATGGAACCAGTAATCAAAAAAATCCCCCAAAATAAAAGTCCAAGACCAGATGGCTTCACAGGCAATTTCTATCAAACATTTAAAGAAGAGTTAATACCTATTCTTCTCAAACTCTTACAAAAAATAGAAAAGGAATGAAAACTTCCAAATTCATTCTATAAGATCAGCAATATCCTGATACCAAAACCAGATAAAGACACCACTAAAAAAGAAAACTACAGGCCAATATCCCTGATGAACATAGCTGCAAAAATCCTCAACAAAATACTAGCAAACTGAATCAAACAATACATTAAAAAAGTAATTCACACAACCAAGTGGAATTTATTCCTGAGTTTCAAGGGTGGGGATAGATTCAATATCCTCAAAATCAAAAGCATACATCATATAAATAAAATAAAGAATAAGAATCATATGATCATTTCAATAGCTGCACAAAAAAAGCATTTGACAAAGTATAACATCCATTCATGATAAAAAGCCTCAACAAAGTAGGTTTAGAGGGAACATACCTCAACATAACAAAGGCCATGTATGAAAAGGCCACAGCTAACACCATCCTCAATGGGCAAAAACTTAGAACTGTTCTCCTAAGATCAGAAACATGACAAGGATTCCACTCTCACCTTCATTCAACATAGTACTGGAAGTCTTAGATACAACAATCAGAAAACAAAAAGAAATAAAAGGCATCCAAATAGGAAAGAGAAGTAAAACTTTCACTATTTGCAGAGGATATGATACTCTATGCAGAAAACCTGAAAGACCCCACCAAAGAAAATGTTAGAACTGATAAATGAATTTAGTAAAGCTGCAGATTACAACATCAATGTACAGAAATTGATTTTATTCCTATTAAATAATAATGAAAGAGCAAAAGTGAAATTAAAAAAAAATCCCATTTATAACTGCACCAAAACAATAAAATAACTAGGAATAAATATAACCAAAGAGGTGAAAGACCTGAACTCTGAAAACTATAAAACACTGATAAAAGACATTCAGGGGAAACACATTCCATGCTCATAGATTGGAAGAACAAATGCTGTTAAAATGTCTGTATTACCCAAAGCACTCTATATATTTAATGTGATTCCTATCAAAATACCAACAGCATTTTTCACATAACTAGGAAAAACAATTCGTATGGAACCACAAAAGACCTCAAATAGCCAAGTCTATCTTGAAAAAGAAAAACAAAACTGGATATGATTGAGGGAAGATGGCGGCATAGGATGATGCTGGGCTCACCGTGTCCTGCTGATCACTTAGATTCCACCTACACCTGCCTAAGTAACCCAGAAAACCACCAGAAGACTAGCAGAACGGATTCTCTGGAGCCAAGAGCAGACCAGAGGCCCATGGAAGAGGGTAGGAAGGGTGGGGAAGCGGTGCACGCTACATGGACTGGCGGGAGGGAGCCAGGGCGAAGGGGTGGCCCGCTGGCAAAGCAGAGCCCCCGAGTCTGGCTTGCAAAAGCAGAGGGGCCGGACTAAGTGTGTTTGGACAGCAAGCAGGACTTAACATCTGGAAGGTTATAAGTTAACAGCTCTGGTTGGAGAGCAGGAGGACTGGAGGACAACAGGAGGGAGAGTTGTTGAGCCCCAGATGACAGAGTGCAGCTTGGCGGGGAACAAAGGCGTTTGCCTACGCCATCTCCCTCGCCCACCCCCCAGCCAAAATCCCAAAGGGAACTGGTTCCTGCCAGGGAACTTGCTTGCACCAGGCAAACACTCAACATTGTACTTCTGCGGATCCATCCCTCCGGTGGGTCTGACTCCCTCCCGGTGCCACAGGGCCCCCTCCCAAAGCAGATCACTGAAGGATAAGCGAGCTGAGCCTACCCCTCCCGCCCCTGTGCACCTTGCCAATCCACCCCACCTAATATGCCAAATCCCCAGCACCACAACCCTGGCAGTATGCAAGTAGCCCAGATGGGCCACGCCACCCCACAGTGAATGCCGCCCCTAGGACAGGGGAAGAGAAGGCACACACCAGTCTGACTGTGGCCCCAGCGGTGGGCTGGGGGCAGACATCAGGTCGGACTGCGGCCCCGCCCACCAACTCCAGTTATACACCACAGCACAGGGGAAGTGCCCTGCAGGTCCTCACCACTCCAGGGACTATCCAAAATGATGAAATGGAAGAATTCCCCTCAAAAGAATCTCCAGGAAATAACAACAGCAAACGAACTGATCAAAAAGGATTTAAACAATATAGCAGAAAGTGAATTTAGAATAACAGTCATAAAATTAATTGCTGGGCTTGAAAACATTATAGAGGACAGCAGAGAATCTATTGCTACAGAGATCAAGGGACTAAGGAACAGTCAGGAGGAGCTAAAAATGCTATAAACGAGCTGCAAAATAAAATGAAAACGACCACGGCTTGGATTGAAGAGGCAGAGGAGAGAATAGGTGAACTGGAAGATAAAATTATGGAAAAAGAGGAAGCTGAGAAAAAGAGAGATAAAAAAATCCAGGAGTATGAGGGGAAAATTAGAGAACTAAGTGATGCACTAAAGAGAAATAATCTACGCATAATTGGTATTCCAGAGGAGGAAGAGAGAGGGAAAGGTGCTGAAGGTGTACTTGAAGAAATAATAGCTGAGAACTTCCCAGATCTGGGGAAGGAAAAAGGCATTGAAATCCAACAGGCACAGAGAACTCCCTTCAGATGTAACTTGAATCTATCTTCTGCACGACATATCATAGTGAAACTGGCAAAATACAAGGATAAAGAGAAAATTCTGAAAGCAGCTAGAGATAAACGTCCTCTAACATATAAAGGGAGACCTATAAGACTCGTGACGAATCTCTCTACTGAAACTTGGTAGGTCAGAAAGGAATGGCAGGAGATCTTCAATGTGATGAACAGAAAAAAATATACAGCTGAGAATCCTTTATCCAGCAAGTCTGTCATTTAGAATAGAAGGAGAGATAAAGGTCTTCCCAAACAAACAAAAGCTGAAGGAATTCATCACCACTAAACCAGCCCTACAAGAGATCCTAAGGGGGATCCTGTGAGACAAAGTACCAGAGACATCGCTACAAGCATGAAACCTATGGACATCACAATGACTCTAAACCCATATCTTTCTATAATAACACTGAACGTAAATGGACTAAACGTGCCAACCAAAAGACAGGGTATCAGAATGGATAAAAAAACAAGACCCATCTATTTGCTGTCTACAAGAGACTCATTTTAGACCTGAGGACACCTTCAGATTAAGAGTGAGGGGATGGAGAACTATTTATCATGCCACTGGAAGTCAAAAGAAAGCTGGAGTAGCCATACTTATATCAGACAAACTACACTTTAAATTAAAGGCTGTAACAAGAGATGAAGAAGGGCATTATATAATAATCACAGGGTCTATCCATCAGGAAAAGCTAACAATTATAAATGTCTATGCGCCGAACACGGGAGCCCCCAAATATATAAAACAATTACTAACAAACATAAGCAACCTTATTGATAAGAATGTGGTCATTGCAGGGGATTTTAACACTCCACTTACAGAAATGGATAGATCATCTAGACACACGGTCAATAAAGAAACAAGGGCCCTGAATGATACATTGGATCAGATGGACTGGACAGATATATTTAGAACTCTGCATCCCAAAGCAACAGAATATACTTACTTCTTGAGTGCACATGGAACATTCTCCAAGATAGATCACATACTGGGTCACAAAACAGCCCTTCATAGGTATACAAGAATTGAAATCATACCATGCATACTTTCAGACCACAATGCTATGAAGCTTGAAATCAACCACAGGAAAAAGTCTGGAAAACCTCCAAAAGCATGGAGGTTAAAGAACACCCTACTAAAGAATGAGTGGGTCAACCAGGCAATTAGAGAAGAAATTAAAAAAAATATATGGAAACAAACGGAAATGAAAATACAACAATCCAAACACTTTGGGATGCAGCAAAGGTAGTCCTGAGAGGAAAATACATTGCAATCCAGGCCTATCTCAAGAAACAAGAAAAATCCCAAATACAAAATCTAACAGCACACCTAAAGGAAATAGAAGCAGAACAGCAAAGGCAGCCTAAACCCAGCAGAAGAAGAGAAATAATAAAGATCAGAGCAGAAATAAACAATATAGAATCTAAAAAAACTGTAGAGCAGATCAACGAAACCAAGAGTTGGTTTTTTGAAAAAATAAACAAAATTGATAAAGCTCTAGCCACACTTCTCAAAAAGAAAAGGGAAAGGACCCAAATAGATAAAATCATGAATGAAAATGGAATTATTACAACCAATCCCTCAGAGATACAAGCAATTATCAGGGAATACTATGAAAAATTATATGCCAACAAACTGGACAACCTGGAAGAAATGGACAAATTCCTAAACACCCACACGCTTCCAAAACTCAGTCAGGAGGAAATAGAAAGCTTCATCAGACCCATAACCAGCAAAGAAATCGAATCAGTCATCAAAAATCTCCCAACAAATAAGAGTCCAGGACCAGATGGCTTCCCAGGGGAGTTCTACCAGACGTTTAAAGCAGAGATAATACCTATCCTTCTCAAGCTATTCCAAAAAATAGAAAGGGAAGAAAAACTTCCAGACTCATTCTATGAAGCCAGTATTACTTTGATTCCTAAACCAGACAGAGACCCAGTAAAAAAAGAGAACTACAAGCCAATATCCCTGATGAATATGGATGCAAAAATTCTCAATAAGATACTAGCAAATAGAATTCAACAGCTTATAAAAAGAATTATTCACCATGATCAAGTGGGATTCATTCCTGGGATGCAGGGCTGGTTCAAATTCGCAAATCAATCAATGTGATACATCACATTAATAAAAGAAAAGAACCATATGATCCTGTAAATCGATGCTGAAAAGGCATTTGACAAAATTCAGTAACGTTTCTTAATAAAAACCCTGGAGAAAGTCGGGATAGAAGGAACATACTTAAACATCATAAAAGCCATTTATGAAAAGCCCACAGCTAACATCATCCTTAATGGGGAAAAAACTGAGAGCTTTTTCCCTGAGATCAGGAACACAACAGGGATGTCCACTCTCACCGCTGTTGTTTAACATAGTGTTGGAAGTTCTAGCATCAGCAATCAGACAACAAAAGGAAATCAAAGGCATCCAAATTGGGAAAGATGAAGTTAAGCTTTCGCTTTTTGCAGATGACATGATATTATACATGGAAAATCCGATAGACTCCACCAAAAGTCTGCTAGAACTGATACATGAATTCAGCAAAGTTGCAGGATACAAAATCAATGTACAGATCAGTTGCATTCTTATACACTAATAATGAAGCAACAGAAAGACAAAGAAACTGATCCCATTCACAATTGCAGCAAGAAGCATAAAATACCTAGGAATAAATCTAACCAAAGATGTAAAAGATCTGTATGCTGAAAACTATAGAAAGCTTATGAAGGAAATTGAAGAAGATATAAAGAAATGGAAAAACATTCCATGCTCATAGATTGGAAGAATAAATATTGTCAAAATGTCAATACTACCCAAAGCTATCTACACATTGAATGTAATCTCAATCAGAATTGCACCAGCATTCTTCTCGAAGCTAGAACAAGCAATACGAAAATTCATATGGAACCACAAAATGCCCCGAACAAAGTAATTTTGAAGAAGAAGACCAAAGCAGGAGGCATCACAATCCCAGACTTTAGCCTCTACTACAAAGCTGTAATCATTAAGACAGCATGGTATTGGCACAAAAACAGACACATAGACAAACGGAATAGAATAGAAACCCCAGAACTAGACCCACAAATGTATGGCCAACTCATCTTTGACAAAGCAGGAAAGAATATCCAATGGAAAAAAAGTCTCTTTAACAAATGGTGCTGGGAGAACTGGACAGCAACATGCAGAAGATTGAAACTAGACCACTTTCTCACACCATTCACAAAAATAAACTCAAAATGGATAAAGGACCTCAATGTGAGACAGGAAACCATCAAAACCCTAGAGGAGAAAGCAGGAAAAGACTTCTCTGACCTCAGCCATAGCAATCTCTTATCGACACATCCCCAAAGGCAAGGGAATTAAAAGCAAAAATGAACTACTGGGACCTTATGAAGATAAAAAGCTTCTGCACAGCAAAGGAAACAACCAACAAAACTAAAAGGCAACCAACAGAATGGGAAAAGATATTTGCAAATGACATATCGGACAAAGGGCTAGTATCCAAAATCTATAAAGAGCTCACCAAACTCTACACCTGAAAAACAAATAACCCAGTGAAGAAATGAGCAGAAAACATGAATAGACACTTCTCTAAAGAAGACATCCGGATGGCCAACAGGCACATGAAAAGAGGCTCAATGTCGCTCCTCATCAGAGAAATACAAATCAAAACCACACTCAAGTATCACCTCACGCCAGTCAGAGTGGCCAAAATGAACAAATCAGGAGACTATAGATGCGGGAGAGGATGTGGAGAAATGGGAACACTCTTGCACTGTTGGTGGGAATGAACATTGGTGCAGCCACTCTGGAAAACAGTGTTGAGGTTCCTCAAAAAATTAAAAGTAGACCTACCCTATGACCCAGCAATAGCACTGCTAGGAATTTACCCAAGGGATACAAGAGTACTGATGCATAGGGGCACTTGTACCCCAATGTTTATAGCAGCACTCTCAACAATAGCCAAATGGTGGAAAGAGCCTAAATGTCCATCAACTGATGAATGGATAAAGAAATTGTGGTTTACATACACAATGGAGTACTACGTGGCAATGAGAAAGAATGAAATTTGGCCCTTTGTAGCAACGTGGATGGAACTGGAGAGTGTGATGCTAAGTGAAATAAGCCATACAGAGAAGACAGATACCGTATGTTTTCACTCTTATGTGGATCCTGAGAAACTTAACAGAAACCCATGGGGGAAGGGAAGGAAAAAAAAAGAGGTTAGAGTGGAAAAGAGCCAAAGCATAAGAGACCCTTAAAAACTGAGAACAAACTGAGGGTTGATGGGGGGTGGGAGGGAGGGCAGGGTGGGTGATGGGTATTGAGGAGGGCACCTTTTGGGATGAGCACTGGGTGTTGTATGGAAACCAATTTGACAATAAATTTCATATATTGAAAAAAAAAGAAAAAACTGGAGGTATCCCATTTCCAGATTTCAAATTATATTACAAAGGTGTAGTTAATAAAACAGTACAGTAGTGGCAAAAAAATAGACACAGAGATCAACGGAACACAATAGGAATCCAGATATAAACTCACAATTATATGGCAAATCTTTAACAAAGGAGGAATGCAAATGGAAAAAAGACAGTCTCTTTGACAAATAGTGTGGGAAAAAATGGATAGCTACATGCAAAAGAATGAAACTGGACTACTGTCTTAGATTATACAAAAAATAAATGAAAATGGGATTAAAGATCTAAATGTGAGATCTTAAACCATAAAAATCCTTGAAGAGAGCCCGGGCAGTAATCTCTCTGACATCAGCTATAGCAACATTTTCCTAGATATGTCTCCTGAGGCAAAGAGAAGAAAAGTAAAAATCAACTATTGGGACTTCATCAAGATAAAAAGCTCCTGCACAGCCAAGGAAACAATCAAAAAACTAACAGGCAACCTACTTAATTGCAAAAGATATTTTCCAATGACATGTCTGATAAAGGGTTAGATTCCAAAATATGCAAAGAAATGACACAACTCAACACCCATAAAACAATCCAGTTTAAAATTGGGCAGAAGACATGAATAGACATTTCTCTAAAAGACATAAATGGCCAACAGACAAATGAAGAGATGCTCAACATCACTCATCATCAGGGAAATGCAAATAAAAAAATATATGCAATCCTATGTTTATAGCAGCATTATTTGCAATAGACAAGATATGGAAGCAACCTCAATATCCATAGATATATGAGTAGATAAAGAAGATGTGGCCTATATACACAATGGGATATTATTCAGCCATAAAGAAAATGAGATCTTGTCATTTGTGACAACATGGATGGACCCAGTGGGTGTTATGCTAAGTGAAGTAAATCAGAGAAAGACTAGTACCATGTGATTTCATTTATACATGAAATCTAAAAAACAAAGTGAAGAAACAAACAAAAAGTCTTAAAAACAGAACTGGTGGTTGCCAGAAGAGGTGGGGAAATGGGTGAAATTGCTAAAGGGGATTAAGAGGTACAAACTTCCAGTTACAAAATAAATAAGTCACATGGTAACAGATAGTGACCACACTTACCATAGTGAGAAGTGAGCAATGAACAGAACTGTTAAATCAATATATCATAAACCTGAAACTAATATAACATTATATGTTAATTATAATTCAATAAAAATAATAAAATCTAAAAAAATTGTTCAGATGGTAAATTTTATGCTATATATTAAAAAATACTAGGGCTTCTGATGCTCTTAGCAGTGCCAAATGTTTGAAGTCATGCCCTCTCTCACAGGAACCATTTCATATCTCTAGTTTGGATTCAGATCCTATCAAATTAAGTCAGTAAAATCCAGAACACTATAGGACTTACATCTGTATTTTTAAAAATTGTTCACAATTTTCAATTGAGGTAACAAACAAAACTATTTATGCTGGTACTTATGGAAGGATACATTTCAAAGAAGTAGTGGCCTGAATAAAAACTCTTAAATTTCTGGAGGGATAAGGAAATGAAGGTCTTTCCAAAGTAATTAACTGTAACTCTTCTTTAGTGAATGAAAATATTATGAGAAAATATTCAAATCTAAATTAAGTTTATTACCTCATCATGGTCAGAAACATATATATGAAAATATACATTCAGAGCCAGGAATACAGAATAGGCAGAAGCCAGAACACAAAATGATAGTTTACCAAATCAAGCCTAAATAAAAATCACCAAACTAGGTAACCAGTTAATTATTTGAAGATCTGAAGGTGGTCTGATTTCTAGATTAAATGAGGTTGAGAAGAATAATAGCAATGAGCATTTGAGGCATGAAAGAACAGATCCGAATTTTAGATGGGAGTCTGTCTTAGTTTGGATTACCCTGAAAACAGAACCTGAGACAAAGATTTGGATGCACATAATTTATTTGGGTGGTGATCCCAAGATTTAGGAGTGGGGGAACAGGATCAGTGAAATATAAAAATTCAACATAGGGTGCTTTCTCAGTTGCACTGATGTGGGCAGGGGAATTCTATTCTGCTGAGACATCCTGTGCAGCATTGCTACTCTAACTTATCTCCCATGGTGTCTGGGAAGGCTCTGAATCGAGAGAAAATGGTGTGTACTTAAAGCAGGACTCTATCAGCATAAAAGGAATATGAACGAATAAAGAGCCCAGCTTTGTGGCTAAAGCATAAGTGGTCCAAGAAGATGTGAAGATAAACACCAGAGCTTTGACTATAGTCCACCCTTTATACTGCTTAAACTTAGTGACTCTTAGGTACTTTTTATCACCAATTCTTCAAGATGTTAGCCAAAATATCTATGAAAATGTAACAATAAGCTACAATCTCGGTTGCTGTAACAATTTTTAAGTCCACACTGATATTTATCAGTTCTATCTTTCATTGCCCAGTTTATGACCCAGATCTTCATCCCTGAAGGATCTGAGTTCTGACAGCTTTACTAAACCGTGGTTACTTAAGCCCATTCATCTTATCTCCAGGAATTGATATGCCAACAGATACCAAAATGAATTTCTTGAGTTTACACTTGTGCCTGCTTGTATCTGACATGTAGCAGCAATCCTAGTTCCTAATTATGATAAGCGTTAATTAACTAAGTCAACTGAGAACCCCTTCCTTTGCATTCTGTCTAACCCGCATAAAGAACCCAAAGTGATTACATGGGAGTGGTAGTTACTGGCTATCGGAAACATTTCTTTGCCTCCTGGTAGAAGCTTTCTCTAATGGGAACTAGAATTTCTAATCCAGCAAAGCCTAAGATTAGGGGAATGGGAAACACAAATTCAGAGTACGGTCTCAGTAATTTTTTGTTCACTGACCTATCAAGCAGATTAATTTGTAAATCAAGCACAAATTTGTTTTCTCGTCTATACTAAATCCCTCCATGAGGCCAATGATATAAGCTGTGGAAGAGGTGAGGTACAGCAGAGGTAGGTTCTGTGGGCTTGGAGGTCATGTTTTAATGTACCTTGCTTGTATGCTCTAGTTCTGCTATGTCTAATTCCAGTGGAATCATTTTCATTGTACCTTTGATGGTTGCTGCATCGTCCTGATCCTCAGACTTCATGGATCTGACACACCCAGTTTGTGATGAGAAGTTCTGGTATGTCAGTTCCTACCAGAGACCTGTAGCTCATCAAGAACAAGTTTTCAAATAGCAAATTATTCTTTTCTACAGAAGGAATGACCTTGTTCTAGAATATTAGGGTTCTCTATTGAAACTCTCCAATCTGGACTTGCCAAAGACTCTGTCTACACCAATCTGCCATAGATTCTCTATCACCATTTATTTGATAGTGGTAGAGACAGCCTTCACCTGTTTTAGAGCCCTCTCTTGGATCCTGTTTGAAACTGGCAATTTGTGAATCACCAGATAAATCAATCTGCATATTATTCCCAAATGGAGTATATGGTTCCCTCAAAATTCCAAGATGCCTACTGAGCACTGTGCAACTTTCTTAGTGTCAAGGGATACACTAAAAGGGAATATTCTGGCATGCTCAGACCATTGACCTTCTAAACGCTTCACCAATAAGTCCATTTTCTGAATATTTGTAGGATTTACCTCACAATTATGACACTGTGTTTTATTAGAACATCTAATGTATTTCTCATTTCCTAATTACCAGGCTATCATATCATTAATATAGTGGACCAAGGACTATGTTTTATGGATGTCAAAGAAATTAAGGTCTCTATATGCTATATTTTCACAAAGATTAAGAGAATAATTTTAGCCCTAAATGAGTAATTAAATATTGCCATTATCCTCACATAAATACAACTTGCTTTCCATACTTTTCATGAAGATTGAAAATAATTTTATATCTAATTAATATAAATATATGTTGATTATAATGGAATTTAGATAAAAGGATAATAATTGTATATATAGGTAAATAGCTTCACATCAAGTGTCACAGATTCTGGTAATGTTATTTAGTAAATTTGAAACATCCAACTTCGGATTTTTCAGGGAACACATTTATTAATTTAATAGGGATAGAAGAGAGATGACTTCTCCATCTTTTAAGTTTTGGAGGGTTATGCTAAAGTCGACCATTCCACTTGGAATGGGATGTGTCTTCTGTTATACTATGATGGATCAAATAGCAGATTTGGGGATTTCACTGGCCATTTTTACCCTAATAACCTGTACCCCACAAGTCAAAGAATCAATGTGGTTGTGGTTTCTGTTATCTACTAAAAATATTCATACTGGGGCACTTGGTGGCTCCAGTTAGTTGAGTCCAACTCCTGATTTTGGCTCAGATCATGATCTTGTGGTTTGTGAGTTCAAGCCATGGGTTGGGTTCTGCACTGACAGTATGGAGTCTGCTTAGGTTTCTTTGACTCTGTCTCTTTCTCCACTCATGCTCTCTCTCCAAAATAAATAAAAAATATTCATCTTAATTATGCACCAAAGGACCAGAGAAATAACTATATGATGTTCTATAAACCCACTAGACACATTTAGTAAAACTTGAGCCAGGACTCCTGTCTTGCCCTCCATTCATAAATACCCAATCTAACTAGGAAGATGGGGGGAGATGAGAGCATGATGCCATTTGATGCCTGGATTTCAGTGTCAGTACAATAAGTTTTAAGCATTTCTCTTCACTAGTGTATAATTTAGCAAGTAGACACAAGTTCCTTTAGGGAAGAATTGGGAAATATTTATTACATATACTATACTGCCCTTAGGGCCCCTCTTCCTGGGAATGAGAACTGATTAAATCTAGAAATTAGATGAGGGATGATTATTTTTTATTACAGTACTGACCTTAATCTTCTGTTTACCTGTTCTTAATCCTGTTGAATATATGTCAAACAATACCTTTGTTTTTACCCCATCTTGTCTCTACTAACACATTATTTATTAGGCATTGCCACAGATCCCTGTAGTTGGGACTTCCTAATTACCATTCCAGCTGTCCATTATAATAATTGCATTTATCTTGTCTCCAGTAGTTATGTGTTCCCACCCAGATTGTGTCATTCTGGAATCCTATCATCCCCATTGACTTTAGGGAGCCTGGTTACATAGAAGTATCTCCTACCATCAAACCTGGCCTACACACTGGAAAGTCATCACTGAGCTAATCAAAGATGTTAAGGTACCCTTCTCCCACACCTCCATTTATTACCTTAGTAAATATAATGTCAATAGTGTTCAACTCCATTCTAACAAAAGAAATATTAGTATTCCTCTTAGAATTGTCCACTAGAAGGACAGGAGACTGGGATAATCCCCAGAGACACTAACTCTCCCACACTTCTTGGCTGAGATTGTATGTTAAGCTACAAGGGTTTCAGTGGAATTGGGAAAGACTCTAAAAAGAAAGAAGATAAATGCATGGTACACACCTGAAGTGGATTTGTCAGCAAGAACTGAGTCTTTCATGAAACCATCCATCATAGTTGTGAATTAAATCAAAAAAAGGCTGAAGGAATATGCTATGTGTTTTTCAGATGTCAGCCCTGGAAGTTCTGTCACAGGAGTGAATACAATGCTATTGCAAAAGGCAATGGCAACTAAAGGGATCTGGATACTTAAGGTGGAGAGAGAAAACCTACAAAGTCACAGAATCACAGATGGGTAAATGCTTATCTTCAGAGAATGTGGTCAGGGAGAGCAAAGTGGTTTGATTGATACTCTCTTTTTCCAAACAACTAAAATGTATGGGTGCATGAGTAGATGAAAGCATCTGGAGGCTAAGCATCTGCTCAAGATCATGGATGAAGAGGTAGAGTCAACTGTGCGTCTTGTTCAAGGACTAAAATAAGACCTCAAATACAAGAAAGAATATAAGGAGCTCAGGCTCATGTGAGAGATCTGAAATGAAGATACCCACTGCCTACACATTACTACTCCATACACAGCTTTGTCAGCCACAGAGAGTAAGAGGCAGCCCAAAGTTTGGGGTTTGGTGGCACATGGAAAGTAACCTTGTCTAACTTCCTACGCACCTGATTAAATATTTATCACATGTTGCTTAGTGTTAATTAGAATTCTTTGGAGGAGATGGTTAAATAGCTGTCAGTTGTGCAAGCTATATATAAATTTTTAATTAAAAAAAAAAAACAATCAGACCATTACAGATAAAGCTCAAGTTTCCACCCTTTTCACTCCTCATATTGTCCATGTCTGCTCCTTTCCTCCAAAGAGGTACCCACTCATATAAGTTTATAACAAGTAATGCATTTTCTTTACATTTATAAACAGTCATGACCTCATGGGAAATATATAGTATTGTCAGGCATTTTTATAAGCATGCTTTCCCTATACCTGTTTTAAGACTCCTAGCAAGAAAGTGGGGCAGACGATGCCTCCTCTTTCAATTAGTG
Source organism: Neofelis nebulosa (assembly GCF_028018385.1). Taxonomy (NCBI): domain Eukaryota; kingdom Metazoa; phylum Chordata; class Mammalia; order Carnivora; family Felidae; genus Neofelis; species Neofelis nebulosa. Next base: position 44,589,127 of record NC_080790.1, on the reverse strand, counting down.
ATCATCCCAGGAGTGCCAGGAGATGGGATTACACTGGCAAAGACAGTAATCCTGAAAAACCTATTATGTGGAGTACTTGTGGAAAGGAACACTAAACTCCATGTTTATGTAATAGATTTTAGGGAAATTTAAGCTCCAACTGTGGACCTGGAGAATATTATGTTAAGTGAAATAAATCATATACGGACAAATAGTGTATAATCTCAATTATATGTGGAATTAAAAATAGTTAAACTCATAGAAGCAGAGAGTAGAATGGTGCTTGCCAGAGGCTAGGGAGATTCAGAAATGGGGAGGTGATGCTTAAATGGTTACAAAGTTTCAGTATGCAAGATAAATAAATTCTGGAGGTCTATTATATGGCATAGTGCCATAGCCATCAATACTAAATTATATACAGAAAATTTGCTAAGAGAGTAAATGTTAAGTGTTCTTACCACACTCACTCACTCACTCACAGTAAATTATAACAAAGAGAGAGAAGGAAACTGGTTGGTGATGGATATGTTTATGGCTTTGATGGTGGAGATGTTTCCCAGTAAGTAATATACATACTTACCCCAAAGTCATCTAGTTTTATACATTAAATATGTGCTACTTTTTGCATATTAATTATACTTCAATATAAAGGTTTAAAAAGTATTTCAGGGGGTTCCTGGGTGGTTCAGTCAGTTAAGCATCCAACCTCGGCTCAGGTCATGATCTCACGGTTTGTGAGTTCAAGCCCCGTGTCAGGCTCTGTGCTGACAGCTCGGAGCCTGGAGCCTGGAGTCTGCTTCAGATTCTGTGTCTCCCTCTCTCTCTGCCCCTCCCCAACTTGTGCACTCACTTGCTCTCTCTCTCTCTGTCTCTCTCTGAAAAATAAATAAATATTAAAAAAAGTTAAAAAAAAGTATTTCAGAACACTCAGTGTCACAATCAATCCAGCATTGATGGTGCATTGAGAAGATGCAAAGGAAGGTCAGCTTTATCCCATGGAAGAACACAAAGGAAGAAAAAGCTATTGAAAATAAAATGCATCTGAATCTGGGATACCATCATGGTTCTCATGGTTGAGTAAAGAGAATGTGACTGGTTAAGCATTTGCCATGTTGTGTGTTGCAGAAAAGGAATGATGTTTATGTGAGAAGAACAAGCCAAGGGCCTCCTGCAATGAATGTACATAAAGTGGGTGGGAAAGAGATTATCCATCACCATATTAATATTTATTCTCAAGACATGGAAATAAGATTTAACAGGATGTTATTATCTTTTTTAGCCTGAATCCATTATTCATATCAGACTAGAATATATCTTCCCTCAATTTATTAACAGTAGTTAGAAACTTTTGTTCTTCCTGAAATATCTATTTAGAATCTGTGTTCTAGCAATAATTTTTAGACACAGCTTTGACAATTATATTCTATTATTTCCTCAAAGAGAATGTAGGGATTTTAATACCCCATATGAGATAAAAAATACATGAAAGTAGCTTACATGATCCAAAGAAGGAGTTGGAAAACTTTTTCCATAAAAGCCAGGTATTAAATATTTTCGACTTTGTTGGCCATATGAATTCTGTCTAAACTATTCAACTCAGTTGTGACTCAAAAGAATCCATAGACCAGGGTATCTGGGTGGCTCAGGTGGTTAAGTATCTCATTTGAGTTCAGGTCATGATCTCGTGGTTCACGAGTTCAAGCCCTGCATTGGGCTCTGTGCTGACAGCTCAGAGCCTGGAGCCTGCTTCAGATTCTGTCCCTTTCTCTCTGCCCCTCCCCCTCCTCCTCACTCTGTCTCTGTCTTTTTCTCTCTGTCTCAAAAATAAATAAACATTAAAAAAAAAGAATCCATAGACAATAAACAAAGAAGCACACCTGTGTTATAATAAAACTTTATTTACAAAAACAGTTGGCAAGCCAGATTTGGCACATAGGCCATAGCTTGCCAACCCCTGCTTTCTTTCTTCCTCTCACAAATTTCTGATTTAACACTTCACAATTAGTGATCTTATTATTATTATTTAATTTGGGAGTTTTCTCTCTGCTGATGTCCATTAATTAATATGAACTAACTCCTGAAAGAAAAGAATGTATTGTGGGAATTCTAAACTTAGCAACATTAATTAATTAAGCAATTATATATCAAATGCCACATTTGTACCAACAACTATTCTACGTACTGGTGAAATAGAGATTAAAAATTCACTGCTAGTTCTCAAGAAGCTCATAGTTGTTTAAAGACAGAGAGGTACACAGAAAATTAAAATTATAATATACTCATGGAAGAGAATTGCTCATGATTCAATAGTGACAGTACACTTATAGCAATATCGTATAGGAACCTAGTACCAGGGGAATTAGTTAGATAACAGGATGTGGTGGAGGTTCATGTGTATATGCTATGGAGAATCATATATCCAATTTTTTAGAAGGTTCAAGAACGGCTCTATATCTGATGCTTGCTCCTTTCTTTTGCGGGGTAGCAATTGTGGTGCATCTTGGAAGGGTGCTTGCTCTTCTTAGAATTCTCTAGATTTCTGGGGTGCCTGGGTGGCTCAGTAAGTTGAGGGGCCAACTTCAGCTCAGGTCCTGATCTCACAGGCCATGAGTTAGAGTCCTGCATCGGGCTCTGTGCTGACAACTCGGAGCCTGGAGCCTGCTTCAAATTCTGTCTCCCTCTCTCTCTGCCCCTACCCCACTCATGCTCTGTCTCTCTCGATCTCTCTCTGTCAAAAATAAGTAAACATTTAAAAAAATCCTCTTGATTTCTTCTATAGAGGCTCTGTTCAAGGGAATTACAGTCTTGGAGACGGATTTCTCTTTGAAGTTTCACTCTCAGAATGATGATGAGTGCCAGGTTACCTGGAGTCCTATTTTCCTGTGCCACATGACCTAAGATAAGTCTATGACTTTCTTTGAGCTTTATTATTTTACACTTTCAAAAGACAACTTTTGAGTCTAAAGGGATACACAAAGAAAGGATTCACAGATTAGGAGAAAGAGCCAGATAGGAACAGAATTTTACGAAATACATTCTATACATGAGGCACTTTTGCTTACAACATCACACACAATCTCCACCACAAGTATGAGAGGAATTATTTTACCAAAGATGAAGCCAAGTATCAGAGATTAAACAATTTAGCTAATAATTGTAGGACAAGATTCAAATTTAGGTCTGTGATATTTTGGAACCCTGCTTTCTTTCTACATATGTGTTATCACTCTCAGGTTCATAACATCCAAAAACATATACTGTGTTCAGGGTCTAAGTTTTAGACACATGAAAAACTAAATGATAAAAGTTAAACAACAATGCAAAAGATGTACATATTTGGGGAAAAAATTACAGAAAACAAATGAGGGTAAGGTATCAGTGGGCTATGTTGGTAGGAAAGCATACTAAGAGTAGATTTAAACTGTCACAGAAGAGTGGTTTGAGTGTATGTGTGTGTGCATATATATTTATATATATATGCACACACATTCATACATACACATATACACATTTATGGAGAGATATCATTCTATAATTTTGGTTTTACAAGGTCTTAAATATGAGGTATAAAGGATTAGAATTTATTTTGTAAATTCCTTGGAATCCATGAGTGGGATACAGACATATTATTCTGACTGGAAACATAGTCTCTCATTTAGAAAGATGTGAGTTTCAATCCTCACTACTTTATTCACTAGGAATCCCATCCTTTTCGAGCATTAGTTTCCACCTCTGTAAAACTAGAGTCATCATCAGATTCAATTTATAATTCAAAATCATTCTCCATGTCCCAAACACATTCTACAAATATCAAACAGATAAGTTTAAAAAAGATCATTCCTGCGTCTTTTGTTTTTAATGGTGTTATTATTTTCTTTAGTTTTCCCAGGTTTGCACTATTGCCTTTGATTTACTGTTCTGGAATGGACAAAGTTCCTAGGGTTCCTAATTGGTCTTTTTTCTAATCCGATATGTTTCACACCCATAGATCAGTGAACATATGTGAGAATTTGGTAAATTTCAGTATGTATTTATTCTACCATGTGTTAAGAAAATGGAGGGAAAAAATCATAGGGTGGGTCTACAGAATGACTGGATCCGTGGAGAACTAGTTTTAGGAAAATATCTATTTTTTACTAAGACTTTCATTAGCTTCCACTCTGAACAGAGGAGCATATTGTCGTTTAAGATCTCCAGGATTAACATCAGCCAAGAGCCAGTATCTAATAATTCTTAAAATATCTGGTAATTTCTCTTTGGTCAGTGCTCAGATATCCTGCTTATGACACCGTTCCCTTTTAAAGAGACTTCTAAGGATGATTTACAGTATAGAATTGTGGCTGTGTCATAAGTTGCTTATTCAAGGGATTCATCCTCATCTTCCCTGAGGGGGAGTCAAGGCTGAAATGATTTAGCTTTGGGAGCTAGATAAGAAGTGTGAGACTCCATTGTAGAATTCCAAGTCTTATGTCTACTCACCAGATCTAATATGTGTGTATTTATTTTATAGATGGGGTAAATCTTTGGTAGGATGTTTACCTATTTTATTACTAATTACACCATGATAAGTTAGTCAACACAAAATAACTCTAGAGGTAATTATTATTTAGGTCCTATTCCACCTTAGAGTAATTGCCTTCATCTCCTATCAGACAACTAAGCAAGGAGCCATTGTCTCTGCCATAGAGGATTCCATTATTCCAATTGAAATCAGGAAGCCCATTTTAATATAACCATTTCCTACTATCATCCCAACATACAGAGAGCAGCCACTACAAGGCTTTACAAAGATGCCAGTGTATTTTTCTTATTATTACACTTTTTGATGTCTCAGCAAAATGAATATCCTTTTTGTCTATCAGGAGACGTACTGAAGAATGGGAAGAGAGTGGGTAGAGTGGTCCATGAAGTATCAATTCCAATAATTCTGACTCCTTAAATTTTGGGATTCCTTCCTTCTATGAGGGAGGCTCTGGAATCTAAATTTCATTGTCTGAAGTCACTATTGACTTTAGACTTCTTTTAACCAATCAAGAAAAGTGTTAGAACTACTCCCAGCTGTCCATCTAATATATTATACCCACCATTCCAGTAAACATATGCATTATCAGTATTAAAGCTCAAAGGCTAACATTATTTCGGTCCTCTTTGGTTACTATTCTTAGAATTAATTTCTACACATATACCACACATTCTTCTTCAGTATAACTTAGCAAACCCTGCAATTCTTTAAGTACATGAGCCATCTTCCTGGATCAGATTTTATATTTTTCATGTTGAAGCACAATGGGCTCTGACTCTAATATTTAGTCTAAATACAACAAGGAGTAGTTTTGAAGAGACTCAGCATCCTTAAAGAGATAATTGCCTCAGGTGAGGTAATTACATGTCTTTAAAAGAGGGAGGATGGTATTCTCCGAAAGAAAAGGAATGAATTCCTCTGGCAAAGGAGGCTCAAAGGGATTTGAGGATTCAAGGTTATCATGTTCATCTAAGTGCAATGAAATGTCTCTACCTAAAATGTCAGGTCTCATTCATAGTCATTCAATGCCCAAAACTAAAGATAAGAGTCTTGGCAAAGATGTCAATTCAACTTTGATTGTAGAAGCCAATTTATATCTTTTTTTTTTTTTTCAACGTTTTTGATTTATTTTTGGGACAGAGAGAGACAGAGCATGAACGGGGGAGGGGCAGAGAGAGAGGGAGACACAGAATCGGAAACAGGCTCCAGGCTCCGAGCCATCAGCCCAGAGCCCGACGCGGGGCTCGAACTCACGGACCGCGAGATCGTGACCTGGCTGAAGTCGGACGCTTAACCGACTGCGCCACCCAGGCGCCCCGAAGCCAATTTATATCTTAAACATATACATTTTGTCAAATATACCTCAGTAAAGCTGGAAAATCTTTAAAATAATAAAAAAAAAATAAAGTTAAGGCATTTATTTTCAACTACATCAGTCCTGTGTCTATAAAAGAAAAAATATTTTGGAGACTTAATAAATTATATCCAGTTCTGAGTCTTGAGTTGAAAATGTAGGGCCCTCATCCTGCTCTTTCTTTCAGTAATTTCTCCAATGTTGTAAAAAAAAAAAAAAACACTAGTCACATGGTTCATATTATAATCATTATTATTATAATGTCCAAGTGCATTAGCATTTAGTCTTTCAATGACTTAATTTTATTTTTTTTATTTTAAACTTTTTCCAGCTTTACTGAGGTATAATTGACAAAATGTATATGTTTAAGATATACACCATTATACTTTGATATAAATCTGCACTGTGAAATGATTTCCACAATCAAGTTAATTCACCTATCTATCACCTCAAATATTTACCTGTGTGTGTGTGTTCAGAACACTTACAATCTACTCTCTTATATTTAAAATAGGCTTTATTTCAAGCCACCACTGATGATAACTTAAAATTTTGGAAAGCCACTACTTTCCATAGATTATTAAGACCTCATTTATGAATGTCAAAGAGGTTACCTCTACATACAAATCAACGAGGTGAGATAACTATCTCATTTTTCAACATTTCATAGCCAGTTATCTGGAATCATTCCTGTTTCAGTTTGGATACAATCAGGAAAACATATGCATATTGGGTATTACAAAGAGAGGCAAAGAAGGGCTTTCCATAATGATCAGTAAATGTCAATCCAACAAGAGGGTATAATAATTGAAAATATCTATGAACCTAACATATAAGCACCCAAATACATAAATCAAATATTAATAGACATAAAGGTAGAAATCAAAAATACAGTAACAGTATGGGACTTTAATATAATACCAAAATCAATGGATAGATCATCCAGGCAGAAAGTGTATTAGATGACACATTTAGAATAGATGAACTTAAAAGATAAATATGGAAAATTCCATCCAAAACAACAGCAAACACATTCTTTTCAAGTGCACAGGATAGATAACATTAAGCCACAAAACAGGTCTCAATGAAGTGAAATCAAAGAGGAAATAAAAAAAAATACAAGGAGACAAATGAAAATGAAAAAAACAACAGTACAAAATTTTTGGAACATAGCAAAAACAGTTGTAACAGGAAAATTTATAGTGATATAGTCCCACCTCAAGAAATAAGACAACTTATATAATGTTTATAATCAAAGGAACTAGAAAAAGAACAAACAAAACTCTAGGCTAGTAGAAGGAAGGAAATAATAAAGATCAGAACAGGAATAAATGAAATACAGATTTTAAAAAACAAGAAAGATCAATTAAACCAAGAGCTTGTTCTTCCAAAAGATAAACAAAACTGACAAACTTTTACCCATATTTATCAAGAAAAAAATAGAGGACAAATAAAATCAGAAACAAAAGAGAAGTAACAACCAATACCACAGAAATACAAAGGACTATTAGCGACTACTGTGAAAAAGTATATGCCAACAAATTGAATAACCTAGAAGAAACAGATAAAATGGAAGAAATAGATAAAATGGAAAATCTAAAACTGAATCAGGAAAAAATAAAAACTGAACAAATTCAATGGTAATTAAATTAGATCGATAATCAAAAAACTCCCAACAGGGGGCATCTGGGTGGCTCAATAGGTTAAGCATCTGACTTTGGCTCAGGTAATGATCTCACAGCTTGTGAGTTTGAGCCCTGCTTTGGGCTCTGTGCTGACAGCTCAGCAGCCTGGATCCTGCTTCAGATTCTGCGTCTCCCTCTCTCTCTGCCTCTCCCCTGCTCAGGCACGCGTGTGCTTGCACACTCTGTCTCTGTCTTTGTCTCTCTGTCTCTGTCTCTGCCTCAAAAATAAATAAACATTTAAAAAAAAAGCCTCCCAAAAAAGAAAAGTCCAGGACCAACTGGATTCAGAGATGAATTATACCAAATATTTAAAGAAGTGTTAATACCAGTTTTCCTCAAATAATACCAAAAATACAAGAGGAAGGAAAGTTCCAAATACATTCTACAAGGGCAGCATTACCCTGATACCAAAACCAGACAGAGACATTATAAAAAAAAAAAAAAAGAAAGAAAAGAAAACTACAGGCCAATACCTCCAATTAACATATATGCAAAATATTAACAAACTGCATTCAAAAATACGTTACAAGAATCGTGTACTATGATCAAGAGAGGTTTATTCTCAGTATGCAAGGATGGTTCAATATATGCAAAATCAATCAATATGATATGCCACATCAGCAAAACCAAAGATAAAAATCTCAATCGATGCAGAAAAATCATTTGTCAAAATTCAACACCCATTCATGCTAAACACTGTCAACACAGTAGATTCACAGGGAACATACCTCAACACAATAAATGTCTTATATGAAAAACCGACAGACAACATAATCAATGATGAAAACTTAGAGGCGTTCCTCTATAATCTGGAACACAACAACAATGTTCACTATCATCACCTTTATTCAACATAATACTGGAAGTCCTAGTCACAGTGATCAGGCAGAACAAATAAATACAAGGCATCTGAGTTTGTAAGGAAGAAGTTAAACCATCGCTAGTTGCAGATGACATAATAATGCATATGGAAAATTCTAAAGACTCCACCAAAAAACTATTAGAAGTAATAAATCAGTAAATGCAAAATTCACACACGGAAATCAATGATTTCTATACACTGATAATGAAGTAGTAGAAAGAGAAATTAAGAAAACAATTTAATTCACAATTGCAACAAAAATAATCAAATACTTAAGCAAAAAGTTCAAAGACCTGTACTCTGAAAACTGTAAAACACTGATAAAAGAAGTTGAAGAGGACACAAACAAATGAAAATATATTCCATGCTCACGGATTGCAGGAATCAATATTGTTAAAATGTCCATACTACCCAAAGCAAATCTACAAATTCAATCTCTATCAAACACCAATAGCATTTTTCACAGAACTAGAACAAATAATACTGAAATTTGAATGGAACCACAAAAGACCCTGAAGAACCAAAACAATCCTGCAGAAGAAGATCAAATCTGGAAGTGTCACAGTTCCACATTTCAAGCTATGCTACAAAGCTATGCATACAAAATAAGCAAAACAGTATAGGGCTGGTGCGCACACACACACACACACACAAACACAAAATAGACACATAGATCAATGAAACAGAATGGAGTCTAGAAATAAAGTCACAGTTATATTGTCAATTAATCTATGGCAAAGTAGGCAAGAGTATAGAGTGGGGAAAAGAGAGTCTCTTCAATTAACGGCACTGGGTAAACTGGACAGCCATGCAAAAAAGTGAAACTGGATCACTTTCTTACACTATATACAAAAATAAACTCAATATGGATTAAAGACCTAACTGTGAGGTGTGAAACCATAAAATTCCTAGAAGAAAACATAGGCAATAATCTCTTTCATTTTCAACATTTTTCTAGATCTGTCTCCTCAGGCAAGGGAAACAAAAGCAAAAATAAACTATTGGGACTACACCAAAATAGAAAGCTTTTGCACAGCAAAGGAAACCATCAACAAAGCATAAATAAATAAATAAATAAATAAATAAATAAATAAATAAATAACAAAAAAGTAAAACAAAAATAAAAATAAACTATTGAATAGGAGAAAATATTTGCCAATGATATGTCTGATATAGTGTTATACTAAGTGAAGTAAGTCAGAGAAGGACAAATACCACATGATTTCACTTATATGTGGAATCTAAAAAACAAAATAAACAAACAAAAAGCAGAAACGAACCCTTAGAGAAAAAAAGACTGATGTTTGCCAGAGGGCAGGGGGATGGAAGGGTGGGAAAAATAAGTGAAGAGTGGGAGGTAAGGCTTCCAGTTATGGGATAAGTAAGTCACACGGATGAAAGGTACAGCATAGAGAACATAGTTAATGGTATTGTAAAGTGTTGCATGGTGACAGATGGTAGCTCTGGTGAGCGCAGCATAATATATAGACTTGTGGAATCACAGTGGTGTAAACTTGAGACTAATTTAACATTGTGTCCCAATTATACTTCAATAAAAGAAAAAAAACAAGACTTATAGAAATGATTAGTAGCATCATATGTACAGTACCTTGCCATATAGTTATTTTTAATACCATGTCTCATTAAAGAAAATAAGCCTTGCTATCTGGCCCGATTTTTATACATAATAAATACGCAATATCTATAAATATATGCTATTAATACAATTAGCAAATGCTTGTTGAGTGTTAGAATGATTATTTTATAAAGTTGACTTTTTCCCTTAAAAATCTAATATCATATAGACATACTTTAAAATTCTCATTACCTTATTTGTCTAGTTTTGTGACTTCCAATCTGATATTTTCTTTTGAGGGCTTAGGTTTTCTTTTGTAACATGGGAGATGTTTACCTTATTCAGTTGCTGTACTAAAAAATGTGTCAACAGTCATGATACATAATGTTCATGTGGTAATAACGATGATGTCAGTGAAGATGGAGAGCATTAGTGGTGGTAATGACGATGAATGCTAATTTGATGACTCTTTCTAGTAAGAGAATTTATAGGTTTGCTCATATTTTCGAAGTGACCAGACTCCCCAGATGTTAGGCATCATTTCTGAGGGTAATAAAGAACTATTCAGAATTTGAAAAGTGACACAGCCAAAATTGCTCTGGAATTATTAACCTGATCTTGGCATTTTGGAGAGATGAGGTGAATTACTGAGAATGAGGTATCATTTATTTAGCAATCATCTATTGACACTTACTTGCTAGTTATGGAACAAGTTGTAAAGTTTAATTTAGAAAGTTTTGGCCCAGGGGAGTCCTTCCTCCGAAGAAGTTGTATAATTAGAATGTGATTGAAATTGTCCATATGATGACAATATTATACAAGTATATACAACGACACTTTGTTCCTGGTGTGGAGAATGAGGGAAAGTGGACATCAAGAAGGTCTTTTCCCAGGAAATGGAAAGTCAGAAGGGAATAGTCAGTTGTAAGATAGATAGGAGTGTTAATTTTCCTCTTTCTTCTTCCCTATCTTTCCTTGAAAGAATTTTTTTTGGTATTATTTACAATATTAGAAAATTTACTTTTTATCTTTCTTAATTGAAAACACAAAGTCCCACCTAATTACTCAAATTGTACGAAGTATAAACATCCATCCTCGTACTCTTCAATTTCTCCTTTTCTACATGTTTTTCATCTTTCCAGATATTCTACATGCTAGTAAAATTTGTTCTAATGCAGGCAGAATGCCTCCAACCTATAATCATTGGTACAGTTGTCACAGTCAAGGTTTCTATTGCTGCCTAGCAGCCACACCAAGACAGCAATTATCAAAGCTTTGTTGCTGTAAGAAGCATCACTTCCTATCTTTGAAGAGAGAGTACAGACCATAAAGATGATGTATTTAAAATGTGAACTTTCTCAGGAACTGTAAAGATTCTACCTCTAAAAACCCAAAGTGTCAGAAAGAGAAGGAATGCCTTTGGCAGAGAATATGCTGGGTTCATTTTGGTCCAGAAACTGCTACTCTGGTATCCTTCACTAGATTTTTTATTTAATTTGGTCCTTAATGCATCCTTTGAAGTCATGTTTGCTCAGCTCAGGGATCCTTCGTGCCAGCATCAATACCTGATCATTAGTGGTGGTTTTATTGTTGCCTCACAAGTATGTGGGTCTCTGAACTGGTCTGTTTCCATTTGTAAGTCAATTCCTGCCTCCTTATCAGTCAACAGGTAGGTTTTTTTTTTCCTTTTTCCTACACAGACCTTATGGGGGGAAAAAGAAGCTGCAACATTGCCAGTGCTTGAAATAAAGTAGTCAGGCAGAAAAAAATAGAACACTATTTCACTTCGTCTCTTTTACTTTGACAAAAACCAAGTGGGAAATTCAGATATGATTGAAATTTTTTGGGTAAAACCACAGTAACAAAAACCAAAACTATATGCTAACACATACACAACCACACACACACACACACACACACACACTCACTCTCTCTCTCTCTCTCTCTCTCTCTATATATATATATATATATATGTGCATATATATATGCAAATATATGTATGTATTTACACACACACACATACACAATCCCCAATTATCTTGGTGATGGAAAAAATTTATGTAGCTACATCAGCCATGAATACTGTGCAATACCATACTTTAAAATTATGTGTGTGTGCTGTGTAAAATGATGCATAGGTAAGCTTCTAGAATTTAAAAATATAAAAGTCCTTCCACACTTTGGGTTTTTATAACTTTCCTATGTGGAATTCACCACCCTGTCTTAAACAAAAGAACTCCTTATCATACCCTTGATAGCTTCCAAATCATTGAAAAGGAGAATTTTTAAGTCAATACATTTCCTACAACAAAATTTAAAAAGCTTGTTCATATTAGGCTTGAATCTTAGAGCATACAGTACCATCATTCTTCCCACTCCCACCTCCATACAACTGTCAAGCCATGAAGATAACTCATGGGTTTACTATCTGAGGAAAGAAATTGAACTTTAGAAATTTCTGATACTTCTGGAAGGAAAATACTAAAGAAAAATTAAAAAAGAATTATGTGCAAAGCAATTTATATTCTTCTAGATGTTAGACTGAGCATTGGAGGATGTTTAGACACACATGTTATCAATAGCGATCTGCAGTTTTATTCTTAGAAGATGAGCCTACATGCCCAACATCACTGGGCCTGGCTTTGGTAATGGCAATGGCTTACATGGATGGGGCAAAGAACTCAGGTTTCTGCTGATGAGTGAAAGGAAGTGAAGCTTGAAAGTGGTAGGCTAGTATAACAACTAACTGTCTGGAAAAGACAAAAACATATCTTATAGTGTTTGCCCCCCCCCCTTTTTTTGGGCACAAATTCTCTTATCAAAGTTGATTTCCAGTTACCACATAACATCACGGAATACAGAGTTGAGAAGACAAACACATAATTGGCACATGTAAGTCATCCTGAATGAGTGCTAGCATACCACGGAAGCTGGGTCAGAAAAGGCCTGAGTATCAATTTGAAAGACAAAACAAGACTAAACCTTTTGATGTTATACCTGCCCAACTCTCCTACAGAGGGTTGAAGACAATTTTCTCTCTGAGAATAGCATCTTTTCTTAGTTCTGTTGACTGGTGCTATAGATCAAATGCTTTTCCTGCCCCAGAATTGGTATGTTAAGTTCTAATGCCTAACATGATGGAAAGTGATTAAGCCCTCAGGATGGAGTCCTCATGAGAAAGCTTAGTGTCCCTTTTAGAAACTTAACAGAAACCCATTGGGGAGGGGAAGGAAAAAAAAAAAAAAAAGAGGTTAGAGTGGGAGAGAGCCAAAGCATAAGAGACTGTTAAAAACTGAGAACAAACTGAGGGTTGATGGCGGGTGGGAGGGAGGGGAGGGTGGGTGATGGGTATTGAGGAGGGCACCTTTTGGGATGAGCACTGGGTGTTGTATGGAAACCAATTTGACAATAAATTTCATATATTGAAAAATTAAAAAATAAAATAAAATAAAATAAAATAAAATAAAATAAAATAAAATAAAATAATAAAGAAAAAAAAAGTCCCAGGGAATTCCCTACTTATCCCTTCTGTGAGCACACAGCAGAAGGATGGCCATCTATGAACCAGTAAGTGGGCTCTCACCAGACATCCAATCTTTAGGCCCTTGATCTTGGACATCCCAGCCTCCAGAACTATGAGAAATATATTTCTGTTTTTTATAAGCCACAGAGTTTATGGTATTTTTGTTATAACAGCCCAAGCAGATTAAGACAACCAGATACCATTCATTTAGTGCTTAGCCAGGCATCAATCTGCTATGTGAAATATAGGGAAAGTCCAATAATAAGTCATGTCTACAGGCCATAAAAATCCAAATTTAAAATAAACACTGGGACTTTCAATTCAGGCTCCTGATTGTTTTATTTACTTAGTTTCTTTATTTATTTTGAGAGAGAAAGCACAGTGGGGGGAAGGACAGAGACACAGAGGGATAGAGAGAGAATCCCAAGCAGGCTCCACACTGTCAGTACAGAATCTGACGTGGGGCTTGAACTCAGGAACTGTGAGATCATGACCTGAGCTGAAATCAGGAGTCAGAAACTTAACTGACTGAGCCACCCAGGTGCCCCACAATTCAGACTGTTTAGATACAATCTTTTTTTTATTGAAGTATAGTTGGAACACAATGTTACATTATTTTCAGGTGTACAACATAGTGATTCAACAATTCATAGTGATTCCTTCTTATGGAACTTTGTGTTAGCACAACTGGGGGAGAAAACAGGAAAGAGACTGGGAAAGGTCTTGATCATAAAATTTTCATGAATGCTTCTTTCTCAGAATACAATTTTGTCAGGACATGGCCTGCCTGTCAGTGTTGCTGGCTAAGTAACACGAGAACAATAAAATCTCCTAAAAGTTCTGAGGACATGGGGATGCCGAGGGATCAGTGCAGTCCATCCTCAGTGTTGGCAGCTAAAGGCATTGCCAACATGTATCAGGGATATGGGTCAATTCAGTGTACATTAAAGGGCCCCTTTAGGACACAGAAATGAATATATGCTATGTTCAGAATTTTGTAACATATATCCATAGGAAAAAGAAAAGACTGAAAGAAAATATATCAAAATTCTAATAGTGTTTATCTCAGTGTAGTGGAATTTTAGGTACTTACATAGGTTTTCCCCTTAAAAAAATATTTTCCTAGCAGTGCTACTGCTGAAGAGGGCATCTTTTGGGATGAGCACTGGGTGTTGTATGGAAACCAGTGTGACAATAAATTTCATATATTAAAAAAATAATAAAATAAATAAAATAAATAAAATATTTTCCAGGTTCTACACAAAGAGGTTTTATGTTTAACATTTGTAATAGAGAGAAAGAATATAAAATAGAAATCCTCTCTGAATTCCTCTAAAGGTACAATCATTGGTTAGGTATTTTTGCTGTCTTCTACTCCCACATAGCTATTTTTATTACTGTAGTTAAATATTTATAAGTATTTGTTTAGTATCTATTTTTTTGCCATAGATGATCTCTTATCTCCATAAAAGCAGAAAATATCTCCAACATGGGGTCTGAAGTAAGTAGGTGCTCAATAAATATTTGTTGAATGAGTAAAGGTCAAAGAGGGACAGGTGAGATGATTTGGGGTTGCTTAACAAGGGCCAGATATTGAATATAAAGTTAGTAAAATAGAATTTTGTAACTTTCATTATTTGTTATTGAGAAACCTTTTTCTCCCCAAACTAACCAACTTTTGCCCCATTTTCACCATTCTCAACTCCCTCTCTCCCTCCTTACCTTTCCTTCTCTCCTCCTTTACTCTGTCTCATGTCTAAGTGGACCACAAGTGTACAATATTAAATAAATAATAATCCTTTTATGACATACTCTCATCATGGTTGCCTATATTTTTTTCTTTTTACTCACTGGTTTATCTTCAATAATATACTTAACACAGTAAACCTATTTCCTAATCTAATAAAATTATTGACAATACCCTAAATAGATATATGAACTCTCTTTCTGTTCTCACCCTACTATGCTTAATTTTATGTTAATTCTATGTATTGCAAAATAGTTTATATAATCTTTAAAATCTGACAAATCATGATGGAGATGCCCCTGGCAAAGCCTAATAAGTGACTTGTGTTTTCCAAGTGTGTTCAGAGGGATTTGGTCCACCAACTATGAAATTTTGTAGGTCCTGAAACACATTATTTTCTAATAAGAAACATAATGGGGAAATAAGGTATTTTTAATTGAATATTTATTTGTAATGCATAAAATAAAACTAGATATTAGATATCCACACATAGTGGACTAGTATAAGTGAAAAAATTTATTTTCAATATCATTTAGTATCAAATATTAGGCACTTGTTAAAGGAGAGGGAAGTTCTCCTTTAGACTAAACTCTGGAAAACTGCAAGTAATAATAGCTTGGTGAGTAGAAATTTTAAGCCTTTCCTTCTAAGCCCCAAATATATCTGTTTTTATTTCATGTAAATTTAGTGAATCAGAGCATTTTTTTTTCATTATAACTTCTGGATATATTTGAAATACTCACAAGAACATATGAAAAGGAAATCAGAAATCATATGTTATTTACACTTGAGATGAAATAACAGGTATGGCCAGAATCAGTCAACCATACACTAACAGACACACTTGTGGCAGAAACATTTGGCCTACGATAAAATTTCAATTACTAGAAATTATAATATATTTGACCTCACTCTGCATTTCCCCTGCTACTCTTATGATGAAGAAAGAAGGAATAAAAGATGTCCAAACAAGCTGAGATGTCCAAACAAGATGGATTCTGGCTAAAAAAAGTTTACTGATAATGTACTCTACTTAGTCGACATTAACCCTGTCTCCTAGAAGGTGTGTCACATATATCTCCTGGCTTCAATTTTCTTCTCCAGATTATTTTTAAGTCCCTTGTAGCCATTCATATATGGTGATTTTATATACTCCTTCCACTCATCAGTCATGGAGAATGAGAAGTAAGACTCATATTGATGATGAACACAAACCCTGTGGAGCTTCAGGCCCTTAAGCACTCCAGACATTAGAGTGCCCCAAACTCAGGGAGAAAACCTTATTTTAACTATTTTAACACGATGCATGTTTTTGTTGATCTGTTTCTGTAATTTTCAACAGACATTCTGAGTAATTGTGTTCTTGTGAAGATAAACCCTTAACATCAGAAATTCAGGTAGAGTGGAGAAGAGGATTAATTTTTAATCTGAAGTCAATGACCAACAGCCTGAACTCAATTCTTGTTTCTGCCTCAAATGAGCATTACAGTTTGGGGCTAGGCATTTTACCCTCAAATGTCTTTTCTCATAAACTATGGTAATAATAATAATAATAGGTATCTCAGGGTATATTTTGTAAAAACTGAAGTATATAATGTTTGTTTGAAAGTTCAGCACAGTGGCCACTCAGTAATGGTATGTGGATTCTCAGGTGGGCCAGTGGGGATGAGGTGTGGAGAATGTTGTATAAGCTTCTAACCACAGCAGGGAACTGTAGGACTTCTCATACAAACAAGGCTGGCTAAAGTCCTGTGAGGATCCCTGTCTAGCCTTCCTATTCCTGTCTAGTGAACAGTTTAAAGAGATAGAAATAAAGGGGCAGCTAGACATAGAAGCCCTGGTCCTGTGGGGAAACATCTAGACCAGGATCCATGGATTTCTCTCCAGCTCCATACCTCTAAGTAAAAACATTTAAAAGACAGCAAAACAGTTTGTGGGAGGAAACAATTTGCATTAGTGCACATTTTATGACTTCCTTTAAACATGGTGAACTAGGGGCGCCTGGGTGGCGCAGTCGGTTAAGCGTCCGACTTCAGCCAGGTCACGATCTCGCGGTCCGTGAGTTCGAGCCCCGCGTCAGGCTCTGGGCTGATGGCTCGGAGCCTGGAGCCTGTTTCCGATTCTGTGTCTCCCTCTCTCTCTGTGCCCCTCCCCCGTTCATGCTCTGTCTCTCTCTGTCCCAAAAATAAATAAAAAAAAAAAAAAAAAAAAAAAACATGGTGAACTGTGAACATTCAAGTAAAATAATTTGTGAGATTCACTAACAAAAACCGTTGAGTAATGTATGAACCACTGGGCCCTGCAGAGGACCGCTTCTTTGTTACAGAGATGAACAAGTATAGTTGAGTTTGCCCTCTTCAGTCAGGTTTCTCTTGTGATTTGGTTAAAATGTATAAGGTAGATTTATGAGGTTACGAGTCCAGGGCTACAATTTTGCATCAGTCTCTATCTAGGGTTAAGGGTCTGTCAGTGAGCTGTGGGGACAATCCACAGACACTCCAAAGTAATCCAACTTTCTCCTCTCATCTTGAGAGTGCACAACTCTCAAGCTACATGGTGGCCTAAGGATCACACCCGTAGGTAGCCACTCAATCCATGTTCCCTCCATGTAGCGTTTAGCATTCTAACATGTTGTTGAATGTTCAGTTAGAGTCTACCCCAAAACACCACATCTCTTACAACCATCTTTTATGACTAGCTACAATTTGGTCTCAAAAAAAAAATCTCCTCCCATCTATTCAGTTAGAGATGTCATGGCAGAGAAAGAGGAATCTCAGCATTACTATGTACTATTTGTTAATGTTTTCAAACTACACATACTTCCCTACTTCTTTATCAACCCAAGATATATTGCTCAAGGGACCTACATGTGTATATTTTAAAAAATATTTCTAGGCCTATGTATATACATAAATACACATATACTCATATAGACATATATAGGCATATATACACACACATGCACGTATTTCAAAGTTTAAGAACCATTGCTACACTTAAAAAATTCCCTAGAGAAAAAAATATTCATAAGTGATACACACACACATATACACACCAAAGTTGAGAACCACTGCCAATATTATGCAAACCATGACTAAAACGATTATTTTTGTGGCTCAGGTTTTTTTTTTAATGTTTTAAGTGATTTTTAATTATTTTCCCCAACTTGTTGAGATTTAATTGACATATAACATTGTGCAAGTTTAAGGTATACATATGATGAATTGATACATGTATGTATTGCAAAGCGATTTCCACAATAAATTTTGTACCTCAGTTTCTTTATCTGGAAAATAGGGGTAATGAAGGAATATTGTGAGGATTAGATTAAGAAGAGGATTGGGGCGCCTGGGTGGCGCAGTCGGTTAAGCGGCCGACTTCAGCCAGGTCACGATCTCGCGGTCCGTGAGTTCGAGCCCCGTGTCGGGCTCTGTGCTGACGGCTCGGAGCCTGGAGCCTGTTTCCGATTCTGTGTCTCCCTCTCTCTCTGCCCCTCCCCCGTTCATGCTCTGTCTCTCTCTGTCCCAAAAATAAATAAAAAACGTTGAAAAAAAAAAAAAAAGAAGAAGAGGATCTGGCACAAAGCGTTTGTCCATTGTATGATGCCTATTCTTATTTTGACAGTATGAGAAATGTTGATTACACAGGCTAAGCAAAGGTAGAATTATCCCAGTTATATAAAGAACAAGAGGAATGAGATTCAAGCACAAATTTCAGCAAAACACCCTGGATATACAGTCCTTCTCTATATCTATAGCATTGGCTTATTTCTAGACCAAGGCATTTATAGAAGGGTAAACTATCTTAATCACAGGGAGCTTTGGAACATGTTTTATCTAGTTTCCTTTCCCATATAGGAATTGCTCTTTAAGCTAGGATTCTTTGGGCCCTCAGCCCAAATTGACCTGAAGTAATTTTGTTCATCCTTTATTTATTAGTTCAGTAAAACATGGTTTGATATGTTTCAATGCAGCTTTGCCAAAAATGCTATAGAGATATGAAGAAATGAATGCTTAGCCTTACAATATTCCACGGTCATGTTTAACATTTGGATTTCCTCCTGGTAAATGTCATCAAGAAAACCAATTTTTATATTCCCAGGGAATACCTTGTGGCAGTATTCCCTTCCCCAACCACAAAGCCATGGGCTATGTTTTTATTTTAATTCTCTACTATTCTTATAATAAAACATGGCATATGGACAGAATCTGGATTGCTATTTACTTAGAGGTGATGTGTTACAAAAGCCCAGTGCAGTTCATTTCCACAGTAACTGTAAGTAATCCCTTATTTGACCGAAACTGTGTAATAAAAATAATATTTTCTTCTGCCAACACCTATGTAGGAGGATTTTTTTTGTTTGTTTCCACACAAGGGAGGGAACAGAGTATGCCTTTAATTCTGGCCTTGCTTCAATCACTGCTCCACCATTTACCAATGTAAGGAAATGAACAAATTGTTAAGCCACTGTAAGCTTCAGTTTCCTCATCTATAAAATAAGAGTAATATATTTCTCATGGTAGTGCAAAATTAAATGGGATAATACATGTAATTAGCATTTGGCCCAAAATATTGAATAAACTTAGCTACTAATATATATCCACTAAGCACATAAGGGTTTATTATTGTTGTTGTTGTTGTTGTTATATTTATTCTTTCTGCTCTTTAGGCTATCTATTAGCCATATATACTTTGTGGGGACAGGGAGGACTGAATTCTCTCAGCCAGGCTGTGGGAGCCCAAATAGCACAAGCCTAGCAAGCCATAAATTCAGGAGATTACAAGAGGATCTCACTGAACTGAGCTTGGAATTACATGAAAAGAAATCTTTTAAGAGTTATTTCCTATTCAAAAAGGACTTGCTGCATTATTAAATTCCACCATACTGAGAATTTTCCTCCTTCACATTCGTGCTTTCAAATCTTACTTATTACAGCTCCAACCTAAATGGGGTGAAGGAAGCTGGGAAGGGAAATGCTGGGCAATAGATCAGAAAGGAGATATTTGTAGGAATGAGAACAGCTCTAGCTTTCTATGTATGGTTATGAGTTGCTTTTAACTTTTCAAAACATTTTCCATTCTACCCTCTGTATTGAGGCTAGTAGCAAGCAGCTACTACTATTCACTACCGACAGTGAATCTAGGACCCCTAGACATAAAACTCCTAGATAATAAAATATCTATGCACCCCTACCTACTCATCCTACCTGTTAAAAACCTTCAGAATAATATGAAGACAGTGGCTATTTTATAATGGCATATTCACTTTTTGAGTATCCACCATATGTATAATATATGCCCCAAATCTTATATATTTTATCTATATAGGATTTAAAACAACACTGAAGAAGCTGGTTTTATTTCTGATAGTGAATTGCTCAAAATCCTGTAGATAGCAAATAGCAGAACTTGGATTTGAATGCAGAAACTTAACACTAAAACTTGTGCTTTAACTACTCTACTAAAATGCAGAAAACTTCATCCTATGCTTGGAAATGGATAAAGGGTACAGAAACCAGTGTAAGCTTCTACCTGGCACTAAAATAAGAGAGCACACCCATGGAAGAAGAATACCATTTCAATGTCAGTATATATTTAAATGGTTAAAGTTAATTTCAAGAGACAAAGAGGGCAGAAAACGTGAAGAAAGGGGTGACTTTTAAGGATCTAGATGGGAGGAAGCAAATACAGCTGAGCCTGTAGGGGACCTGGAGACCATATCAGTCAGGGTGCCGTCCAGCTATGTGCTCAGAGAGGGTTGTATAAAAGAAAGGAACCTCAATAAAATGTAACCCATGACCTGTTTCTGTAACCCCATATCTTGCTGAGTTAAATGGATCTCAGTCCCTGTCAGCTGGCACCCATTTGGGAAAAATATATAAACAAAAATATAACCTTTAATGAGTCAGTTCTAAATTTGTGAAGTCCTTCAGCATGAAGAGATTTCAGAGTAAGATGAAAAAGAAATAGGAAAAATGAGGAAAAATCAGAAATGTTATTTGACCTGCCCAATATTAAAATTTATTTGGGAAGTACCTCATATTACTGGATATATTGCTTTTTGCTATAATTGTCCTAGAATTAACTGAAGGTAACATAAGTTCTCTAAATTAAAAGTTTCTCATTTATTTATAATCATTTGACTCATTGACCCAGAACCATGGGGTGGATGTGGCATTAGAAGTGGTGGTCTGCCTGGGTCACTAGGAATCCTCTATAACCCTTCTTCAGCAGCTTTCTGATGTTTCTGTGCTGAGAGGAGACATTTTGATATTGTCTTCCCTCTTCTCATCTGAGTCATATGTCTTTCATCTTTTGCCTTTTTCGAAATCGTATCTATCTCTCAAGGTTGCACTCCAGCCCCACCCACCATCAACTGGGCTCAGCAACCCTCCTCTATACTTAGTTCAGCCTATCAGAGCCCACCTGCTCTTCATCATAATGTTGATGAAAGTCTTATCTTCTCAATAAGACCATGATCTCCTTGGAGGTGTGCTATAAGCCCCTGTAAGTTTTATGCCTCTCCTGTACCCCTTACTCTAAAAGCATATCAAAGGTGTGCTCAATAAATATCTACTGAGTGACTACAGGATTAGCATCTTTCAACTAGTAACTATCAGAAAAATTTTGAAGTGTGCCCATGTATAGCATTTCTTGGACTAAAGGGCACCTTTGGTTTTTCAGTAAGAAATGTTTCAGCTCCATGGAAAAATCACCTAACTTTTAATTGGTCCATCATTAGGGAAGACTGTGGCATTTGTTATAATATGAGGACCCTGATAATTCAGGCTATGTATACTCAGCCAGTAGCACAGAGTCTGTGGCAGGTGAGCTCGTGAGTAGACACCCTCTGCTACTACGACTAGGCAAGCACCTTTCCTGATAACGCTGCTAACTACAATTTTCCATACAATCTTTTCTTATCCCTAATATATGGACTAGACATCAAAGGTTTTTATTTGGCAGCATATGTAAAGATCACTCATCATTCATGGTAGTTATGTTCTACAAATTCAACAGAAACATTTAATTCATGAATACTGATCATCGCCCCTAGAGGAGATATAAAGTTAGGTTCCTGGGAGCCACCAGCCACACATTTTCTTCAACTGATTATTATATAACCTTGTTTAATGGGTATTTCTGTTTAGATGCCTTATTTTCTGTTGCTGATTCATTAACATTGAACTCATGGCCCAAAACAGTGTAATAATGCCTGAAAGAAGCTCATCTAACCATGTATTTTCTTCATAAGGTGTATCAAAACCTTCTTATGCCTAGGATCACTGGATATCACTTTAGCATTCCACTTAGGGGCCGTGTTCAATAGTAAAATCACTCAAAAAAGCATAAAAATGTGATAAATATGGCAATAGATTGTGAAAATGACACTTGTTTACAGTATGCAAGCTGAAACAAGGCAATAGAGGGTTGACTTACTGGACCTCAGCTGGGAACATGCACATTGGCGACTCATATTTTTCACTACTCTGTGAACGGGCATGTCTGTGAATGACTAAAAAAGTGCATGAGTATTGATTTAGGGTTTACAAACAAATTTTAGCAAGTAGACAAATTGGCAGATACACAATCAGTGAATAATGAGAATTGATAGTACCTTTAAATGGTATAGCAGCACTTTCAACAATAGCCAAATTGTGGAAAGAGCCTAAATGTCCATCAACTGATGAATGGATAAAGAAATCGTGGTTTATATACACAATGGAATACTACGTGGCAATGAGAAAGAATGAAATATGGCCTTTTGTAGCAACGTGGATGGAACTGGAGAGTGTGATGCTAAGTGAAATAAGCCATACAGAGAAAGACAGATACCATATGGTTTCACTCTTATGTGGATCCTGAGAAACGTAACAGAAACCCATGGGGGAGGGGAAGGGAAAAAAAAAAAAAAAAAGAGGTTAGAGTGGGAGAGAGCCAAAGCATAAGAGACTGTTAAAAACTGAGAACAAACTGAGGGTTGATGGGGGGTGGGAGGGAGGGCAGGGTGGGTGATGGGTATTGAGGAGGGCACCTTTTGGGATGAGCACTGGGTGTTGTAAGGAAACCAATTTGACAGTAAATTTCATATATTAAAAAAATAAATAAATAAATAAATAAATAAATAAATAAATAAATAAAAAAAAAACTGAGAACAATCTGAGGATTGATGGGGGGTGGGAGGGAGGGGAGGGGGGGTGATGGGTATTGAGGAGGGCACCTGTTGGGATGAGCACTGGGTGTTGTATGGACACCAATTTGACAATAAATTTCATATGAAAAAATAAATAAAAGAAAAAATAAAGAAAATAAATGGCATCTAATTTTCATTTGATATTTGTATCATGTCTTAGATCTGGGAACACTCCATTTATCCACTTTAAGAAAATGGTCCATATTCTTTTACTGGGAAAGGGAAATTCACATATAACCTGGAGGTAAAGGGGTCCCTGGCAGCTAGGGCGATTCTAACACACTCAATTATGCTTTAACATTCCAAAAAGTCTTAAGGCTTAATGAGGTATAGAAATTAGAGCTTCGTAAGAACATAGGCTTTGCTGTCATAGAGATCTAAATTTAGAAAAAGATTGTGCTACTAATTAGCTGAGTATCCTCAGGGAAGTTATGTACCTTCTCTGTACATAAGCTACCTTATTTCTAAAGCTATTAATATAATACCACCTTTTTAAGTTTTGAGATAACATACATGGAAAATGTCTAACATGAGGGCACAATGAGTTCAGTGTTTTTCTTTCCTTTCCATTTCAGGTATCCTGGAATGAACCATATTAGATATTATGCTTTCCACAATTCTGGGAAGGCAATGGGCAGCAGGGAATGGACGGGTGGTTTGAGACTATGTATAGGAACTGGCCACTATTACAGGTTAATTAAAAACATATATTTTGTTCTTCTCTAATCAAAATAGGCTTCTTAGTAGGAGGTGAGTCTTGTTTCAAAGAATGGGAAGGAATGAACATGCTCATGAGATAAATTTGTTAAAATTATCTCATGATAAAATTATCTCATGTTAAAAGTTGGAAAAAGCCATTAACCTATGCATTTTATAGGATTAGGCCATGTTTGATATTTAGGGGGTCAATCTGAAGCTAAATGATTAAGATTGAGACTGAGATTAGAAGGTCAGTTGCTGTAATTTAGAATGTGAAACTGTGAGCCCATTCAGGAAAATAGCCCAGAAATATATGACATTTTTACTGGACCTCATGCTTTGAAGTGCAAAAAGTTGTGAATATGATACCTATGATCAATATAAGCTGGCATAAATAAAAGGTCAGGCCTTAAAAAGCAGAGTTTGCATGGAATGATATGGTAGGAATATTGGGCAAAATAATTGTGTAAGTTGTCTGTTTCACAAATGGAATTGAGAAGTTCACCATCCCAAATAACACTGGGATTGTGTCTATAAAGAGAATTCTTTGGACAATTATCATATCTCACGCCTCCTAGTGGTCGGTTCATGGAAAGGTGCATAGTTGTGATTTTTAATTAAAAAAATTTAATGTTTACTTATTTTTGAGAGAAAGAGAGAGAGGGGTGGGGGCTGAGAAAGGGAGACATAGAATCTGAAACAGCCTCCAGGCTCTGAGCTGTCAGCACAGAGCTGATGTGGGACTCAAACCCACAAACTGTGAGATCATGACCTGACCCAAAGTCAAACACTTTAACCGACTGAGCCACCCAGGTGCCCCGGTGATTTTTAATTTTATGTGTCAACTTAAATGGGCCATTGGGTGCTCAGACATTTGGATAAACATTATTCTGGCAATGTCTGTGAGAGTGTTTCTCTGTAAGATTAAAATGTGAATCAGTAGACCTAGAAAAGCAGGTTGCCTCCCTCATTATGGGTGGACCCCAAACAATCAGTGACATGAATAGAATAAAAAAGCTGAGTAAGAGGGAACTTATCTTGCCTGATTACTTGAGTTGGAACATTGATCTTATTGTGACCTTCATAATTAGACTGAAGCATGGACTCTTCTCAGGCCTTGAGCCTGCTGGGTTTTGCACTATGACATTCACCATTGGCTTTCCTCATTCTCAGGCCTTTGGATTCAGATTGAAACTAAACTTTTGGCTATCCTGGGTTTCTACCATGCTAACTGCAGTTCTTGGGACTTCTGAGCTTCCATAACTGCATGAGTTAATTTCTTATGACCTACCTTTCCCTCTCTCTCTCTCTCTCTCTCTCTCTCTCTCTCCCCACCCACACATCTATCTATCTATCTATCTATCTATCTATCTATCTATCTATCTATCTATCATTTCCTCTTGGTTTTGTTTCTCTGGAGAACCATGACTAATAAAGCAGTAAGTTGTAGTGAACTAAGTATTTAGTAGTTTGGGATTTTGTATTTTCCCAAAGGGTTTATAGTTGCTGCGATGCACTGTCAAGATCTTTCAGGAATGAAGACATTAGTACTCTTGAAGGTCAGCATGTCACTAAAGACAATTCTCCAGTGTTACTACCTCATGGATTACCTCAGCTAAAGGAAGCCATATCACCCAAGGTCATCCCCTCTTTCTGGGATGGCTTACATCTAGTGAATGACTGACCTGTGGGTATAAAATACAGCTCTCTTGCCTCAGCTTGTGATGAAGTATGTGGTCTTCTCCCCCAGCATGCACTTGACCCTTTTCACAGTGGATAGTAGCATGTAATTTGTGTGTAGTTAAATGCATGTTTGGTATCTCTTTTCTGTTGTTCATGATTATATATCTGGTTGGTAATCTGAAAAGATGTACTGGCAAATCAATTTCTCAATTCACACATCAAATGAATCAACCTTGGTCCCATGTTATGTTTGGGGGAATTATCTGAAAAAGAATTGGCTAAGATACCTAGATCCAGGAAGTATATTTACCCGGCTGTAAGAGCATTCATCAAGTAGCTCACACTCTCAAATGCAACGAATATTCATTAACCATTCAAAGTTAGACTTTAAAACAATAATTTGGTTAGTAACAATACAGAAATAGAAGGCAAGAGGATATTATACAGAGTGTAAAGATAGGGTGAAACCAGATTCTCTTCTAATTTGTTGATGTGTCTTGTGTATATCAAATGACTGTTCTGTATTTCATTTTCCTCATTCTTAAATGAGGTTATACCAATTGACAACAGTTAACATGGATGTTACCAAACAGGAATTTATGGTGTCCAATGCAAATTCTAGCTCTAGGAAAGCTCACTGATAAAGGATGTGTTTGTGTAATAAGAGAATAGATATTTGTATATGCTCAACCAAGCTCCTTTTATCTGGCAATGTTATATTAAACAAGATAATGAGCAAATGTAGAAATGTTTAGAAAAACTTAACAATGAACAAAATATTCATTTCTGTCTTGTATGTATAGTAAAGAAAACAAACATTAAGGAAAATCACCAACTAGGGAAAAGCAAATTATAGTCCATCAAATTGATGGAACTTTATGCAGCTGTTAAAATACATATGAAAGATATGTATAACAATGCAAAAATTTGTTTAGGATGCAGCATCAAGAAAAAAACATTAAGCAAAATTATATGCAAGAATTAAAGCTATAAAAAATAGGTATACATTTGGAGAAAGTATGCATGAGAATACATGAAAATCAAAATATTTGTTTCAGTGTGATAGAATTATGGGTAATTTTTTCCCTTAAAAATGTTCTTTAATGTTACATTTTTTACAACACAAATACTGTGCATATGGAAAATAATTATAACGAATAAAGCAATCAGATTGTCTTGAAGCAAAGTAGTGCCATGAAATCAAGACAACCCTAGATGAAAGATGTGTTACATTTCTTGATTCATATAAAGCAGAGGGCATTTTCCAGAAGCCTGAGATGACAGTTTAACCAAAGAGTGTGGACAAGATAGTAGAGAGAGAGATATAAAATGGGGATGAGGGGGTGGCAGGGTGATCACAAATTTCTTTCATGACTTCAACACTGACTCATGTAGCTCTGCACATTGTTAAATTTTTCCAGCTCTATGCTTCCACCGTCCCCTCTGCTCCATACAGCGAGCTAATATGCAGCTTCCCAGCAACTGTCTGAGAATAACAAGTTATACTAGGGAGAAATGCCAAGGATGAGGCTTCTGTCCAGCTTTTCAGAGCAGTTTTGTATTGCGATATATCATAACACATACAAAGCTGCTAGCAGAGGAATATGGGGATAGGGAGAATATCTCTATTCCCATATTGGGGATATAACTACAGGAATTTATCAGGATAGATTTCCAGATAGTTGCATTAAAATATTGCATATTGTTATAAGTATTCTTAATTTAACATTGTAACTATCTACTGGAGGGGGCAAAGCATGAATAATTTTATTTATTTATTTAAAAAAAATTTTTACATTTATTTATTATTGAGAGACAGAGTGAGACAGAGCAAGACAGAGCATGAGCATGGGAGGGGCAAACAGAGGAGGAGACAGAGAATCCAAAGCAGTCTCCAGGCTCTGAGCTGTCAGCACAGAGCCCGACGCGGGGCTCAAACCCACCAACCGGGAGATCATGACTTGAGCCGAAGTCGGACTCCCAACCAACTGAGCCACCCAGGTGCACCAGCAAAGCATGACTAATTTTAAGTTAGAAAGTATTTTAGGGGCTCCTGGGTGGCTCCATTGGTTCAGAGACTGCCTCTTGATTTCTGCTCAGGTCATGATCTCAGGTTTCCTCAGTCTGAGCCCTGCATTGGGCTCTGAGTTGTGCAGAGCCTGCTTCAGATCCTCTGTCTCCCTCTCTCTGCCCCTCCATCTCTCTCTCTTTCTCTAAGAATATATTTTTAAATGTGGCCTTCATCCCGTTGTATGGTATTTGCAGTGACATATTCTAGTTCCATGTACATATGTAATTGAATATAAAATAGTGGCTCTTGGGCATAAATGGTGTATAAATTATAACATATTGTCACAGTGGCCTACTAGTTTCAAACGGAATCACGTTTTTTCATACTGATGCCAATTTACACATCTATCAGTTCTTCACCATAGAATTTTCATAGATATATTTCCAAGCCCTACAAAGATAACATATTACCCTTTTTTCACCTTTGATAGCAGGAGCCATACCTCTCCTTCCAATGATTTTCATTTTCAGGGTAGGATTATTAAACATAAATCTCATACCCCATTGTATATTTCACAGAACCGTTATTTGAATTTTAAAGGAATTCTGATTGTTTGCCTTTATATACAGAAAAAACATTTACATACAGTATCTATTGAAGCCTGTGGTAAAATCTGAGTACTGAAGGAGAAAGTGTCCAACATTTGTTTCCTGGAAGGGTTGATTATGAGAACAATTAATGCTCTTCACATAATACTTGTCATTCTTTACCTTATAGTCACATGCAATTATTATGTATCTGTACTCTTTTTCACTGTGGATGTAGCCATGTGATTTGATTTGACCAATGAGACACATAGAAGTGACATGTATTATTTCTGTGCGTGAATACCAAAGCCAGCGCACAATTTGCCTTTCTTCTCCTTCCCACAGCTTCAGTGATTAAGAAAAACTTGGCAAGATGAAGCCTCGGTCAGTTTGGGAATGTGAAGAATTCACATGAGCAGTGTCGCCCACTGATCTATGTTGAACAAGCAGTATGAATAAGAAATAAATATCTGCTTTGTTAAGCCACTGAGATTTTTGGAGTTGTTTGTTGCCACGGCGTAAGAGAACTATCCTAACTGAATTACAATGAGTAAAGATCTGAGTTTTCCAAATTTTATTCATAGCCTTAAAAAATATATTACTTAGTATTGACAGAAAAGAAATATGTATGAATTGTGTATTACTAAGCATAAAATTCAAGCAAACACCCATGAACTTACCGTTCAAATTAAGAACTAGAACATTCCTATATTGATGGAATCTTTCTTTATCTTCCTCTTACATTCCAACATCTAACCATGTAGACTCTTCCCTAGATATAACCCACTATCCTACATTATTCTTTATTACTGTTGCCCTGATTATTTATATTTATATTTATATTATTTATATATAAATAATTTTAATTTAAGAATTATAAAAATTATACATATATAAAATCAGGGCAATAGTAAATATGTATTATATATTATTTTATGTAATATATAAACATATAGTATAGTATATATAAATAATGAATATATTATATATAAAATAACACATGCATACATATATACACATACACACATATGTATATATTTATATGCATATGTTAACAGCAAAATAAGATGCAGATGTAGATGATATCATTTTTGTAAAGTATTCCTTGCTTTTTAAATCACATTCTTTGTAATAAATGAATACTACAATACTACTGGTGGTTGACACCGAACACTTGCTATTTGTCTAATATTGTTTATATATATATATATAGTATACATATGTATGAATATATATATATATATATGTGTGTGTGTATGTGTGTGTGTGTATACACACACACATACACACACACACACAAAAGTTTCTTTCTATGAGGTAGGAACTATGTTTACTCTCATAAAACTAAGGCACAGAAATTAAATTTTTTATTCAAGGTGAGCTATATTATAAACAGCAGAGCTAGAATATGAATTCTGAATATTTGGCTTCTGTATTAGATTCTTATTAAGGCTATCACAAATTACTGCAAACTCGATGGCTTCAAACAACAGAAATTTGTTATCTTGCTGTTCAGGAGAACCCCAGTTTAAAATGGGTCTTACTGGGCTAAAATCAGAGTGTCAGTAGAGCTGAATTCTTTCTCAGATATTCTCAAGAAGAATCCATTTCCTTGTCTTTTCCAGCTTTTAGAAGTTATTTGTATTCCTTGGCTTATGCTAGCCAGCACAGCATCTTCAAAACTCTGACTCTTCTTTCACATTCTTTTCCTTATAGGGACCCCTGTGATTACTTTGGGCCCATTGGATAATCCAGAGTAATCCCCATCTCAAGATCTCTAATTACATATTCAAAGTCCCTTTTGCTCTGTAAGATAACACATTCACACATTCCAGATGTTAGGATGTAGACATCTTTTGGGTGGCCATTATTCTGCCTACTACCACTCCAAAGTCTGTAGAGTTAGTCACTATGTTCTACTGCCTCTCAAAGGAATAATAACCTTAGAACAACTCTACTGTAATATGTAATGCTTACAATGAACAACATCAATAGCTACAATAAAAAAATCACATTCTAAAACTATCGTTATTAGAGCAAATGTGAACTATTGGGACTTCAAGATAAAAAGCTTATGCACAGCAAAGGAAGCAATCAAGAAAACTAAAAGGCAGCCTACAGAATGGGAGAAGATATTTGCAAATGACATAACTTATAAAGAGTTAGTATCCAAAATCTACAAAGAAATTACCAAACTTAACACCCAAAAACGACACAATCCAGTGAAGAATGAATAGACACTTTTACAAAGAAGACATCCAGATGGCCAAACAGACACATGAAAAGATGTTCAACATCACTCATCATCAGGGAAATACAAATCAAAACCACAATGAGATGCCACCTCACACCAGTCTAAGTGGCTAAAATGAACAACTTAAGAAACAACAGATATTGGAACGGATGTGGAGAAATGGAAACCCTCTTGCACTGTTGGTGGGGACGCAAACTGGTGCAACCACTCTGGAGAACAGTATGGAGGTTCCTCAAGAAATTAAAAATAGTACTACCCTATGATCCAGCAGTTGCACTAGTAGGTATTTACCCAAAGATACAAAAATACAGATTTGAAGAGGTACATGCACTCCAAAGTTTATAGCAGCACCATTAACAATAGTCAAATTATGGAGAGAGCCCAAATGTCCATCAAGTGATGAATGGATAAAGACAACGTGGTGTATGTATATAACGGAATGTTACTCAGCCATCAAAAAGAATGAAATCTTGCCATTTGCAATGACATTAATGAAGCTAGAATGTATTATGCCAAAAGAAAAGAGTCAATTAGAGAAAGACAAATACCATATGGTTTCACTCATATGTGGAATCTAAAAAACAAAATAAACATATGGGAAGGGGAGTAGAGAAGACAGGGAAACAAACCACAAGATACTCTTAACGATAAGGAACAAACTGCGGGTTGATGAAGGATGGTGGGTGGGAGATGGGCTAAAGGGGAAATGGGTACTAAGGAGGGCACTTGTGATGATGAGCACTGGGTGTTATATGTAAGTGATGACTCACTGAATTCTCCTAAAACTGATACTGCACTGTATCTTAATTAAAATTTAAATTAAAAAAACCCCACAAAACTATCTGTATACTAAATTAGCCATATAAAAAGAACTCATCTCCTACTTTGGATCTAATCTATAGATTCTTTGAGATGTTTTATAAAAGAGGTTTACACTCAGGCAGAGTAGTAGAGTCTCATCCATGTTACTAACTACTTGTTACTATCAATAGTTTACAGATGAAGAACTTGAGACTTGTGAAGGTTAAATAGCTAGTCCAATATAACATAGTTAATGATGGTTTATTTCATCATAGCATGTTATACCTTATTCACAGGTTTTACTGAGCAAATAGAACAGGGATTACATGTTGTGAGTTTGAGAAGAAATACATTACAGTGGTTTTGAGTACATGGGAAAACCTTTATACAATTGTGGGAACTGAACTGTGCCTAGAAAAATATCAGAATATGTAGTTGCAGGATTTATGTAAATCCAAATACTAACTTTACTAATGTTCATTGGTACTTTATTCTGGGATGGGAGAATTGTGTTAGACATTTTCACATGCTTTTTAAAACAAACAAAATACTTGATGAGACAGCTAAAGACACCAGTGATTATTTATAAAACATGTTTGTTTGCTTATGTTTAAGATGACTATGAGAAATGGAGAGAAGAAAGGGGACAGACTCAGGACCTCAGAATCCAAGGAAGAACATGGTGTTGAGTTGATGGGTTTTCTTTTTGTCTTTTATATCCCAAACTGGAGCTGTTAAAATTGGCAGCCCAGAAATGCCAAAGGTGACAGAACAAACGAACAAACAAACAAAAACAACAAAAACAAAAACAAAGAAGAAAAAAAGAAAAGAAAAAATCCCAAACAAAAGGCTGCTCTAGCAATATGGCAGCCTAGCACATATCAAACTTTTAGGCAACAATCACTCTACTGGAGCCAAATGCCACAGATAAAACTGTGGTCACACCCACACCAAAAAAAGCAAAGTAGGAAGCTTAGACTTCCACTTTTGTGAAGCTATAATGAGGAGCCTCAATACTCCCATTGACATTCTAGCAGACAAGAAGGGATATAGGGACTCAGCACTTTTATCCCCCTTGGGTAAAAACAAGGCACTCCTGATCATGTCCATGGAGATCACATAGTGAGCCTGGACATCCACCCTCAAACATCAGTAATAAGGCAACACCTCTCTGCACCTCCTGAGTGGTGTTAGAGGACCACAGGAGGCCTGATGGTGAGTCAGGACTTTCACCACTGCCAGTGGTATTCAGGTATATCATCCTCTCCTGCTATGGTGTCAGTGGAGACCATGAGGGGAGCAATAAAGGGACATTCCAGCCTTTTTCAGCCAAGAAGATATGAATAGAGGTCTAGTAGGGAGCCAGAACTCCCACCCCACCTGAGCAGTAATGAGGAGTCCCTCCCTTGAGTGTCAACGTATGTCCTAGGTTACAAACTATATGATTCCATTTATATAACATTGTTGAAATGCAAAAAATGTAGAAATGGGGAACAGATTCGTAGTTACCAAGGGTTAAAGAAGGAGTGAGAATGACAATATGAGTGGCTATAAGAGGACAATAGGGATCCTTATGTTAATGGGAGTATTCCAAATCTTGGTTGTATCAGTGTCAGCATCCCATTTGATGTAGTATCTAAAAACATTACCATTGGGGAAAACTGTATAAAGGGTATACCAGATTTCTTTGTATTATTTCTTACAACTGTATGGAAACCTATAATTATCCAAAAATAAAATTTTAATTAAAAAAATCTTGATGAGGTATATCTGTTATACTTTGAAAGCCATGTATTGAGGTAAGATGCAGTGTTTTGATTAGGAGACCATAGTATAGGTTTGGTCCTGAGGGGGGTAGTTCCTGATGTTTCAAACTTTAATAATAGAGACAAGTGATAAATGCTCTGTGGTTTGTCCCATGTTAACCAAAATCAAAAAGTATAAAGAATTGGTTTGAAATCCAAACAATTATTTAGTATATGAAATGTAACTGCCAAAAAGCCTAGAATATTTAAGATCAATGCTATCATTCCTTTAGAAATATCTACATATAAAGGAAAATTATAATTAAAACTTTTTGTAGTAAATATACAGTCAGGACATGATCCAATGCTTGTCAAAGGACTTTGGCTACAATAGCCTGAGGGCCTTAAGTCACTGGGGTTTCCTTTTCATGGCTGTTGCAAAAACCATCCACCACTTTCTCCTTTCTTTATCTTTTCATACTTAAATACCAACCACATCCTATTGACATGTTAATACCAGTGCACCACTGATATCTTAATGCTATCATGGTTTCCTAGGACTACAGCACAGGGAGGGGAAATAATGGAACTAAGCTTTGTTAAGCATCTAGAAAATCAGGTTCTATGAGGAATCAAGTCCTTTATTTAATTTTTAAAGTTTATTCATTTATATTGAGAGAGGGAGAGAGAGCAAGCAAGCAGGCAGGAAAGAGGCAGGACAAGAGGGAGAGAGACAATCTCAAACAGGCTCTGTGCTGTCAGCATGGAGCCCAACACAGGCCCAACTGAACCATGAGATCACGACCTGAACCGAAAACAAGAGTTGGTCACTTAAAGGACTGAGCCACGCAGGTGCCCCTCAAGTCCTTTAACACACAAAACCACCTAGTGGTATACTGTTATTTTTACAAATGTGTATAAGAAAGATTTAGGGTGGTCCCTACAATTGATCCATTAATTATTATTTGGGTCTGGCTTTTGCTACTTCCTTATTAGATTCTCACTGGGTAAACTCATCTCCAAGCTCTGAGAAATTCCCTGCAGATGCTTTTCATGGACTGGCCATGAAAATTATTAGCAACACACAATGCAACTTAGAAAAGTCAGGTTCAAATAGGTTATATTTAATCATTTATATTTCAGTCCTGGTAAGTGATAGAACTAGATTTAGGTTTCTTCCAAGTTTATTGTTCTTCTCTGATGCTTTGTGAAATTTGAATACATGGACAGAATTCAACAGTAAGACATTTTCCTTTCTATTTTCAGCATTTTTGAAATGTAGTTTGAAACAAAGTTGGTTATCCTATCTTTCTGACAAGTTAATGTTGACCATTCTGTTGATTTCTTCTATAAATATTCTAATATTTCTCTATGTCCAGTGTGTTCTGAAAAAGATGAGGTTGTGGCAGCTGTGTTTTTAGAAAAAAGAGAACTGAGACATTATTTGGAGGATGTGTTTTTTTGTCCTAACCTAAGACAAATAGGAGAAGAGCCATCCCACAGTCTGTCAAGACATTTTTCCTTTGGTAGAGTGTTTATTTTCTGTGATATATCCAGACTCAGAGAGCCTGGCAGTCTACAGCTGACCCATAAAAATATAAAGAATTAGGACAACTGTTCTGTTCAATTGAGACCTTCCCTGCTATAGCCATGGGAACTTCCTAATTGATACATGTTCAAATTAGTCTGGAATTGAGAAGGAGAAAATACTAGCTATTTTGAAATAATGAGAAACTGTTCCAGCATTTACACACTAACCAGAATCTATGTCACTGCCTAGAGTATTTTAATTCCCTCGTGAACAGAATTGGCCCAAATAATTACCCAATGCTTGGAGCAACATAAATAAGACTTTGTGGACTTCTATGTTTTCAGCAAATGGAAGATGTGGCAGGAAGGGAAGGAGAGGAAGAGGAAAACACATGTAGCAATTTTGACTTACTAAAGGAATAGATGTATGTTCAACCATGTCCTTTAGTAAAATAGTGAAGTTGTTAAAGTTTCAAAAACTCTTTCACCCAACCTAACATTCCTCTCCACATCCAAATGCCCAGTAAATGCCAGTTTTCATAGACTTTACATTCAGGGGATTGTGAACTAAATGATTAACTAGTCATTAAAACAAACATTACCTGAATAAGGTCAGTGCCACGCTAGAAGTATTTACATATAAAGTTGAGCTTTGGAGAACTTTTAAGACTTAAATAAGGACTCTATACTAGTACATATTGAGTTTCATTTGTTTGAAAGGAAAGTTGGTTTTGTAGGTGTGCAGAGGGTAGCTCAGTGACAGGAGTTCAGAATGGAACTCTGCATTCTTGACTCCACTCACCTTGACAGAGTAACACTGTCATATTTGGTTAAGAACTCATGGGGCGCCTGGGTGGCTCAGTCGGTTGAGCGTCCGACTTCGGCTCAGGTCACGATCTCACGGTCCGTGGGTTCGAGCCCTGTGTCGGGCTCTGGGCTGATGGCTCAGAGCCTGGAGCCTGCTTCCGATTCTGTGTCTCCCTCTCTCTCTGCCCCTGCCCCGTTCATGCTTTGTCTCTCTCTGTCTCAAAAATAAATAAACGTTAAAAAAAAATTAAAAAAAAAAAAGAACTCTTAAACTAGTTTAATTAAAACACACACACACACACACACACACACACACACCTTTGGTTTTATCCTTTGTATTTGATGGCTTAGAAAGAAAATTATGCCCACTCTTGATACTTTCTCTCTCTTTTTTTTTTTTTTTTTTTTTTTTTTTTTTTTTTTTTTTTGCAAATAAATCATCTAGATGTACTGTGGAGGAAAATAGAATCAAGTTTTCCATTTCCTGTTTTTTGTTTTGTTTTGTTTTTCACAGTGCTGTGTTTAATGGGCTTCCCAAGTTTATTGTGAAAGAAAAAGAGGAGAATTGTATTTGGAAAATAAGGAGAAGAGAAGGAATAGGAAAAGGACAATAGGAGAAAGAAGGACAGCCATCCATATAGAGGAATTATTCAGTGAGGACACCAGATGGGCCCAGAAACAGACTGCTGGTGTGAGTCCAGGAGGAAGGAGTCCATTCCTATATAAGGGAGGGGTGACTAGAACTGTTGATGGATGTGGAATGGAGGACTGGTTGAATGTCCAGAAGCCTTATAAACAGAGAAGTCTTTGTCAGTTGGTTGGCAGCTTTTATATTTAAAAATCAAAAAAACAAACAAACAAAAAACAAAATAAACCCCAAAGTTCCCATGTTCAGTACACAAGGCTGTCACTAGCAGATACTCTTCTCAATGCAGTTGAAAATTTGTTCCACCTAAAATTTGCACCTTATCTGTTATCTAGTAGGGCTACCTAGCTGGGTCACACAGCTCTGCTAGTACTCTGAGCACAGTTTGATTTGCATAGGAAAATACCTGTTGACCCACATAATGAAAGCTCTACAGGCACCAGGTAGAGGATAGCATACCAAACCAGCACCTCTCATTCATTTAGCAAGTATTTTGGGATACTTTCCACAAGTCAGACACTCTGATATGTTTTGGAGGTACAAAGATAAGTGAAGCAGTATCCCACTTTGGGCAATGTTTAACAGGAAGAAATTATTATTACTTACATATTCAGTGCCAAAATAGAAATTAGGGCAAAGCACTATGGAAATTCCCTGTAGCTCAACAGAGGGATCAATTCTTCCTGGGGAGAGGCAAATAACTAACTGATTACAACGTATTTAAGCTGTGTTTGGAAGGATAAAATAGTGCATTAGGCAGGAAGAAGATAAAAGTAATTCAACAGAGTGGGCAGTATTTTGAAATCTTAATGGCATGAATATGTTTAGAGAATTTGAAATAGTCTGAACACAGGGTATAGGAGAAGAAAGCAAAAGGTAAGGATTAGAAACTCAACAGGGGCTAGATTAAGGAAAGTCTCTGTTTGGAGTTTATCCTGTGGGCAAAAAGGAAATTGAATTATCTTGGGAGGAAAAAATGCCATAACAAGGGTTATATTTTAGTTGGATGAACCTGGTGTTAGCACGGTAGAAGATTTGGTGGATGGATTATACTCAGGAGGCATGTCAGAGAGCGTGTCATGGAAATGGAGAGGAAGAACAAAGGGGGATGTGAAAAATGGATGGTGGGGGACAGTGCCAGGCAAAGGACATATAGATATGTGAATTTTTTAAAAAAATTCAAGGTTTAAAGAAAGATCAGAAGTGAGAGTTTCATGGGATCCAGGTGAAAAGAGGCAAATAGGTATTGAAAGAAGTTCATTGGGTTTGAAAATTAGAGAGGAGCTTTGTGTGGGTATATTTCCATGTAATATTGAAATAAGTATGCCTAGTGTCTTCCCACCCTCATCTCCACTTTCTACCACTCTTCTTTACCTCAAAAAGTTGACCTGTAGGGGCGCCTGGGTGGCGCAGTCGGTTAAGCGTCCGACTTCAGCCAGGTCACGATCTCGCGGTCCGTGAGTTCGAGCCCCGCGTCAGGCTCTGGGCTGATGGCTCGGAGCCTGGAGCCTGTTTCCGATTCTGTGTCTCCCTCTCTCTCTGCCCCTCCCCCATTCATGCTCTGTCTCTCTCTGTCCCAAAAATAAATTAAAAATGTTGAA
Organism: Neofelis nebulosa; assembly: GCF_028018385.1. Lineage (NCBI taxonomy): Eukaryota > Metazoa > Chordata > Mammalia > Carnivora > Felidae > Neofelis > Neofelis nebulosa. The sequence continues at coordinate 44,551,321 of NC_080790.1, read as the reverse complement.
AAAAAAAAAAAAGTTGACCTGTATATGTCATGTGTTATCTTATTGTCTGGCTTCTGTTGGGTTTGTCCAATGAGAGGCCAGCAGGAAACTGGAAGGCAGAAAGAGAGATAGGTGAGGGTATTTGTTTCCCTGCTTCCCCAGTGTGAGGCCACCATGGTCTGCCATTGTCCTGAAATCATCACTCTTCTCAGGGTGGTTTCTCTACAAGATTCTCTCCTGCTGGGTCCCATTAACTACCCCTTCCTTGGGACAAATGGTAACTCCCATAGCTCCTATAATACTATCCTTGGGTTATTCTTCCATCTCTTGTAAATGTTTCCCTTTGTAAATAACACTTTCTTAAATAATTCTTACTTGAAAGTACCTCTGTTCTTACTGGGAATCAGTCAGAAAGAGTGGAAGAGAGATTTTAGGAGTCAGTGGGACATAGAGAGCAGAGATAGCAAATACAGGCCACTCACCCAAGATGTTTAGCTGTGAAAGAAAATGAAGAAAAAAAAAAAAAGGTTGTAAGTTGATTAGGGCCAGAATGGGAAGAAAATATTTAGGATGGAGGCACATGATGATTTTTATATATTGGGACATGGACACTTCCTCTAAGTAGGTTAATTAGAATAAAAGAAGCATCTGTGTAGTGGGCCTTTCACAAATCCCACGGTTTGGCTAATTCTCACATCTAACTCTAACCTCCCTTAATTGCCACATATGGGAGACAGAAAAGGGGAGTCACAATTCTTGTTCTGGATAATACAGAGGATGATTCTAGTAGTATCTGCTATAATTGCTCTAATAACAGTATCAGCAGTATCTAAATGATAAAGGTCACCATACAGTCTTGGTTTAGAATCAGCATGAAACTATGGAATGGCAATGAAGAAAGCTGCTGTGTAATAAACTTAAGCAGACACAGGGGTGGAGTTAGTCCTAGATAGAAGATGACTCACAAGAGGAAAGAACTAGAGATGGAGAGATCACTGGGCGAGGCTGGGGATATTCATTACATTTTTAGTTTGACTACTACAGAATTTTGGCATCACCTTTATGACACTACCATTGTAGTGGGCTACTGCAATGGACAATACATTGTATATTGTTTTACTCAAATTTAGCCTTCTGATTCAGATACTGTCCTTCATCACAAAATTTACTATATTAGAAGAGAAACAATCAAGGTTCTATAACACGGTGTCTCAAGGCACTTAGAATGCTATTCCACCTAATGAACAGTGCAAGCAATAAGCTCTATGAGTTCAGACAAGGGGAGAGAGATCACTGAACAAATAGACATTTATAAATGACTTATCTAGATGTGTAAATCCACTGGACAATTAATTTAGTCTGAGAGTCAATGTCCTAATTTTTGTACATAAAATTCATTAAGGTCTTCTGATCTCTCTTGGTTTGAAGGCTCCCACAACTTGCTATATAGACTGTGAAAATACCAACAGACATTTTATTTTTTAAACCACCCAATCCCATCAATTACCCAAAAGTGCTAGATGCTGAGCACAATATGAGGTAAAATATAGTCAGCCTTGAAAGTCGATGGTGTTTTTATTTTGCTGATATTTCTAAAATGTTTCAAATACCTGTAATATACAGAGCAATAACCATAGGTTTGAGCTAGGAAGATGTTAAAGAACAATTGCAAAATAAATGGCTTTTCCCAATATAAGTGAATTTATCTCAAATCCCCCAAAAGTAAAAAAGAAACCAGAAAGCACTGTGGACACTGGAGAATTATAACCTATTACTTATCAGTACCCCTCAATTTTTATGAGACATCTGAAGCTTAGGTATTAGAAAAGACAGAAAATCTTGAATAGAAAGAAAGACATATTATGGGGCTCCTGGGAGTCTCAGTCGGTAGAATGTCCAGATCTTGATTTAAGCTCAGGTCATGATCCCAAGGTTGTGGGATTGACCCCTGTGCGTGACTCTGAGCTAAAAGCATGGAGATTGCTTGGGTTTTTCTCTCTGTCTCTCTGCCCCTCTACCCCTCCCCTCCCTCACAAATTAAAAAAAATAAAGCATATTAAATGTAAGTGAATGGTCTGAATTGCTCCACAGGCTTAAGGGTATCAATATACTCACATGTCTAATTTTTTGTTTGTTTGTTTACATAAACTGCTCAATAACCCACCTGTTTAATATCAGGAATTTCAGTATCTTCCTCATTTTCTATTTAAATGTCCAAGAATCCTAGCAAGTTTTTCAGTATAAAGGAATTTTAGTCCCATTGAATCCAGGTTGCCAGTTCCTCATGCTATAGTGTGTCACAATTGATGAGTGTTTATTTAGTCTGATGGATTATGTCAGCCCACTGCTCCAGTGGTGTTTGCTTCTTACTCTCTCTGCAGAGGCCACAGAATTTAAAGGAGGAAGATCCATTCATCCCCTGTGCAAAGGTTCTATTTCGTAGGGTTTTAGGTCACAACTCTTAATAATCAGTCATTTAAGTTCATACACCCAGACCCAGCCTCAAATATAAGAGCCTCAAAATACTGGATCAGAACTCCTGACTGTGTCTTTGTCCTTTCATACCTGGAAAAAATCATCTACTTTTCCTTCTAGTAACCACGTCTCCTAGGGTTATGGTCCATGTTCTTTAATTTGTCACATATCAAAGGGTTTTTGTTACATTTCTGTCTATAAATAGACTATTTAGGGTTTACTCAAACAAAATCTATCAGTTTAGGGTGACGTCTTTCAATAATTCCAAGTAACATTATGTATTAGATTATAAATATTAGGGATGACTGGGTGCTTCAGTTGGTTAACCATCTGACTTTGTCTCAGCTCATGATCTCACAGTTCATGAGTTCAAGCTTCATGTTAGGCTCTCGGAGCCTGGAGCCCGCTTCAGATTCTCTCTCTCTTTCTTTCTCTCTTTCTCTCTCTCTCAAGAATAAATAAACATTAAACTTTTTTTTAATATGAAAAATATGGCATTTCTCTAGTGTAAGACGAGGAAAAAGGGAATAATAATCAAAACCAAAAAGTGTTTCTTTTACAATGCGTTTTCTGGCAAGGTACCTAATCATGTGGCACTTTTTAATTTGTATGACAGTATTAATTCCTTTAAAAATATACTCTTATTTGAAAGTTGTCACCTTATATGGAACAGAATCTACAATCCAAGACATACCTACTCAAAATGACACATTTACTAACATGAGTGAATCAGGATTTCAACTTAGAGATCATTGCTATGTTTTTCCTATCAATGTTACTAAATGTGCCCTCGAGTGTGCCATGGAGCATAAAGGACATAAAGAGTACTTAAAGAGTTTGCATTAATGGAAGTAGGGGGGCAAGGAAAATGCCCAACTTAAAAATATAAAAGAGTTAGAAAATAATAAAGGATAGCACACAGAATAGTAATAAATTTAAATGTAAACAAGGGTGTACGGTGTTGGGAGTGCTTCTTAAAGGAATTCGATTCAACTCAATAATATTTATTATATTAGTATAGTATGATTGACTAAAAGAATTCCTCTTGCAAAGCACTTTATATGGCCTGTGCAGACTGGCTTACTCAATGCCAACTCTAATCCCTTCCAGTATATCTTCCTACCCTTTAGAGGCCAGCAAGCTGAAAATTTTCAACATGGCTTCTGTGTGTGACCTCTAAATTCCACCAACAAAATACACCACCCTAAGACTTAGAAAGAAGAAGTTGGCTATGTGAAGAGGCAGCCACAACGATGGAGACTACCTCTTTTGAGTCAATCAGGTGGCATGGGCATCATCAAAGAACAGAAGTGACTATGAATTTTTTTTTTCTTAAGAGTCCTATTTTGTTACAAGTCTTTTTTTCTGCCTGTATTATCTAGCATCTGGACTACTAGAAATCCTCCGAGATAATTATAAGAAACTCCCTTTCTGCCTAGTTGAGCTACAGAAGATTATGACATTTGCTGCTAAGAACCCTTAAGATACAATAATTGATACCAGAATTATTTCAAGCAAAGTAGTAGGATTTGGGGTTGTGTATGTGACTTGGTTAGGTTGAAGATAGGAGTGGTCTAGTTGGCAGTAGAGATTGGAATGCTTGTAGCCTATAACACTGAATGGTGCAAGAGTTATTAAATTATGGCCTTTGTTTTTGGGAAAAATCTCTACTAAAGACATAGACCACGCTAGGTGGGTCATGGTGAAGGGTATGAAGAATATAATGACACTGGGATGGGCTGCTACTTCCAACTGAACTGGGGAATATAAAGCTAGAAAAGATAGAGGCAAATTATAAAATATTGACTCAAGTCCTAGCCAAATAATCAGGGAATTTCTATAACCACTCTAAAAAATATCTTCTGTTCCTTTTAGGTATTGGGTATAACAATTCAAACCCAATTCCAGAGACTGGCAGTGAGAAGGGATGATGTAACATCGGCAGAATTCAGAGCTTTGCTACATTTTAAGTAAAAATATGGGTATTGATAGAAACTACCAGCTTTAGAAATTTTAGTATGCATATTCGAGATTATTTAGTTTGACTTTGAATATTCTGAACCCCCAAACTTTACAGAGTATTCTCAGATAGCACTAGCAGCCACTTTTCCCCCTTCACTCCCTCCCCCTCCCCCCGCTGATGAGGCTCTTCCTGCTTTCTTGGAAGACCATGAAATCAGTTGCTTTGCAAGGGAATACCTGTTCTTCTCTATATCCCATCCTGTCATCTGTATAAATACAGCCACTTCTCAGTCTGACCCAAAGGACCAAATATTCAAGTCCAAGGTGATAAATTGTTTCTAATTTAGATTGGCAAAACCTGGAATTAGTTTACTGAAAACTAGACATAAGAGTGGCTTATGTTAAATGAAGCTGAGATGATAAAAATTCCTTAGTTTTGTAGAAGAAAAAATTTAAAGGTTAATAGCATTTAAAAAATGGTATGGGGGTGGAGGGCGCATGGGTGGCTCAATAGTTAAGTGTACAACTCTTGATTTCTTCTCAGGTCATGATCTCATGGTTCATGAGGTTGAGCCCTGTGTTGGGCTCTTGTGCTGACAGCAGGAAGCTTCCTTGGGATTCCCTTTCTCCCTTTCTCTTTGTCCCTCCCTAGTGCTCCCACATGTGTGTGTGCACGTGCTCTCTCTCTCTCTCTAATAAAAACATTGAAAAAACAGATGGCATTATGTTATCAAATGGCAATAGCTCACCTCTGTTTAAACATGTCTGCAAAGATAATGAAAACTTAATTTACTATGACTTTGAGAAATATCATCTAAAGGATGCATTAGCATGTTTGTAAAGCTCTATAGTGAAAAGACTCGTCAACAATGCAAGAGTAGAAGAGTTCTTGTATTATCAGTTGACTAAAGAAAAAAAAATAAGATTTACAGATGATTCAGTCTGATATGTTGGCATGAGCCAAAGGGTACTGTTTCACTTTTCTAGGTTCACTCATGGATAACCTTGGACAACAGTAGATATAGTAATTATTCCATTGGAAAAAAAAACTAAGTGCTAATTGTGATTATCACCTTTCTTTAAGAGACTGTTGTGATATGGATATTCATCACTTCTGTGGGTAAGTGTGTACAATGGTTTGGAGAGACAGAGACATGTAATTCAAGAAAATATTTTAATATTCTTGACAAGAAGATTTTGTTAAGAGATTCGGAGATAGATTTCTTGAAGTTGTCCAGAATGTAAGGATATTTGTTCCTCAGGTGGATGCTTCCCATGATTATCACCACTCTCAACCATCATGTGAAAAAGATAATTATCTCTGTTGGTATTATGCAACCTCTATTCACTGCCACCCTACATTTAATCAGTGGACTCATGAATAAAGGTGGCTATGGTGACAGTGAGTAAAGTTAAGCATAACCTTAAAAACATGGATTTCTCACTAGGCTGATCAGGTAACTGCCATTGCTGAGTACTTTATCTGCTTGCAGCAAAAATTAATGTTACATCACAATAGTCTCATATCCAAAGGCACTAACTGACAAGTCGTGGCAGGTCAATTATAGGAGAAGAGACCTCTTTTTTCATGGGCAAGAAAGTGATTTATTTTCACTAGAAGAGATACTAAATTTTGCACTATGAAAGAATATGGATTTGACTTCCTTGCATGCTTTATGTATTGGCTCCCCCTGTGGATTTACTAGGTGCTCTATTCACAGTTATGGAATTTCCCACAACACTGTTTCTCACCAACAAACCATTTTACAACCTATCAGGGATATTGGTATCTGCTCTTACTGGGATCTGGGGAAGATAAACCTGGAGATACAGGGGTCTAAGAAGGGTTGGAAGAGATAGTGTGGTGTGGGAGAAAAATATTGAGTCCCAGAGCCCAAGAATGTGAGTGTCAAATTTCTACAATTTTCTTAGTCTTTGACACTGGCAAATTACAGAACCACTGTGGGCTTCAACATACCTCTCTGTAAAATACATAAGTAATAAGTCAGGATTGTTGTGAAGGTTAAACAAAATACAAGCATTAATAGGTTTTAGTACATGGAGATAATTTTTTAATAATTTAAAACAGTGCAAGTTAAAAATATTCACCCTTTTAATATTCTAGAAACAGCAGAGATTTTTTTTTCCTATATGGGTCTCATTATTGCTTTTACTGTCCACATATGTTCATCAACCATATATGTTTAAGCACTGTGATTTTTTCCACAAACTGGAGAATAAACACTCCGTAAATTTGGTCCAATATATACATTTCTTTATTCTTACTCTTTTGTTCTACATAATATATATTTGTGGAACTGAAACGTTTCATCATGTTATGAATACCAGTGAAGTTACATCATTAGTACTAATTTATATTTCCTTGCCTTTTTGCTCTAATGGCATAATGCAAGACCTCAGTGCCCCTTCAGGTGTTAGACTCTTCAAACTCAAAAAGTCTAGACAGACATTGCAAATGCTTTTCTTTTTTTGAGTTTCAAGTATCTATTTTGAAACTTTGGTATTAAAAAATTTATTAATTTTGTTCTCTTGCTTTGTGTTCTCTTTTAGATGAGGCATGTAGTTGGAAAACTGGCAAGATAAATGGGGAAACGTGGAAGAGTAAGAAAAAATGGGGAGAAAACACACACACACACACACACCTACTCATAAAATATCTATTAGGCCCCACTATCTGCAGAGAGATGTCAAAACATGGATGTATAAATAGAAATATGTATTCATATACAGCAAGTATTTGCAGTGAGATACCTAGAAATAGACTTTTCAAGATGACTAAATTTAAATGTTTTTAATAGTTTCTATGGGCAAAGAAAGTAAATCACTTTGAAATCTCTTTTGTTATGTTTTGTTTGGAATAGTCACCAGAATAACTATATAGTTGTTCATGTATAGGACAAATATTTTACTCATTGTTCATAGTGAAGCCTCTACATAGATTGAGAACAAGCATAAATTGTTTAACTGGATTATTAACTATTCTTTTTATAAAGGATTTCTCAATTATGAATGCTGAGGCTCTATGTGTGGGGAAGATTTTTGATTCTCTACATGGGTGTTGGAAAGCAGGGCTTTTATCATTCATATGCTGGCAATTTGACAGTGAAGCAGAGGCCTAAAACATGAAGTTGAGGGCCTGTGTGCTCTGTTATTAGCTGTGGGGAACCTTGCATTTAAGCCAGGTAGACAGGTAAGTAACACTATTATTCAAGTCATGGAAGATGAACAATGTGCAGGAAACTCAAGAAAACAGTACTTTAGGGTGGAGTCAACTGATAAAGGTGACAAGAGACTAGTTGAACATAGGGATCCTGTTAGCATCCTTTTAAGGAGTCTCAGAAGTAACAGGAAAACATTTTGATGGAGGCCTTAGGTCCGCCAAACTCATCAGTTTGCTCAAGGCTTTCCTGAATTTAGCACTGAAAATCTCACAACCCAGGAAGAACTTCAGTCCCTGGAAGAGAGGGATGTTTGTTACCCTTATCTCCTGAAGATACTCTGATCTACTTGTTTGGGGCTACCCACTCCTCCACACACACCCGTGATTCTAAGGAGCAGCCAGAGCTGAGGGCTGATGATGTATGGATGAAACTAGATGAGTTGTCTTGCGGCTAGGTTGTGGAGGCCCTTAAACTTTAGGCAAAGGAATCTGTATGTTGTTTTATGGGTATTTTCAAACATTATGTTATTATGTGGTCAACTCAGGAATGATGGATTAGAGGAAAGTTGGAAGAAAGGGAGGTTATTAGAGAATGAGACAACTCAAGTGGGCCTAAATCAGTGTGGTGGTAGGAATGTGAACATCTTCAAAAGGGAAGAGTTAAAGACCTTATACAAAGAATGGGAAACAATGTGTGGACTATCTTTTCCTCTTTTATTCTAAAACAGGTGGGGGAGTGGAACTGGGATAGGTAGGCATCATTATATAATGTCCTCTAACTTCAGGTTATAGGACAGGCAGGTCATTTTAGAGACAGAGTGAGGCTTCTATGATCCTTCATGACATGACCTTTTATTGTAATGCCATAAAAGTGCACAGACCAACACTACCCACCCATGTTCTTCCTTTGCCAAAAACCTGTTGCAAGGTAAGTATTTCCTTTGTATGTGTTTGGGGGGGGGGTGATGACAGCCAACACTATTTGAAAAAAAAACTTCACATGGCTGTGTAGAGAGTAAGGGAGAAACAGCACAGTTTCTGACCCAGAAAATATACTTACATGCTCAGGAAGACAACAACATACACCGTATTCCTCATTCACACACAATTATGCACCCACATACATTCTTACATAGTCATACATACACAAACACACACATGCTCAGACATACACCTCTATGTCTTTTTTCAAAATCAAGCAAGCTGTGAGAAGATTTAAAAGGAAAATAGAGAGATGAAAGAAAAAGTCACCTTTGCTTTGTTGAATTTATAAGAGACCCTCTTGAGAAGGGTATTGATTTATCATCAGGTAAATAGTTTCATCTCCCATGAAATCCTGTAGACCCTATAGCAATTACTGAGGAAACTTATCTAATGGTTCCTTGGAGGTGTCAGGTAGCAAGATATCAACTTCTATGATCAAAAGGGGACACCTAACCCTTTAATAGCTAATCACATTGTGAGACAACTGACTCTCCAGGTTCCCCTGCTAAAGAGAAAATTATCAGTTTAAGCCTTGGGCAGAGACTGTCCTGCCTTTAAGGAAGGAACAAAAGGTTGTAAATAGGGAAGAGAGAAAGATATTTAGCTAAATGGGCCCTGCAAGCAAATCAATGATTCTGGTTTCAGTGCAAAAATGGGAACAGAGAGAATTTATATACACATATAAATATGAATATAGCTATATATAAATATAGATGGATGTATAAATATGTATGTAGATATAAATACAAATATAAATTTGTCTATAAATATAGAAAGAAGATACCAGGTGTAGGTCTGGGCCAAGTTTATCTGTGTTCTGAGGGTAAGGCATGTATTTTATTTGAAGAAATTTGAGAGTGAGTTGTCTTAGGTAAATTATATAACAAGGAAGCTGAAAGGGACTTAAAAGATTATTGTCTGACAGATATAGAAATCAATGTCCACAGAGCTGAGAAATGGTCATAGTAGTCTAACCACTAATAGAATAATCTACCATAAACTGTCTATTCAAGAAAGAGTAGAAGAAAGTCACCCACAAAGCTATACCTAGAAAAACTTCAAAGACTTTAGAAATACTTTTATCGCGTTAAGGTCACCCACTTCTTACCAGTGGTGAATCTTTCTGCCATGGCTTTCCCTAGTAGAGCAGAGTGAGTAATGCCCAGGGGAGCACTTCTCAACATCTAGAATGTCTTTCTTCCTTCCTGCTATCACTCCCTTCTTCCTGGAATTTGGTTTAGAGTCTGTAGCTTGGGAGAAGTTATAAAAACATATTACAGTTATTAAAATATTAAAATACAGTGTTCTGGGAAGGTCACAGCTGTGAGGGAGGGTACTACAATCATACCCTCCTGGCCAGAAGGCTCTAGTTCATCTTCTCCTGGCTTTGTTTTTCATGGTTTTCCTCACCTCCAATATCCCAGTGATTACAAAATCTTGAAGCTCTTCTTCATTTTCCTCTCCTTCTGAGCCAGTTTTTATAAATATAATTGATTGATTCATAGAATCTTTCCTTATAGCATTCTCTCATCTGACTGCCATATCCAAGGTCTCATGGTCATGATTCTTTCAGCACACTCCCTTTCTCTTTCAAATCTGTTATTTCAAAATCAGTGTTCTGATTTTGAAGTGTATCTGTAATCTCAAAGAAGGTTTAATAACTAATGTGCTTAGAACATTAATGAATGCTAATTGTCATATGTTTTCTCTCCCTTATCTGTACCCCTTCTGGGAACTTTCGTACTTCTTATTTTAAGCCAAAGGATTGACCCTTTAAGGATGGAATTTTAGGTAACATTCAATGCTGGTAAAAGATATATTTTCAGGCAAGAGATTTTTAAGAACTTTGTAAATCACACTGCTTTTGATGACATGTACCATGTTAATTTACCTTCCTCAAGTACCTTATAAAAGCAATGCCTAAACCTATCTGCCTTCATATCCACTTCATGGTAGGGAGCAAGAGTGGTAAATATGACTGGTGGACCTTTAGAGCCCTCTCCATTGCAACATGATTATAGCACATTCTCTGTCTGCACCAAGAGCTGGTCTTGTCTCTCTCTTCTTCTCTAAAAAGTGGTAGCAAGGAAGAAGAAAACCAGTGCTGGAGGGAGTGCTCAGGAGAACAAAACAAGTAGGAGAAGGGAGTGGCCCCTGCACATGAGCTCCCCTCACTGAGGTAAAAAGGTGGCTTGTCCACAGTCACACGGTACAAGAGGACAGCCTGAGACTAAGGATATGGAGCTGCTCTCTGTCTGCACCTCCCCTACAATTCTGCACTCTGCTCCACACTATGTTAGTTCTTGGGCAAAATAGAGAAACAGGAGGAATGACCCGTATCTTAAAGGTGATGTGGTTTAGAACTGACTACATAGGAAAGGGTATTCTGTCCCATTTGTCGTTTTTATAAAGTGGTTCACAAGAGTTGAATTCCAGTCAATATGGTCATTGAAAGGAGTCCTGGGCACAGATGACATAGAAAGACATCCAAATGGAATAATTCCTGAGGATACACTCATAGTAATAGTAATGATCATTATAATCACTTTATATATATGTATACATATCTGTGTGTGTGTATACTTTTAATCTTCAGAAAAACCTTGAATAGTGAGTTGAATTATCTGATTTTACAGGCAAAGATCCTGAGGATTAGTGATGTGTACAGGGTCACTCTAAGAATGTTAGAACCAGCATTTGAACCCAAGTCTGTTAATTTCCAAGTCCATGCCTTTGCTTTTCTGTATTTCCTTTCAAACAGATTCTGTGATCACAGGCTGATCCCAAGACAATTTATCAAGTGCAGCTAAAGTTGAGCTAAGCCTCTGCACAGAGAGGAAGGAATAACCTCTGTGCAGATACCACACTAGGAGCTTTTACATGTCTTATTTAATCATCACAGCAACCAAATCAGGGATTTATTATTAACTCCCTTTTATAGATGTAGGTGTGAAGGTCCAAAGAGTTTCCACATTAATTCAAATGGTAAGATGAATACAAGTGAGAGCAAATACTTTGTAAAGGCTAACTATATGCTAGACCTGATGCTAACTTCTTCATATTATCAAACTATGTGAGTGATAAGTTAAAGCATTGTTGTCTGAAGGCCCACATGGAAATGCATGTATTTTATTCATCAGAAAAACATCCTTGCAAATACATCATTAACAGTGATCAGTTTACCAAAATGCTCACCAGAGGAGAGAGCCATATGAGACATAGATGTTTGTTTGAAGGAAAAATAAACTAAGATACAATCATTCCAAGATGAAGAAGAAAGTATTATAAAATTAACAGATGTGATTGCTCATTTTTAAAAAATCAATAAATACTCACATATATTCAATTAGTTGTTCAGTGTATATATTCATAGAAGGCCGTTACTGGTGAATTGAAACTATATAGAGCCTAAAAAGTTCTTTGCTTATGAGGGGCTTCTTCAGGATTATGTTTTCCTGAGGCTTTAAATAACATGAATTCTGTCCCTGGTTTCATCTCATAATGGTGTCAGTACGCTTCCAAAGATAACTCATTGGGGTTTCTAACTGGTCCTTGAATTTATCTAGACAAGTGTTTAATGTTGTAATAAACTCATGGCATACTTGGCAGAAATAAACACACACACAAAACCCCACCCAAAATAGAATACATGCTCTAGTAATAGCAGGAAGCATTGCATATTACATATCTGAGATAATTACATATTATATATCACTAAAAGTCCTGACAAATCCTGCAGTAGAAAAACCAATTCCCCAAACATATTTGATTTTAGGATCCTGTGGGTGGGCCCACTGGAGGAAAATTCCCTAGGGTATTATCAAGGTCTCATGTTCTCAGAGGATTCCAAACTCACTTTGCTCTTTAAGAAGTTACTGTTTTTTTCTCAGGCATCTGATGACTATTCTTACAGGACAGATCTTTGACAAAACATTTAGACCTGCACCTGGCTAAGAATCCATATCTGCTTACCTTTGTTTTTTATAGAGCTCCTGTGTGTCAGTTAGTAAGCTGGTTGTAGGTCTTGGATATTATGTCGTAGGTTCTCTTTACATTTTCTAGGACATTACTACCCCCTCTTTCTAGGACATCTTTTCTACCCCCTCAATTTAATGCCATCTTTAGGATTATTTATGTTCTCTCACTATTTTTCTTCTACTTACTTCCAAGTATTGCATTCAAAGTCTATTATTTTACTGAATAGAATAGTTACAGTGAATTTTATAGTTTTAATATGCATGTCATTTTAAGGATATGAAAGTTAATCAGTACCACATCTTTTGCACTAAACTAAGAAATTTGGATTTCAATCATCTCCATCCTGTTTCATGTGTCATTGTCTAGTCAATAGTTTTTTTTGGTTTACCCATACATTGTTATAATTCCATTGCTCCTCCAGTTTTGGTATTTCAGTTCTTCCTTCAGTGTTTAATTTCCTTCTCAAAACACAATTTGAGAGTTATTTCTCTCAGTATTTTTAAATAGTATTTCATCATCTTATGGCTTCTGTGGTTTGGTGACCTACTATCAGTGTAATTGTAACTGCATTCCAGAAAATTTTGTATGCAGTAGACAGACTTCTAAGATATCTTCCAAGATTTCCAACTGTGATGTATGAATCCCATATAGTCTCCCTTCCCTTCAGTTGGGCAGGTTCTGTGCGTATGATGGGGTAATATCCTGATGATTAGGTTATACTATGTGGCAAAGTTGAAGGGATTTTACAAGTATGATTAAGATATGAAGTGTGTTGATTTTAAGGTAAATTAAAGGGATAATATCCTGTGTGAGACAGATCTAATGAGGTTAAAACTTATAAAAGATGTACTGAGACCTTTCTGAAGAGACAGATACTCTTTTTTTTAGCATTAAAAGAGGCAAAAAGCCACTTATGAACTGTCTATGGTGAGGACAGTCCTGTAGGAGCTGAGGGCTTCTGTCCTACAATTGCATGGAACTGATTTTGGCCAAAAACATGAATGAGCTTGAAAGAGGGCCACCCCAAGATTTCCACGAGAAAAGTGTCTCCCTAACGACTTAATTGCATTCTTCTGGGATCTGACCAAAGGATACAGTTATTCTCTGTCTGGAAATTGGGAACTGTGAGATATTGTCTTAAGCCATTAAGCTCGGGGTCATTTGTTACACAGCAATAAAAAACAAATATGTTTTCTTTCTTCCACCTCTGAAAAACATCTTTTTAAATGATGTTCTGCAGTTTCGTTACCACATGCCTACATGTGTTGTATTTATTTTATTTAAAACATATTGTGTTTCCTGAATCTGATTTTTATTTTCCATAAATTCTGAAAAAGTCTCAGCTATTGTCCTATATAAAATTATAAGATGAATTCATTCTTATTCTTTCCTCTATGAACTTCTCCTTATACTTTCCTTTTGAAAATTAGCCTTTTTACACCTTTCATTAATTTCTCTGTATCTTTTAATATTGTTTACTTTCATCACTCTATCTTTCTGTGACTTATTCTGGGTATGTGCTTTAAATTTAATATCCAGTTTTCTACATCTATCTGTAGCTGTGCTGATGCAATATTTACAGAATCCATTGATATTTTAAAATTTCAAAGACTTTAGTATTTAATTCTAGAAATTCTATTAAGTGTTTTTTTCAAGTATTCTTACCCATCCAAATAGCAGCTTTTCCCCCACATATTTTACTTCTTTCTTTCATTTATTAAATCATTGTAAACCTAATTATCTTATATTTTGTATCTGATAAATTTGAAAAAAAACACTGATTATATAAGTTGACTCAATACAGTTTCTACTTACTCATTTATGGTGATTTATTTATAGGTTTTTAATTCTGTACTTCGAACTCATGTTAGGTGGTATTTACCTCGGAGAATCTTAAGTATTCTGGAATAAATGTGACTTGCTGTTTATCTTTGTTTCAGCCTAGATTGCTTTGGCATCTTTTTATGTGACTACTCAGCATGGTGGATCCTGAATCACAAAGTTGCCTCAGTGAGGTCAAGCCTGAGTTTATAAATTTTCTGGAGAAAATGACTTTATATCCTTTATTTTATTTTTCAAGCTTCCTTTTCCTTCTGTATGTTGAGATCATATTTTTCATTCTAAGCATCAAGGATTCTGGCTTTCTTTCAGAATCCTATTTCTATCTCCCCATTCCACACAAGCCCAATATTTATCTTTGATCAGCCATTTAAACTAACCCTCTTGATTAATGAGATGGGCATATGCTTTTAGGGCAGCCAAAGCCTTACCTTAACTACCCTGGTTTCCATTCTCCTTTAAATGCTGACCCTTGGCAATTTCCCTAGTTTTCCAATTTCTTCATATCAACATTTTAAAGTATGCAAGTTATATTTCTTCAGTCTTTTGCAGGTATTTTTTAGACCAAAATTTTTTTCTAATGATCTTTTTTGTTGGAAACCGCTTTTTAGAAATGTCTTAAAAGTCAATTGGACCAATATATTATAGTGTTTGAATTCTCTTACTCCTGGTAATAGCATCATTTATTGAAATTGGGTGTGCTCCAGGCAGTTTGCTAAGTGTTTTCATGCATTATTTCACTTACTATTATAAAAAACTCAATGATTTTTTAAAAATTTAATGTTCATGGAGAAGAAAAATGAGGCTCTGAGAGGTAGAATGATTTGTACATGTTTACATGCCAAGGAAGCAAATGCAAAAACAGAATGAAAATTAATGTATTTTTTAATTTTCACAGCCCATTGTTTTACTGCATGGTATTTTTTTCCCTACTGCTTTAGTACCAAATGTTTACTCAGCTTGTTCTTAATTGCCAACAAAAATGACTGGTTTCCTGTTTTTTTGTTTTGTTTTGTTTTCAGATAGGTCATTCCATGTGGACGGTAACTAATTCAGTATTAAGTTACTATTAGTGATTCTTCTTTCCTCATCTACTGGTGAGTTAAAATAAATCTTCAAGTTTTGGTTTTAGCTTGAATCTCTGAGTTCACACTAGGTCATCAGTACTTTAATACGGATTCAGGCCCACTGAACTTTTTATTCTTTCTATCCTTCCTCACATAAAACTTTTTTTTTTTCATTTTTTTGATCATCCTTTCTGGCCATTCCACTCTGAATCAGTCCTAGTTAATACCACTTGAAAAAAAAATGTGTCATCAAGAACTGAATTCCCTAGGTATGAGATGAACAGTGATGTGTGGATTTGACTGACATTTCTTGAATCTAAATTCCTTTAATCACCATGTGTTAGAACTCTTTTAGAAAATCACATTTGCCACTTTTTATTTTCCCTTTCTCTACATTTGGTCTGTACCTCTAAGTTTTTCCCATTGGAGCCAGCTCATATTTCAAAGTTCACCAATAAGTTACATGTCTTACAGCTAGACACTATCTGTGCCTTATTGACACATTTTAACATTTTGGTGGGTAAATGGCAAGACAAGCTTTGAATGAATGTCGTGCTAAAATTATGATTTATTCTATAATGCAAAGTTGTGGCTTAGTCTGTCATTTCTTCATGTTGAGGTAGATCCAGACCATCTTTTGAGTCAAAGCTTGTCTCTGAGTGTTGGCGAAGTAGATGTCAAAGATGATTCCTAACGTTTCTTGCTAATTCAGTGGGTGGGTGATAGTGATAGCTGATCTCAGTGTAATGTAACTATATATTGTGAGATATTTGGATTGAGATTATAATTCCGAAATTCAGGAGATATGTGAACTAGATTTGTAGACTTGGAAGATTTCAGTATATAAGAAACATATTCATATCCTATTGCTACTGTAACAAATCACCAAAAACTTGGTGGATTAAAACAATATGAATTTACATCTTATAGTTCTAGAAGTCAGAAGTTTGAGATCATTTCACTGGGCTAACATCAAGTTATTAGCAGGCCTGCATCTTTCCTGGAGGCTCTGTAGGATAACCAATTTCCTTCCCTTTTCCAGCTTCTAGTGGCTGCCTACATTCCTCAGCTTGTGGCCCCTTTCATCATCTTCAAAGCCAGAAGCATGGCTTCTACTCTTCTTTCCAATCACTGATTCTGTCCTTATATTTTTCTTCTCTCTGACCCTCCTGCCTCCCACGAGGCTCTTGTGATTACATTGGGCCTGATATTGCAGATATCAGATAATGTAGGATATTGTCCCCATTTCAAGATCTTCCACTCATATCTGAAAATTCCCTTTGCTCCATAAGGTAACATATGAACAGGTTCTGCGGATTAGGATGTGGCCATCTATAGAAGGCCATTATTCCTTCCCACAGGGGGAAATTGAAACTATAGAACTTTAATAGTGTACAACAAGTGTGTGTAGACTAATAATAACAGATGAAGGAGACGATGACTTGAGAAACATTGATCTTGAATGAGCAACAGAAGAAAAAAGGCCTTAACTAGAGAATTCGAAGAAAGAGGACTAAGGAAAGTTGGAGGGAACCATGAAGTCAGGGCATAACTAGAAGGTCAAACCAAGGCATAACCAAGGCCAAAGAAGGAGAGTTTTTGAGAAAGAAATGTAGACATGAGTGTGGTTCTTTAAAGACGTCAAAAAAGAGTAGTTTCTTTTGTTTGACTAATTTGTCTATTAAATTTCCTGAGAGTTCATGAAAAAAAGAATTAATTTCAAAAATCTGCCAAAGAAGGCAAAAATCACAGGGGCGCCTGGGTAGCTCAGCTGGTTAAGCGTCCAACTTTGGTTCAGTTCATGATCTCGTGGTTCATGGGCTTGAACCCACGTCAGGCTCTGTGCTGACAGCTGAGCCTGGAGCCTGCTTTGGATTCTGTGTCTCCCTCTCTCTCTGCCGCTTCCCCCACTCATGTTCTGTCTCTGTCTCTCAAGAATAAACATTAAAAAAAAATTAGAAGGCAAAAATCACAGATAACATATTTTCAAACAATTTCCTTGAAAAAATTAAAAATTTAGAAAGTTCTGACATTTACAGACTTACAACTTAGCAACCTAAACATCTGAACTATTCAGTATGGCTCATCCCCTCAAGCAGCATGTTGTAACAGAAAGGCTTTGGTTTTAACAGGCATTCTTGTTGAAACCACAGCTCCATCACAAAATAGCTGGGTGTCTTGAGCAATATACTTAACCTTTTAAATACTTACTCAGTTTTCTTTCCTGTTCATTGGGATAATGACATTTAATTTGCAGGGTATTTGTTAATATTCAAATGAGAACAATATAAAGTGCCTGGTACACAGTAACACTTCAATAAATGATACTATTATGATTACTACTTTGGAAGTCCTTTCTAAAAATACATATAGAAAGCACCACAAATAGCAATTATTATAATTTCTCAAGTTGTTCTGGATTTCAAACCAGAAGTGAGACTAACAAATATGGGCAGGCTTTTTTTTTTTTTTTTTAATATATGAAATTTATTGTCAAATTGGTTTCCATACAACACTCAGTGCTCATCCCAAAAGATGCCCTCTTCAATGTAATATGGGCAGGCTTTAATACGTTTTAATTCAGGCCAATATTTTGTCTCCCAATTAATACACACTCCCTTTGGGAATGGGATGCCATTTTTAAGTCCCTGATCTACATCTAGCCACCACTCACTAAAAACTATCAGTCTGAGAATCTATCTTTGCACTTCCATTCCTCACTGCTTCCCTCAGTGAGTGATTTTCTGGCCACAGTGGGGGAAATTCCCGATTTTTTTTTTAATTCATGCTTCTAGACTTTTCTTTCTCCAATCAGGACACTCACCTCATCTTTCTGCCTTTGAGATTCCATTTGGCCTTCATAGACAAGCTCAAATGTTCTTCCTCCATAAAGGTTTTCCATGGTCCCTATGCAGAACTGAATAGTTCTTCCTAAGTACTTAACACAATACCCAGCTGCACCTCTTTTGACACCAACCTCTTTTGGCCTTGGATTTAAGCTGATGGTTTCTATGTATTACTTGTCTCCACAATATTTAGGATTTCTCTGGTCAAAACTAGCTTTTCCAGCAGATCATCTTTCCCCAAGCCTCGCAGAGCAATAGCTATATGGTAGGAACTCAGTAGTGGTCCATTTCCTGATAACTACTGTTTGGCAACTACTTGTTAAAGTAGTATCTTCTTCTATCAGTAAAGAGAGTTGATAGGAGGGCAATAAGAGGCAAGAACTGTTCTTGTTCAGCTTTAAAACAAGGAAGCTTAGTAACCTGGATGGTTAATTCATCAGGATGATAATCAGAATGGTCTGTATACACAGATGCATTTTGCAACGGCAGAAATAGATCTGTCGTTTCACTCTGTTTTCTCTAAGACGCCAGTGGCATTGAAGAAAGCAGGTGAAACTAATTTAATGTTCTATTTAAATCTTTCAGGTATTTTTATTTGCCCAAAGCAAAATATCTCATTCAATAAAGGCATGTCAGGCCTTCAAATAGATGATAGCCAGGTGAGAAGTTTGCCTGCATAGATAATGAGGCTTAAAGTTCTCAGTTTGCTGCTGTAGATTAGCACTGGTTTCAAGGATTGGGAGGGAGAAAGGACTGGATTTAGAATCAGTAATAACATTCAGCTATCCCCTTGCCCTGACACCTCTGGATCACAGAGCTCCTTGCAAATGAGTTTTCTCATTACATATTTTTTTGTTTGCATCTGAATGAGATGAATCTGAAGTCTGGGCAAACTCAGAATCACAGAGGCTGATTCCAGAATATGCACAACACACAGTTTTGACTAGAGACCTGATAGATTTGCAAGTGAAATATTCTTTGGCCTTATTCAAGAAGTGATTTTCATGAGATATTGTGCTCACTTATGTAGGAAACAGAACCTTTTTAGTTCAGCAAAATGCTTTGGTTTGTCAGATTCCTATGACCCAAAGGCATTTGCTCACAGGAATTAGGGGAAACATAGTCTGATGATTATTTAGTTCTCATTTACACAGAGGTCAACAAATTGAGATCTAATAGCCTAATAACAATTTGCGCCTGAGCACGTCTGGTCTGAGGCCAATGCTAGAGGAGAAGTATTGCATTTCTGAAATAGACCAAAGGCAGGAAAAGAGAGAAGAGATCCCAATACTTGGTAAATATGGTATAATGCAGAAGGATTCTAAATTTTGGAACACAATTAAAGAACAAAACTAAGGTGTTACTGACTCATTCTTATTGGGTGTTGCCACCAGAAATATAGCTAATTTGATTAATTTAAATGCAGGGATCCAGATTAGAAAGTAGGACAGAAAGGGGAAAGGCACAATTCTATCAGTTTCCTGCAGAAATGAGTACAAAGTCTTTATGTTGGCATCATAATCTCACTCTGGCTACCCTGGCAAGTTTATCTACAACTTCGTGCCTTCATCACATTTATTCTCCATACAAAATAGGTCATTCATTTCTGTGCCTTTCACACATGTTCACATCTCCTTAGGCCTCAAGTACAGTCCTTGCAGAATATCTAAAAGTTTCTGAATAGGTTTTTTTGTTTTAATTTTTGTTTATTTTTGAGAGGGGGTGGGAGGAGGACAGACAGAGAGGGAGACAGAGAATCCCAAGCTGGCTCCGCACTATCAGCACAGAGCCCGATGTGAGGCTCAAATCCATGAGTTGTGAGATGATCCAAACCTAAGAGTCAGATGCTTAACTGGCTGAGCCACCCAGAAAACCCCTGAATAGGTTTTAAACCTCTCAGTTGGCAATCCTGGTAGAATTTGGCAAGAAACACTTGGAACTAAGGAAGTAAAGGTACATAAAAAGGTTTGGACTAAAGTTGTAGATTTATTAATATAAGAGTCAGAGTAAAAGCAATACATGAAAGAGTTCAATCAAGAAGAGAATATAGTAAGAGGAGAAAAAGCTATCTCTTTCAACAGAAAGGAATGTCTTTCAACAGAAAGGAAAATTAAGGCAGGGGAAAGAGCAGTCTGAAGGAAAGTAAGCATAGGGAGAAGGTTTTAAAAGATGGGTAATCATTTGTGTTAAATACAATAGAAAAATCAAGGAAGATTGAGACTGAGGAAATTTCTGCTAAACTGGAAAAATTGGAAATTAAATCTTATATCAGAAGTTTGTTACTGAGGTGGGGATAGGATCAGATTCACATAAAGTGAATGGAGGAGGGAATGAGAAGGAAGCAGTGGAGGAAGCTGAGAAGAGAACTCTTAAGAATTTTAGTGTTTGCAAAAAGGAAACAGAGGGGACAGTAGCTTGAAGCTGGTCTGGGATTCATACCATGTCTTTGGTAAAATTTCTCAATAACACACTCGTCATAAAAGGTTTTCCTTTCAGTAAGGAACTATGTAATGGGCACAGTACCTCCTTAAAGCATTTTGAGGTAGGGAAGCATCCATTCATGAAATACATGTGGGTGAAGCAGCCATAAGGTTCTTCTTTTAATTCCTCTGGAGTAGTACTATGCCTACTGGTCTTTGCTCTAAGTAATAAAACACCAAATTAGTTTTTTTGCGGGGGGGGCAGTTTGATCTTCCTAAGAATTAAAATTGCCAAGTTATTCTGAGTGATCCTTAATCTCTTTTGGTCTTTGATTTCTATTACTTGTTATAAATACAATGCATTAGTTGTCTGCCTTTCTCTTTCCATCCTTTGCTCCACATCCAACCCTCAACCCTAGTCTTCCAGTTCCTCCCCACCAGTCTTCATTGAATCAATGGACCAAAAGCCAGTCAGACTAACTTCCTTCTTTCCTTGCACTACTCCCCACTTGCTGTCTTTAGGCTATTCTTTCACAAGGACCCTCTGAAACCCCTACTGTGCCCCAAGCACAGACCCCATTTCTTCTACTTTTGCATCTCCCTAGGCAAAAGTGGAGGGCTCCTCTGGGGCCCTCTTCCTAGGTTATCTCTTCATACATAAACCAAACCCAAATTTGCTTTGGTGCCAGAAAAACGGAGATCTCTGTTTGATCTATCAATGCAAACTGTACTGTAAACAAGTTTATTTACAAGGTAGGGGCAAGGAGAAGTATACATTTCAAAAGTCTGATGACTTTAGCACCAAATTAGGAGAAGCTCTACCATCCAAAAATTGGTTACCCTTCATTGTTAGAGTATCTGAGGCAGGCACTCATGGCTCCCAAGAATTCCCAAGCTGGGTTAATGGGGTCATACTATGAATCCCTCACTACAAAATAACTGAGTACAATGAAATCTCATTAGGATTAAGAACATTTCAGGGATCCTCAATATTTTGAGTTTTGTTTTCTGAAATTGGATTTTATCTCAGTTTCAGTTCGTCTAAATTTTACATTCTGTACATGTGATATTTGTACCATTGACTATTCAATGGAAGTTTAACATTATATGTCTTTCTCTACACTGTGGTGCATTTACCTTGTGGTTTTTTCATACATAAAATGTAGTAAAAAGACTATTTTTAAGACTAAAAAAACATTTTATTTTCAAGGCATTCTTAAAAAAAAATGTTTATGTATTTACTGAGAGAGAGAGAGAGAGTATACATGTGCAAGTAGGGGAGGGGCAAAGAGAGATGGAGACTCCCAAGCAGGCTCCAAGCTATCAGCCAGGCTCCATTTCAAGAACCTGAGATCATGACCTGAGCCAAAATCAAGAGTTAGACACAACTGAGCCATCCATGTGTCCCTCCATTCAAAGCATTCTTTTTTTTTTTTTTTAATTTTTTTTTCAACGTTTTTTATTTATTTTTGGGACAGAGAGAGACAGAGCATGAACGGGGGAGGGGCAGAGAGAGAGGGAGACACAGAGTCGGAAACAGGCTCCAGGCTCCGAGCCATCAGCCCCGAGCCTGACGCGGGGCTCGAACTCACGGACCGCGAGATCGTGACCTGGCTGAAGTCGGACGCTTAACCGACTGCGCCACCCAGGCGCCCCTCCATTCAAAGCATTCTTAAAGACTATGTGCACCTTATACATGGTTGTGCCCTGAGAAAGATCTGAAATCTGGGAAAATAACTAAATCTCGGTGGCTTCTATATTTGACATTTGAAAATCAGGATACCAATTATTGCTTTTTAAATGTATGTTGTAAAAATTTCCAGAAATTTATAAAATACTGATACTATATGCCTGGCATAGACATACATATTTAAATGAATGCTCTTAATATTCTGTAAGAAGTATATGATGAGGTAAATACAGTTTTGCTCATTTATTTTATAAATGGGGAAAATTCTGAGATATTAACTAGTACTCTCAAATTCACTTAACCAGTTAGAGAGAAGTTAGGATTCAGGATTCAAAGCTATATTATAAAGTTAATATCCATGTTTCTCAATCAAATCTGAACATTTGTTTCCTAAAAAATTCTTCTATGTACAATCAAGAAACCTAATAATATTGCTGCTTGATTTGACTGGACATGTTAGTCAAAATAAATGCATGTATAATTATGAACGGAGTTCAAAATCAATGAAGAAATCTTTAACAAATGAAAAGGTTCCCAGGGGTTTTCTGGGCATAATTCTCTTTAGATTTCCTGTGTGTTGCTTGCTGAAATGAACATAAGAAGATCTAAATGAAATGTACTAACATCAATCTCACTGTAAACATATTTCACTACCTAATTCCTGTTTCTTATTAAAATGTTCCAGTCTTCCTTCTTTCTCCCCAAGGTGGGTATGTTGAGGGCTGGCATATGTTAATCAACCAATCGGGCCTCATTCCCTAATTAAATACTCTCAGGTATATACAGAGATATAATTAGTAAGCATTTATTCATGTATTTGAAAGTACCATGTGAAAAAGAATTATCACTATTCTCACTATAGTAATTAAATTCTACTTTTACTGGGGACAGAGAAGATAGAAGGCAAGGATATAAAGATAATGAGGATGAATGGAAAGGAAAACTATTCTAACATAAAACCTATTATTTCTCTTAGGCAGAAGAGGTGGTGAAGTGTACTGGTTAAGACCTAAGTTTGAATGTAGGCTCAGCAACTTACCGGCAATATGTTTTTGTTTCCAGAGAAAGAGAGAGAGAGAGAGAGAGCGCGCACATGTACATGAGTGGGGAAGAGGGGCAAAAGGAGAGAGAGAGAGAATCCCAAGCAGGCTTCCATACTCAGCTCAGCATGGAGCTCCACATGGGGCTTGATCCTTTGACCCTGGGATCATGGCCTGAGACAAAATCAAGAGTTGGAAGCTCAACCAACTGAGCCACCCAGGCATCCCCCAACAGTGTGTTTTTGACAGAATACTTAACTGTTCTGTGAATTATTTTCCTCATCCATCAAGTAACATTTTATGACTCTTAAATGTAAAAGAGTTGTAATAACCCCTGGCATATGGAAAACCCTAGATACATTATCTATTGTTATTAACATTTTATTTTCAGCATTATTCTGATGATCTTGGTCTTGATTTTTTCTAATAGATAGCCAAAGCATATACTGGCATCCAGAAAAAAAAATATTTTTAACTCTAATACCAATATAAGGCTCTTTGAAGTATAAATTGAAGGAGATAATATTAAAATTTTCTCAGAAGAGTTCTTTTGTTGTAAACTATTTACTCATTTATTTGTATTTATTCAACATCGATTGCCTGTTACATGCCCATTGTTCTGTACTATGAGATGACAGCCATCAATTGATTCTCTCCCTATATGTGCATGTCACTCCTCACATCAAGAAATGGAGTCTATGTTCCCTCTCTTTGAATCTGACTGAAATGCTTTCGCAAATAAAATGCATCAGAAATATTGTGCCAATTTCTCTTAGCCTTTACAGTAACTGCCAGCTTCTGCTTCCTCTCTTTTGGGAGCCAGTTTCCACCTAAGAATGTTCAGCTAAGCTGAGACTCAATGTACTCTGAGAAAGCCCAAAGCAGACACGTAGAGAAGCTATACGAGGAAGAGAGAGATGCTCATCCAGTTCCTAGTGGTTCTAACCAGCCCCAACATGTGAATGAAGAGGCAGTCCTATGTGGCTAATCCTTCAGGTGCCTAAAACTGCCCAATTAAGTGTGAAGACTACATTACAGCTAGGAGGAGAGATGAGATGAAATCTATGGACAACAGAAGGGTGTTCATATTAGATTTCACATCTGGTTCTCATGAAGGCAGATCCAGACACTCAAATTCATCAATATATCCAGAGATTAATAGTCTGCATAAATCAGAATGCCCATTTACTAATATATTATACCAAGTAAACTGGAATATTCTAGCCATCACATTCATCATCTGTTCCCACAAGCTACATGAATGGCCAATTTATGATCATAACATTACATGGTGAGCATAGAACCCAACAGAAGGAGGTAGCCCTATGCTCTTAAAGGCAGGAATCACAAAACCAGGATAATCTGAGCCTCCTAAGTAGGATAAGTCTGATAAGGAGGGGGAGAATATGCATATCAACTTCTATGAAAACCTTCTCTGTTTCCGCACAGTGCTGGATATGCATTGAAAAAAGTCAAGCCATCTGATCTCTTTCTCAAAAGGCTTTATACTGCCCTCTACCTTTAGTTAACAGGCTCTTTCCAGACAGGGTGTTCAATAATTAATAATGATTGGGTGACTCTTCCCATTTGCTATGTATGACTGGATTAGAATGATTGATCCAAATATGTTCTCTCGAAACAAAACCAAGAACACCGGTATGGCTCTGTATGCTCCTAAAATCCCCCAGTTTGATTTCTGGCTAGTCCTTAGGGTGACATTTCAACAATTTTTGTTAAGCACATTTAAACTCTAATTTTACTATCATTTACCATGTTATCTTGAATGCATGTTGTATAATACAAGTTTTTATGCATTCCCCCAGGTTTCTTTATTTGCTTGCCTTAAGGTTGCCTAAAATGTGGCTTTCCAGCCTGGATACTGATCTACCCTAGTAATCCACATGTTTTCTTGGGCCCCTTCACTTTTTTCCCATGGATGGCTTCACTTTTTCTCAGACATGTTCATGACCCAGCATTCTATTCTAAGGTTTTTGTCACTTCTCTATTCATACATGCATTTTCAGAAATTTCACCCATCACAGTAACATCTGGGTTAACAACTTTTGTGTAAAATTCTTTCAGGTTTATTTGTCCATCGTTTATCTCTCCCCCAATTCCAACCCTGCCAGGTTACTTTATTGGAGATTTTACCCGCATCTTAAAATCAATATGCCAAATATGGAATGCCCCCCAGTTTCCCAAACATCCCCACAAAGCTTTCCCTTGACTTATTTTCCAAATAATAGAACAGCTTTCTTTGGTGAACTTTTTCTCTCTACTTATTAACATGCGAGTTATAATACAAGTCTAGACTTCATCTCTGCATTGTTCTCATCACTCTCTTCCACTTTCATCAGCAGCATCAAAGTTAGGACACATGTACTTCTCTCCTAGGACTTCTGTAACAGATATTTAACTTTTCTCTCTGCCTCTTGCTTTTTCAAACTCCAAATGAGTCCATGAAAACCTACAGAGAGCTCTTCTTAGCCACTCTCCAATTATTCACTGCTTAAAATCCACCAGGGCTCTTCTTGGTTTACCAAGTGAAACTCACATTTTCAATTTGACTTTCCAGGCCTTCCATAAACATTTAATCTCATTACTCCCATATGTGTACCCTGTGTTCTGAGAAAATTGGAATCTGGTGGTGTTATTAACTACATCACATATATTTTTTTTTCCCATTCTGTGTCTTTGCTTCTCTCTCCACCTACAAAGCTCCCTGCCTCCATCTTCCTGTCTTAAAAAAAAAAAAAAAGTAATATACACCTTTGAGCACACTGCAAATACAGGCTCTTTCACAAAAATTTTCATTATCCTTCCTACTCTTTTCTGAATATTTGTAGCAATTTGTCTCTCTTATAATATTACTTGCAACTTCAGTCACTTATGCACCAGATTACCCAATCTTTCCCACCAGGCTCTAGGGTCCTTGAAGAAAATAGCTGTGCCTTTTTCAATTTTATAGTCTTAATGACTTGCACAGTGCCTGGCACATTGTAGACGCTTCAGGAGCATCTTTAAGTTTAACTTGGAATAGACCAGAGTTAAGTGGCCCACATGGGGATCAAGTCCATGACCTTAGTCTCATTATCACTGAAGCCTGGCTAGAAGAAAAATATGAAAAGTGGCAAATATTCTTGTTATATTTAAGCTTTAATTAAAGTACATTTAATTCTCAAGACAAGTTCCAGTTTAGTGACCCTGAAGAAGAATAGAGAATGTCTTCTATTCATTAACTGAGCAGGGATTAATGCAAGTTCCTCCAGGAATTTCCATTTTAAAACAGTCAATATTTGCCCAAACTGAAAACAGAGATAAGTGCCTAAAGATAGAGACATGGGGAGTCATGAAGTTTTTTGAAGTTAAATGCATTTGGTTAGGGAGAAAAAGTTACATGATTATGATTCTAAAAGAATATATATATATATATATATATATATATATATACACATACATTTATGTTTATAAATATTTATATAAAATAAAAATATGTATGAATATATTTAAACATATTAATATATATTAAAATATGTATATTATTTAGGCATATATACTGGATATAAGTGGAGGAAAACACTAACACATACATATATATATATGCAAATTTTTATTCCTTACTATAGTTTGTAGTCTGCATGCTGTTCACTGTTTATAACATGTTCCTGTTTGCCTTTCTGCTGTAGAGCTTCTATTCCTTTATACATGGATTATTATCCAATTCCATCTATGACAATCTAGGTCAAGGGTCAGCAACATTTTTCTCCAAAAGGCTAGATACTAAGTATTTTAGCCCAGGAAGCCACATATTATCTCCGTCAAAATTACTCAACTCTGTCATTATAGTGGGAAAGCAGCCATAGGCACTACATAGATGGATGGGTGTGACTGTACTCACAGCTGTATAAAACACAAAACAGGCTAGAATTGGCTCTTTGCTGATCTACATTATTTGCAGACTCCAAAGCTTTCTCCATCCAGTAATTCTTCCATATTTGTCTCTATCTTACTTGAGTTCCTCATTGATTTTTCATTCCATTGGCAGTGGTGTCGTTTCTTTGATACTAAAACTGAAAGAGGCAGGAGGGATTGAAGATGAAAAATGATGACAAAAATGGGATGTTTGATTCAGGGCAAAATGACAAGAGAATTGGAATAGTTAGGAAGGGGGCTGCACCTACCAAATAAAATCTTCCTCTAATTCTTTCTTTGGGATGCAGGGAGACTTGGGTCAAACCCAGGTGCTTTCTAACACAAGGCAACTTTCTTATTCACTATGGACAAAATAACTGACATAAAAAGAAATAAGCAAAAGAGCCAGTTCAATGTCTCCTGAACCTCCAGTATCAGGAGAAAAGTAAATCTGAACAACAAGCAAGTCAGCTGAGAAAGAGGTCCTAACTTGTAACTCCCTTCTCATTTTTGTGAACTTGGTGCTCTGAGTTGGTTTGACCTTCAGGGACACCAGTAAGGTAGAACAAGCAATGCAGGAAGAAGAGAAGACTGCCTAGACTGCTCAGAATCACAAGGAGACTGAATCTAAGTCTTCTGGGTCAAGATTCCTGTTGTAAGGGATTTTCTTCCCAAGAGCTATGCCAGAATAGACCAGGCAAAACAAGGTTGCTATGCAGACTATATGCCTCATCAGTGAACACTTACCAAGCTCAAAGTCAGCAGTACCAAAACTTCCATGAATCAAGCATCTGATACCCATTTAACATTTAATAACCTTTAAACCTTGCATTTTATTATTAATTTTATTTAATGTATTGTCAAATTGGTTTCCATATAACACCCAGTGCTCATCCCAACAAGTGCCCTCCTCCATGCCTATCACCCACTTTCCCCTCTCCCCAATCCCCCATCAGCCCTTAGTTGGGTCTCAGTCCTTAAGGGTCTATTATGGTTTGCCTCCCTCCCTCTCTGTAACTTTTTTTTCCCCTTCTTCTCCCTCATGGTCTTCTAATTTTGCTCACTATGACAATCTTTTCTTTTTTAATTTGTGGAATAAACTCATACTAAATTCCTATCTTTCTATTCAGAATTCCTTCCAGGTGGAGCTAACTGGGAAATATTAGGCCTTAGCAACTATTTAATTTGTATTTGGCATGTGTGGATTTTTAAAAAATTAAATATAAAAAATTATAATATATATATGATATATTATATATATATATGTATATATAACTTATTGTCAAGTTGTTTTCCATATAATACCCAGTGCTCATCCCAATAGGTACCCTACTCAATACCCATCACCCACTTTCCCCTCTCCCCCAACCCCTATCAACCCTCAGTTTGTTCTCAGTATTTAAGAGTCTCTTATGGCTTGCCTCCTTCCCCCTCTGTAACTTTTTTCCACCCCCCCTTCCCCTCTCTCCCTGGTCTTCTATTAAGTTTCTCAGGATCCACATAAGAGTGAAAACATATGGTATCTGTCTTTTTATGCCTTATTTAACTTAGCATAATACTCTCCAGTTCCATCCACGTTGCTACACATGGCCAGATTTCATTCTTTCTCATTGCCAAATAGTATTCCATTGTATATACAAACCGCATCTTCTTTATCCATTTGCCAGTTGATGGACATTTAGGCTCTTTCCATAATTTGGCTATTGTTGAAAATGCTGCTATAAACATTGGGGTGCAAGTGCCCCTATGCATCAACACTCCTGTATCCCTTGAGTAAACTCCTAGCAGTGCTATTGCTGGGTCATAGGGTAGATATATTTTTAATTTCTTGGTGAACTTCCACATTGTTTTCCAGAGTGGCTGTACCAGTTTGCATTCCCACCAACAGTGCAAGAGGGTTCCAGTTTCTCCACATCCTCGCCAGCATCTATAGTCTCCTGATTTGTTCATTTTAGCCACTCTGACTGGCGTGAGGTGGTATCTCAGTGCGGTTTTGATTTGTATTTCCCTGATGAGGAGTGACGTTTTATATAAATTAAAGCTTTGAATAAAAACTTAAATTCTTGTTGATAAAATTTCTCCTAAATTCTTGGTTACTTCCACTGTTGTGGTTCAAAGAATGAACATTTCAAGTTCTGTGTATTGTCAATTCCCACTTTGTTTCCTTCCTCACAAGGTCTTTCTCTTAAGATCCCAATTGCTAGCACAGTTTTTCCTAAATTTAACAATTTAAGTATTGTATTTGATGTTGGAACCCTTTTTCCATACACCAAATTCCTTTGTGCATCAGCATTTATCACTTTTGGTGGAAGTTAACTGCTGACCACACTTATTTCTCTTTCTTCCTGGGTATAGAGGTAGATTCTATTTCCTAGTCATTCTCCCTGTTTAGTGCAACTATATGACAGAAGCCAATGAAATGTCAGGAGAATGGTGGGTTTCCCTTTCAGACATGGCCTATGAAGACCTCCCATATCATCCTTATTCTTTCGTGCCCACTGGCTAGAAGTTAAGGACTCAGATGCCAGAAAGATGGTGGGACCATGATATGGAAGTAACTTGGGTCCCTATATCACCACATGCAAGGTTCATTTTTGTGAACGTGCTACTCTGAGTTGGTTCAACCCTTGCAGACACTGGCAGAGCAAAGAGAAAGAAACTCAATTTTATTTATGATTTGTTAAGATTTCTAGGGATTTATCTGTTAAAGCAGATGGCATTACCATAATTTATATACCACTTTAACGCTAATACTCATTACTCTCCATGATGCTTTGTATTATTTCATTGTTCCCTCTTCCATAAGCCTCTTCTTTTCATAGTTGGAGCCACTTGACCTCAATTGAGAGGGGCATTGAAATACAAAACATTGAAATATTGCAATCACTCTCATTCCATGTAATTTTGACAACAAACCTATAATGCAGTTACTGTTTATCCTTACTCTACAGATGAAGACAAGGAGGATCAAAAAGTTAAGTGGTTTTTCAAAATCACACAGCTAATGAATGAAAGACCAGTATTCAAATATAATCTGGTCTAGTGCCAAAGCTCAGGCTTTTTACAACATGTGCCATTTTTTTTTTTAAATCATGTCCTAGAACCTCTAAATGTTATCACAATTCCAACAATCTCCTTCTCAACCTACAATGAACATGAAGCTTCTGGGGGACCACTTATAGTCTATGGTGTCAGTAAGGCATTTAAGGATTAAAGGATTATAGGAGGGCTAAGAAAAAATATTTCCCTAAACTTAATAATTACCTCCCTTGGACAAAGTCCAGGAAGTCTGGTTATGTTTCTTTCTGCCCTCCACAGGGCTTGTTGGGATCCCACCAAGGCACCGAGGCCAATGAGAACATTGTAAAACTTTTAAACTCAAAAAGAAAAACTCAGGAAAAAACTCTACTGATTTAAAAATAAGTTGTTAAATATCCTTCTTAAATGTGAGAACTCCCTAAATCATGAGTTTCAGGGGGTGAAGTGACACTTGACATTGTAATTGGCATTAACATTATATTTACAGATAAGAAAAGAGTAACACCTCTTTTTGTAGAATGACTCTATGCCCAATCTAGCACCTTTCTTGTGAGTCTCATCATTGTGCTCAGCTTCCATTTGCCTTGTGATGCTCAGTGAAGAAGCTGTTATTCCTTTTGCAGTGAAAGAGAGCTAAATCACTGAATGTCAGCTAAACTAATGATAAATGAATAGCTTTATTCATTTAAAATGAATAAATGAGGAATAGTTCTAAGATTTGGGCATTTATTAAGTTTCTACTATGTACCAGCTATAATAAATATGATAAACATTATTTTATACTAACTTGACCTTTATTTAAATATGTACTGATATCTGACTGTTTACAAATTACTATTCTCAGTGCATGCTGGTGTGCAGTAGTAAGCTAGATGGATAATGTTCTTACTTTGAAGGTGCCTATAACAACCCTTTGAACAAAAAGTATGTTAACCATTCTACTAAGATGATTACTGAGGCTTATAACAGTTAAAAACCTAATCCAAGGCTCACATAGCTCAATTTCAATGTGCAATAATTCAAACTCATGATCATTTGATGTAAAGTCAGTAATAAGCCTGTTACAATGTGGCTAGGGGCAAAATATGAGGAAAAAATTCTAATCTTGTAGACATAATCTGATTAATAAAACAGTACTTATGTTTTTTTTTTAAGACATAACATTATAACTTAGGGAAAAATGTACTTGTCCAATAATAATGCATACTTTAGTAGTTTTGTGGTGAAGTATAAGAAAAAGGGGGTCAGGAAGGCTTTCATGGAGAATTCCATTGGGCATAATATACCTACATAGAGAAAAATGTCCAGGGGAGAAAAAAAAAAACACAGAAAGGGGGAAATTTATGTTTGGATCATAAGAAATTAAGCATAAATAATGCAGCTGGTTTAAAAAAAATGAGATATGGGTAGGATCTATCAGAATATCATATTGAAAGCCAGGAGAGGAATTTGTATTTTTTAGGAGAGTATTTGGAAGTGAGTACATGGATGATTGTCCAAGTATATTTTAAAAAGTCTTCAGGAGGGAGAGGCCAAGATATCAACAGAGGAGGCTCCTCAACATTCCTCCTCCCACAGATCCACCACACATACAGCTACACATAGAGCAATTCTCTCTGAACGAAATCCAGCAACTAGCTGAGTTTCTTATCCTATACACTGTATAAGAAAAAAACCCAGACTGAAATGAGAGAAAAGCCTGACATCCTCTCCATAAACTCTGACACAGTTCCATACAATTGAGAGGCAATCTCCAACTCCAGGCTTCCCCCCCGAGGGGAGAAGAGTTTGCATCACTCATATAGTGCCTCAACTTTTTAGTCTCTCACCCAAAGGATGGGCCTCCAAAACACCTAGTTCTGAAAGTCAAAAGGGCTTGTTTCCATGATACCCACAGGATTATAGCAAACTTAACAAGCATGTGAATGATCACTTATTGTGGCTCTACTCCCAGGGCTCAGCACCGAGAAAGCAGGCAAAAATACAGATCTTACAATCTTTCCCTGAGATGGGTTTGATGCATATTTGATACACTGTGTCCTGAGGGTCTGGCTTCTAATTTAGCACACATCTAGGGACTAGCTGCAATTCCTTCCAGAACCAGTGGGAGATGATGAGTACTCCCACTGCCTTCTCCCTCCACTGAAGCATCTCTCTGGAACAAGCTTGTATACATGTATGGCACCACAGCTTTTGTGACTGCACCTGAATTTCCTGGCTCTGATTCCGATAAGGTTTGCATTCACAAGTCCCAAAAGACTTTGCAAAACAAAGAACCACTTTGTAAATAGGTTCAAGATTCCCCTCCAGTGGCTATACACTTAGGCTTAGCACAGAGGGAATAGGCAAAAAATGGTCATCTCCCAGATTTTTCCTGGAGGGGGTTTAGCTACACACTTTTCCAACTGCTGCCTGAGAGTATAGCTTCTAATCAGCCTGCATGATTTATAATCCTCCAGTTTGGGACACTGATGGGTTTGTCTTTGAACACTTTCAACTACAAAGAAAGTGAAGGAACAGGGAAATATGTTCCAAGAAAAAGAACAAGACAAATCTCCACAAGCTGATCTCAGTGTAAAAAAAAAAAAAAAAGTTATTTACCCAATAGAGAATTCAAAATTGTCATAAAGATATTCAACACCACAGTCAATGAATGAAGAAAGTGATAATTTTAACAGAGAAAACAACAAATGTACCAAGCAGAAACCAGAATATAACAACTGAACTGGAAAGCTTAATAGAGGGGGTCAACAAAAGACTAGGTCAGTTAGAAAAAAAGATCAGTGAACCTGAAGACAAGGGTGTTCAATCAGCAAAACAAAACAAAAAGAAGTAACAACAACAACGAAACAAAGAATGAAAAGGAATTAAGAAATTTAAGAAATTTATGGAATATCATCAAGAAGACCAATGTATACATTATAACGGTCCCAGAAGGAGAAGAGAGAAAAATAAAAGGACAGGATGTTAATTCAAAGAAATGATGACTGAAAACTTCACCAATGTGAGAAAGAAACATCCAGATTCAGAAAGCCCAGAGAGTTCCGAAGATGAATCCAAAGAGGCCCGTGAGAAGATAGACTGTTATTGTCAAAAATTGAAGACAAGAAGAGAATGTTAAAAGCAGCAAGATAAAAGCAACTTATTATATACAAGGGAACCCCCAATGAGACTAGACTAGATTTTTCAGCAGATACTTTGAGGCAAAAGGAGTGGAATACCATATTCAAAGTGCTGAAAGAAAAATGCCAAGCAAGAATACTCTATCTGGCAACTATATTAAGCAGAACTGAAGGATAGGTAGTTTTCCAGATAGCAAAAGCTGAAGGATTTAATCACCACTAGAATGGTTTTAGAAGAAACATTAAAAAAAATCTTCAAGCTGAAACAAAAGAATGTTAATTAGTAGCAGAGCAAATGTATCAAAATATATACAACTCACTGGGAATGGTAAATATCTTTGTTGAATTTAGAGAATACTTTAATATATATTGGTGGTAGGTAAATCATTTATGACTGACTCTAATATAAAAATTAACAGAACAAGTATAAAAAATATCTCTAAGTACAATAATTTGTTAATGGATACACTATATATAAAGATGCAAATTGTGACATCAAAAACAAAATGTGGTGAATGTAAAAATATAGAGTTTTTGTTTGTATTTGGTGTTGTTATTGGCATAAAATAGACTATTTATTTATATAAGATGTTTTATGTAAGCCGCATGGTAACCATAAACCAAAACCTATAGTAGATACACAAAAGATAAACAGAAGGGACTCAAAGCATACCACAACAGAAAATCATCAAATCACACAAGAGGAGAGCAAAAAAGGAATAGGGGAATCATGAGATGGCCAGAAAACAATTAACAAAATGGCAATAGTATATCCATACCTATCAATAATTATTTTAAATGTAAATGGCCTAAACTCTCTGATAAAAAGGCTCCAAATGAAATACAAATCAAAATTCAAATCAAAACCAAATGAGATATCATCTCACAGCAGGCAGAATGGTTAGTATCAAAAATATAATAAATAACAAGTGTTGGCAATGATGTGGAGAAAAGGGGACTCTTGTACGCTGTTGGTAAAAATATAAAATGGTGCAACTGTATAATACAGTATGGAGTTTCCTCAAAAAATTAAAAATATAATTATCAAATGATCCAGTAAGTTCACTTCTGGATATTTACACAAAGAAAACAAAACTGATTTGAAAACATATGTGCACCCCATGCTCACTGTAGCATTATTACAATAGCCAAAATATGGAATCAACCTAAGTGTCCATTGACAAATGAATGGACAAAAAGATGAGATCATGCTATTTGCAACTACATGGATGTACCTAGAGATGGAATAAATCAGATGGAGAAAGACAAACGCCACACGATTTCACTTACATATGGAATCTAAAAACAAAAACAGGAACAGAGTCATATATAGAGAACTGGTTGTTGCCAGAGAGCAGAGAGATGGAGGGATGGGAAAAATAAGTGAAAGGGATTAAGAGGCATGAGATTCCAGTAATAAAATAAGTCACATAGATGAAAAGTACAGCACAGAGAATATAGTTAATAATGTTGTAATAATGTATGTTTAGGGATGATAACTACACTTATTGTGGTAAGCACTGAGTAATATATAGAATTATCTAATTACTATATTGTACACCTGAAGTTAATAGCATTGTATGTCAATTATATTTCAATTTAAACATTGTTTAAATTATAATTGCTAAAGAATTTTGGAGAGTATATATAACAGAATATAATGATAATAGAGATATATAAATGTCCATATGTTTGTCTTAAATGCTTTACCACTGATATTTGACTTCACAGAAATAACTTAAAAATAGGATAAAGCTAGACATACCAAATATTCACTGAAGTGTTGTACATTATGGAAAAAAGACAGAAGCAGGCATAACTTTCATAACATAAAGGTAAATTATGTTACATTAACTTAATAGAAAAATTATTCAACTTTTCAAAAAAGTAACTATGATCATCATTTAGAAGCATAGGAAACTATATTCTAAAACTAAGTTAAAGCAGTGGACTACAAATTTGTATGGAATTGGGATTATAGGTATGTGACATATTTGGTATCATGTGAAGGCATAAGTGAAGTTTGCAAAAGAGAGAGAGAAAGCCCAAAAGGATTAAAACAAAACAAAACAAGATCCAAGTGTATGCAGCCTACAAGAGACTTACTTAAGTGTTAAGAACACACATAGACTGAAAGTACAGAGATGGGAAAAGATGGAAGCCAAAAAAGGCAAGAGTAACTATACTTATATTAGATAAAATAGACATAAACCCAAAACTCTAAAAAGAGACAACAAAAGTCATAATATAATAACAAAGGGATCAATTCAACAAGAAGTTATAACCCTTGGAAATATTTAGGCACCCAACATTGAGCATCTAAATGTATAAAGCAAATATTAACAGATTTTAAGGGACAAATAGAGAGCGATACAATACTTCCCTTCCCGTCAACAACAGAACATCCTCTCAGAAAATAAATATGAAATACTTGACTTACATTACATATTAGATCAGATGGATCTCATAGACACTTACAGAACATTCCATTCAACAGCAGCAGAATATACATTTTTCACAAGCACACATAGAACATTATCTGGGATAGATCATACATTAGTCCACAAAACAAACCTTAATAAAATGAAGGATAAAAATCATGCAATCCTCTCAATAAATACAAAAAAATAATGACAAAATTCAACAACCTTTCATATAGAAACCCTCAACAAATTGGGCATAAAAGGAATAGCTCGACATAATTCTTCAACATAATAAAGGGTGTATATGACAAGTGGCGGAAAGCAGGAAGCTTTTCCTATAAGATCAGGTACAAGACAAAGATGCCTACTTTCTCCATTTTTATTCAAAATAATACTCCAAGTCCTAGCCAGAGGAATTAGTCAAGAAGAAAAAATAAATGTAATCTAAATTGAAAGTAAAATTATCTCCATTTGCAGATGACATGATTTTATATATAGAAAACACTAAAGATTCTACCAAAACAGTGTTAGAATAAACAAATTAAGTAAAATTGCAGGATATAAAACATTTAAGAGTTAGTTATTTTTATACACTCTAACAGCAAGTATTGGAAAGAGAATTTAAGAAAACAATCCTGATTATAATAGCATCAAAAAGAATAAAATATTTCAGACTATATTTAACCCAGAAGGTGAGAGATCTGAACACCAAAAACTAGGGACGACTGATTAAAGAACTTGAAGAAAATACAAATAAATGTAAAGATATTCCATAGTCATAGATTGGAAGAGCTAGTACAGTTAAAATTTTTCACATTACCCAAAGCAATCTACAGATTCAATGCAAACTCTATCAAAATTATAATTGCATTTTTCAGATAAAAAATCCTAAAATTCATGTGTATTCACAAAAGACCCTAGAAAGTAGAACAAAATTGGAGACATGACGCTTCCTAATTTCAAGCTATATTAAAAACCTGCAGTAATCAAAATAGTGTGCTGCTGACATTAAAAAAAAAGACACACAGCCCAATGGAATAAGAGTTCACTAATTCTTGAAGGAGACACAAATATGCAAAGAAAAATAATCTTTTCAATAAATAATGTTGTGATACCATTCATAAAAATCAACAGAAAATAGATTAAAGACTTGAATGTAGGACCTAAATTCATAAATTTCCTATAAGAAAACATACAGAGTAATCACTTTGACTTTCATTTGGGGATGATTTTCTGGATTTGACACCAAATGTAAGACCAACAAAAGCAAAAGCAACAGGTAGGCTATATTAAACCAAAAAAACTTCTGCACAGCAAAGGAAATCAACAAAATGAAAAGGCAACCTAGGTAATGGGAGAAAATATTAGTGAAACTACATATCTTAAAACCAGTAAAGATTCAAGATATACAATAGAAATTCAAAGTAACTCCTATAGCTCAACGGCAACAACAACAAAACAACAACAACAACAACAACAAACCCAACAAACCAGTTAAAATATGAGCACAAGACCTGAATAAACGTTTTTCCAAAGATGTACACATGGCCAGCAAGTACTTGTAAGGTGCTCAATATCACTAATCAGCAGGAAAATGCAGTGAGGTATAGTACTATAATGCAAGAATATCACAATGAAGTATCATCACACATTTGTTCAAATGCCTCTTGTCAAAAAGTAAAGAGAGAACAAGTGCTGGGGAGGATGTGAAGAAGAGGGAATTCTACTATACTGTTAATGGTTATGTAAACTGGTATAGCCACTATGGAAGACAGTATAAAGTCTCCTCAAGAAAATAAAAATTGAACTATTATATGATACAGCAATTTCACTTCTCAGTAAATATCTAAAGGAAATGAAACCATAATCCTGAATAAGTATTTATATACCCATGTTAACAAGCATTAACTATTATTATCAATAACATTAATCAACTCAAGACCTTATTTTATCATTTTTATTTGTGAAGAACTTACAGTTCCTATGGATTTTAGATGCCTGCCTCTGGTTTAACACCGTGACCATATCCCTATGTCCAGCTTCTTCTGCCTTAGGTTCAGTACCACTAGACTCTTATCTCTAAATGACTCCAGTCCAGCCTTATGCTGCTTCTAATTTAGCCTTGCATTTCTTTATTAATTCTTAGATTTTGCTTTGTTCTCATAAGGCAGTTCCTTCTCAGAAACTGAGTCCTCCAATAGAAGAGAAAGACGTGACCTATTTGAACACTTTGGACTTGTCTCTACTTCTCATCAGTAGCCTTGGCATTGCATAGTTTTCTCTTCCCTCAAGGCTAAAGTCTCCCATCCTTTTATGAAAAGGGATGGATAACTATTTCAGTCTGTGAGAATCATATGGTCTCTGTCATAACTGCTCAACTCTGCCATTGTATCACAAATGCAGTCATGAGGAATACCTACATGTATGGATTTGGTTGCGTTCCAATAATACTTGATTTACCAAAACAGGATTATGCAGGATTTGCTTATGTTCTTAGTTCTATTTCTGGACCCATATTCTAGGTCCCTGACAAGCTCTTCTTCTTTTAGCTTAACTCCTGTGGGACTTCAACAATCCCAAGTGTAACTCAGCCTTTGCCAAAGGTGTGACATGGACCATAAATTGGAAAAAAAGAAAATTTAATTTCCACTTTTTATCTTTTTTTTTCCAGGAATCTCAGGACCAACATTTATGATGTATCTCAACCTTGTTTTTGTCCATTCTCCGTTAATCAGCTGGGCTTCTGCTCCCAGGATGAAGATATGTAAGTAACATAACCACAAGCTGTCACTGGTGGTTAGGGACACCCCATAGGGAGTGTGCTGCACACAGGGTTGTCTCAAGTTTGCTTTTCAACCTGGCAGCAGGTGGAGTCTTGGGTTTCTCATCACAGTAAAAATAATGTAATCCCCATCTAAAATTGGAAAAAGGATCCCAGGAATAAACCTTGAATATGCTGTTGGTAATTCAGGAAAGAGAAGGAAGTCTTAACTGAAAGAATGGAATTACTGACCTCTGGGCTTCTTCTTGAGAGTTAATAACAGAGTCAAGAAGTGTCCCTCCTCTAATCCAGGGCCAGTCCTTACATCTCTGCTTTAGTTCCATGAATTCTAGCCTGTTCAGAGAACATGCCCTATTGCTTAATCTTTCTTCTCTCTCTTATATATCCAACCGCTTCCCGTCAGCTGCATTGTTATTTTTAAACACAATTAAATCTCTCCCAAGTAATAAAAAAAACAAAACAAGCAAATCTTTCACTTCTGTCTTTTTTCTCTATCTTTTATTTCCTCTTCACTGTCTATACAAGTTGCCTCCATTTCATGCCACTTTCCCCTCAGCCTTTCTAATCTGGTTTCTAGCCTCATCTTTCTACTAAATCAAGTCTTGTTAAAGTCATCAGTGACATATTGCTTATTGGATTCAATGAACATTTTTCCTCTCAGTTCCCATGACCAACATGTGTTAAAGTTCACCTCTCCCTTTTGCTTAAAATACTCTACTTTCTAGGTTTCCATGACAAACCTCTCCCTGCATTACCTCTTCTCTCTGGCCACTCACACTGTCCTGCTGAGTGCTGCATTTTCTCAGCTTTACACCTCAGTGTCATGAGGTTCCTACCTCATGATATTCACCAGGTAAATCTTAGAATATATTCAGGTATAAAAGACAAGTCTAACTATAATATGTTAAAGAAATGATATGTAGTAGTCCCAAGTCCCTTATTCCTTCCTGCACTGCCTTTCTTAAAAACAGTAGCATCTTGTTTTTTTTTTTTTTTTTTTTTTTTTACATTCTGAGTCTGTCTTTTGTCAATAATAGCAAATGCTGATATCAGTGGGTCCCAAAGGGAAATTTACATTCACTTAATATTTACCGGACTCTTCCTTTACCTAAAGCTTAAATCTCACTCAGTTCATCTGATTTCTGACATATTTATTGGGATCAATTCCACACTATGTAGCTCCCTCACCTTACCATGACTTTAACTGACAATTGAAGAATAATTTTAAGTCAAAGACTTTCATGATAGCAAGTCATACCAATGGCTTCAAGTGCTCAGAGGACAGGTCCAATGAGAGAATAGAACTCTTATTAAACTATTAATATGGGAGGCAAAGGGATCCAAGGTACCCAGAATATGGGCTGTGGGAAGGGTGTGTTCATGGTGTTGGTTGGGCCAGGTAAAATACACCAATGGAAGGAAAACTATAATCAACCTACAAAATGATGCTTAATTGAGATAAGCCCAAGAAAAAAAAGGAAGAGTTAAGCTACCAAATTTTCATACTCCATTATTTTTGCCCAGAGTCTTAGATTATTTTGAGAGCCATTAATTCAATCTTAACCCCAGAAAATATTCATCGATTTTCTCCAGGGATACAAATTTGGCCTTCATTTGAGGGTAATTGATTATCTGATAATTTCACATCTTTAGGTCTCTGCTGAATTGTCTCAAAATCATCCCATGGATCAAGAGTTATGAAATAGAAAAGACAAACAACTAGACAGCTTCAATGAGACCCATAACAATGATCTAACCGGATGGTGGTATTTAAGATAGATGGAAAATGCCAGTTCTGAGGCCCTTCCGTAAGGATTTTGTGTTTCCCATTAGAGAAATAATGCAGCCTCCATCTAATTTGCAAGTTTAAAATTGCAAATCCAACTCTTGGGAGAAAATTGGGTGAATCACAAGTGAGTATTGCTTAAGTTTCACATGAGTAAATATATTGGCTATGTTGGTATTATTCAACACTCAGAGCCACAAAATACATTTTTTGTATCATTTTATTTGTAGAAGAATGGCACAATTATTTTCAGAATAATTAACTCCTCAGTTTAGTGACAATTATGTTCCATTATAATAATTAAAATCACACCCTGCTATTTGGATGAACTCAATAGAATAATGATTTCTTGGGGGAAGATTTAATCGGATCATTTTTTTCTCCAGCATTAAAAATATCTGTAAATTATTTCAATTCATTGTACCACTGCTTGATTGTGAATTTTTCTGCTGTCCTATGGAAAGAAATATCACAAACAAAATGGCAGTCTCAACCCACCCTTGAACCATCTGTGCATCATAATTGTTATTGGAGGTATGCCGGGCCTTGGCAAAATGCAAAGCTCATGGCTGGGCATAACAGCAGGGCTACAGATGGTGGGAGTACCTGAAATCAACTGGGTGGAAGCAGGTGGTGAGCAGAATAGTGGTGTTTCAGGGGATTGGTCTATTGAAAGGAGAACTCTAGCAAGTGAGTGAGAGAAGTGAGGAAAGGTCAATAGCTCTCTTGGGGATGAAGTTGACAAGAGCTTGAAAGAGTATTAGGGCCCCAAGCAAATGGGCTGGAATTCAGGAAAGGACTCCTGCTTTAAGAAAGAACTGAAGTATAAGGCAGAAAACCAAAGGGAAATGTGCTAGACCAATAAGACAGGAGTTGGGGAAGAACTAAGACCTTTTGGATATCTGGGTGTTCTATTTCACTGTGAAACATATCAGATAGTGGGTTCATAGCAGTGCAATTGTCAACCCTACTTAGGCAGATAGTATATTGGTAGATAATGCCACTAATATATGGTTTGTCTCAATTTGAATTATCTCATAAACTGAATGCAGGGGGTAGAAAATTTGGATTGAGAGTAATTTCCTCTGCTGGAAATTGAGGCAGGTATTGAGGGTCTTAATAGGAGAAGCATAAACTTGGGGCATCAAGGCAAAAGGGTCAGAAGCAATAAACTCAGAAGTACACTCATTCCTTAGATAATAGTAGGTTACTCTGTGGCCCTCCAGTGCGAATGACTTGGGAATAAGAGGCAATTTGTACCAGATAGTTAGAACCCATCAGACTAAAAGGTCTTCAAAGACAGGAACCAAGTACCTAACAAGGTCTCCCACAGAGTAGGGGCTTAATGAATAATTTTGGAATAAAAATGAATGAATTGATTAATTTTACTGTTAATTAATTCAATTGTCAGCGACTGTCAGTTGTAGATTTCCCAGACTCTCTAAACATAGGAGTGGGGTCAGAGTTTATGATTCATTATTTGTTTCTTTTTTAGTTCCTGATTCTTTTTCTTATCACTTTCATTGTATTATATAGTAAATGTATACCTCATGAAGCTCAAACTTTCTAGCCCCAACAGATGCAGGGAAACATTATGAATTCTGGGAGAGTATGGCTTCTCCAAAAAACAGTAAAATAATAAGAGAATGTAAAAAGTCTTGTAAGGAAGACTAGATTTACCTGGGGCATAGGGTGAGACAGGAGTCACTATAAGAATTCCTGACTACATTGATACAGATCAATGTAGATCAAAGGACCGAGAGAGTGAGTGTATATGTTTCTTGAGGAGACCCAGGTACCTTGAACCTGACTCCTCCACTCTACCCTCTTAGT
This sequence comes from Neofelis nebulosa, assembly GCF_028018385.1. Taxonomy (NCBI): domain Eukaryota; kingdom Metazoa; phylum Chordata; class Mammalia; order Carnivora; family Felidae; genus Neofelis; species Neofelis nebulosa. The sequence goes on along the minus strand of NC_080790.1, from coordinate 44,508,963 downwards.
GCAACTGATCCCACCTTTAACCAATGGACTCAATAGATAGTAACTCAGCCTAGACGAGAGAAGGTTCCTGATATTCTATAGAAGAATCTATATAACCTGCTGGTGGATCAGTACTAGAATAAAATGACCAAAATCTTATTTCATTTTTTAACAGTGTAGAGATTCATGATTGTCAGTGTCTAGAGAATCATCTGGTTTGGGGAAGAAAGTTTCATCCCAGAAGAAGAATACATCAAAAACCAGGGACCAGACTCTCCTATATTCAGTGACACAAAATTTAACTGATGTTGGGTGCAGGTAAGATTGTCTAAGGACACAGTGGCAGGTCGTTTTCTGGTTCTTGGAATTACTACCACCTATGTCCCACAATGTAGTCCATCCATAAAACAAACCATGTATGTCAAACTTAGTTTTTAGCTATTCACCCTGTGTCTTGATCTGAACTCGACTTTTTCCAATTCATACCATCACACTAGTCCCAGATACTTATTTCTAAACTTAATTACTATATCTGCATCCGGATCCTTCTCTTGTTAGTTCTGACTCCTCCTGGCTTAACTATTATTTTTGAGTCTTTGGCTTTCTATTGTATCACTGATGCCTTCTTCCCCAATCATTGTATGGATCTTGTGAAACTTTTTCTAGAATTGTCTTTTCCATCACACCACATATTGCAGACTAAGATTACACTTAGGTATAAAGCTTGAAAACATAAAACATGATTTCTCATCATTGTATTCCCAGCCCTTGACACAGTAGTTAGTAGTCAGTACATATTGGTTCAAAGAATGACAAGATTATATCTGCTTTCTATTTTAAACTGAGAGTTTATAAGAAGTGGTCTTTATAAAATGAAAGCTGGAATAGCTTTTCAAAGTTTTATGTCCACTTTGCATCATTATCCTACAGTTGGGGACATGTTTCTTGCCCTTCAATATCTTCCAGTCTAGTGGGGAAAATAGATATGTATACAGCACCTATGATAGGCTGGTAAAGATTTATACAGATCTGTAGGAAGATGGGGGAACAACTATGCAATGTGTTAGGGTGAAGAAAAGGAAGGGGTATCTAATGTGATCTTTAAATATTGAGAAGTAAGCAAATGAAAAGGAATGGGAGAGGTAGGTATGGAAAGATGTAGAGCCTTTCGAACAGAGAGTTATAATAAAAGCCAAGAAGTCTGATGGAGGACAAATACTTGCAAGTGAAGTGTTACTGGAACATAAATTTCCAGACAGAGGAAGACCTGAATGGGGCTGGAGAGGTAGAAGGGAACAGATCACACAGAGCTTTACCCTCTGATAAGGATCCTAAGTATTCTGTGGGCAGCATGGCAGGAAATAGGCAATTCACAATTTTAGAAAACTCTGGAAGATGTGCAAATGATTAGTTGTGATAGGCAACTCTTCAGGCAGGGAAACCAGTTAGAAAAATATAGCAGTAATCTAGAGGAGAGAAATAGGAGAACCAGAACAAGGCAAAAATAGATGTGAAAATTAAGTGTCTAAACATGGTGTTTGAATGGCAAAGGGTCTGAAAGTCAATAATTCCCAGGTTTCTAATTAGGCTGAACAGTTGGATGGTGGTGACGCTAATTGAAAAAGAGACTCCAAGAGAGGGAAAGTGAGAAATTCTGCTCTGAGTAAGGTGTCCATAGAACATCCACATGAATACGTTTGCATGAACTTGCAGTTTGAGGAGAAAGAGCTGACAGTGTCAATTTGAAAATTATTAACATAGGGGTAGTTAAAACCGTGAGAATGTATGAGCTTGCTCAGGGAGAATGGAGAACATAGAACTGAGCACTGAATCAGGGTGAATAACTATATTTAAGTAGTGTAAGAGAAAGAAAAGCCCATCAATTTTACCAATAAAGATCAGACTTGTCCTAGGTGACAACGTAATATTTCCCCATATTCAAATCCCTACCAACTCTTAACTCTATAACCCACTGCAAACTGGCGTCTTCCTCCCAATACCCTTTCCATTTTTTAAATTATACTTTTCACTTAGAGATAATTATAGATTCACTTGCTAGTGAATGAAATAATACATGTGTGCTCTTTACCAAGTTACCCTTATTGGTAAAATCTTGCCAACTATATAATAGATGGGATATTGACATTGATACAGTCAAGATACAGAACGTTTTCTTTACTACAAAGATTCTTCATGTTCTTTTGCAGCCAAATCCTCTTACCCTCAGCCTTCAGCCCGTCCTCAACTGCTGGCAAGCACCAACATGTTCTTCTTACAATTTTATAATTTCAAGAATGCTATGTAAATAGAATTATACAATACATAACCTTTTGGTGTTGGCTTATTTCATGCAATGAAATTTTCTGGAGATTCAGGCAGGTTGCTACGATATCAATACTTCATTTCTTTTTATTGCAGAGTAGTACTCCATGGTATGGGTGCATTTTGGCTGGTTTAACTAGTCACCGTTTGAGAAGCATTTTTCCCCTTTATTGTTAGAAGTAAAGCTCCTATAAACATAGGTATACAGCTTTTTGTGTGAACATAAGTTTTAATTTTGAGGGATAAATGATTAGGAGTGCATCTGCAGAGTCCTATAGTAGTTACATAATTAGTTTTTTTGACTGCTTCAGTGTTTTTGAGAGTGGACAATTTTACATTCCCCTTGGCAGTGCGTGTACGTTCCAGTGTGAATCTTTGCTGACATTTGGTGTTGTCACCATTTTCATTTTAGCCATTCTGATAGACATAAAGTAACAACACCTTGTTGAGGTTATCATTTGCATTTCCCTTACACCTAATGATGTCGAGTATATTTTCATGTGTTTAGTTGCCATCTATAGATCCTGTTGGGTAGAATTTATCTTCATGCCTTTTGCCCTCTTTTATAATCCCATGTTTTACTGATGAAATTTGAGTTGTATATTCATGATATTCCTTCTTTGCTAGCTATGTGGTTTGCAAATATTTTCTCCCACTTTAGTCATCTTTTTAATCTCTTAATAGAATCTTTCACAGAAAAGATTGATTTTAATGAAGTCCAATTTATCAATTTTTCCTCATGCTTATATGGTGTCAAGTCTATAAACTCTAACCCAATATCTCAAAGATTTTCTCCTGTTGTCCCTCTAAAAGCTTTATAGCTTTAACTTTTATATTGAAGTCCACAATAAGTTTTTAATTAAGTTTTATAGGTTTGGGTCATATTTTATTATTTTTTTAGCCTGTGATGTCCACTTGTTCTAGTACCATTTGTTGAGAAGACCATGACTAGATTTTGCACTTTTTTTTTAGGTTTTGCACTTTTGTCAAATGTCAGTGGACGTATTTGTATGGGTCTGTTTTCTGAATTCTCTATTATCTTCCATTGATCCATGTGTCTCTCTGCCAATTCCATGTGTTCTTGATTAGAATAGCTGTAAAGCAAATTTTGAAGTTGAGTAGAGTGTTCTTTTTCAAAATCATTTTAGCTGTAAGTTTTGTGGCCTTTCCACATAAATTTTAGGATAATGGGATAATGTACTCTATCTCTCCAAAAGAAAAAAAAAAAGGGAAAAGAAAACTTTCTAGAATTGTGATAGACACCATGTCAAATCAGTATTGGGGGAGAATTCACGTATTTACTAGGTTGATTTTCCCAATCTGTGAACATGGCATGTCTGCCCATTTTCTTTTACACTTTCTTTGAATTTTTTTCATCAGCTTTAAGTAACTTTCAGCACATAAATCCTTTCAAAGTGTTTTTGTTTTGCTTTTAGATTTATGCCAACGAATTTCATTTTAGGGGCTACTATAAATGGTATATTTTGAATTTTATTGTCCATGTTTTTTGCCTAGTATGTAGACATAGGATTTTTTTATCTGTTCCATTTATCTTTTTATTCTTTATCCAGCAACCTGCTAAACGAACTTATTAGCTCCAGAAATACTGTCATAGATCGCTTGGGATTTTCTATGAGGACAAGTATGCCAGCTGCATAGGAGGACAGCTTTATTTCTTCCTTTCTGACCTGGATGTCTTTTATTTCCTTTTCTTGCTCATTGTATTAAAACTCTTAGCACTATGTTGAATAAGAGTGGTGAGAGTAGATATCTTTATCTCGTTCACTATCTTAGGGAAAAGCATTCAGTCATTCAAAATTAAATATAACGTTAGCTGTAGGTTATTTGTAGATGAGCTTTATCAAGTTAAATTTCCCTCTATTTCTATTTTTTTCCAGTCTTTATAATGAATGGGTAGTGAATACTAGTAAATTATTATTTTGCAGCAATTTGTGTGAATATGTGAGATCACTCTTAACCTCATTAATATAGTAGTTTGTACAGATTGACTTTTGAACATTTAGCCAGGCTTGCACTCTGCAACAGATACAACTTGATCATAGTTTAAAATTATTTTTATATATTGCTGGATTCTACTTGCTAGTATATTTTTTAAATGTTTGCCTCATTTACGAGTGATATTGTTATTTACTTACGCAGGGTTTGTTTTGTTGTGGTACTGTCTTTTGTGTTTTGGTATCAAGGCTATATAAAATGAATTGGGAAGTATTTCTTCTATTTTTCTGAAAAGTGTTTAAAATTGGTGTTTAAATACTTCTTTAAATATTTAGTAGTTTTCTCCAGTGATTCTAACTGGGCCTGGAAATATCTTTTTTGAAGGTTTCTAAATTATTAATTTGATTGCCTAAATAGTTATGTAACTATGCAAATGATTTACTGCACATTGAATGACTTGTGTTATATTTTGGTTTTCTAGTTAGTTGCCTTAAGTTGTCAAATATATCTGTGGGGAATCTTTTGTTGGATTTTCTTATCATCCATTTGATGTATGCAGGGTCTATGGTAATATTTCATTGATAATATTGGCAGTTTTCATATTTGTCAGTCATCCTACAAGATTTTGAAATTATTGATCTTCTCAAAGCAGCATTTGTGTCATTGATGTTCTCTACTCCCTACTGTTTTGCCAAGTGTTTATCCATTTAACAAATTTGTTCTAAATATTGTAAGATAGGATGGCAATTTGAAAAATGGGGATAGACAACTGAGGCACAAACACACTAAATCACATTCCACAATCATATTGCTAAAATACTGTGAAGGAGTAGCTCTAAAATCAGAGCTGCCATTGCTATGATGTACAATTTACAAGACAGGGTGTGCCAGAAGGAGAGGTCCCCATAGTGACCAAGGAAAAGCCTTTGTGAGAAGATTACTTCAGGGTATTCCCCAGCAGACGAGCAAACCCTTGCTCTTGTATGGACTGCCAAACCAAGATTGATGTAAAATAATCAGGGGAAAAAATTTTCTCTTCCACCACAGTCAGCAGCATTTGAGTTTCTTTATCAAATGCACATTTGTCCAGCCTGAATTTCTGCAGGGCGCAGAGGGCTCAAGGCTTAATATAATCCCACCCAGTCATAATAGTTTAATATAATCCAGTCAAGGTTCAGGCTCCTCAGTGATTTGCAGATGGTGAGATCTGATTCTTTTTTTTTTTCCTCATTTCATTAATTTCTCTTCTTATTATTTACTCTGTTTGCCTTGGAGTTATTTTGATTTTGTCTAGGTTTTTGATACAGGGTCCTAGATCACTGGTTTAAAATCTTTACACTTTTCTAATGTGTGCACTTAATGCTGTAAATGTCCCTCTCAACACAGCTTTTAGTTTTGCCACACATATTAATTTTTTAATTTCCCTTGAGAATTTTTTTTTTGATCTATGGATTTAGTGTCTCGTTTATTTTGTTATCTTATTATTTCTAGTTTCCTTTCATTGTGATTACAGAACATCCTGTACAATTTCAACTATTATATACTTGAATTTTATGACTAAAATATGGTCTAAGTTAGTATATGTCCTGTGGTCACTTGAAAACAATGTATATTCATGTTTCAGTGTGAAGGTAGAATGTTCTATAAATGTCTATTCTATCCTGTTGGTTGATGATATTATTGAGTTCTATAGATTTCCTATTTCTATTTTTAGCTCTTCTGTCAACTGTTCAGAGTGATATTACAATCTCAAGCCATGGTTGTGAATTTATATCTGCTGTCAGTTCAGCCAGTCACTGCTTCCCACATTTTGCAGACCTATTGTTAGGTACATACTAATTTAGGTTTGTTGTGTCTTCTTGGGGGATTGACCTTTTATCATTGTAGAATATTCTTCTCTGTCTCTCATAATTTTCTTTGCTCTGAGGTCTACTTTATCTCATAATATAGCTACGCCTGCATAATTTTTTTCATCCTTTGATTTTTAAATTACCTATAAGTTTTTCCGACAGAATATAGTTGGTTTATGGTTTTAGATCCACTATGCCTTTTAATTTTATGTTTAAACCATTTATTTTTAATTTTTTTAATGTTTATTTTTGAGAGACAGAACATGAGTGGGGGAGGGGCAGAGAGAGAGAGGGAGACACAGAATCCAAAGTGGGCTCCAGGCTCTGAACTGTCAGCACTGAACCCGACAGAGGGCTTAAACTCATGAGCAGTGAGACCCTGACCTAAGCTGAAGTCAGACACTCAACTGACTGAGCCACCCATGTGCCCCTAAACCATTTATTTTTATTATAATTATTCATTAAGGCATGCACCTGTTATTTAGCTTCATGCTTGTTTTGTTTTTCTATTCCTACTTCCCCATTACTTGAGTACTTCACAGTACTTACCTGTAACATTTTACAGTCTATTGCTTTGAATACTGTTTTAATGTTTGATATCAGTATTACATTATACATTAGTTTTCAGACTACTGGTAGCATCATTTATCAGTTGAGTAAAGTAGAAATACCTTGCCTCTTTTTACAATCTCTTATCCTGTTATATTTATAATGGTCTAAAATGTTTCTTTTACATATTTAGAATCCCAACAGACATTTTTTTCAACAATTTAGAAAAATCAGTGGGAAAATGTGTTTTTGTTGTTGTTGGTTGTTTGTTTACTTTTACTGTGTTCTTTATTTCTGACTTTCCAAGTTTCATTCTTTTGTTTTCTTTCCATATGGAGAAATTTCTTCGGCTTTTTTTTTTTTTTTTTTTTTTTTTAAGAGTAGGTCTGCTGATGAGAAATTTTCTTAGTTTCCTTCACATGAGAATGTGTTGATTTCCCTTTCATTCCTGAAGGATGTTTTGACTAGATACACGATTCTAGGTTGATAGTTCATGTGTTTTCAACATTTGGCCAACATTAATTTACTTTCTTCAGGACTCCAAGGTTTCTGATCCATTGTCATGAATAGTTTTCCCCTGAACTTAAGGTATCATTTTTTTCTCTCACTGCTTTTTAGGCTTTTCCATTGTCTTAATTTTTGTGAGTTTGATTATGAGGTATCTTGACACTATACATTTGCTTTTATCTTATTTCGTAATAAGTAAGCAAGTGCTTAGGTCCTTGAATCTCTAGGTTTTTAGGTCTTCTTTCCAAGTTAGGAAAATTTGGGCAATTATTTCTTTCTTTATATATTTAGTCTCCCATTTTCCTCCTCACCTTTCAGTACTCTAATGACATGAATATTAGATATTATGTCATAGTTCCAGAGATACCTGATGTTAATTTTAATTCATCCCTTTTTTCCTGTTCTTCAGTGTGTCATTTCTATCATTCTTTCTTATCTCTCACTGATTCTGTCCTACCCCTTTGTCCTGCTATTGAGCCCATTTTCTGAGCTTTTAATTTTGATTATATTTTTTAGCTCTAAAATTTCAATTTGGTATGTCCTGTTTTCTGAGACTTTGTTTCTTTGAGATTTTCTACTTTTCTATTTGTTAAGCCCATTTTTAGCTACTCATTAAAGTATTTATCATGGCAACTTTAAAACTGTTGTCACATAGTTCTGCTATGTTTTCCTTTGGATGCTGTCATATATTACTTGTGCTTTCCTCCCTTTTCACCCTTAAGTTTGAGATCTGTGGTAATTGGCATGGCAAATGATTTTTTATTAAAAATTGGATTTTTATATTATATATAACTCTAGATGTTATTTTTTAAGCCATCTTTCTCTATCATCCTGGCAGAATAAAGAACGCAGGGCATTGCTCTGTTATGGCCATTTGTAGATTTAAGTCTAGGTTTTACACTTGGCCTTTGTTGACACTTGAAGAAGGGGGCTCCTCATTAATGCTAAGAGGGATGGGACTTAGGTCTCTGCACTTAGTCTCTAATGGCACTACTATGAGGATAGCTTCATTACCACCCAGCGATGGTGAAAGTCTTATCTGTCTAGTAGACCTCTTCTTATACCACTGTTGTAGTAAAAGAAGAGATTCTCTACTATCAAGTGGAGTTGGAAGTCCAGGCTTCTCACATGATTCCACTGACACTGCTGGTAGAAAAGTGGTGCTTGTAAGTAGTTATGTTGAATGAAGGTCTTGGTTCCCTCCTCACACTTCTCTTATACCACTCCAGCAGGGATGTTGGGGTACACTGTTATAGTCTCTCCAGGTTAGAAAACTAGGCTTCCTTCTTGACCTTTGTTGATGTGCAATGGCTCTGACATATTTTGTGTGGTGTTTGGCTGGAGTACAGTGGCAATTATCTATTGATTTTCTGTCTTTCTAGGCTGCCCTTTCCTGGTCCTTTGTCTAAAGGGAATAAAGCTTTTGTTGGTTTTATTTTGTTGGCACTTGTTGGCATTTATAGTTTGCCAGTTACTTCAGCTCCAAATGTGAGATATATAAGGCAAAAGGAAAACCCAGGGAATTTGTCTCCTCATCCTTCTGGTCCCAGGTCTTAGTCTGCCTTCTTTTCTTGTAGTGTCGTTTTATAAATTTTACATTTAATGACCAGAGTTTTCATTTGTACTTAGTGGGAAGAATAGAGAATAGATCCACTCCATATTCTCAGAAGTAGACAACCCAATAGGTTTATGAAACAGCTTCCATTAGGACCTCAATAACTTCAAAAGTTAATGGAATTCATTCCCAATTTAAATTGAGAGTGTTTTTAGTTTTAAGAATGTGACACATAATTATTAATTATCCTCTGGTTTTCAAAGCTAGTAATCACTTTAGAAATTGTACCACCTTGGAACGATGTTTCGTATAGTTCTTAGACCTCTATTCTTTTCATCATACTAACAACATTCCAGTAGCATTATATGTTAGATTGGTGAACAGGAAAGTCAGGCAACAGAGGGTTGAAGCATGAATAGGATGGGAGTCAATAGAGAAATAAGTATGGACAACTTTTCTGAGTCTTCACAGTCAGAGAGGAAGAAATACAAAATTGGTCAACGGAAGGAAGGCTTTTATGAAGGAAAAACTTGAACATAATTTATAGTTAGTAGATAAGAAGCCCAAGATTATGACTTAGGTAAAGATAGGATGTATGATGATCCTAAAGGAAATATAAGGTTTTAGAATTTTCCATGCCAGAATATCGACTTTGAATAGTTAGAACCCCGGTCAACTTCCAATGTAAATGAGAGATAAGAGTCAGTATGAAAGTGTGTATAAATTAGTAAATGGAGATGCAGGGAATGGAGGAAGATCATCACAGGTAGTTACCACTTCTGAATCAAATTTCATGTAAGGTATTTTCTGGAGATGAAGAGAATTATGGGTATGTAGGAGGTTAAAGTGAGTAGTGACATTTTAGGGAAGTCAGTGATGGAAATGGAGATGAAGCTTAAGTGAGCTCCCTCTAGTGCAGTGACTGGGAGGTTGGAGACAATTTGTTTAGTCTATTATGTATTATTTTGTGTATCCCATAGCACTTAGTTAAGATAGGTCTTGTTTTTAATCCAAACTTTATATAGTTCACTGGGGAATGAGGACAGATGTGCAAGGATAATCATGCTTGTGAGAGAAGTTTAAATGGCTAAACACTGTATCCAAGCTAGGTAGGAAAAGTCCAGAGAGGTTACAAGAAAATGAAATTATAGGAATTGGGGAGTTTTAGGTTATTAACAAATGTCTTTGAGAAGAATCAAGAGATGGAAGGGCAATAAACTGGACAAAGTGGGCATGACAAAGAGGTCTACCTATCCACACAAGAGTAGTGTCCTCTTTTTGCAATGGAAATACTGATGACCTGGTCCCTGGAAAAAAAAAAAAATCCATGGAACATAGTACTGTTTCCCCTCATCTGCCTAGCCAATCACAATCACTTATTTTGGAATTTTCATATGTCACAAACTAAGATTGTGTTAAGTAACTGAGATGTGCAGTCTTTCTGTTAAAACAGCTAGCAAAATATACTAAATGAGACACTGGAGGTCAAGATTTCTGAGGGACGTGGATCAGAGTGATAGCTAGTTCCATAGGTTGGATAAATTTGAAAATATATTATAGTTCTCTAAAGCCTTGTTTCTTACAACTGGAAAGTTGTACACTTAGCTCTTGAATTTCCTACATACTCGTCCTACTTTTAGACCATGGATTTTCATGTAAAAGTTATCTCCTAGTCTTCTCAAAGTAACTTGAAGTACAGGTATATCTTATTTTATTGTGCTTGACAGATATTGTCTTTCTTACAAATCGAAGGTTTAGAGCAACCCTATGTACATCTAGCCATTTTTCCAACAGCATTTGCTCACTTCACATCTATGTATCATCTTCTGCTAATTCACACAATATTTTCACCTTTTTCATTACGATTGGGTTTTATTTACTTATTTATTTTAAAGAGAGAGCACACAAGTGAGAGAGAGGGGCAAAGGGAGGTGCAATCTTAAGCACTTCCACACTCAGCGCAGAGCCAGATGTGGGGTTTGATCCTAGGACCTCAGGATCATGATCTGAGCCACAATCAAGAGTCAGCTGTTCAACTGACTGAGTCACCCAGGTGCCCCAGGTTGTTATATTATGATGATTGGTGATCAGTGATCATCACTTGCTGAAAACTCAGATGGTTAGCCGTATTTAGCAATGTTTAATTATGGTATGTTTAGACATAATGACATTGCACACGTTATAGACTACAGTATAATGTCAACATAGCTTTTGTAAGCACTCGGAAACCAAAAACAGTTTATTTGACTTGCTCTATTACATAGTCACTTTATTGCGGTGGTCTGGAATGGAACCTGCAGTATCTCCAAAGGATACCTATAGTTGAAGAAAATTATAATGCATTTTCTGATAAGATTATTTTTCAACTAAAAGCTTTTTTTTCCCAAACTATTCTCCATAAGGAATAGGTTTAACGGAGTAACATACTGGACACCAACTCATGGCCCTCATGTATAGAAAATACTGAAAAGACTAGCATACAATGAGCAAAGGAAACTTATTTGCCAGACACCCTCTCATGGATAGTGCTCTATCTGGTTGAATAGAGTGCTTTGGTAGGCTTCTTAGGATGAAGTAACGATACGGTGTGAGGGTGTGAGACATTCTCCGAAGAAAAACCCCTTGAGCAAAGTAAAAGTAAGTTATTCCTATATTGTCTTCTAAGGGATTTGGGTCTGTAAGGTTAGTCATATTACTTTGAGTGGTGTATACAAACTTGGGGCCAGTGCTTAGTTGCTTGAGAAAATGTTATCTGGGTAGAAAACTGTCACTAGACGTCCTGATTCTTAACTTTTCTACCCTGTAATACTCATATTATGTTGTGAGTTAAAAATATTATTTAATACAATTCCCTTCAATGGACCAGAAAATTATTACCTAGTATAGTTAATCCTCATGAACCAATGTAGCCTAGATAAGATATGGTATCTACATTCCTCACCACTTGACCTCTCACCTGAAATAAATCCCCAATTTCAATATATCTCTATTAATTAAAATGCAAACACCAAAAATAGAATTCACTGGGTCTTGACAAGTCAAAAACAGAACAAAAATCTCTCCCCTATGGGAGCTATTTTTATAGATTCAGTCATAGTTGTTTTTTTTTTTTTTTTAAATGGTGACATCCACACACAACCCATCTTTTTTCCATCTAGTTCACTGTGAAATCTATTCTTTTTTTTTTTTTAATTTTTTTTCAACATTTTTAATTTATTTTTGGGACAGAGAGAGACAGAGCATGAACGGGGGAGGGGCAGAGAGAGAGGGAGACACAGAATCGGAAACAGGCTCCAGGCTCCGAGCCATCAGCCCAGAGCCTGACGCGGGGCTCGAACTCACGGAGCGCGAGATCGTGACCTGGCTGAAGTCGGACGCTTAACCGACTGCGCCACCCAGGCGCCCCTGAAATCTATTCTTAAAACAACTCTTTTTAATGTTTATTTATTTATTTAGAGATAGAGAGGAGAGAGAGCATGCAAGCAAGCAGAGGGAGGGGCAGAGAGAAGAGAAAGAGCATCCTGAACAGGCTCTGCACAGTCAGTACACTCATAGCCCAGTGTGGGGCTCGATCTCCCAGACCAGGAGACCATGCCCTGAGCCAAAATCAGTAGTCAGACACTTAACACATTGTCCCACCCAGGTGCCCCTTAAACAACTCTTAAATATGTATCTCTATTAAACTTCATTTTCTCCCAACTTCTACCTAGGCAGTTAGTTTTGCAACTTTACGAGGGGATATTTTAATTAATTGTAATAGGCAGGTATGTTGAAAATCCTACAACATAGTTGAACTTTATATAGGAGCACACAACCTCTGCATACACTGGAGCAACTATAAGATAATTGAGAGAGTAGGTTTCTAGTGTAATGTGTCTACTTTGTCACAAGTTCTGCAGCCGTGGGTCTTCACAAAAATAGGTAACACAATGATACATAGTTTTCTTGGCTGTTTTGTTATGCCTCTTAAGTACTGGCCAAATAAATCAACAAGCACAGAATACATTAAATATTCTATAAGGGATAAGAATTTTGTAGCTGTAGGTATAAAGTCATTCTGACCTCACCTACTCTTCTTTCTCATTTAATCTCATTCCTGTCATTTAATCCCATCACATCTAAGACTGTGCAGATCTTTTCACTAAGAAATATACTGGAGTTTTTAAAAAAATCTGAGTTTTCAGAAATACTTATTCAAAGTTCGGTTCTACAAATAGATGCAAAAAATAATTCTCTCACAAAGATTATTAAATATTAACACTGAAACATAAGGATAAGATGACATTTGGAAATGAATATTGAAAGTGATCTATAGAAATTTCCATTTCTGGCTGTGGTAGAGTTACTTGTACAGAACTTCCCCACCTATGGAAAACAAGTATAAAACTGGAAAAAAAAAAAAAATCAAACAAAGCAGACAATGGACAACAGGCAGCTCAGTCCCCCCCCCCCCCCAAGGAAGCTTCACACCCAGCATGGAGCCCAACACAGAGCCTAAACCCACAACCCCGAGATTAAGACCTAAATTGAGATAGTCAGATGCTCAACCCACTGAGCCACCCAGGCAGTCCTCAGTATCTTAATCCTTGAGTAAAGGAAAACAAACAAGATTAGCTCTGGCTTTATGCCTGTAGGGACTTCCTCAATTTTAGTGCAGGGAGGGGTGAACCAATTAGAGCATAGTGATTTTGTTGAACTAAAGAGAAAAAGATCCTAGTTTGGAGAGACTGAAGTAACTAGACTTCACAGGGTATAGGATTGGAAAATAGGACGGCATAGATAAAGAATTCTGGAAACAGCTGTATAGTTTGCATTGCATCTTTGTGAATAATATACAAAAAAATCTGAGAGAATCTTCCCAGTAATTCTGGACTATAAACAATGCTAAAAATAAATGTTTACCCACATTGAAGGCAATGTTAGAAGAAACTCAGATCCTCACAGAGGAAGGAAGAACACCTTAAAAGGATAGAAGTGTGAGTAATTATAGAAGATTTTTTTCTATTATTTAAATAAGTAATAAAATATAACTGACTGTAAAGGAAAAATGCATTGAGTTTATAATATATATAGAAATATGTGTAACAACAGGACTAAGTAGTGAAAAGTAGAAGCATACTTATTATGTTTCTCAGAGTATGTGCAAAGTGGAGTAACAGTCATAGAAGACTAACAAATTAAAGGTTTATTTTGTAAACACAGAACAATCACTGAAAGTTTTTAAAAATGAGACAAAGTGGAATATAAAAATGCTCAATTAAAGAAAAGGTAAGAGAGAATACAACAAAAAAGAGGTAAGACAGAATACAAATATAAAGATGGTAGGCCCAAACAAAAGCTCCAATTACATTAAATGTAGTCTACATATTCTAAGTCAGTGATCAAAATAGACTGGGAAAAAAAAATCAATTTTTAGATATAAATTTGCTCATTGGTGAAAAGTAAAAGGATTAAGATATGTACTTTTAAGTATTTTTTATATTTCATGCATGCATTTCATGTATTTATTTTCTTAACCCTAGTAAAAAGGAAGCTAGACAGGCTATATTAACATGAGAAAACAGTAGACTTCAGTATAAAGAATGTTACCAGAGATTAGAAAAGAACATTTAGTAATGACAAAAGGATTAATTCAGCAAGAAGAGAAAAAAAAAAAAAAACTAAATGTATAATGTCTTAGTTACAGAGCTTTCAAGTACATGAAACAAAAAATTGATAGAACTAAAAGAAGAAATTGAGAAACCCACCATTATAGGTAGATAATTCAACACTTTAGTAATTGGTAGAAAAAAAAATAAATGGAACAATCAGTAAGGATATAGAAATACTGAACAATACTACCAATAAATTTGACTTAATTGACAGTTATGGAATATTCCTCTAAAAATCTATCAAATTTTCATTCAGGTGCACATGGAGTATTCACCAAATTAGAACATATTTTGAGTTATTAAAAAAACTCCGTAAAGTTAAAGGAAGTCACACAAAGTGTGATTACTTATCACATGAAAATTAAACTAAAAATGAATAACAGGAAGCTATCTGGAAAACTAACAAATATTTGGAAATTAAACAACACACTTCCAAATAACTTATGGGCTATAGAAGAAATTACAAGGAAATACTGAGTGTTAGATAAATATACGATTTTGTGTGATGCTGTTCAAACTGTGCAAATTTATATATAGAAATACTTACCTTTGAAAAGAAGTTTTGAAAAGAAGGCTTAAAACAATTTATCTAAATTTCCATTTTAAGAAATTAGAAAAAGAGGAGATTAAATTCAAAGCAAGCAGGAGAAAAGGAACATAAAATCAGGAATCAATGAAACACACACACACACACACACACACACACACACACAGTAAAAAAGAAACCCCAAAATGGGTTATCTTGAAAACAAAACCAAACAATATTATACTGTAGCTAGACATCTAAATCTAATAGAAAAACTACTAATGACTGTAACAAAAGAAGGGCATTATTACTGTTCCCACAAGTATTAAAATGATAAGGATGAAGTATTACCAATCCTATGCAAATTCTTTAATAGAAGAGAATGTTTTCTAAATTGTTTTAGGAGGCCAATATCACATTGGTAATGAAAACTATAAATGACATAAAAAAAAAAAAACCCCTGCAGATCAATATCCTCTTCAACATGGACCCAAAAATCTTTAGGAAAATAACCATCAAATCTAGCAATATCTAAGAAAGGAAGATACATCATAAGCCAGGGTTTATCTTGGGAATTCAAAGTTTGGTTAATAGTTGGAAACTCCATTAATGCAATTCGCCATAAAACACAACAAATGAGGAAAAAACCCATGTGACTGAGACACATTTGACAAAAATGAGTATCTGTTCATGACACAATCTTTCTGAAAACCAGGAACAGAAGATATTCCTCTGATAAAGCTTATTCACAAGAATTTATAGCTAACCGTCATATAGTTGATGGCAAAAACTAAATGCTTTCTCTAAAATTGGGGGAAAATGCAAGGATTCCCATTTCATCACTTTTATTTAACATATACTAGATGTCCTGGTCAGTGCAAAAAAAAAAAAAAATTACAGACACACAATCATTTTTGAATGGAAGTAATAAAATGCTGTCTATTTACAGTTAACATGATTATGTTTATAGCAAATTCTAAACAACCTCCAAAAAGGTACTAGATACAATAAGTAAATTTAATAAATTAAAAGGATATTTGGCTTACAGACAAAAACAAGTCTCTATGTGCTATAAATGATTGTTTGGAAAACGAGATTAAAAAGTCCAAAAATATACTTTTAAGGATGAATTAGAATATGTGCAATACCTGTGCAAAAAAATCCTTCACAATATTGAAAATTAAAGTTCTACATAAACAGACACACCCATGGATTAGATTCAAGGTTGTAAAAAGACTAAACCTTCCTCCCAATTAATGTAGAGATTCAGCACAATCCCCATCAAAATCCCAGCAGGTTTTCTGTACAAATTGGAAATACGAGTATAAAATGCATATGGAAAAAGGAATCTAAAGCAGACAAAGTAAACTTGCAAAAGTGAAAAAAAGTAGAACTTACTATAATGCTATGGTAATCAAAGGAGTGTTATATTGTTGTAAGCATAGACATGTAAATCAATGGAACAGAGAATCCAGTAGTATAATCACACTTATATGATTTTTAACAAATTGGCCAAGTTACTTAAATGGAGAAAAGATAGTCTTTTCAACAAGAGGTGAAGGAACAAGTGGTCCCACAGTGGCGGGGGGTGGGGGGTTGTCGCAATGAACCTTGACATTTATCTCACCCCAATCACAAACTTAAGATGGAAATAGATCATAGAGTTAAATGTAAAACCTAAAGCTATCCAATGTCTATAAATGTAGTCAAAAATCTTGGCAACATAGGCACTTCTAGGACAAACATTTCTTACAACACAAAAAGCATTAGCAATAAAGAAACAAACAAGTGGCACCCATATTTTCTAAGAAGTCTGCTCACAAGAACATCCTTCAAAATATTGCAACAGATATAACCAGCAAAAAATTATGTTCTGAATATACCAGCAACTCCTAACCTCAATGAGACAAACCATTGCCAAGTGGCAAAAGATTTGAACAGACATTTTACAAAGGAACATAACAGAGGCCAATGTGCGCAAAAGAGCTACTTAACATTATTAATCATCAGGAAAATGTAAATTAAAATCATTTATATTTTTATAATTCCCACTAGACAGCTAAAACTAAAAATAAGATCAAATATACCAGGTGTTGGCAAGGATATAGAACAAATGCCACTCTCAATACATTGCTGGTGGGAGTGTAAAATGAAACAACCCTGTGGAAATCAGTTTGGCACTTAAAAGTTAAGTGTATGACATAACACTTCTACCCGAGTAATTTCGCCCAAGAAATAGATACCTTATGTCCACAGGAAGACTTATAATGTGAATGCTTTTTGTAACTTTGTTCAAAAGAATCAAAAACTGAAAACAACCCAGATACTCATCAGCAGGTGCAACAGGTACACAAATTGTGATAATACCATAAAGTACTCAGCAATAAAAGAAATTATTTACTGCCATGTGATAAATGGATGGGTTTTGTAAAATGCTGAGCGATAGAATATAAACACTAAAGGATACATACTGTTTAACTTCACTGATATAAAATTCGTTAAAGTGAAAACTAACCTATAGTGACAAAAAGCAAAACAGTGGTTGCCTCGGGGAGGGGTTAATTGTAATCCTCAACACCTGGCAAGAAGGAGCGAGCACCTCTCTATGTTGTATTAGTTTGTCCCAATTGCTGACAACACACTACCACAGATGTAGCAGGAGAAAGCAACACTTACTTGTGATCTTGCCATTCTGTAGGTCTTAGGTCCAGGTTCAAAATGGCTTGCTGTTTTTCCACTCTAGGTTTCACAAGGTTGAAATCAAGTTTTCAGCAGTGATGTATTCTTTTCTGAAGACTCTGAGGATGAATTAATTCACTTCTAAGCTCATTTAAACTTTCAGAAAAATCCACTCCCATGCATCTATAGAAATGAAGTCCCATTTCCTTTCTGGCTGTAAGGAAAGGTCATTCTTAGCTTCTAAATGTGTTCTTTGCCTCAAAACCCCTTTCCTCAACAACCCCTAAACTCAACCTCAAAACAAAGGCAAGTTGAGTCCTGCTACTCACACAGAGCCCCTCTGACCTTCCCGAATTCCCCTCCTCTCATCTCTTCTGCCTTCCTCTTCTGCTTTTAAGGGTTTGTGTGATTTGTAATTGGAGCCACCTGATAATCTGGGATAATCTCCCTCAACTGACTAGTAACCTTAACATCTGTAAAGTACCTTCACTGAAGTATCTCCTTGGCATTTGGCTGAATAACCAGGAGGTGGAATCTTGAGGCAGAGGGACTCTTTAGAATTCTGCCTAACACACATCTTGATTGGGGTTGTGGTTACACAGGTGTATTCATTTTCCAATGTGCCTCAGGTTGTTCACTTAGAAGGATTAATTTCATTTTATATAACAGACTTTAGTAAATTTGATTTAAAATGTAAAAAAAAATCTACAGAATATTTATTGTGGTGAGTGGAAATATAAAGAAAGACATGTGCTACGCTTTAGAAGAAATGGAAGACCATATTCATATAATGTCCTTAATAAAGTGTAGTACATTTAGCATTTGATAGACACACATGGGCACACACATATTTACATTCAATTAACTGATGAACACACTAATTCAGTTGTTTCTCAGATGACTTTGCTCAGAAAATTTTTACCTGATTTGAGAGGAAAACAAACAAAAAAACCAACCCAAAACACAGAAGCAACAAGAATAGCCAAATTAGAGATAAACTGTATCTCACATCCTGCTTGAGTAACTTATGCCAGTTCTCCATAAGTTTATGTAAATAAATATAGATGCCATTCAAACTGGCTAGATGAGTGCTCTACGAAATAGGTGAGAGGGGAACAAGAATTTTCACAGGCTGAGAATCGTTTCTAGAGCCGTGCTGTTCAGTATAAATGTAAGTTATATAAATGACTTTGAACACTGGAGTAGCCAGATTATAAAGTTAAGAAAAACAGATGGAAATTAATTTTAATATATTTTATTTAACCAATATATCCAAAATATTATAATTTCAACATGTAATCAATGTTTTGTACATTAAAAAAAATAAGTCTTTGCAATTCTATGTCTTTAAAATAGTAAGCATGATGATTAACTTTATATGTTGATTTGGAAGGTATTTTGAATGAGATTAACACTTAAACTCATAGACTTTGGGTAAAGCAGTTGCCTTCCCTAATGTGGGTGGGCCTCATTCCATTAGTGAAAGGCTTATATAGAAGGTAAAAGTAAGCTTATCAAGAGGGAATTCTCTAGCAGACTGCCTTCTAACTTCACCTACACCATAAGTTCTCCCTGTATATTCAGGTTACCAGCCTTCACACTGGTACCACCTTAGCTCTCCTGGTGTTTAGCCTGCCAGCCGCATGGTAGATTTGGACTTGCCAGCCTTAAGAACCATGTGAGCTAATTCCTTATAATAAATATATTTTTTTCAATCTCTCTCTCTGTCTCTCTAGATAGATAGATAGGTAGCAGATATATATGCATATATACTTATAGGTATATACACATACATACATCTATAGATAGATCCATCTATAGCTATATAAATTCAATATAAAATGAACCTTAAATATAGAGATTCTCCAGAGAAACAGAATCAATAGTATATAGATAGATAATTGATTCTGTTTTCTGGAGAACCTTTATATTTTATACCTTCGAAACATCTCAATTCAATAAACTATTTTTTTGAAAGGGAAAGAGTACGCACATGCGCACACACAAGAGATAGTTGGGGAGGGACAGACGGAGAGGGAGAGGGAGAGAAAGAATCCCAAGTAGGCTCCATGCCCAGCACTGAGCCTAACTCAGGGCTTGATCTCATGCACCAGACCATGGAATCATGACCTAAGTCAAAACCAAGAGTTGGAGGCTTAAGCAACTGAGCCACCCAGGTGTCTTGTCAATGGATTAACTCTTTAGTTTCTTAGTTGCACCAGATACATTTTAAGTGTTCAGTAGTCACAGGTGGTTAGTATTTACCATAATGGTCTCAAACAAGTGTTGGCAAACTTTTTCCATAAAGGGTCAGATAGTAAATGTTTTGGGCTTTCTAGTTCATATGATTTCTGCTGCAGCTGCTCAACTCTGTTGTAGCCAAGAAGCAGCCATAGACAATCTGTAAACAAAGGGGTGTGGCTATCTTCCAATAAAACTTATTTATTTATTTATTTATCTATCTATCAGGCAGCAAAACAGATTTGTCTGGTCAGCTGTCATTTGCCAACCCATGAGCTAAAAGAATTGAAGCAATTTTTGGCACTGTGATGCTATGATGAAAGACAGGTTTTGCATTTCATTAAATTTGTCCTAAAGAGTAGCCTTTCAATTGTCAATGCAATTCTGTCAGCTGTACCTCTTTTTGTTGAATATCAAATAGATTAAAAGTTTACAAAAACTAAAGAAATTCACTGATACATAGATAATTTAGGGTACTTGAAATATTAATGAAGTCATGATATTAAGGAAAAAATAGAACATTTTAGTATATTTTACTTCACTTAAAGAAGAGTTTTCTATAAAGAATATTTACACCATAGCACATCTTCTTATAACTTGAGTTCTAGCAGTCCAAAATGTGACAAAAGCAGGGCTTCCTAGATTCACAAATGGTTCTAAATAGAAGAGTGGCAGGAGAGCAGACCCAAAGTACAGTGGACTTTGAAATCAGTATATAATCTGTAAGCATGTACTTCTTCATGTCCTGCCTTGAAGGCAGACTTTGACATTTTTGTCATGCCCCCAGCAAAGGTGTGGATGCATGGGCACATGTGCATATTAGAGTCAGTTTCAGATGCATTAGCAAATCATTAATTGGAAAGTTCCTTCCCAATGTTATAAGTTCAGCCAGACTTTGGAAATTGGCCAAGAATTGAGCCCAGTATCAACTGGGAAAGAATGCCAACTGAGAAGAGTCCAACTAGTTCTTTTGTCTTCAGGGTCACTGTGAACTCTGTGACGTGCACTGGGAGTTTGTTCTGAGATGACTTCTGGACAATGACCTTGACAAAATCAGGCAGTTTAGGCAGAACTGTTGCCATGATTATTTTGTCCGAATGGATGGTTAGGTCAACTAATTAATTAATTACACATTCAATCACTCTTTTATTTATTTAATTAACTTGGCACTTAAATATGTGAAGTGTAGATGCTCCTAAGGATGGCATCGTCGTAAAATATGCTCACTGCTTTCTCTTATTACCTATTTGGCTTCCTTCCTTCCTTCCTTCCTTCCTTCCTTCCTTCCTTCCTTCCTTCCTTCCTTCTTCCTTCCTTCCTTCCTTCCTTCCTCCTTACTTTCTTACAAGGGTCCTGTATAATTTATAATCTGGGATATAATTAAGGCTCACACCTTGACTTTGGTTATTACGTAAAGGAGTCCACATTTTGATGAGCTACTTTAGACTTGGGTCCTATGACTTTGTGAAAGAATTCTTCTGATTTTTCCTCTAGATTTGAAGCACTTTTGATTTTCATTCCCTTGGAAATGTAAATACTTTCCAGTTCTTTGAAAAACATATGCGAAGTATTTGGCAACCATTCTGGCTCCCCCCTCCCCCTTACCTTGTTGCTAATCATCTATAAGGAGTCCGTTTAAGGTTTTAATACAATTTGGAATATGTATAAATCTCTTACTGTGTGAGATTATAAATTTTAGCTGATAGGAACTGCTAAGGTGTAATTTTCAGAGTTAGTCTGTTATGTTTTTGCCAGAGACTTAAACTTTAGACATTAAAACGTTCTTTATCCTGTCCTTGTTCCCAGCAGGACCCTAAACAAGCTGAAGTCAGTATGTCAACATTTCAGGTTCCATAGCCAAAATATTATTTCTTAATCTCACCATCCATTCCCATCATTTGAGAGAAGCTTCCTTTAACTAACTTGAGAATTAATTTAATTAACTTTTTTTTTGTTTTCTATAATGCTGCCTCCTATGTTTAAACAAAACATAATTCCTGTAGCAGAAGCTATTGATGGCTCATGTTCCCTCATCCCATCTCTGAATTTCACCTACACCTGAGCTAACAGTGTCTATACATGCGGACAGCCTCCCCTACAAGGCCTGTGCCTTTTTGAGGGCTTTGCTCTAGAGCTGTGAATGAGAGGTCAGTAATCTTGGCTGCCCAGGACGACTGGAGATTCAACACCCCCAAGAGTAATTGTCAACAAATGAGGGACTACAGTTGGTAAATAAATGCCCTAGGTACTCATCCATCGTAGGATAATACCAAAACACATTTACAGACACCTTGGGAAGGGCCCAGGAGGAAAGTCTTAATTGTCCACAATGGAGACTTGCTCATTAGCATAGCTTTATATTGATTTTCTTTCTCTCTTGATTCACTTTCCCCACTCTCTTACATGTGCTTCCTAGGATATCACAAACAAACCACATTGCACGGCAGTCATTTCATCAGGATAACCATGGGGGAAGAGGAACACTCTCTGCTCACCAGATTCTGTGAACTCTCTAACACTCTAGTGTTGAATGTCATTCAGGAGAGCACTGGACTATGATTCAGCTGCTGTTTACTTGTCTTCTTGCATTTCTCACTGTACAAGACATAGATGTGCATAGAGGGGGAGACCTCTTTGGTTTTCTAAAGCAAGGTTAGAAATTACTTAATGGTATGATCTTTTGCTTTAGGCAGAATATGTTCATATACTTATTGATTCTTCACAATACTTTGAAAAGTCAGCCTATTTAATCCGGTTTACAGATTGAAATATTGAGACCTGGATTAAAAGACTATAAAAAGCCATGTCAGTAAGAGTTCTTCTGACTTTAAAGTGAAGAAGTGTGTGTGCTCACTCCGTGTGACATGTCATGTGCTTACTCAGAAACTGAAAATCCTAGGGGACACCTTATTTTCATTAGAATAATCACTATTATATCATCCTGTCTTAAGAAATAAATTATCAGGTTTTTTTTCCTGATGTTCAATAGAGTGGTGATCACAATGAGTGGTGATCTCTTAATTTTTAAAAAGTTTTTAATTTATCTTTTTTTTCTCCTCCATTTTAAAAAGCAAGGGTTGTGGAAAAGGTAGAGAGGAGGACCTTAATGTGGATCTAATTGGCCATGTTTCAAGTATCAAAAGTAGGCCCATTTCCAACTGTAAACAACTATTCTCTCATAACATTACCGCTGTCTAAGGGTGCCAGGGTGGCTCAGTCAGTTAAGCGTACAACTTTGGCTCCGGTCATGATCTCACGGTTTGTGAGTTCGAGACCCACGTCGGGCTCTGTGCTGACAGCTCAGAGCCTGGAGGCTGTTTCAGATTCTGTGTCTCCCTCTCTCTGACCCTCCCCCATTCATGCTCTGTCTCTCTCTATCTCAAAAATAAATAAACGTTAAAATTAAAAAAAAAAAAGTAAATAAGTAAATAAAAACATTACTGTTGTCTTCAGGGTATTTTATCACATCCCGTCTACTGCATCAGATCTTAACTGCTTTGCCTGGCCTTTCAAATTATCCTAGACATATTCCCTTCTACCTCTTAGAACTTACTTTATTGCCACTGGGTCTCAACACCCACCCCTCCTAGAGTCAGACAAGTTTTCTTACTATCAAAATGAACTCCCTTCTTTTTGCTCAACCAATGCCTACCTCCCTCATTCAAATCCCGCCCACACTTGATGGTCTAGCTGACATTCCCTTTGCTCTGCACCACGCTTCCCACTGCTCCCACCCTCAGAACCATCTTATTTTTCTAAAATGTCTCCCATCTGTATTGGTTTTCAATAAATGTAGGGAAGACAACATGTTTCCTATGTCCTTAGCAGCACCCTACACACTATGGGATTGCACAAAACACATCTCCGTTATTTGTAGGCAAAGCAAAGAGGAGAAGCTCCAGAGTGGAGGAACAACCTGCTGTAATTCTGAGACTTTATTTCTTTACCTGGCAGGTTAACCAACTCTGTTCCTTGCTCTGGGTCTTAAGTGAAGGAAAGTGCTAAACTAATTCCTTCGGGGACCCCAATTTAAAATGTATTCTGTATTTTCAATAACAGAAAAATTTATGAGAGCTCACCTCCATTCTTCACCTATAGTGTAAGAGAGTCACCTATACATTTGTGGGATTGAGTTTCAGATTTTCCATGGAGATGGATTCTACAGAAGACATTTGTGGCTTTATGGAAAAAGGATATTGCAAATTGAGCCGTGAGCATTTGAGGCCAAAGGGGAGAGTGAGTCTTTTTGTGTGGTTGAAGTGTAAATAAGGGAAATTTCCCTGGAGCTGTTTGGATGGAACTCTGGCCCATTTTTAAGAGAGCTTCTGCTCTGTTGTGAAGCATCTCCAAGGAGCTGATCTAGAGAGCGATCTCAAAATGACTGGGAAGCACTCAGAGTTTGGGTCAGCTCTGTAGGGAGGGCAGTAGAAAGAGAAACAGCCATTGTGCAGAAAGGATTATTGAAGAAGAATTCAGAGAGATGGGGACAAGACAGGAAGAGTTGCTTCTTAAAAGAGGGAACAGGACATCTTGCAGCAGGCTAAAGATACTTCTGCCAGGGCTGCTGTGTGCCTGCAGGCTCCTTTGCTGTGCTGTTTTTGCTTCCAGAAGGACTGCGGTCATTGAGATTGTCTCAGGCATTCCACATAAAACCTTAAGAATTGTGTTCCTCACAGCTCTGGAAAGGCTTAGCTGAGGGCCAGCTAGAATGATGGTAAAGTAATTAAACAGATGAAAGCCAAGAACTGTCAAATGAAGAAACAGCCTAAAAATAATAAGGCAAGACTTCATTCTGTAAAGGTAAAGAGAATGGTCAGCCATTCAACAGCAAACTGCAACCTTGAGACCACTGTGTCCCAGGCACTTGGTCAGGTGATGGGATGAAAATGGTGATTTGGTCAGACCATGATATCCTGCTCCCCCAGGAACTCAAGTTCAAGGAATACCTTGGTGGGAAAGGATTAAAAAATTATTTAGTCTAGAGGCAAAAACTGCAGGTCTGAGATATGCACTGTTTGTTTCTAAAACTTTGAATTTGAATGCTGAAACTTGAATTTGAATACTAAAGCCTCTAGACCAGGTATGCATGCCCCACTTGCCCTTGTTCTAAGCACTGCTTGTATTCTTGAGCCACTGAGTTTCCAGAAATTCTCTCCTGTCTCTGAAAGCATTCAAGTTTCCAACTCCTGCACATCCCCTAGTTTTATAGATGGGGAAACTGAGGATGAGAGGTTAAGGGATTTACCTCTGTTTCACTGCTAAACAGGAACAGAGGCAGGACCAATCCAGAAATTCCTTTCCTTTAGTGCAGCACATTCACATCAGGGCTGTAAGCATCTGTCAGTGTAATCATGCAGAGTGAGTCAAGTCCCAAACAACTCTCTTGGGTTATTCAGAATGTTATTTCCAGAAGAGTGCATGAGTCTAGTCTATTGCTCTAGTCACTGGACACCTCTCCCACCGCTCCTGCTGCCTTTTCCTTTTCCCAGGTGAATGAGACAACGAAGCAATCTCAGACAGGCTTTAGAATGTTTGGAGCAAACTTAGAAAGACTGCTCCAAAAATCAATGACTGTTTCAACTCCATTGAAGAGAAGTGGCATGGATGGTGATGGCCATTCAGATCTGTTACTTCTCCCCCACCCCTGTACCAAATTCCTTACGCTGGTCTCTTCTCTTCTATAGCTACTCTGGCTCCCAACATCATCACCCACAAGCTGTCAGCTTCTAATGATTTCCAGCTGCAACTGACCAGGATGAGAGTATTTTTTTAAATTGTTATTGAAAGACTGTAAATTAAGTAGGGCAACAGAGAAGGCAGGCGACAGTGAGGATGGGAATTGTACTTATGCTCAGAGGCATAAATTTAGGACTCCTGCATTTGTACTGTGATCTGAAAACTGAGAATTTATGATTTTTTAAATATATATAGTAGGAAAACTTCTACAATAGATTGCATTTTCTTTCTAATAGTAGGCTTAGTTTGCTCTGTATAGAAAAATGACAGGGCAATAAAAGAGGTCCTTACTTTGTGACACCAGAATATTTTAGATAAGACTCAGTACTGAGACTTAATTGATTTTCTGCTGGTGGAGAGCAATAGCAAAGCAGACAGGAGAAATGGAGTGATGGTATTACAGCCACCAACCAACTTAGTTACAGTCTGAAAACAAAAGAGGAAGGAAACTAGCATTTTATTTGTTGGAAAAATCAACAGGAATTTTACCCACTCAGAGTCTGCCATGTGCCCATCCCTGGGTTAGGTGTTTTGGGACACTAAATAAAAAAGACAATAAAGCAGAACAAAAGGCTCATTCTGTATTATATGTTATTTAGTTTGGAAAATAGGAAGGATGTTTAGAATCAAGGACTTGATTATGTGGCTCAACTGGATTATAGGACTGTGAAGAAGGGAAAGGCCAACATGGGTTAGAGGAATCTGGGAAAGTTTCTTGCACAAGATAGATATGCAGAGAGTATGGAGAGAAGTAGAAAAGGGGTGGGGTCTCAGGAAATGAGGCTGGGATGATGTAGATGGGCAGGAACGATGGAAGGGGCACTCAGGAGACCTACCAGCCGACAGCAGAAGGTCTCTGTTAAAATGTTGGTGGCAGATAGTCACAAATGCCAGTCATGCAAAGACACAGCTGCTACAGGCTTTCTGAAGGTCTTCATCCTGACTTACCACCATGGGTAACATCCCTTCATTGGCTATAGGAAATAGGGCTTACTGCCTGACTGAAGTAGGAAACCAGCTGAGTAGAACACTTGGCCCAGATCTATCCCCTGATCTGCCTGATGACCTCTGAGGTCATTTGGCTAGAAACAAAGTCTTCCCCTCTGATGTGAGGAATGAAATTTCAAATGTCAAGGACCTTGAAAGATGGTACATATAGACAGATAGTCATGGAATGGTAAGTGACTGATGGCCAAGGCTTTTCTGAGAAGACAGTTTGGTGAGTAGAGATAGAGTATGAATGCCTGAAAATGACAAAGATGTGACACATTTTTAAGGTGGAGGCAGTGTCCTGTAAGAAATGGTACACACACAGGGGCGCCTGGGTGGCGCAGTCGGTTAGGCGTCCGACTTCAGCCAGGTCACGATCTCGCGGTCCGTGAGTTCGAGCCCCGCGTCAGGCTCTGGGCTGATGGCTCGGAGCCTGGAGCCTGTTTCCGATTCTGTGTCTCCCTCTCTCTGTGCCCCTCCCCCGTTCATGCTCTGTCTCTCTCTGTCCCAAAAATAAATAAAAAACGTTGAAAAAAAAATTTAAAAAAAGAAATGGTACACACACAGAGGGCTCACAATATGGTACAAAGAGCAAGGTTATGAGGTTCAGATACACCTGAGTTTAAATATTGACTTTAAACTGCCAACTATTGGGGGCACCTGGGTGGCTCAGTTGGTTAAGCAATCGACTCTTGATTTTGACTCAGGTCATGATATCACGGTTCAGGATTTCAAGCCCCACGTCAGGATCTACGCTCACAGTGCAGAGCCTGCTTGGGATTTTCTTTTCTCTCTCTCTCTCTCTCTCTCTCTCTGCCTCTTTCTTGCTCGTGCCCTCTCTCTCTCTCAAAAATAAACATTGAAATTGCCAACTTTTGGAGATGGGCAAGTGCTCAGCTTTCAAATAAAGATGGCAAAATTTACGTTAGAGAATCAGAGCATGTAAATAAAACTTCTGGCTCAATGCCTGGCTCCAGCAGGCACTGAATAAATGGTAATAGTTATTAATTTAGAGAAAAATATGGGAACATCACAGAGGAACTGTAGCAGCTTGACAATTCTGACAACTTTTGTGCTGATAAAAGAGGAACTGTGGCTTAGTTGAGAAATTATTAAAATCTCTTCCTGTTCTTCACCCAGTGCTTCCCAACCAGTGTGGAATCATGTCAGGATGTCCTCTAAGCGAGAGTATACATCTGTTATCTTTCATCCACCAAAAGTCCATCTCTTCTTTTTCTAGCAACTGCACTTCAGTTATCCTTAGAGGAAGCATCCTACTCTACTGCGAATGCAGAGTTTGTGTGGAGTTGAAACTAACTCTTGGCAGCAGGGATGGCAGTTGATCTGGACATAACAAGTGAGAACTGCCCATCCTCCTGACCATTCTCCCATGCTACTCCCCACCCCTGAGACTGGAATGTAACTTGACAATCAGTGCAATCAGAGAAGTCAAATGTCTTATAACTATTGGGAAAAAGCAGCTGTCTTTTCTCCTAGTTGTGCCAGGAACTGTTCTAAGTGCTCTGGATATCAGCTTTACTTAATCCTTTCAAAAATTCTAGGAGAAAGTTACTAATATCTCCACTTTAGAGGAAAGGAAGTGGAATCATTCACTGAAAGGGGTAATAACTTTCTCCAAGTTACATGATCAGGGGGCACCTATCAGTACTGGGATTTAATCCCAGAGTGTCTGGCTTTAAACCCCTTGTGGTAACTAGTATACTATGCTATCTTTTTCAAGAGATGTTTCAGATTCTGGATCCCCTATCTTAGTTACATGAGCCAATATATTTCTCTTTTGAACTGGGATTTTGCCGCTGGCACTCAAAGGAATCCTAAGTAATTCAATTTGATAAATTTGGTAATTCATTTGATAAATGTAATAACCCCTCCCCTTGCAAATGGAAGAGGCTAAAGCCTTCTCCCCATACCCTAATGATCCCTGTTAGCTTTCCAGCAGTAGTTGAAATATTTTAAACAAGGTTTCCTTGCAACCATTTCTTCCTCCCTTGTGTATTCTCCTCTTTTCAAAGTGCATTTGGTTGTGCTCCCAGCTGTGTGGGATTGTTTGGGTGCTGGTCTGTAGCGAAAGGATGAGAAGAATAACTGGCTAACACAAGGCTTGAGGGAAGGATTCCAATAGGAGAAAAAGCTAATCTTTGATGGGAGAAAGATGTTGTTCCTGTCTGTGGTTAGAAAAGGCAGCATTTTCAAATTGAAATCTCCAGGACTGAGACAGATTTCTTGAGAATGTTCGTGTTCCTCTGCCTGACAATATGGATTTGTTTGGAACTTTGCCCTGCCTCAAAGGCATTGAGAGTAATCTGTTAGCAACGGACACCTGAATTGCCTTCCCAACCCTGTGTACTCTAAGTTGACCCCGAGATTGCCGAAGCAGGCTAAGCTTTCCCCCTAGAGTTCTGGTGATACACTGCTAAGTTCTTAAGCTTCATTCACAGCTTGCCCATTTTCCACTGACCCTGTTCCATGATTTCTCCAGTCAAACTGATCTGCAAACATGCAAACTTCAACCCCAAACCACTTACAACTCCAAAGGAAGGAACAATGGGCTGAGGAAGAAACAAACCAACATTCACAACACAACAATAGGAGTTTGCAGCACTCTTAAGTTCTGCTCCCACCTAGGGAAGCCCTGACTGTCTACATACCCCATCTCTAGAGAGGAACAGTTGTTTCAACTGAGTGAGGAGGATTGCCTTGTATTTTATAATGCTGAAATGGGATATCTGTACAAGGCAAGGTAAAAATCCTTCTTAAATATAGTCTGCCTTCCAGATAAGGATTTATGGCAAGACCCTTGCATCTTAATAGCAGTGGTGAGAGTTTCTTTGGGAAATTCAATGATGGTGAAGAACCCAATGGACAAACCTGTGAACCTGCCCTTTAGCAGTGCCCACAAGGCCACAGAGGCTCATTAACAGCAACTGGAAATGACAGCCTCTAAGGACTAGGAGCTACTCAACTCCTACTCTAGAGCCCATAAAGTGCTTGAAATTCTTGGGGGAAAATATGTAGAGTAAGGAATACACTTTATTCTAACCCCTAGAATACCCTGAACACAGATAACTAATTTCTCCAATGGTTTTCCTGTAGCTGAGTGAATATATCTCTAGGGATTGTCTGATTAACCCTGATACACTGATGAGACTTTGTCTTGAACTCATATCACAGGAATCAAAAGAGACCTTATGTATTTTGACTGTTTCAGTTCTATTCTGAGTCATGGGTCTTAAAAAGATGTGTTTCTTTTTACTTCCAATGATTTCTGTTGAATTGGCCAACTGCACTCTGTTGATTATGAACTATTTAATCAGATTTTCTCATGCCCTGGTTCCATCACCATAAGAAGAATAATTTTTGTTCTTTTCAGTTCACTGGATGAGTAAATGTCCAGTCACTTTCTGGGGACATCACTGCTTACTGCCATTTGGAGTTTTTGCCTCCAGGCTCCAATCCAGTTTCCTCTAGTTACTTTATCCTATTTCCCAGTTGCTTGGCCAAGTGAGGTTTCCAGGACACAATCTGCGCCAATCTCAAGGCACAGAGTTACAGGTTAAAAAAACGATACATGGGGTTACTGTTTCAGTTCACAATATGGAAGTCCTATATACCCCACTCCTCTTGAGTATTACTTCTTTGATTCCAATATCCTACTGGAATCCTTTACCTATGAATTTATCTTATATCCAAAATCCCAGTAATTAATACCAGGGCAGCTTTTTCTCCAATGAAAGAATATTACCTATCTCTACTTCGGAATTAGGTAATTAAGTAATTTAATGTTTCTTTTGATGAACACCTTACCAAATCTCTTGGTCTTGTCTCTCCTCACTTCTACTAAATGACACTCTACAATCCAACTCTATACAATAATTTTAACTGCTTGTAAAGAAAGAGAGTATGATTCCTAGACTGTTTTAAACAGTAGTTTTCCAGGGATATGAGAACTATACTAAGTCATATTATTTACTCACTTTGCCCCATTAGAAGATAGAGTGAAGAGGATGAGAAACTTTGGTGGAGACATAGAGGAGGGTATATATAATGCCATTGAGTTTATAATATTTCAACTGTAGGAGGACAGTTAACAATTGGGAATAATTCCTCCTGACTTCAAGGGGGATATTATAACAGAGGTTCATTTACTTAAGTCAAGGATAACTTTGAAAAAGCAAGAGTGTAAATCTTATTTTCTTCATGCCTAGAATGAAATAAAGAACATTAAGAAATACAATACATAAGTTATCCTTACTTCCCAGTAATCGTTTTCTAGTGTTAAGCAGTGTTGATACAGCATATCTACAACTAGTTGTGAGCCATCTTTGAACATGTTTCTCTTATCTTCTTATTATAATGGGTGACTAGGCAATTTTCAGTGCTTTGGGAAGGGGCTCCTTTTTCAACTCCAAACTACTTGCAATTCCAAAAGAAGGAACAATAATAGGTGAAGGTAGAAACAAACACACATGTGTAACAACAATATGACACAATGGGGTGCACTCTGGAAAGTAAATGCTCCCAAGCTGCATTGAAAGACTTGTAGCATAACCCATCTTCTATATCATTCTGTTCAATCAGGCCTAAGGATTTGAGTTTCTCTTTTGGGTAAATCTTACCTCACGGGACTCTATCTTTCTCAGTGTTTCAGAGGAATATTTTCAACAGGCTTATCTTCTGGCTCACTAATGCTCTCTTGAGCTGTATCCAACTGTTATTAGGCCCATCTATTGAGTTCTTTTTAAAAAATTTTTTTCAATATTTATTTATTTTTGAGAGAGAGAGACAGAGCATGAGTGGGGGAGGGGCAGGGAGAGACGGGGACACAGAATCTGAAGCAGCTCCAGGCTCTGATCTGTCAGCACAGAGCCAGATGTGGGGCTCCAACTCACGAACCGTGAGATCATGACCTGAGCTGAAGTTGGTCACTTAACTGACCGAGCCACCCAGGCGCCCCTGATCCCATCTATTGAGTTCTTAAAATTATTGTGGTTTTCAATTATGAAAT
This sequence comes from Neofelis nebulosa, assembly GCF_028018385.1. Lineage (NCBI taxonomy): Eukaryota > Metazoa > Chordata > Mammalia > Carnivora > Felidae > Neofelis > Neofelis nebulosa. The sequence continues at coordinate 44,477,396 of NC_080790.1, read as the reverse complement.
CAATTTCTATCCCATTATTTTTTATAGATTATAGTTCTTAGAAGAAATCCTCCATTCTGGCCATCTATTATTTTCAACACATTAATCACAATTTAAAGTCCATGTCTAATAACATTAACATCTGGGTCATCTAAGATTCTTTTTCTAATGTTTATTTTGTTTTCCTATTTTGGTCCTATTTTTGGTAATGAATTTTACAGAATGTTGAATTATGTATATGAAAAGTTGAAACACTTCAAAATGATATGTTTCTCCACAAGGAATTCATCCCATTCTCTGGCAGACAGCTGAAGGACAGACTACCTCAGTGTAGTCAGGAACTTGAGGCAGCTTTTCAGTATTTGTAGACTTGGTTCAATGACATTCCGCAGGGACAGAACTGCAAAGATGCCAACTAAAAGCCTACATTGTTATCTAGGGTATTCCTTCTCTGTGGGTCCTGAATTTCATTTTTTATCTACCTAGGGCTTAAAAAAATAAAATAAAATAAAATCTCTGCTCTGATATTCAGCCACTTTCTTCTTAGATTCATATCCTCTTACTCTGCACAATTCCACAAGCAGAGGGGTTACCTTGAGGGGAAAACCTGTGCCTAGTGTCAGTCTCATTTCTTTGTGTCTCCCTCCTTCTGGGACCTGAGTCCCTCAGTCCTGCCTCCCTTAGTAAGCTTCAACTCCAGTATATGCTCCTCAGCCTTGTGACTTTTCCTAAAGCTCCGAGGGCTTCTTTGTATATCAATAGATGCTTTCTGCCTGGCTCTTCAGTCTTTTCCCTCATGTAAAATGGAAAAGGCCCTTTCAGTTTATAAAACTTTGGGAAGTAGGAGTATTTATCATTGAATGAATGTTTGTAGGCCATATTACTGTTTTTAATTGCATAACATTTATGAATATGTATCGGAACTGCTTCCCAAATAGTATGTGTTCAAGAGATGTTAGTTCCTTTAATTCATAATTTCCTCGGAATCATACAACATCCCCTGTGTAATAAAAAACTGTATTTTACATAGAAGCAAGTTGAGGATACAAAAAGTTAAGTTACTTTTCAAGGTGTTATGAGTACTAAATGGTAGGGTTGTGATTTGGCCAAATATTATCTAATACTAAAATAAATACATGAACAATCTCATTCCCACTATACCTAGACTAAGAAGTACTGGAAAAGGACAAAAAGAAAACGGTAAGATGAGTTTTAGAAAGCAAAGACTGAGTATATAAATATTGTATATCTTAATATGTTAGAGGTAAAATGTGATAGTGATTGGATCTTTTCCAAACTATCTTTTGTAACCAATGAGGTGGAAAATTCCAGGAAAAAGGAACGTACATCTTGATGGTAATAATATGTAATGATATAGTTAATACTTTAATAGTATTTATTTTATGTACAAGACACTGTTCTAAGTGATTCACATAGATATATTAACTCCTTTAATCTTCAAAGTTATTCAGATAGTATTAGTAACATTTGCATCTGTAGAAATTAATATCAATTATTAGATATTTATTTTCTGATAGGCTAGGCTTTCTATAGACAGTGCTTCTTTTAATGCTAATAATAAATGGATGAAATAAACTATTTTTGCCATGATGATACTGAGGCATAAAAGTTAAATGGGTGTCTCAGGGGTGCCTGGGTGGCTCAGTTGGTTGAGCGTCCAACTTCGGCTCAAGTCATGATCTCATGGTTTGTGAGTTTGAGCCCCGTGTTGGGTTCTGTGCTGACAGCTCAGAGCCTGGAGCCTGCTTCAGATCCTGTGTCTCCCTCTCTCTCTGCCCCTCCCCCACTCTCACTTTGTCTCACTCTGTCTCTCAAAAATAAATAAATGTAAAAAAAAAAGTTAAATGGGTGTCTCGATTTCACCTGATTGGTGATCCCAGTCCAGACAGTGTAAAACAAGTCTTTTAAATCACCATACTAGAGCTAAACTTAAAAGTTGTGTTAATGGGGAAAAAGTGGTGTGAAACACCACTTAAATTCTGTGCCTTTTTATGTTTTCTCATTTAAATTTCCATAAAAGATTGATGACCATCACCTAAGCAATTATATTGTTTTCTATGATTGTTATGGTTAAATAATAAATGTTATGGGATCCACATAGAATTAATCATAAGAAAATAGTAAAAACATTTCCCAAGAGCAGATTTTGCAATCTTGTACTCTGGCAAAATTGCAACTAAACTCCCCAAAGATAATAAATGTAATTAATTTCTAACATCGGTAAGCATAGGATTCAATTGAGAATGGCAAGTTTGGGAGTGGAAAAATAAGTTTATAGCCATAGAAATGACAGCATAGTATTCTTTGTGGTTATATCTGGGAATAATAAGCTGCTGTACCCTCAATATACTCTGCCACCTCCAGCCAGGTTAGGGTAAAGGATAGTAATTTGACTCAGAATTTAAGTAATCCTTAAGCCTGCTGAGGTCAGTGTTTCAGCTGGATTTTTATGTAGCTAAAAGCAGACATTAAGAGACTCCATAAATGCACAAATACAAGTCAAGGTTGCCCCTCAAAATTATTTCTCAGAAAAGCTTGTGTTAGATTTTTTATCCCAGTTACCTGGTTCCCTTGCAGGAAGAGCATTCTGTATGCCCACCAGCTGCTGTGTGATTTGTAGTGGTTCAGTATGTGATGAGTACACATCCCACCCCAGTGAAGTTGAGCATGGCAGTGTGACCTTTGATCTACGGAATATAAATAATGTGATTATGCAACATCTAAGCAAAAGTTCTAAGGCTATGAACAAATCATCCATGGGAATGTGTGTCATTGGTAGGGACTATTCCTCCTACCTAAATCTCAGAATAAAGAAAAGATACAGGGAACTGAATGTCATCAAACTGACATGTAACTTGAATAAGACATAAACCCTGTTGTGATAAACCATTGCGATTATAATGTTGTTTGTCACTGCAACAAAACCTAGCAAAAATTGACTGATACAAATTACTTTATATACAAGTGCTTATCAATGTTCTCATTTACAGAGTGCTGTTTGAAATACTTGTTTTTTTTAATATAATTTATTGTCAAATTGGCTTCCATACAATACCCAGTGCTCATCCTAACAAGTGCCCTTCTCAATGCCCATCACCTATTTTCCCCTCTCCCCCAATCTCCATCAACCCTCAATTTGTTCTCTATATTTAAGAGTCTCTTATGGTTTGCTTCCCTTCCTGTTTGTAACTTTTTCCCCCTTCCCCTCCCCCATGGTCTTCTGTTAAGTTTCTCAAGATTTGAAAGAACAGCTACTACTTAGTAAAATGTTGTATTTATATTTAATTATAAATTAAATTATATTAAATTATAAATTAAATTATAAATAAAATAAATTAAAATTATAAATATATATTTATATATAATTATAATACATATAATATACCATATAATAATATATTAATATAACATATTAATATATAATATAATATATAATTATATAATTATATGTGTGTGTGTATATATATATATATATATATATATATATATATACATTTAATCAAACAAAGCTAATTTTGGATCTCCTTTGGGTTCTCTTCAAGGAATTGATTTAAAAGATGCCACATAAAGTTAACATAAACTTAGTAATTGTTCCTAGGGATGTGAAGTCACTATTTCAAATGTTACTTATCATTGTAAACTTGTATTTTGGAAGATTTTAAAGACTACCACAAACAGCAATATATTATTGATGGTTTTGCAAAAATTAAGGAGATATACCCACAAAATCAAAGAGATTAGGAGCATTAATTTTATTTCATTAAATAAACAGTTACTTCTCACTTCGAGTATTTTTTAATTGAAAATAAACCCAGCTCAGATTATAAAAGAAATCTATATCTCAGACAACTTAGCAGAGAACATGTTATAACCTAAAAATCTGAGTTAGATGACTCAAAAATTGACTGTATAATTATACTAATATTGAAGATACATGTGTAAGAAATAGAATATTTTTCATGAAATGTGAAAAAACTTTCTAAATTAGTATATTATTGTATGTAATGTGTTTTTAAGTAGTATACATAACTATATTAATAAATTAATCATTATAGACATTGGCATATAGATATTTTCATAGACAGTAGATATTTTCATCCATGTCTATAATAGTTTTTAAACACACTTTATCACCCTGAGTATATAAACTAAAGGTGACATGGATGAGGGGTGCCTGGGTGGCTTAGTTGGTTAAGTGTCCAACTTTGGCTCAGGTCATGATGTTACAGTTCTCAGGTTCGAGCCCTGTGTCAGGCTCTGTGCTGACAGCTCAGATTCTGTGGTCTCTCTCTCTCTCTCTCTCTCTCTCTGCCCCTCTTCAACTCACATTCTGTCTCTCTCTCAAAAATAAATAAACATTAAAAAATTTAAAAAAGAGAGACATGGATGAAAATAATGGAAAAAATGTTTACTTGGGAAAATAAGCTAATACTGGGGCCTATATTTTATGTAAGAGAAAGAGTACATGCTTCCGTTAAAGACAATCTTGTATTCTTAGCAACATGGAATCTTTGATGATGCTAGTCCTGTATTTCTCCATGCCACAATTGATCCTATCAAAGATCTGCTTTCAGAGGAAAAATGAAGTGTCTTATTTTCTACAACATACATTTTCTGTTTCTTAGATTGGGCTATCATAATCCTTTATATTTAGTTCCTGACACTTTAATGTCACTAAATTTATCAATCAAAGCTTTGATTTTACTACTTTTGAAAACTAATGTTTTCTCTTGGGTTATGGGAAGTATATATGGAGGTGGGGTGGGGTATGGGGAACTGAGCTAAAAGAATCTTTCTTGAATAACCAGCAGGTCATGACGGTAAGGACATTCTGAAATGATCTTCTTCTATAGAACATGGAGTTCCAACTTCCACTCTGGATTGTCTTGCTGGAGCTTTTAAAGAGTTATCTCAGATTGGTGGCTTAAACTAGAGGAAATGTACTTTTAGAAATAAATGCTGGGTTATAGAACAAAATCAACAATTTTGGTTAAGGGTTAGAATTTTCTGAAAAATTGTTAGAGATTTATGTATGGATATTTGCATGCCTAAGGACAATAGAAAATTTAAAATACTAAGGGCAATAGAAAATTTAAAATATATAAATTTAAAATTTATATACTTTATAAATGGTTTGTCTTGTAGGAAACAGGTAAAATCAAGATGGCCACAAATTTTTTAACTCTCTTCCCACTGAGATATGGGATCCATACCTTCTCCTCTTGAATCTGGTGATCTCTGTGATGATCAGACCTATAGAATATTATAGACATGGTCCTGTGTCAAGTGCTAGGTCTAGAACTTAGGTGACTAGCAGTTTTCACTTTGTCTTTTGGAATGCTTGATACGGAAGAAGTCAGTTTCTCAGTAAGGAAACTGAATTCCTTGAGATTTTCATGTGAAGAAGCTCAACCAAGCCCGTGTATAGAAATGCCACATGAGACTCCAGCTGTTGCAGCCATACTAGCCCAGATGCCACACATATAATTGAAGAATATTTCAGGTGACTCCAGTCTCAGCCACCATCTGGCTACAAACATATGAGGGACACCAAGTGAGAATCCTCCTGATAAGCTCATCAACCCTAGACTTTGAGACATATTAAAAACTAATTCAATAAGCAATGAAAATTATCTCCATGTTGCTTAATCAGGAACTTGGGAATTGTACTTAACCCCTTCCTCATCCTTACTGCCCACAATGTATTCAAATCTCAATGCCTGAGCAAAGTAACATATATATTTATATATACATTTTTGTACACATACATACATACCTATATATGTGTGTATATATATGAGTATATATATAAAATGAATAAATGGAACCGTGAACTGTTTGTCAATGGAGCAGATGATGTGGTTTCACAAATTTGGAAATCATTTATGTTGCTGTGTTTAAGCAAATGGCTCAGCATCATAGAAAAAACAATTCACCTATTCAGCCATTGCTCTTTACAAATATATTAGAACATAATTTAAGGGTTAAACAAATTGACCTGGGCACATTTGTGCAGCCTATACTCATATAGAAAAGAGTCTACATCCTCATGTTGGCTAATCTGGTTTTATCTAAACATGAAAGATTACTGAACTTCTGAAACTGTATCTACTATCTCTTGAGATAGTCGAAGTTTCATTTATTCACTCTGTGTGTGTGTGTGTGTGTGTACAATATATTCAGGCAATGCAAGTTGAGGAACTACATGGAGGGTAGGAAGAATAAGGAAGAGAAATCAGGTATGAGTTTCAAGTTTCTAGCTTAAGCAACCTGAGAGTTGTTTGCACTATTTACCAAATTATAAATCACTAGAGGAAATACATTTTGGGAGAAGGGAGATGATAAGTTCAGAATGAACATATTTAAGATGCCTGCTATGTATGCATCTGAGATGTCACATAGATAGTTGGCATTATGTGGGTTTGGTTCACAGGACAGATGTCTGGAATATGTCCATCTGAAAGTTTTCTGTCCTCAGCAAATAGATGGTAATTGAGGCCAGGAGAGAGATGAGATGAGTGGAATATTATAGAATTCCTAAGATAGGGCCTCAGTGAGATAGAGTGGAAGAGGGAAACTAGCTAACTGGATTAAATATGTATTTATATGGGTAGGAAGAAAATCAGGAGTAGTGGGTGTCAGAACGGGAGGGAGGAGAATTTTTCTAGAAAGATGACATGGTTTACAATGTCAAATATTGGTAAGCAAATATAAAAATGAAAATTACCTGTTGGATTTAATCATTTAAAGGTCATTAATGATCAGGATGGCAACAGCTGTTTTAGAATGATAGTACAGAATTCAGGTAAAAGTTAGTTGAAGAGGATATAGAATATAAAGAAATTAAAACAGAAACTGTATCTAACTCTCCAGAATGTTGACTATGAAAGGAAAGAAATAAAGGGGAGGTACCTGGTTGGGTATATTAGGTTGAAAAAACATTCTATTATTTTGTATTGGTTGGCATGTTAATTTTGAACTCTGTCTTGAGTCTTCAGAATAATTTGTTGGCTTTATATGATGTGTAAAACACCAAGTGCTATATTGTGGGCATAAGGTATAAAATAAATCATTAAAAATTATGTGTTCCTTGATTTCCTTATTCCAATGAGAATGAAATATTCTTAGGAATTGAAGCGTAAGTTCACTCTCTTTGGTATTTCCTCCAAAGTTCCTTACATAGTACTGGTCACACTCTGTTCTCCCACACTACCTTCCTGGAATTGCATCCAGACCAACTTTAGCCCTGTAATATCTAATATTTTCCACTGGAGATAATTATGCCCCCAATCTTGACAAATGACCAGGGAATTCATTCACGTGACCTTCCTCATTCTCCTGCATGGTTTTATATGACTTCAACTCTCCAACAGTCTATCATATAGAATGACAGTGTTTTAACTTGGGTGATCTGGAAAACCATTTTAAGATAATAGTCACAGGATCTTTTCTATCCTTTTCCATCCCTTTGCAAAACCCCTCAGGAACTGTGGAAGTTAAAAAAAATTGATCCCTAAAAGGTTTTTGCCTACTTTAACTTACAATTCTGATATGCAGGACTGAGGAGTGAGTGAAAGTTCATATAAACCTGGCACTGGCTCTTATTGTATTAGGAAACCTTAAACTTAAAATGGACACTACAAATATTTATGTACAGCTATCTCAACAAAAACAGATACATCCAAAGTTCAGCTGACTGGAAGAACAAATGTGCTTCAAATATTAATGTGTGATCTTGATCTAGCATTTCCTTCTTCAGATTGATATTCTTGGTTTCTTCAAGTTGTTATTTCATGTAGTGACCCCAAATCATCAAGATTCTTAAGGGAATTGTAGTGGCTTTAATTGTGTCCATGAAAATGATAAATCCAAATCTTAACTCACTGTACTAGTAAATGTGACCTTATTTGGAAATATGGTCTTTTCAGATGTAATTAAATTAAAGATCTTGAGATGAAATCATCCTGGACTTAGGGTAGGCCCCAAATCCTGTGTTTGGTGTCCTTATAAGAGAACGGAGAGGAGATTTGAGACAGAGATACAGAGAAAAGAAACCCATCTCCATCAAAGTTTGGAGTCATGAGTCTACAAGGCAAAGAATACCTAGGACTGCTGACAACTACCAAAAGCTAAAAGAAAGTCATGGAATAGGTACTCCCCCAGAGACCCCAGAAGGAAGAACCCTGCCAATGCTTTGACCGCAGACTGTGGGTGTCAGAACTGAGAAAGAATAACTTTACGTTATTTTAAGCTGCCAAGTTTGTGGTAATTTATTAAGGGGTTCGAGGAATATAATACAGATGTGTGTGTGTGTGTGTGTGTGTGTGTGTGTACTTAATTGATATTTTTGATATTATCAATTTCTTTCTTCAAAAATGGAAATTCATAATTTTGCTGTTAATTAATGTCAAGTTCACTGAATTGTGGTGTCCAGAAACTAAATTTACTATATTCCAAAATCTGGATACAGGGGTGCCTGGGTGGCTCAGCTAGTTAAGTATCTGACTTCAGCTTAAGTCATAATCTCATGGTTTTTGGGTTTAAGCCCCATGTCAGGCTCTGTGCTGACAGCTCAGAGCCTGGAGCCTGCTTCAGATTCTGTGTCTCCTCTTTCTACCCTTCCCCCCTGCTTTCTCTCTCTTTCTCTCTCTCTCTGTCTCTCAAAAATAAATAAACATCAAAAAGAATTTTAATTGGGATACAACTTCTTCACATTAAAATAATTTTTATTTTACCTTTCCCAATATCTATGATATCTTAAAGATTATAGTGATTTTAGGCTTAGCAATTACTGCAGTAATCAAACATAACTTTTCTGCCTTGGAAATGTAAATTAAATGAAAATGGTAACACTTCCTTTCTATTTCATTGCTTATCATGTACCTTGAATCCCTCTTGCCCACCAAAAGCAATGTTTATTTTAAATTTACTCTTTTCGATATAGCTTTAAAATAAAAGCTATATAATTTAATTCTTAGTGTTAGTAATCTCATAAAAAAACAGAAAAGGGCTCAATTTACAAAAGCTTGTATTTTAATGGCATAGTTACAAAAAATTTCATTCAGTATACTGCTTCCCGCTTTAGAGCTTTTATAACCATGGAGTTTCACAGTCCTACAATAAATTATGCTTATTATGTGTCTCCTTTCTTTTGCAAATCTACTGGTAACAAATTTTATTTCTCGGCTGCAATCATTTGATATAAAATTATTTTCTGGTATGTTTATAGCATGCTTACCAAATTAGCATTTAAATATTTGTTATAGTTTTATGATGCAAAATTGGACTTATAATGATTTATTACACCATAATCCTACATGAAAGTTTCAATCCTTTCTGGTTGTGTGATGGAAAGTTCCCAGGAGTATAAGCCAGAAAAATAATATTCATCAAGCTTGTATAGAGAAGGGAACGTCTAGAAAAGCTTCATGGACACAAATATTATTCATAATAATTTCACTTAAATATGTAATTCCATAAAAGCCTTAAGCATGCATCTCCATGATCATAAAGCCAAAGCAAATGAAAAAATTCAAAATAAAATCACAAATGCATTAACATTTAAATAAACTTTATTAGTATGATGGATGAAATTATTTTCCTAAAACTAAACTGGCAATCTTAAATTTACTAACAGAAATGTATTTGCATATCCTATGTTTCACTTGAGACTTATCTGACCATTTTGATTTAGAGCATAGTGGACCAGTAATTATCTTCATTATTATTTTTGTTAACTTTTCAATTTATCAGTTGTTTTATTTTTAACCACTAATCCATCATTTTCATTAAATCAACATGCCAGTGTGTAACAAAATATATCATTGTAATAAAAACAATTTTAACAGAATGATATGTTGTCTAATTACTACTAAACTTTTTGCAAAAATTATTTTAGTGGAAATAGTCTGTGTTGTCATGTTAAGTAAGATTTATTATTGTTTTTCACTATTGGATAGTGCAAATAGAGTTAGGTACTTTCTTTACATTATACTTGTTCAATGTTTCTTAGGAATTACTTTTGAATTTATCAGATGCCCTTTAGTGTCTATCAGTTGAATGTGTGTGTGTGTGTGTGTGTGTTTTACATAATTTTATCACATATGTTGACTCAGATTCATGAAATCTTCATCACAATCAAGATACAGAACTGTTCTATCTCTCTTGTGCTACTCCTTTTTGTTGCACCCATCCCTACTCCTGTATCCTTAGTGATTACTAACCTGTTCTCCGTCTCTATAATTCTGTCATTTCAAGAATATTATATACATGGAATCATATAGTATGTAAACTTTTGAGACTGGCTCTTCCTCGTGCAAAATAATACCCTTGAGCTCCATCTAAGTAATTATATCAGTAGTTTATTTTGTTGAGTAGCATTCTCTTATATAGATTTGCAATGGTTTGTTTAAATAGTTCCCTACTAAGGGCATTTGTATTATTTCCAAGTTTGGACAATTTTACATATAAGGCTTTAAAAATAACTTGCTATGTTTACAAGACTTTGTGTGGGCATAAATTTTCATTACCCTGTAATAAATGTCCCAGGAGTGTGATTGCTGAGGTATATGAGAAATATATGTTTTGTTTTATAAGAAATTTCCAAATAATTTTCCAGAGTAGCAGTACCATTTTGCATTCCCATAAAGAATATATTAAAAACCAGCTCTCTCTACATCTTCACAAGCACTTAATACTATCAATATTTTCTATTTTACCTGTTTTACTAGGTGTATGGTGATACATCATTATGATTTTAAATCTGAATCCCCTGAATGGCAAAAGATGTTATATTTTCATGTATATTGTTGTCACTTATAATATTTGTTTACATTGTTTAAGTTGCCAAAGTATCACAAACAACCTGTTAGTAAAGCAAAACTATTTATTTAAGCTCACTACAATAAGGGAGAAAACCACTTAATAGAGGTTTAGCAATGCCTCAGAAGGAGGAAGTCACAAGTGGGATAATTATAAGGTGTTGGTGTCTGGGCCTAAGTAATTTAAGGTAGATCTTTCAAGGTAGAGTGCTGACTGGGATCAGGCACATTTTAAGATATAATCATTTTGGATTAATAGACAGAAAAATAAGGGTCTTGAGGCAAGTTTGATAAGTAAAATATTTAATAAGTAAACTGCCCAGGTCAGCAGACCCCATCTTTACTAAATATTTTTCAGGAAATTTTCTGAGGCAAGCAATGAAATAATTAATTGGTTTATAGTTTTCTTTTTACTGGGCAAACTTTCTTCCTGGATCAAATAGCCAAGTGACATTGGCATAGTTGGTCTGGTTTAATCTAAGTCATTCTGACATGAATGGTCTCAATTCCCAATAATAATAATAATTTCCTGATATTTTAACTCTTCTTGAATCTGTGAAATAAGCTACATTTGTCTAAAATGTATTTTACTCTTTATGAATTATTAGATTATATTTTTGAAAATATAATTTGGCTCAATTACATATATATTTATCAATGCAACTTATGTATAGTTTTCTTTTTTGTACTGTTGCTTTGTCAGGTTTTGGTATAAAATTATTCTGGCTTCAAAATATGAAATAAGCTCTTAAACTTTTCAACATTCTGGTAGATTTTAAATAATTTTGAAATTATCTTATCTTTAAAGGTTATGTAAACTTCATCTAAAAACCCATCTGGTCATTGTGCTTCTTTCTGTAAGAAATCTTTAGTCCCTTTCCAATTTTACTCAGTGGCAATAGTCTATTTAATTTTTCTACTTCGTCTAGGGTAAAATTTCTTGTTCTGTTCCGTTTTTCCTTCTTTTTTCATGTCCTATACCCCTTTATTATATGGGTCTTCATGCTTTCTCATTCTTCTTCCATCATTACTAGATTTTAGGATGGGCATAATTATCTGTCTCCAAACTGGTCTGTGTAAAAATGGAAAGTATAATCTATCTCAAGTTTTGTCATTATTGTCATTAGTGGGTTAGCATCCAGACCAGGCTTTCTGGACTTAGGCATTCCTTTCCTCCATTTGATGATGACTGAGCTGAGTCCCTTGAAGGAATTGCTTTCAACTCAGGGAATTCCCTGACCTAGAGTAATCAGGGTACAGATACAAAGTCCAGGCATCTTTAACTTAAGTCAGGACAAATCTGAAGAGTAACTCCAGCTCAGGAGCATCCTCCAGGATCAACTGAGGCTTATGTTGCAAATGCCTTTAAATTCAGCCTCTCCCTCTTACCAGTCTTGTGACCTTCACTATCTCACAGGCATTGTTCCTAAGAGCACACCCCAGCAAACTTCTTGCGGGCAAATCCTCTTCTCAGAATATGTTTCCTGGCTTACTCCCCTGGCCTGCCCCCACCAAAAGAAACAGTAAAATTGGCATACTAACACCTCTTAATGCTGTTGTAAATATGCAGTGAAGTTTTAGATATAGTGTTTATAACATAAATGCTTAATAAATGTTAGTCATTATTTTATAAGATGTTTAAAAGGGATCGTCTCAATACTCAGAACTTTGGCTAAATCCACAAAACTCAGGATTAGTTTTATGATCCAAACATTTTCTATGTATTTTAAAAATAAGTGCTAGATACATCTATGAAGAATGTGAAAAGGTACCAGAAATTTTCTGCTTTGCTCCATCATGACCTTAAACCTCCAAACTATGTAAAACACTAAAAAACTTAGATTGTTTGAAAGGAATTTGTGCAATTATAGATATATTTGGCTTCCCTCCTGTCCCCTACCCCAACCATATACAAGAGGGTGAGTGAAGCATGGTGAAAAAGATTTGGAAAATGCATATATGTCCCTTGAGTTTTGAGGGTATACCTGAACAAAGAAATGAGCACCCACTTCACATACAGAGAATAATAAAGGCAAGGATTTCCTGGGATGGCAGGCCAAGGAAAGAGCAGATAGTGTTGGGCAAGCATCACTTCTATCATTTGCCAGACAGAGAGGCATTTGTTACCAATGGGGAAGTAACTACTACAGAGCACTAGTATGCCTACCAACATAGTGGTTTGCCTATATGGGTAGAGATTTATAGTAAGAGCCTGTAGGCGGTGGTACAAATATAGTCAGAACTTGGAAAGGAAGCTTACAAGAGTTTAGCCAAAAACTGCAATACTTCTTCAGGGAACTAGGGCAATATGGAATGTGGCCTCAAAAGAAATTTACAGAAGAATTTTCCAAGATAAACAAATGCACTCATGATAAATGGGTGCCTCATGAAAGATGGATGCCTGCTATGGCAGAAATTATCAATAACCAGGTTATAATGACTCTCTATTTATTCTAATTCATCTCCTTTGTGATATAATCCTGGAAGAAACAACACTAGGAACATGAGAAAGTTGTTCCAGTTTTAAAACATACCTGCAAATTGTTTCACCTTTCTCCTACCAAAAAAATGGCATCCAATTTACCTAGCCTTGAAACAGGTCAGCCTTATTAATATAATTAAACTTTCTGGATCTATGTTTTGGTTGTGATTATATTTACCACTATATATATGAAATATTCTTTAATTAGGAAAGTTAATCACATTAAACTTAGTATCACGGTAGGCTTATTACTCTTATTGTAGTGATATGATTTTATTTTCTATTTTTTATTTCCACTTCCTTCCTATGCATTGTATAAACCAGGGAATACTGTTCCTCTGGTAAAGTGATATATTATAGATGGGTTTTCATTCTACTTATGGTTATATTCAATTCTTTACAAAACATTTAAATCTGTATTTATCAACTTATCAACCTTCAGAATGAAATTATCATCTGATTACATGGAAATGATGAACATATTATGTATGCTAATATTACCTTTTGATTGTCATTAAAAAGATTGTCCTCTACTTGTTATATTTTTTACAAAGTTGATTTCCTTTTTATTACTAATAATATTGAAATTTTGCTGTGGCATTTTTTTCCTGTCCTTAAAGTCTTTAACTAGGTCATTTTTATTTGTTATTGTAGTATGCTCTCTTATCTCCCATTTTTCTTGCTTAACATTAGCTGTATTTTAATTTCCTTAAGATCACAAATAAATGTATGTCTAAAATGTACTTCTGATACATGGACTAAATCTTTTTCAAACATATGCAATTCCCATATCTCTTTCATGCCTTGTTTAAATCTTTCTTTCCTTTCATAGAATCTTAAGTTTTGATTCTTCTTCTTTTTTTTTTAACAGAGTGTTGGCTGAAAAGTTTCCTTTTGCTTTGAATTATAGCTATAACTTCAAGCTGCCTTAAATAGATAAGCACTAGCACATTCTAAATGGGGTTTCTAGATACATATCTACAGGGTTGGTTTAACTATTTTGGCAGACATACCTTAAGGTGATCCTCAATGTGTTACATCTGTATATTTCCCTGCCTTTAAGTGACCTGTGACTTGCTTCTTATCTGTACAATATGGCAAAGGTGATGAGATGTCACTCCATTGATTAGTTTATGCCATATGTCAAAGTGACTGAATGTCACTTATATATAAGTCCATAAGACTCTATTTCTTTTTTTTTTTTTTTTTTTTTTTAATTTTTTTTTTCAACGTTTTTATTTATTTTTGGGACAGAGAGAGACAGAGCATGAACGGGGGAGGGACAGAGAGAGAGGGAGACACAGAATCGGAAACCATAAGACTCTATTTCTAAGGCTCCATCTTAGCTGACCGCAGAGATAGTCTTCTGTTGGTACTAAAGAGGTAAAATGCTATATTGAGGACCACATGGCAGGGGACTATGTGTAGTCACTAATGCCTCATAACAGACTCTAATCTACAGCCAGTAAGAAGCTGGGGCCCTGGATCCTAAAGCTGCAAGGAAATGAATTATGCCAACTGTCTGCATCAACATTGAGGAAGGATCTTTTCTAATTGAACTTCAAGATTAGAACACAACCTGACCCAATAGGCTTGTAAAACCATAAGCCAAGGACCTTATTAAGCCATAACTTGATGGCCATAGGTGTCCTATGGACACCTGATCCATAGGAAATTGTGAAATAACAAAAATGTATTTTTAAATGTTGCTACAATTGAGGTGATTTGTTGTTAAGTAATAGAAAAATGATAGGGGCGCCTGGGTGGCGCAGTCGGTTAAGCGTCCGACTTCAGCCAGGTCACGATCTCGCGGTCTGTGAGTTCGAGCCCCGCGTCGGGCTCTGGGCTGATGGCTCGGAGCCTGGAGCCTGTTTCCGATTCTGTGTCTCCCTCTCTCTCTGCCCCTCCCCCGTTCGTGCTCTGTCTCTCTCTGTCCCAAAAATAAATTAAAAAAAAAAAAAACGTTGAAAAAAAAAATGATATAGCTATCAATAGTTCTATGTCAGTTACCAATCATTCATTTAAAGAAGACACCAGAAACTAGAGAGAAGTATTGAGATAGTATGATATAACCCTAGTTAGTGGGAGTAAACTTTGGGTTTTATCTTCCCCCCTTTTTATGGTGGAAGAGAGAAGAATTGTCCCAACCCCAACCAAATCAAGTGATAAGAGCTCCAAGAAAATTACTTATAGATATTGAGGATTTCTGGAAGAATGGAATACTGGCATCTCTTATCTACACACCTGCCAAAGAGCTGAAACTCATTGACACACACTGAGTTTAGAGACTTTTTAGAATAGCCTTTCATGTGTTCCTGGAATTTGGAAAGGATAAGAATGAAGAGACTGTTCTTGCCCTTGCTTATAAAGGTCTGGGTTTTGGCTATAATAGCTCAGGAAGAAGGGGTTTGAAAGAGGAATCCGTAGCACCACACTGCTTTCCAACCAGTTGACAAGGCCAGAATCTCTAAGTTTTCCACAGAGGCTATCCGTTATTAGTCATCTTAAAGATTACCCATCCCAAGATGTTGGTGGACCAGGATGAAAGATACTGAATGGCAAAAGGTTGCAGGTTATACTATTAGGAATGGACTAATATGAATATTGTGAAGGGTCACTCAGAAAACTTATCCCCTAAGTTTGGAAACTCTACAGTATAGAAATCCATATGGTGCTTCCAAATAAACCCACAAATGCATGACCAAAGAACCTCAGCCACTCAGGAATTGAGTGGCTGCCACAGAGGACACTGACAACATTACATCAATATTTCTTTTGGGTTCTTGGACCCAATTACGATGTGGGGAGGGGTCCCCCCCAAACACCAAGAAGCAATTCTCTGGGTATCAGCTAGGTGTCCTACAATTCAACTCAATTCTGACACTATTTATCTGGAGATAGCATCACATTTCACAGATTAAAGGTTCAATCCTATAAGGCTGACCCCTCTGCCTACTATAAATGCCAGTCATAAGCCTAGATTATCTGTGCTTCTGATAGACTGGTTATGTATTGAGGATTTCAATATCTTATTCCTTGGGTTTCAGACACCAGTGGCAAGTCCACTTTGTTACCTGTACTTCTGACTAAATGGCTATAAATAAGAGATTCCAACAACCTCCTCCTTGGGTTCAATTAATTTTTTAGAGTGACTCACAGAACTCAGGAAATCCATTCACACATAAGATGACTGGTTTATTATGAAAGGATAGAACTCAAGAACATCCAGGTGGAAGAGAGCATAGGACCAGGTATGGGGGAAGGATGCAGAGCTGTCATGCCTTCGCCAGGAGTGCCACTCTCCCAGCACTTGCACGTGTTATTATATAACCCAGAAGCTCTCCAAACCCTGTCCTCTTGGGTTTTTATGGAGGGTCAAAGCATAGGTAGAGTTGGTTCATTAAATCATTAGCCACTGGCAACTGATCTCAGTCTCCAGCTACTCTGTCCTCTTTCCTCCCAAGAGGTTGGTTCTTCTGTCAACCATCTCCCATCCTTAGGTGCTTCCAAAACTTACCCATTAATGTAGCAAAAGACACTTTTATTGCTTTCATCATTTAGGAAATTCTAAGGATTTAAGGAGCTCTGTGTCAGAAGTGGGGCCAAGACCAATATATATTTCTAATTATAAATCACAGTATTACAGGACCAGTAATACAGGACTTCTCTCTTTTCTTATGAAAAGTCTTTCTACCAATTTGACCCTAGAAGATCCAGCAGCAGGACAAGATGAAGGAAAGGCAAATAGACAGATCATGACTTTCTTCTCCGCAGTATCACCCTTAGCCCTGAGTCAGTTATGTACCTGGGATTGAAAAGAAATTTTTATCTTTATAAGAGTTAGCTGTTTAAACCTTATTGTACTTTAATTTGTTTTAACACTGAGAGTGATCCATCAGAAATGAGATTTGCATATGGTATTACCAAGGGACAGAGAAAGGTAAGGTAATAGGAAAAATCAAGGATCCCAGTTGAAAAAAATAGAAATCGTTTTTTTCTGATTTGTTTGCCATCTAGTATAGCTATTAGTATAATCTTTTAAGTTGGTCCTTTGTGACTTCTCCCTCAATACATTCACTTGTTCTGTGGCTTGTATAAATTCCTATTTTACAATAAGTAGTTAATTATTATCTAACTTGATGACTCACAAAGGTTTGTTTTTTTTGTTTGTTTGTTTTGTTTGTTTGTTTGTTTTCCCCTATGTTTTTTTCCTTGACCATTTCAAGCAATTTCTAAGAGGTGGGTTTGGAAGGGTGTTCTACAAGACATCTGTGAATGAAATTGACATTGTTTGTGTATGAGATTAAAAATTTACAATTGTGCTGTATATATTATCTCAGATAAACCATGGAAGACTTTCCTTGCCTGGTACAAAGGGGGAAAAGCAATAACATATTTTCCCCATATGGTGTGACAACCCTTCCCCAAATAGCTCATCTACTGAGGCCTAAAATGTATCAGTTGAGACTCTTCCTTTGGGTTAAGCATTTTACACACTGGGCTGTTTTTTCAATAGAAGTTACTTCAGGAATTTGGCTAAGACTTTAACTCTATAATGCTTTAGTCTCTCAAGAGAACCTAAAAGTAGTGGGGCTTCATGGGTGGGAGAGGATGCAGGCAGAAGTGAAGTGGGTATGAGGAAGAATAGCAATATCCAAATATGCAGGTGCCAGAGTATAAGACACAAACACATGAACAAAAACAACAAACACTCCCAAGACCAATTATTGTACTGTAGTAGGGCTGCTGTCTTCCTTCCAGCTTTGCTTACTCTCTGCCATAGTTGTGAGTAGAAACATGGAAATTATTCTTTCACAGCATTTCCCCAAGCAGATATCTTAGCTATAAAGAGCAGTAGCCATAGAAATAGCAATAGCACTGATCTTTTGAAGGTTTGTCAGGGCAATGGGATATGGGAAAATGACATTGAAGCAAGAGGTGTATTTGGAAGCAGAAAATTTCTAATCCATGTTCTCTTACATCTTAAGAAACTTAGTTTTGTAGACTTGCTTCAAGGCAAGGCAGTCCTTCCATGGGAAGGAATATGGACCTAGAAGATCTTCGATTCACAATCTGCTGATAGTGCTTTTTGAGTATAAACCATATTATGAAAAGACAGTAAAATAATACAATAATAAATACTGAATTTTACAAATACACTGTGACTC
Source organism: Neofelis nebulosa (assembly GCF_028018385.1). NCBI lineage: Eukaryota > Metazoa > Chordata > Mammalia > Carnivora > Felidae > Neofelis > Neofelis nebulosa. Next base: position 44,458,926 of record NC_080790.1, on the reverse strand, counting down.
TTAATTACTATCTTTCTTCCAGAGTAAATGTAGGGTATAAAAGAAGAAGGTGTTGAAATTTTTTTCCCTCTGACTTTACCCCATAGATTTTATAAAATTTTGGTTTTCTGTGGAGGATAATAGGCTCTGTGTAGACAATGAATATAACTTATAGGCCTTGGGAACACTAAGGGAATCAAAATCTTTTAGTCTAATGTTTTACTCGCCTACGAATTAAAATACCTAGGGTAGAGACCATGAATCTGTGTTTTTCAAAAAGCTCTTTGGTGCTTTTGATGAATAGCAGGTTTTGGAAAGCACTGAGTTTGGTCTTACATTTCAGGTACTTGAATGGCCTCATCGACAAGAGGACAGTATTCAGTTATGCTTCAACCCACAGCAGAGTAGAATAAACAAAATGTGGGCTTGGGTTTGATTCTGTGTCTTCAAAGATTCCATTCCTTTCTGCAAACTTTCTTTGAAACTTCATATTAGTACAATAAATGATGGCTATAGGTTTGTTTTAATTTCTACTCTGTCCTCATCTCTGGGCTGCAGTCTAGATGGCTTAGAGTCAATTTGTTTTTCTTCTCTTAGGTGTCACTGAGTTTAAATTGTTTTCTGCCCATCTAGAAGATTTCTCTCCCTTAATGCTATGGAGGAAGATGAACTACTCATTGAGCTGACAGGTGAAGAGTAGTAGGATTAGTTTAGTTTCAGAAATGATATATGGCTGCAGGGTATAAAATCAACAGAGATTCATATCCTGGAAGACTAGTTAGTCTATCATGGCTGCCTCCATTATTTTTCAGTCTACAAATCTACAGGAAAAGTGTCAAGGTCAGCTACAACTATTTTTGAATTCTCTGGGTTTTTTATCAGCAAAATTGATTAGTACTGCCTTCCACCTTGTGTGGTATATTTAAGGGAAGCAGAGATAATTGAATGGTTATGCAGAGGTATTTGAGGAGTCAAACTAAGTTAGGTGAAGTCAATGACTAGTGAAAATATAACACTGATTATCTTCACACAATTAACATCTGAGATACTCTGATGCCTGGTTACAACATATAATTGGTAAGAACAGAAAAAGTTTTTTCTTCCACCCATCTTTACCTTCTTGTTTCCACTTCACGACCAAGCACTGGGGGATTGGTCCTTTTTTTTTTAATATCTAGTACTTTGAACAAATTCTTTTTACTTCAGTTGTAAGAAAAAAATCTGCATTATCAGTCAGTTGATAAATGGATGAACCTATACCTTAAAATCAATCAGTTAGTGGAATGTAATTTTTAGATATGAGTGTTTAATAACTGTCTATTAATTTTATCCCTGAGCCTATGGCATATAGAGAACAGAGGACTGTCCTTGTGCTGCGAAACTGTCAAAATTGTGTCAGTTGGATTGTGCCTTATCAAAATTCAGGCTAATTTTGTTTAATTATTACTAAAATTCAGACAAATAATTTGTTTCTTCAGACTGTAAGTTCCCTCCAGAATCATAATTGAAATGGTGTTATTCTCATTCTAATGAATCAGCATAAACATCACACCCCAAAGGTTAATGGTAATTGCAAAATGGGTAAACCTTTAAACAACTCAATGCTTCTAAACCAGATTCTAAAATTTCAGGATAATTATTTACTAACACATCTATGGCTCTTTATAATACAAAGGGCTTTAAAGTCATGATCCTATTTAAAGCTTATCACAGTCCTTGGAGATGAGTGCTAGCATCTTTAATTTATAGATGAAGTAACTGTGCTTGAAGCTAAGGACGGTAACTTTGACCCTTAACCCAACCCAGGGCTTTTGACTCCTAGCCTATTGATTTTTCATTTCACAAATCACTCGATCATCCTGCTCTTATGGTCTGTATGCTACAAAATACTATACATATTTCTAACATTGCAGTTGTTTAGGAACATGGAGAATATATTTGATTGGCCACAAACTGCGTGTGATATTAAAGACAAAGTTCTACTAGGAAATTTTTTTTTAACATACAATACTATCTGTGTTCTATCTTCTACTAACTACATTACCCTGGGAAGTTTGTCTAAACCTCTCTAAAATGTGCTTTTCTTTTCTTCAAAGAGATGCTGAAGATTCCTGGTAGACCACAGTTTTACTTTTCTATTGTGGTATAATAGCATTTTAATTTAAAAGAACAATTTGTTATTTCTTATGATTCTGCTGTTAGGGATTCAAGTAGAGTTCAGCAGGGAGGTTTTTCTGTCACACTTAACATTGGCTGTGGACATTACCTTGGCTGCATTGAGTTAGCAGCCGGGTTGGACTGGAAGGTCTAAGACAGCTTCCTAAACATGTCTGGCACCTCAGTACTCCTTCATGTGGTCTCTGTTTCTGTCTCTTTCTGTCTCTTTGTCTTTTTTCTGCATAGTGTCTCATAATCCAATAGTCTTTCCTGATGTCCCTTTCATTATGTGGCTAATTTTCAGGGGAGGGGAAGAGAAAGATATCAGACTTTTAAAAGCCAGGCCAGAAACTGGCACACATAACTTCCTATACATTGTATTGGCCAAGCCAAGTCTCCAGGTGAGCCCAGATGTAAAGGAAGAGAAAACTGAATCCATCTCTTGATGGGTAGAGTAAGAGGCACATACAGGAAGGGAAGATATTAATGGTACTCACCTTTGGAAATTATACCACAGTCAGCCTTTAGTGGCTATTGTGAATATTTATTAAGAAACTGAAAGTTTCATGTTTTTCAACACAAATAATTATTAGGCAGCTGTTATATATGAACTGTTCTATGCTGTGGTTATACAGTTGTGAACAAAATAAATGTTGTTTTATGACTTGTGGTGGTGTAAAAGCCAGATATCAACTAAATAAATATGCAGGTAAGCATTTGATTATAAACTTGGGAAAGAACTATGAAGGAAAACTACAGTGTGCTAAGTAAGGCACAATGGTTTAACTTAGTATGATGGGTCAAGAAAAGCATCTAAGCAAGTGATATTTCTGTTGGGAGCTGAAGTCTGGGTTGGAGGTAGCCATGTAAAAAGAAAAGGAAAGAACATTCCAGACAGAGGCAATAGGACATGGTATAACCCTGAAATGTGTTCCAAGTGCTGAAAGTTCAGTGTGGCTGGAGCATATGGGTCCAGCGAGTATGGCCTACAGGTGATCCTGGAGAGTCAGGCTGGGCAGTGTTGCCATTATTGTGTTAATATTCCCTGTTTCATCCAAATATTGAAAGTTCACTCAAAGGTTGTATCTGTGCAACAATATTATGGTGTGGCTTAATGTTGTTGGCAATATATAAATGCTCAAAGAGCTTCTGCAGTTTCTTCCTTTTTGTTAAGTATGTTCCCACAGCTACCGACAGGTGTGTGTGGGCAGGAAGGGAAGAAAAAAATTTCAAAGATAGAGATTCAGGAACTTATTTTTCTAAAACAAGTTCCTTTTCCCTTCCTGAGCATCTATAATTCCTAATGTTATTACTCTTATAGTTTCTACATCAATGGAATCCATGATGTTAGCTGCAAATTCAATCTGTATTAAGCCTACAAAAACAGAATCACCCAAATTAATATTTTAATTGAGATGACAAAGTCCAAATGAAAATGACTACTACTTAAATTTTAATTATGCATGCAGGACAAAGAATGTGTTCCAAGTGTGATTCTTTTCCCTTAAAAAAGCAAAATCCAAAACTAAATGATAAATTCAAAGTCAAGTAGTTGGAACAGGCCCTAAATCATCACAGATCTTGGATATCTCTGCTTAGTACAGGAAGAAAAATCTGAAAAAGATACACTGCCTCCTGATAGAGGAAAATAATCTGCTGGATAGTAATTTATACCAATTCACCATCTTTTTACCACCTATTTACTGGATCCCTGGCCCCTTACAGTGCATTTAAGGAGAATACAAAGAAACATATTCTGCTATGGAACTCAAAATCTTGCTGAATGAATGGGGGCAACTTAACCAGAAAGGCAAAATGGCAAAATAATGCAGCATTATGAATATAAAAACCAGCTATATTGTCAAAAAAAAAAGCCCTTGAAATTTAGAGGAGAGTCCCTTATGTGTAAATACAAGAATGACTGGATCCATTGAGGCCTCATAAGTAGCACTACAATCAGGCACTTTGTGTCTCTGTATTTTTGTTGTCTTAGCAGCTTCCTTTCCCCTATTAATTTTCCCATCTGTAGTTATGGGTATATAATATTGAAAAACCCAGTCTGTGTCTCCATGGCTCAGAGATCAAGTGAGCTAGAACATTTGACTGGAGTGAATTTCAGGAAACATTCTTGGAATTCAGGGCTATATCCTCAATTTTATAGCTGCCTGAGAATGGGCTCTGTACTGAGCAAATGTTGAGCCAAGATTTGAAAGATGGAAAAAAGTTGTCTGAAGCTACATCTGCCTTTGCATTGTTTTATTTTTTAAATTTTATTTACTTTCTTAGAAATCTAACTGATAAGAAGGCTACTGCCTCTTAGATGAGTCAGGTTGTTCAATCAATACCTGCTTTAAATTACACTGTGTGAGAAGGATGGTCAAATAAATCTTATGAATACCTCTTATCCTGAGAGTTCATGACACTCATTTCTTACAAGAATCACTTCTAGCATCAGACCTGACCAATTGTTCCACGTTGGAACTGGTGATCATTTAGTGAGTGCAGTAAACTGATTACATTAGCTGAAGTGGAAAGTCTGGAGAAAGAAAAAGAGAGAGACAGGAGGAGGGAGGGGTGACCAAAAGAAAGTAGGAAGGAAGGAAGGGAGGGAGGAAGGAAGGAAGGGAGAAAGGCAGGCAAGGCAAGCCCAGTTCTTGGTTACATAATAAAGAATAATTATGGATTTTCCCCCTCAGATATTTATATAGACCTAACATTATTACTATTCCTTAAAAAAATCTTGTAATTTCATACTAGACTGTATACTGACTAAAAACAGACTTCATGTCATATTTAACAGTATGTTGGCATAACCTAGTTCAGTACCAGGGTTTCTGGTTAGAGAAATTTCAAGTTTTCTCAACACATCAGAAAGGAGGAAGAGTTGAATTCCAGCACTCAAGTCCAGTGTGAGCAAAATAGGACATGTATACGTCTAAAGCTATCTCTATCTCTATCTCTATCTATCTCTATCTCTATCTCTACCTCTACCTCTATCTCTATCTCTATAGCATCTATGCAACAAGAGATAAAATGCTAGAACCTAATATACAGAAGCAAGTTTGGCTCTTTCCAGGGGGAGAATTGGAAACTATTAAGATTCCATTATTTTTGATGTTTCAACAATGTCCAGAAGTAATAATGTTGTTGCTCTTCACATTTCTCTATATTCTTCCTTAATTAGTTATTTTTTCACATCTTCCCTGGAAGGCAAGACAATTGTATTAACAGTTGTCCATAATATACCAATGAGATGATCCGTGTAAACAAAGAGGGACACATGCAGCCCAGAAGGCATGCAACCTTATCCTGAAGAGTGTCACACTAATGTACATTTTTAGATGGCCTTTTTAAATAATTCAAGTGACATATGTATCATTTGGAATGATAATATTGATTTTTGTCTTGATGTAGTACATAATTTTAAAAGCACTATAGATGCTACCAATGGTCATCATAAGGAAATACTTCTGTGTCTTTGTCAGTACAGGTATCTAGTCTACCAGGCAGGGACTGGGGGAACTTAGTTTGGTAGAGATAAATAAGAGTTATCAGCTGTGTCCCTCAACTGTGAACTGAGTTGGCCTCTGGTGACAAATGATTGTAATAGGATGTTTGATTCACTGAGGATTCCCACTTCACAAAGTTAAGCTATCAACATGCTCAGCTCCCTGTCAGCCCCACTGACAAGCTAAATCTTAGTGGATACAAATATATGCCCTCAAAGAAAATGATAAAGTTACTCTCTACGAGTCAAACAACCAAGTATAAGCTCAAAATGGGGAAAAAATCAATCAGATGGAAGTACCCCTGTGGCTAGGAGACAAAGAACATATCCAAGTCCAATTAATGTTACCAGGATATATATTCAAGCTGAATACCACTGAAGCAAGTGCTAACCTAATCAATACCATTCAAGCCTTTCATTCCTTCATTTATTCAAATTTTTTATTGATCACATTTTAAGCAACAGACATTTCAATATTAGGGGTTGGAGATACACAGACAATTCAGAAATGGTCTAGGCTTTAAGGATTCACAACACAGTGAGAGATACAAATATATCAATATATAGTGACAGTGCCACGTGAGAAGTGTTAAAATACAGGCATTTTAAAAGTGTGTGTAACACAGAGAAGGAAACAAACACTGTCTAGAACCCAAGGTGGTCAAGAAGGGACTCACAGAGGAGGTTCAGTATGAGCCAGTCCTTCAAGACTTAATGTTGTCAGGATCTCTAGCTGTAGTCCCATCATAATGGTCAGGGATACTGAACATAACTTACAACACTAAATTTCTAGACATCACTCACTTTTAACAAGATAATGGTAATTAAGAGCAGGTAGTGTTGCCCAAGCAGGCAAGAGGCCCCAGAGGTGTTGATTAAGTAGGAAAAGTACACATAATCAAAAGTGACCACAGAAAAGTGAGTTCTGATTAGGGTCGGAGGAATACTTGGGTAAACTGTGGCATAATATTAAGGTTAAAGAACTACACAAAGAAGGTGGCATGGCAAAACAGGTTTATTTTGAATATAAAGGTGTTATTTTTGGATAATGTAAATGAAATGTAGCAGGTGTACTAGAAGTACCATTGATGGAGGGGTACATTCAATGTTTGGAAAGGGGTAAGAGATATCCATGGTACTGTGCTGAGAGCTTTATAATTTACTGTTGAATTTTATGAATTCTAGGGGTTCCTGTGGTCCACAGAGGTATACAAGATATTAATATTCCTCCCCTCCAAATTTACTGCATTATAGACCATGACGGTCTTTGAAAATCAGGGTTTGGCAGATTGATATGAAACTATGCTTAGTCTTTTTTATAGGTGGGAAAAAGAGGGAAAGGGGTATTTAAGGAACACAGAAGAAATGTGCAAGAAAGAATATGGAATGTTTTTGGAAATACCTATTTCAATTAAGTACGTGATTTGAAATACTGCTTAGTACTTTGGGATGGCAGGAGACAATGCATGCGGCAAAAATAGAATTAAGGTAGGTTGTAAATGTTATAAAAGGAGAACTAATATAACTATATGGTGAATGAAGAACTGATTCTGGCATCTCTGTGATAGGCTGGTTAAGGGGAAGAGATGGTTCAAATAAAGAGACTTTAATCCAGAAAAATTTTACATACTGTTTAGAACCATTCCCACACTAAAAGAATGGACAGGAGATATTAAAGCACCTAAAGATTATCCTTTACTGAACACAGGAAGAGGAAAGAGAAAAAATAATACTTATAGGACCCTAATAAGAGATAAAGACAAAGGGGGGAGGACTCATGGTAGCTGTGGTGGTGGTGGTGAGATATGGCACCGAAGCAATGAGGGAACAGGGGGAAAATGCCCCAATCTTTCTCTCCTCCCATACTCCAGTCTTCTGTTGGTAACTCTCATTGGCTGAATGTAACTTGAAAATAATTGGAAGGGCTGATCTCCCATAGGGATCAGACTCCTGGGGCACAGAACAAATCAGAGAAGGGATAGGGTCAATGGCAAATGGAGACTAGAAAGCACAACAGACTGAGAAGAAAAAAATATCAGCTGACTTTTCCAAAGGGGGGGAAAAAAGATATTTCATTCAAGATCTCTCAATTCCTACTGTTATTGATTTTTTTTCTCTCCAAGCAATATTTGAATAAATTAGCATGGCTTGCTGGGTTTTTTGGTAGCCAGAGGTAAGGAGTCTATTGAGCCAATCCAAGTCTTTTGGTCACAAATACAATCTCTCTCCTGTTGTCAATAAATATATTGGTCAATAAATAGATTGGTTAGCATGAATCACTCCTCAAGAGCTTGGTCACTTCTGGGTACTGTTTTCAAACTAATGACATAATCCCTGAGCAAAGTGGTTTCACCAAATTAATAAATGCCTATAAGTACTTTGTTAAAATATAACTTTCAAAAATGTAAAATTATGACCCTCATGTAAATATAAAATAAACACATGAAAGGAGGGAGATAATCAGTAGGCTATTGGGACCAGTTAAATGAGAATTTGATATTCATAAGCAGTTTAATAAAGAAATGTAAGGAAAGACAATTGGACTTGATACAACATAGTTTAACATCCGTGAAAATAATAAACTGCAACATTGGAGGTTTTGTTTTCCACAAGACAAATTTTCTGCCGCTTTACTGAGATAAAAATTGCAATTTCATCTTGGCCTTACAGAGTTGTATAAAAGTGCAGTCAAGAGAGGGTCAACCAAATGCAAGCCAACCACCACTGCACCAAAAGAACATCTAATATTATTTTTTGCCTATTTCCAAGTTTTATATACTTTTTCTTAAAATCTATTTAAGAATCCACCAGCTTTCCTTCTCAGAATTCTCTATTTTTAGAAATATTTTTATGAGAAAAACATTATTACAGTCACAGAGGATTTCTAGTTTGCCCAAATGCAGTGAATTCCACATTGCTTTCTGGAGAAAACAACTAGACAAGAGAGGGGGATTGGGGTGGGAGGGAGAAGGAGAGTTCAAGATTGTGTTCAAGATACAAACTTTATTCTCTATTTTAGTTTATGCTAAAATGTTTTCTTTTGCTTGTATAATATTGCAAATTTTAACTTAGGCAGTGTTTCCTCATTAAATTTGTCTGACTTTTATTGAAACATCTGAGTTGTCATTCCTTCAAGCTGGGAAGCAATTTCAGGGACTCAAAATATTTTGTTGACAATAGACATGGATACTATGTTTAGTGTTTCTTTAGTCTTTAATTTTTAATAAAGATTATTTTTTGCTTTCTTGGAAGCCAGGATAGCTTGTTACTTAGAGCTTTCTCTAACTCATCTGATTCTTTTGAGCCCTTAGGTGAACCAAAGAAGCACCAATGTTGATCTCCAAACATCTGACAGATTAATCAGTACTTCTGTTTTGGAGTTATGCTACCTGTGATTTCTTGTTGCTTTGTACCACGCATTCAGAACAATCCAGTTCATCTGATCTAGAGTTCTTGGAAGGAAGTGCTAATTTGTATTTTCTGTTTATGTAGAAAAATGTGCCCCAGTAATGATGAAGTGCCTTCTGCAATCAGAGTAGATCTTGTTTTTATTTGTTTATCTAAAAAGGAGCATTTTCTGGCTATAAAAGTGGACTCTAAGAAGGTGACTCTGGGGAAGAGAGGATAATGGGAAGATCTTAAAGGAAGCCTGAATTTACCTATGACTGCAGATTTGTCTATTAGCAATAGGTGGTTCTTAGGCCAAAACTGAATCCTTTAAGGTCCGTCTTAAAACCAAACTTTTTGTTTTTCTAGGAAATAACTCCCATGACAACTCTATAATAATTCTGTGCAAGATCTGGTCTTCAGTTTCAAAGCACTATACCTCTATCTCTTACTAGGCCTTAAAGCATATCATGGGTCATCTTATAATTTTTATGTGTCTTCATCACAATTTTAAAATCCTAAAATGCAGAGATGCAGCGTTTCCTTTAGGCACTGAATAGAGAATAATTGCTAAAGGTGAACCATCTGGGAAACTAGGAACTAAGGCATGTGCTGATACCATTTCCTATAATTTAGTCCTAAAGAATATTATGAAGTAAGGGAAAATAAAATTTCTTGAATTTGTCAAAATATTGCCAAAGTATTTTCATGTCGCATTTTTGGCTACTAAAGCTTCAACCAGGTGGTTGACTATCACCAAATATTATCTTCTTGGTTGCATTAATTGATATGCACTCACATTATATTCCAACAACATAATATTATACTTTCTGTTACATAAAATTAAGACTGAATAAGTTAGTTAAATAAACTTATACTACTTCTTGCTAAGGAATTACCCCTCCTAGGAAGTACAAGGTTTAAACCATTAAAAATATCTTCCAAATGCCCCACAGGAGGCCTGTAACTACATACTTGATAATTCATGGGAGATTATGTCTGCCTGTGGATGGCAGACCGAATGATCCTGCCACCTTTGGTTTGGGTAATTGGGCCACTGGAAATGTTTGTTGAAAGTCATTGATAATTACAATTCACTACTAGGTTACTTTTGTTCATTTGAAACGCTGACTAAAAATGTACATTTGAGTCCTTAAATTTGTTTTATTGACAATATGCATATTTATCACTTTATTGTCTCCCTTTGAATTTTAACATTATTTTCATGTCCATATTTTTAAAAATTTATTTATTTATTTATTGTTGAGAGAAAGAGACAGCATGAGCAGGGAGGGGAAGAGAGAGACAGAGAGAGAAAGAGAGGGGGGAGGGGGAGAGAGACAGAGACAGAGAGACAGAGAGACAGAGAGAGAATCCCAAGTAGGCTCTACACTGCGCAGAGCCCAATGCAAGGCACAAATTCACCAACTGTGAGATTATGACCTGAACCAAAATTAAGAGTCAGTTGCTTAACTGACTGAGCCACCCTCATGTTCATATTAATTTAGATATTTTTCTAGTATGAATCACATTATCACATCATATCTGATCTCTGTCCTATAGAATTCTCCCTTTTCTTCTCCCTGGTCTCCTTCTTCCTATAAGCCATAACACTATTTAGTGTTATGCAAAACATTTTTCTTTTGTTCCAGACTTTCATCTTATCAGTTCAGCAAACAGTTACTAAAATCCTGGAGCTAAAGTTTTAGCAGCCCCTATATCCAAGTACATCTGACCAAATTCAGAATTGGGTCTCTCCTTCTGATAGACTTTAGCCCTTAATCTCCTCCCCAAATGTGAAGACTACCACATTACTTAATTTGAACCCATATGTCTATTTGTGAACTGGCCTACTCACTAAAATTTATTCATAATCTCAAAATGAATATGACTAGCACTTTCTTGGTCACTTGCAAACATGCACAAAATAGCAAAAATGAATTGCCTGACACACACATTCATTCCCAACTGAGGCTGAACAAGACAACACTGACTTTCATTTCAGTCCTCATATAGAGATGACCAATTGTGGAGACGGTAAGGAGCAGTGCAGTGTAGTGATTCTAGCTCAGGGCCAGTTGGATGGGGTTTGAATCCCAATTATAGTTCCTGTTGGAGGGTGGCCTCAGGCCACATAATGCTTCAGAATCTTCTTTTCTCTTTTGTAGAATAAAGAAAATGGAATCTAGCAGAATAAGTTATTGTTATGATTTGATATTATAATTTATGCTAGGTAGGTAGATAGGTAGGTGGGTGGGTAGATAGATAGATGACAGAGATTCCCTTTGTGAATAATGGTATAATATTCACTAATTCATTGTTCACAGTGACTTTAGAGAATGTGACTACTGCAAGTGATGAGAATCAACTGTATAGAGGTTGATTCATCCAATCAAAACTAGTTAAACACAATTTTTAGCAGGGAGTCCATTGTCATCTCAGAGCAAGAGAGACTAGAAAACCCAAGAGAAAAACTTAAATCTATTATTAATGTTAAGATAATTCAGTAAAAAGGCTGGATAAAAAATTAATGTATAAGAATAATACTCTTCATATATATAAATATTATTATCTAAAACTATTTTATCAATTCAACATTGTTAGATTATTTCAGGAAATAGCAGCAGCCTCCAATCATTAAAGGTGTTTGGAGGTTAGACCTTTATACCCCTGAAAGCTGTCCAACAAATCTAACATATTTGGATGGTAAGGAAACAATAAGTCCTTTTCAGATTCAGATATTGTATTACTTACTTGGAGAATCAAAACAAGAATAACACAGGTCACAGCTCACTACATCTCTTCTTCCACAGGACAGCACCAAAACAGAAGGGAACAGATGACAATGAGACATGAGTGGTAGGGCAACTTGTTGCTGAAGAACCGGTTGCATGCGATAGCTAACACATTGTACAGTTTGCAGCTGTAATGTAAGGGTGAAAGCAAGGCCAAAATCCTCATGCCTTGTCAGAACCTGGGAGAGGATGAGAAACTATCTCAAAGATTGTTTCTGTAAGATAAGTAAGAAATTGCCTTGTAGCAACAACTCAGAAGATTCATATGCTCTTGTTTTCCAGGAGGATCACAGGGCATTCTGCGAAGATTTGTTGTGGTTAAACCTTCCTCATGTGGCCTCTGTTGATTTATGCAAAATCATCAGGGCACCAGCCTGGATCAGTTTCTGTTGCCTCATGGTATATAACAATGAAATTATGTCTCAGAAGAAGCTCTGACAAAGGTACAAGCAATTACCAACAATCCCTCAAAGAATTGTCATGTAACTGGTTTTGTATCTCAAAGCAAGATACATTCTGAACAATGTCTAACAATATTTGAACAAAAGGCCCACTCTGAAGTACACAATGGCATTTTGGTGGAAGGGCCAGTCATTGGGTCATTCCACAGAGATCTCCATCAAATAAAGGAATACAAGGTGAACAAGGCTCTACATCTCATGTGCTGCTGGCAAAGCTGGGCTTGCTTTTCTTGGGATTCTCTTATCTCATTCATGCTAAGGCACTAGGGTTCCTGAAAGCTTTTCTGCCTTATCACATATCCTAAACACCATTTATTTAACTAGGTAATATATATTTCTGATATCTCTTTTATGAATCAATAAACTTTTTGGCCATTTCCATAACAATATTTGAAGTGATCAAGAAATAACTTTGAGTATATATTTGCGATGAGTGTATTACAAAAGGTATAAACCTCTCATAGGGTAGAGATGAAAATTAACATACACCAAATACACACACCACGAGTGCATCACTACTTGCACATACTAAAGGAAAATTATCAATTAACCATACGAGAGATAGAAATACCCAGACAATGTGTAGTAGAAGAAAAGACCCCATTTACCAAAGTAATTTTGAAAAAATGAACAGACTACCAAAGAATTTACTTGTTAAGAAGTGGACAGGTTCTAGATGAAGAAAAACTTCAAAAGGAGACTTAAAAATATATCTTGTTGTCAATTAGGAATATTAGATATCATGACATAAACCTATAAAATTATTATGATTTCAATAAACATACCAGTGGCATTTAGACAAGATAATTTTAAGCATTATATTTTAAAAAGCAAAATAAAATTAAGTCTAGGAAAATTTTCAAAAAGAAGTATAATGGGGGATAGTCCTATTAGATGCTTAACTATATCTTCTAAATGAAACAGTGATTTATTAGCACATTAATAGACAGATCAATGGAATAGTCCCAAAAGTTTAGAAATAGAAAAAAAAATATATAGAATATGGTAAAATTTGTATAGGATAAAGTTAATATTTTAAATCATAGGTAAAAAAATAGATTATTAATAAATTTAATTGGAACAACTTGTTAACTAAGTAGAAGTATCCTTTCTTACCAATTTATACAAAAATAAATTCCGTGTGCAATAAGAATTTAAATGTGAAAAATGAAACTTAAAATAAAAGAAGAAATTTTGGAAAAACTTTGTTTTATGTTGGAATGGGAAAGTTCCTTTTAATTATGGAATAAAAGAGGTCATAAAAGAAAAAAGTGATGTTGACTATATAATTCTAAAAATCCTATATATCAAAAGACATTAAAAAAAGTAAGAAATAAAATAAAAATTTTCAATTCGTACAAAAGCAAATTGATTGCCTTTCTTGGTAAAAATTTTCTATAAATCTCTGAGAAAAAATAACAGCAACTCAAGTTAAAATGGGCAAAAGATTTAAACAGGTCAGAGAAAAGCAAACATAAATGGGCAAATGAAAATATGCTCAAACTCAAACTTATTCATAATAAGATAAATAAATGTTAAAAATTATAAGATAATTTTTTCAATTAGGAAAGATTAAAATGTTTGCAAACACACTGTTGAGGGGTGGTATGGAAAATAGGCACTTTTGTGTATTTTTCAGGGAATGTAAAATGGTGCTCTACTTATGGAAATTATTTGACGATATCTATGGAAATTTGATGCAGAAGCAGCAATTCCACTTCCAGGAATCTGTTCCATAGGCATGCTTGTATAAGCATGTGCATATATTTACTGCAACATTGTCTATAAGAGCTCAATATAAAAAACATTCTAAGTACTACATCTGATTAACTCAATCATTATATATCTTCATAACAGAAGAATTTGCTTTAAAAAATGAAGATCATTGTATATGGATATAGAATAATCCCCAGAATATATGCTGAGGAGTATGTTGTTTATTTGTTAAAAGGAAAAAAATAAAACACACACGTCCACTTGTCATGCAGAGAATGACTCTGAACATGGAGAGATTCCACTTGTCATGCAAAGAATGACTGAACATGGACAGAAGAATCTAGTGGCTCCGGGAGAACAAAACTCATTTACTGGAAGTTCCATCTGAGGAAAGATTTACTTTTTATTTTATACCTTCTTGTATCTTTTTCTATAATATATCTATTCAAAGAAAAAATAGGACTTATTTTTATTTTAAGTGTTTCAAAAAAATAGGAGGGGCCTCATCAGTCAGTCAATCTCTCATGGAAGTAAGATGCCAAGGGAAAGAACCAGATTTGAAGTCTAGAGAAACCGGGTATCTAGCTTAGGTAACTACCAATCAGGAGTAGAGCCAGAAAACTGATCAAAAAGGAAGTTGAAGAGCTAAATCAAAAAATACCAACTGTCTGCTCCAGCATCAGCCAGCCTTATTTTAGGCAACATATATGGCTGTCTCCAGGGTGTGACTCAGCCTTCCTTGGCAATTTGAAAATCATTTTAATAATCCCCTTAAACTTGAAAGCACTAAAATCAATCACATTTACTGTATCTGATTAATCCGTTCCCACTCACCATCTACTAGCACAGATGTTTTCAAACTAATTTTAGCCTACCTTTTCTTTAAAATAAAATATTGTACAGCATCTTAATATCTATGTAAATAAACTAAAGCTGTTTTGCTTAAGTGACAGAAGCATGGCAGAGGACCATCAGTCCATCTGCTCAAACTCCCCTATTCAAACACCACTCTCAGCAGCCCACCAACCTTTATCTCACTGAATACAGTTTGAAAGTTTTGTTTCAAAGAAGAAAAAGAAGTAAAGATAAAGATCAATAGGCATTTGGTGTTGGTGACATAGGGATTCTCCTATGGGTAGCAAGATAGGCCATGGTAGTTTGGGGTTATATAGTTTTTTGGCTGAGCAGTAGTCAATAGGGACAAGTTTCTAGAACTCTGGAGGCTTTTCATGAGACTGTTCCTATCTTGGGGTGCCTAACTTTAAAAAAAATTTTAATGTTTATTTATTTTTGAGAGAGAGAGAGACATAGAGTGAGAGTGGGGGAGGGTCAGACAGAGAGGAAGACACAGAGTCTGAAGCAGGCTCCAGGCTCTGAGCTGTGAGCACAGAGCGTGACATGGGCCTCAAACTCACAAACGGTGAGATCAGACCTGAGACAAAGTCGGATGCTCAACTGACCAAGCCACCCAGGCGCCACATGGGGTGCCTAACTTTTATATCCACTTAATATGTGGCCATGACTTAGGCTAGAAAAAACAGAGGATTGGACCACCCTTACCACCCATCGGAACCTCTGCTAAGGTGGTAAGCATTACTTCTTTACCTTATTTGCATCATGGATTCACTTCTCTTAGATTCTCTGCACTTTGCCTGTCAATATTAACACAACATTTTATTTAGTGATACAAATAAGATTTCTAAGATCTCTAAATGCCTGCTCAGACTCCCAACCTCCTGTGTATATGTATGTATGTGTTTATATGTGTGTATACACTTGCACACACACAAATGACTTCCTGATTTTCAGTCTTCACATACTTGTGTTCATAGCCAATTGTATTTATTGTTCATAAACAATATTCCCAATGTACTCCTGAGCCAGAGATCCAATCACTATAAAATTGCCATGGTTAGTTGGGATGGAGGAGACTCAAGAATTTGACATTTTCCCCAAACTGTTTTCTGTTCCACTGTGTAGTTAAGCAAGTCATTTGAATTCTGTGAATCGGTTTCGAAAACAGGAGGGTACATATATTTACATAGTAGGGTTTCTGTGAGTGCTAATGCTAATCCATGTATACAAAAGGCATGATATGTGGCAATTGTTCAATAAACTGCTAGCCTATATTGTTGATTAAAGAAATGGCTGCTATAATAGGGAACATCAAGAAAACTATGTGTTTTTGGCAGAATGCATATCCACGTATTTTGTCCTAGCATTTAGGTAACACATACAATGAAAAAGGAAAAAAAAAAAAACAATCAAATATATAAAGGTGATCAACATAAAATCTATGATTTGTTTGTATTTCATGAGAATCATAGATATTTGCCAGTTTACTAGCAGATTTTTTATAGCATTGGCATCAACAAATAATACTGTGCACATTATTTACAATATATGATTTTATGCCTTTTCCTTATCAAAACTGAAATGGATCTCATTTACCACACACACAAGGAAACATTATAGGTAAGGCAAAACATTTTTTAACATCTATACTATATGAGTTCTGTTTGGGTTAGACAAGAAATAGCAGTTAAATTTCATCTGTAACATATTTCTGAATAGGATCCCTCAATTATTACAAAATGTGTGGATATTCTGGAATGAAAAGTAACATGAAAGTTACTTCCATAATACTTAGTTGAGCCCACGCTATCTCAGAATAGCTTCCTTCTCTGAGTTGGTCTTGCTTTTGTTATTGTCTATCTTGTCATTTCCTGCTTAAGAAATTATATTTATTATTTAAGGATAAAGATTGAACAATTTAGCCAACTGTTCAAGGTTATTACAAGTCAAGAAGTATATATCTCCTCTTCTGTGCATAATAAAGTTAGTTAAGGCAGGAGGACCTGAGCTCACACCAACTCATCCCATACCCATTTATCATATGGGGTGTCACCATACCGCTCTATTAGCCAGGTTGATTGGTTCAATTCAGCCTAGATTTTCTATGTCTCTTCTCATCTCTGGGATTTTGATTACACTTTTGCCCTTGCCTAGAATCCTATCACCCCTTCTCTACTTCCACATATTCAACTTCTCTCAACTTCTTAGATTTAGTTCAAGTTCACTTTTTCTCATGAAGCTTGAGGGTGGGGTAGGGAAGATATGGAGAGGACTAGGGAGGTTAATTATTTGCCAGCAACTACATCTAGTTTTGCATTTAGAGTCATGATTGCTCATTAACTCATTTGATATATGATTATTAGCGTATTTAGGTCTAATGATTTTATGATTATCACTCTTAGCTTGCAGGGAATTATGATTGGCACTTTTTTTGAACCTCCTTAGCACAGAGGAGGTTCTATGCATCTAGTCTACACACTCTTGCTAAATTGGGTTGAATATATCTAAGTGACCACTTGCTTTTCATTTAGCCTTACTATAACATTTATAAATGTTTTATAGGTTTTTTTTTTTATCTTTTTGCTTAGATTCTTGCTACTCAACATACAGGCATTTAAAACAAACTTTATGAGGTTTAGTACAGTGGTTTTTAAATTTTATTATACATATAGACTTTCCTGGGATTGTTTACAAAATGTACAAGCTGGTTTTTATTTTCCACAATATAACATAATGTATACTCTGAATGTTACTCTTGGTTAAAACAAACTGTGTAAGTTGATAAAGTATTAAAATGAGAATTTTATATTTTAAATTCATCACTGATCAGAGAAAAATAGTAAATCATTTGCGGATGCCATGATGAAGTTAAAGGAAGGACTTGGAGAAGTGAGTTCCAAAGCTAGTTTTTACCTTGTACCCTGAACTTCTATTTGATAGCTATGAGGTACAAGAACCAAGAGGTAACTAATAATGACAGAAATCTAGTAGAAAATCATTGCAAAAGCTCATTATAAGGAGAAAGATTAATAAAATACTAAATATTAAGTGGAGTACAAGGAAATTATCTTTTCTTGAACTTGAAGAGTTGTAGGGCAGGGGGTAATAGGAATTTCCCTTATTATAAATTTACATTTTACAATATGATATTAATGAATGTGGTCCCAAAAAAGCCCAAGAAAATAATTTATTTGAAAGTGATATGGGCTGGAAGTGACAGATAACCAATAGAAGCAAATTAAATTCCTCTCAGAAGGAACACCATCCAAAAGAGGTATCAAAAAATTTCCACAATTTTCAAGGAACATGAAGTCAGAGTTAAAAAGAAAATTACAATACAGAGGGAACCTGGGTGGCTCAGTTGATTAAGCATCATCTTCTGCTCAAGTCATCATTTCAATGCTCGTGAGTTCAAGCCCCACATCAGGCTCTGTGCTGAGAGCTCAGAGCCTGCATGGAGCCTGGGTTGAATTCTCTGTCTGTCTCTCTCTCTGCCCCTCCCCTGCTTGCTCTCTCTTCTCTCTCTCTCTCTCTCTCTCTCTTTTTCTCTTTCAAAAATAAATAAACATTAAAAAATTTTAATTACAATACAGAAACAGAACCATGAGTAAAATCAGAGGGGAAATAAAAAACATTACAATTAGCCACACAAATATATCATTTATTTATTGTATCTGATGGAGACTCTCAAATAAGAATACATAATATGTATCAAGAAATCAAAGAGTTGCTTGATGAAAATATTCTTTTTCTCAGTTTGGTGAAGATACATGACTGAATATGTTTGTCAAAAACTTGTGGAATTATACATCTATGAGAGTGAATACTAGCTTGTAGATTGGAACTAAAACCTGACTTTATAAAAGAAATACCATCTACAAAGATCATTTAAAAAAAGAGTACTGTGGAGCACAAAGAAATTATTAGACATTTATGCTTTAAGGCTTCTAGTTTAAAAAAAAAATAAAGGCTGAAGAGATCTAAAACATCAACTTTAAACAATAACAAATAAAATGAAGCAAAAAGTCTAAAGAGAATAGAAAAGAGAAATAATACAGTAAGTGCTTAAATTAATACAATGGAAAACAATTATCCAGTAACAAGTGCCAACAAGGAGATAAAAGTTGACTTTTTGGAAAGACTAATTATTCAGTAGCCTCAGTAACATGTTACTACCAGAACTCTCTTGAAAACCATTCAGTCAACAAATGACAGCTGTTTCACTAGCCATGCTTCTGAAAGCCAGGCCACCAGCAACAGACACTCTGACAACCACAGCTCCACAGCTAAATGACTAAACAATCATGAAACACTTGCATCTCTGTGATTGGTACAATCCCTGAACTCAGTGCTTGAAAAATCCTAGAGAAATATTCTCTGGTTTGCTCAAAGAGACTGTAATAAATACAGCCTTTTTAGACACTCAACTAGTTTTTCTCATGTGTTACCATATACCTCTGGAACATTTTCAACAAGCTAAGGCTATTCCTGCTTTTCTGAACAACATAGTGCCCTATTCAGAGAGGGCCTTTTCTGCTATTCTGTAAACTTGTACCCTGGACTCTTTGCTGTTCTGCTATACCACCAACTGCTGGCTGGACAGCACCTGTATTCCTACTTCAGCGATATCATGTGTCAGCTGATTTCACTGTAGTCCCACAGAACTGTTCTCTTTTTTCTGTATTCTCTCTCTAGTACCAGCATCTACCCAGTTTCTCAAGCTAGAAATCTGGACTTTATATTTAATGCCTATCTCTCTCTACCTTCCTATATCAACTCATCACCAAGACCTGCTAATCATACCTCCTAAAAATGTCTCTAGTCCAGGAGTTCACAACCTTGGGTGCACATTGGGATCACATAGACAAGTTTTAAAAAATACTGATGCTTCAGTTTAAATTTTTATTTAAATGGTGTGAGGGGGCAAGGGGGGTATAAGTCATCAGGATTTTTAAAATATCCTTAGGTATTCTAATGTGAAGCCAAAGTGGAGGAACAAACACTGCCCCATATGTCTCCTCACTTTCATTATCGCCTTACTTGAGGCCACCACAATTTCTCACATGGATTATTAAAACCATTAAAACCAGTTAGCATCTGGTTTCCAATATTATTCATTTCAAATTCATCCTTTCCACAGATGCACAGTAGATATAGATACACAACCTTTCTCTACTTAAAAAATAAATCACTCCGTGACTGCCCATCAAAAAAGAATAGTCTAAGCTCTTTTAACAACTTCTACAGCAACTCCTATCTGATATGCTTCCTATTTGATGATGTTTGGCTTTATTTCTTGTCATTTAGTCTTTAGTATAATCTAGAATTATTGAAATTTTATAATATATTCACATTATGGTGATTTCCCTTCTGCCCAGAATAATTTTCTCCACCTCTTCATCTCACTAACTAGTAATCTAGTTAGACTTATCTACTCTTTTAAAAAACAGTCAAATAATTCTCTTCTCCAGGAAACCTTTGACTCTCTAAAACAAGGTGATGCTGCTCTTCCCATAATACCCAGTTATCTTTCTCATTTCCTTTAGCATGTATTTTTATATTCCTTATGTTTCTCTTTCAATAGGCTATAAGTTCCTTGAGGCCACTCAGAGTTTGGTTCAACCTTTGACATCATTTAGGCTAATGGGAAATACAATAATTAATAAAACTAATATTTGTAGTTCATTTGCTCATAAAAAAAAAGTTAGAGAGGGAGAGCCAAACCATAAGAGACCCTTAAAAACTGAGAATAAACTGAGGGTTGATGGGGGGTTGGAGGGAGGGGAGGTGGGTGATGGGCATTGAGGAGGGCACCTGTTGGGATGAGCACTGGGTATTGTATGGAAACCAATTTGACAATAAATTTCATATTAAAAAAACACTTGGGTACACATACATAAAATAATAATAGAATTGGACAAATGCAATAGTATCCATATCAATATATATAAATACAGTAAAATAGGAAGATGAAGGAAGCAATTCAGCACATAGAGTGTGAAAGGGGTGGGGGTGGGGGATATGGGAATGCTTACAATCAGAGGTGATTAGGAGATCAACATCTATCTAAAACTAAACTCATGGCAGCAATTGCAGTTAAAATATATTTGTTTCACCAGTCCCATAAGAGTCTTAATGACAGCTCCCTTTAATCTGCATTAGGATGCTTTTGCTTTTTAGAATATCAGTTATAGCCACTATGCTTTCATTTTATAGGCAGATTCTGTTAGACAATTTTCAAATGGCAATATATAGTAATGATATCTGGTTACAATGCCTTGCATATGGTGAAGTCCTCATAATGTAAGTACTTTCTCTGGTCCTTGCCTATGTAATAGTCATAGCACTATAAATGATATTGTTTAACTGTGTAGACTGCAATGTGAGAAGGAAGGAGAGGAGTTCCTTTGCCGTTTTTTCCTGGCACCAGGTTGCACTTAGTATTAAACCTCTTTCTCTGTTATATCTTCCAGAAGCATAGTCATCAAACTGAATAAAACTTTGAATAAAGTAACTAAGTCAAAGAACCTGAGAAATATAGACAATTTATGGATGACAGTGGCTTGTGCATACTGCATTTCTGTTTCTCTTTAAACATTTCCTTTTGCTTGAATATTCACTACAGAAGTACTTGCATTTGCTGGGTTTTATCTATAGTTCTAGCACAATAAAAATGTAATGTCTAGTAGCAAATACATTATCACAAAATTATGATGCAAGTAAACAATTTGATCGTCTTCTGGAATTCATTATAAAATAATTCTACATAAACTGTGTGAGACATGAAGGTGGAGAGTATATGGCATTGCATTTTCAGAGAATATCTACTTAAAATAATTTCCTTGGGAATAATTTAAGATTGTAAAATTAGTATTAACTCTTTCAGGTCAGCAGGGCAACATTTAGTGCACTAAACAGTTACTTTCTCACTAATTGTCTCCCTTAAGTATTTCCTTAGTGACCTAAGGAAGCACTGTTCTAAAGCTTTTATTAACATATATGTGAAAATTCTATAATTTTTCTTCAGCATGAAAATGTTCCACTTTTTAGAGATTGTTTCTTTTCCTTCATATTCACTGTTTCTTTGACTTCACATTATAAGCTTCCTTTCCTTCCTCTACATCTTTATCCATTGATGTGATAGAGTGCCAAAGAAAAAAATTCAAGCCCCTTATTTTGGTCCAATAGAGCCCATGAACAATAAGATTGCCTTGTGAGAAAATTCAGGAACATAATGTTAATCAAAAGTGGGCATTTCTCGGGGCGCCTGGGTGGCGCAGTCGGTTAAGCGTCTGACTTCAGCCAGGTCACGATCTCACGGTCCGTGAGTTCGAGCCCCGCGTCAGGCTCTGGGCTGATGGCTCGGAGCCTGGAGCCTGTTTCCGATTCTGTGTCTCCCTCTCTCTCTGCCCCTCCCCCATTCATGCTCTGTCTCTCTCTGTCCCAAAAATAAATAAAAAATGTTGAAAAAAAAAATTTAAAAAAAAAAAAAAAAACAAAAGTGGGCATTTCTCTTTCCCAAGATGAAGGGCAATGTCAGGAAAAATACATATGTTTGGTTCTTGTTTATGGATGACCTGGGTTAGCACTGAATAAAATTAGAATTAATGAAGGAAATTACCTAGAATAGGAGTTTCTAGACAGGTAATACTTGAATATAAAACCATAAACCATAAACTACTAGAAGAAAACATAGGCAGTAAGTTCCTTGACATTGCTTTTGGCAATATTTTTGGATCTGACCCCAAAGACAAGGCAAAAAGAAAAAATAAACAGATGTGACTATATCAAATTAAAATGGCTCTGCACAACAAAGGAAATGGTCAACAAAATGAAAAGACAACCTACTGAATGGGAAAATATATTTGCAAACTATATATTCAATAAGGTGAATATTAACAACTTAAGAACAAAAAAACAAGCAATCCAATTTAAAAATGGACAGATTATCTGAACATACATTTTTTTAAAAATGTTTGTTTATTTTTGAGAGAGAGAGAGAGCATGAGCAGGAGAATGACAGAGAGAGAGGGAGACGCTGAATCCCAAGCAGTGCCCATGCTGTCAGCGCAGAGTCCAATGCAGAGCTCGAACACATGAATCATGAGATCATGTCCTGAAACAAAATCAAGAGTCTGAGGCTTAGCCAACTGAGCCACCCAGACACCCCTGAACAGCCATTTTTTTGAAGAAGACATACAGATGGGCAACAGGCAAATAAAAAGTGCTCAACATCACCAGTCATTAGGGAAATAAAAATCAAAACCGCAACGAGATATCATCTGTCAGAATGGCTATTATAAAAAGGACAAAATAGGAACACGACAGGGATGCCCACTCTCACCGCTGTTGTTTAACATAGTGCTGGAAGTTCTAGCATCAGCAATCAGACAACAAAAGGAAATCAAAGGCATCCAAATTGGCAAAGATGAAGTCAAGCTTTCGCTTTTTGCAGATGACATGATATTATACATGGAAAATCCGATAGACTCCACCAAAAGTCTGCTAGAACTGATACATGAATTCAGCAAAGTTGCAGGATACAAAATCAATGTACAGAAATCAGTTGCATTCTTATACACTAACAATGAAGCAACAGAAAGACAAATAAAGAAACTGATCCCATTCACAATTGCACCAAGAAGCATAAAATACCTAGGAATAAATCTAACCAAAGATGTAAAAGATCTGTATGCTGAAAACTATAGAAAGCTTATGCAGGTAATTGAAGAAGATATAAAGAAATGGAAAGACATTCCCTGCTCATGGATTGGAAGAATAAATATTGTCAAAATGTCAATACTACCCAAAGCTATCTACACATTCAATGCAATCCCAATCAAAATTGCACCAGCATTCTTCTCAAAACTAGAACAAGCAATCCTAAAATTCATATGGAACCACAAAAGGCCCCGAATAGCCAAAGTAATTTTGAAGAAGAAGACCAAAGCAGGAGGCATCACAATCCCAGACTTTAGCCTCTACTACAAAGCTGTCATCATCAAGACAGCATGGTATTGGCATAAAAACAGACACATAGACCAATGGAATCGAATAGAAACCCCAGAACTAGACCCACAAACGTATGGCCAACTCATTTTTGACAAAGCAGGAAAGAACATCCAATGGAAAAAAGACAGTCTCTTTAACAAATGGTGCTGGGAGAACTGGACAGCAACATGCAGAAGGTTGAAACTAGACCACTTTCTCACACCATTCACAAAAATAAACTCAAAATGGATAAAGGACCTGAATGTGAGACAGGAAACCATCAAAACCTTAGAGGAGAAAGCAGGAAAAGACCTCTCTGACCTCAGCCGTAGCAATCTCTTACTTGGCACATCCCCAAAGGCAAGGGAATTAAAAGCAAAAGTGAATTACTGGGACCTTATGAAGATAAAAAGCTTCTGCACAGCAAAGGAAACAACCAACAAAACTAAAAGGCAACCAACAGAATGGGAAAAGATATTTGCAAATGACACATCGGACAAAGGGCTAGTATCCAAAATCTATAAAGAGCTCATCAAACTCCACACCCGAAAAACAAATAACCCAGTGAAGAAATGGGCAGAAAACATGAATAGACACTTCTCTAAAGAAGACATCCGGATGGCCAACAGGCACATGAAAAGATGTTCAACGTCGCTACTCATCAGGGAAATACAAATCAAAACCACACTCAGATACCACCTCACGCCAGTCAGAGTGGCCAAAATGAAGAAATCAGGAGACTATAGATGCTGGAGAGGATGTGAAGAGACGGGAACCCTCTTGCACGGTTGGTGGGAATGCAAATTGGTGCAGCCGCTCTGGAAAGCAGTGTGGAGGTTCCTCAGAAAATTAAAAATAGACCTACCCTATGACCCAGCAATAGCACTGCTAGGAATTTATCCAAGGAATACAGGAGTACTGATGCATAGGGGCACTTGTACCCCAATGTTTATAGCAGCACTCTCAACAATAGCCAAATTATGGAAAGAGCCTAAATGTCCATCAACTGATGAATGGATAAAGAAATTGTGGTTTATATACACAATGGAATGCTACGTGGCAATGAGAAAAAATGAAATATGGCGTTTTGTAGCAGCGTGGATGGAACTGGAGAGTGTGATGCTAAGTGAAATAAGCCATACAGAGAAAGACAGATACCATATGGTTTCACTCTTATGTGGATCCTGAGAAACGTAACAGAAACCCATGGGGGAGGGGAAGGGAAAAAAAAAAAAAAAAGAGGTTAGAGTGGGAGAGAGCCAAAGCATAAGAGACTGTTAAAAACTGAGAACAAACTGAGGGTTGATGTGGGGTGGGAGGGAGGGCAGGGTGGGTGATGGGTATTGAGGAGGGCACCTTTTGGGATGAGCACTGGGTGTTGTATGGAAACCAATTTGACAGTAAATTTCATATATTAAAAAATAAAAAATAAAAAAAAAATAAAAAGGACAAAATAACAAATGTCTGTGAGGACGTAGAGAAAATGGAAGGATTAGGTACTGCTAGCGGGAATGTAAATTGGTATGATCACTATGGAAAAGAGTATGGAGGTTTGTCAAAAAACTAAAAATAGAACTACCCATATGATCCAGCAATTCCACTTGGTAACATAAGAAAATGAAAACACTAATTCAAAAAGATACATGCACCCTCATGTTAATTGCAGCATTATTTACAATAGCCTAGATATAGAAACAACCTAAGAACCATTGATAAATGAATAAAGGAAATGTGATTTAAAAATGCCCTTTCAAAAACATAGATAAACCTTGAAGGTAAAATAAATCCAACAGAAAAAATACAAATACCACATGATTTCATTTACAACTGCAAAAAACATAACAAACAAAACAAAACTCATAGACACAGAGAACAGATTGGTTGTTGTCAGATGGGAGGGACATTTAGGGGTTGGTGAAATGGGAGAAGAGAGCCAAGAAGTACAAACTTCCAGTTAAAAAACAAATAGGTCATGGGGATATAATAGTATTGGTGACTATAGTCAATGATAGTATATTGCAAATTGCATAACTTTGTATGGGAACACTAGACTTATTGCAGTGATCATTTTGCAGTATATACAAATATCAAATCACTGTGTTGTACATCTGAAACCAATAAAATACTATGTGTCAATTATACCTCAATTGAAAACAAGAACAGAAAAATTATTTTCAAGACCCGTCAGTAGACTTAACACTGACAAGGCATTAATGACAAGGCATTAATGAAGGCATTAACGAACTTGAAAATATGTAAATAGAAATTATGCAAAACTAAAACTTGAAGAGAACAAAAAAATGGGGAAAGATCAAAGCATTCAAGAACCATGAAACAATATAAAACCACCTAAGATATATGCAATTTGACTCCCTTAAGAGAAAGAAAAAAGGAGAGGGGCAGAATAAACATGTAAAAGATAATGGCAATGGATTTTCCAAAACTAAACAAAGACTCTAAACCATAGATCCAAGAAGATCTAAGGATACAAAATTGAATAAAACCCAGAAAAGCTCACATCAGGCACATAATATTCAAATTGATGGAAATAAAAGATGAAGTCAGAGAAAATAAGAATGAACTATGAATGCATTCTGTAATTTGGATGAGTTTCAAATGCATTATTCCAAGTGAAAGGAGCCAGACTCAAATGGCTACATACTGTGTAATTCTATTTATATGGCATTTTCAAATCTACACAACTACTATAAGTACAGAAAACGTATCAGTGGTTTCCAGATGTAATGGTGTTAACTAGAGAAGGGTACTGGGGAATTTTTGTGGGTGATGGAACTGGTATGGGTTTTGATTATGGTGATGACTGCATGACTGTTTCACTTGTCAAACTTGTAGAATTGTGCACTAAAAAGGGTGAATATTACTACATTAAATTATACCTGTTAAAAACAACAACTAGGGATGTGTATGGAAAAACTCTGAAGAAAAAAATGCCTCCATGGAAGTGGTAGAATTTGAATTCAAACTTAACAAATTTATGTGATTAATTTGAGAGCTTGATATTATTTAATAGGGAATATGTGCAGGTGATGTAGAGAGTTCTCAGGGATAATCTTAATGTAATTAAACTCCTTTCTTTGCACTTAACCATAACTATGGACAACCTAGCCACAACTAAGTAACTATTACTAGGGATTATACAATCTAAATCATTTATTTTACAAGTGAGGAAGGTGAGTCATGGAGAGGTGAAATAACTTCCCTAGTATACAATATGAGTGGGGAGCTAGAGCTGCGATTTTGCCTTGACATTCCGGACTCTATGTCTGTAAGCAGTTAAATTTAAAATCAAAGGCCTCTAAATCATGGTGGAGTCAAATCACTCCAGCATTTCGTTCTGGTCTTGTATTCACCACCTACACTTTTAGGAATGCTACATTTTAATTCTAATGCTGATGTGTCTAAGAAACCCTCTTAGGAAGGAGCAATGCTCTTCATTTTTGATAGTTATGCTTCTAACATGCTTTAGTATAATTAGCATTACAAATGCAGATTTTAATAGATTTCTTAGCTAATATCCCTGCAGCTTACACACTGTCAGTAGAAAGTACAGATTTTACCTTATAAAGTGTGGAACACTCTAGCAACCTGAAGCCCAAGTTATTTTTATCAGGCATAGAAAAGATAGTTGGCCATCCTCACATATGGGGATTTGGAAGAACAGGGAAATATCCTATTGCCATAACAATGTCTTCTAAATAGTGGTACAACCTCTCTACTCCTGAGAATGAGAACTCTTGTGAATAAGGTTTCGTTTCAATGTTGCTGGTTGTTTTCCTACAGGAGGATGATGCTCTATAATTTCTGTTGTCTAATCTACTTTTGTTTTTCATCCAGAGTCTGTGTGTCCTATGCGTCTAAGCCGTTCTGTGGATATCTGTTTTCCAGTCCTGTCTTAACCGCCAGTTTCTTGGCTCTCTGTGAGCCTGGCTAACTTCCTTCAATTTGAAAGACAGGATGACTTCAAAGTTTGATAAACCTTGGTTCAAATTGTGGCATGGCCATTATAAACTTGGATAAATTTATTTAAATAACATATAATAGCTATTGAACTTACATATATAAGTTACTGAAATAGTATAAAATAGGACAGTAATATCTCATAAAGCTTTTTTGAAGGTTTATTTAAATAAAGATGCCATCTGCTGACACAGAGTAGCCCCTCTAGGTGCTACTTCTCTCTGGTTCCTTGTCTTGGATCTCTTTGTATATTACATATACCACCTTTGTGTTTCTGCTGGTGGGCTTCTTTGCCTTCTCCTAATTGTCTTCCATTTGCTTCTCCAGACCAATGGCTAAAATCTCCAATCTACTTTGTGTGCCCTGGGGTATTCATTAATGAGTCATTTTGCCCTATCACTATATGTTGAGTTTGTCCAATGGGAGTCTCTGGTAGGAGACTGAAGGTTAGGATGAATATGAAGTCAGGGTATTTTTCCTCAGCTCCTTTCTTGACAGGTTGTAATGACTTGACTGTGTGTTTCTACCAAAACCCTCAGTTGGAATACTATGCTATGTCTTCTTGATTTTATTGTCATTTTAAATCTTACCGATACTTTTCTAAAGAGTACCTTTTAAAACTTTCCTCTAAATATCTATCTTTGTCTGATCTAGATCTTACCTGACATATAGGCATCACTGATCCTGAATAACTCAAATATGGTATTCTTTAAATTCTCAAATCATCTTTCATCCCCACTATAAGAGTCAGGTTCAGAAATACTCCAGAAAGCTATAAAGGGGAATAAAAAAAAACTAGAGAGGAGGCAGAGCTCTGTTGACCAACTTTGTCACTGTTCCATTAGGGATCAACCCTAATGATAGAAGAGACAGGAAAATAGATCAGAATAATTAGAGATACATTTTGATTTCTAAAAAATAAATTCAAGCTAATTTTTTCAAGTGAAACAGTATTTAAAAATAAAAAGAAGAGACTACTCCACCTCAGCAAATTTGAAAGGTATAAAGAAAAGGCGATATCACTTATTGTAATGTAAGCTGAAATGGTAGGAAATTAGAATAGTTATTTCTGAGGTGATTCTCAGATAGATTCATTAATGAAAATCTTACACCTGCTGGGAGGGAGGGTGATGATTGTATATTTCAAGGAAAAAAAAAAAACCTTCTCCTTAAATATACCTAAGAACATTTCTTAAAATGATGTCTCTAAAAGCATGTGATGTAGCTTTTCAGAAGACAATTCACCAAGAGACCAGGGAAACATGTTATATAAATAATTTTTAATGATTAGTCTTTGGTGATCACTGAAGAACTATCTCATTCTCTCCAGGGGACAGTAAACAGTAGCTGAAATTTTTTTCAGCCAGGACTACTTAAAGAGATGACGCCAAATTAAATGCATGATAAGATTAAAACAACTTTAAAGCCCCTTTGAATAGTCTCAATCTGTTTCTATAAAATTATTGTATGTCATTTTATCTTTACTGAAGGTCTCACTTTGTAGGTAAGAAAATGTCAATATCCCAGGTTAAAGTAGGAAGAAATTGAAACCTAAAGGTGGATAATTTATATCTACGCAGCACTCAACCTAGAAATAATGTAGATATGACTATACAGGGAAGCATCACAATTTGCCACTTTATTGCTCCTTGGCTAGTCCAAAATGGATTTAGAAAAAAAACATTTTGCCCCCAAATAGGCAAACATTACTTCAATTATCATTACTTGGGCTAGAACTTATCCCCATAAAGTCAGGGAAAACTTCAAGGGGGCAAAAAAATGAAGTTCATTTGTGAGCCACGAAAAAATTGAGGATGAATTTTTGTGGATCTTTTTAGTAATGATCACTGCAAACATTTTAAGAGGTTGTTGGTCAGTATTCCATTCCAATCCTTTTTACCCAGAAGGAAATTAAACCTTTGTAGAATGGGTTTGGGGTTATTGAGACTAGTGTTAACCAGCAGAATACATGGGCCAGAAAAGATCCTCCCAATTCCATGATGAGAAGCTTTAAAGATTCAGGATACACAAAATAATGTGTAAAATGGACATTTATCAAAATTTTATTTGACCAGATTTTTAAAAAGTTCTTACTTTTTATAATATATACATTGTTTATTCATTGTAAGCATTAGTATTCTAATCACAAGAATATGTAAAATATGTTACTAATACCTACCACTCAGGTCTGTTTTAAGAAATAACCGAATTCTATATGTGTAGAGCTTGGCACATAAAGTCATGAAAGTAATGGTTTTATTTCTCACTTTTAGACTAAAACATTTTGAGTTTTCCTTGCCTCTGTGTTTTGTACTTACTGTTTTCTTCTCATAGAGTGATTTACCTCACATTCCAATGTTCACCACAAATCTATTCTACCTATCATTCTAGGAAAGCACCTCAAAGACACATTACTTTTCAAGCCTTCTCAGATTCTCTCATCTGAACTCACCATCCACTGTTTACCATTTTATTTGTATCACCGGGGATGTTCTCATTTCCTAGCTTGAATTAGAATTGCTTTTAAATTGCATTTTGGGGTGCCTGAGTGGCTTAATCATTTAAGTGGCTGACTCTTGATTTTGGCTCAGTTCATCATCTCATGGTTTGTGAGTTCAAGCCCCATGCTGGGCTCTGCACTCACTGCTCAGAGCCTGCTTCGATCCTCTGTCTCCCTCTTTCTGGCTTTCTCCCGAGAAGATGCTCTCTCTCTCTCTCTCAAAAATAAATAAACATTGAACTATTAAAAATAAAAATAAAAATAAAAATAATAAAAATAATAAACCTTATTTTCCAAAGTACTAAATAAGTTTGAGTTCTCACCAAGATACTTCCTTGAGGTTGTGGAATTTGAGTTGATCCTTAAAGGATAAGAATTATTTAGGTGAGAGGGAAATAACACAAACAGAAGTCTCCAAGAGGTGGTATTAAAAATAATCTGACTTTTTAAAATGGGAAATGAGGGAATAATGCTGATAATCCATTGCCAGTAAGTGTTCATTACTACCAATCATTGAATAAATGCTATCTGCTATGAATGAGCAAGGCACTTAGGAAGTCAGTATATAAAGTAGCAAAAGACGTATGGTCTGCTTTGAAGAGGCTTATGTGATATGACTTTTTATTTCTTGTAGAAGAGGATGTGTAGTAATCCATTCATATCCTCTCACCTTCTCTCCCTAAACATTAATGCAGCCTGTTTGTACATCAACTGTTTAGGGTTTACCAGCTTGATGACTCTACTTACTTATACTGAACAATGGTAACATATAAAGAGTAGATTTCAGGTACACTTATCACACAAAAAGCATTACCTATATAAGGTGATATGTTAATAAGCTTGACTATAGTAATTATTTCACTATGTATTTGATTATATTTGTGTATCAAATCATCATTTTGTACAAGTTAAGAATATACTAGTTTTATTAAAATATATATAAATAAATGAAAAAAAAAAGTTTTAAAAAACCCTGAAATTGAGATCATTGCTGTGATGGGAACTGATACCAGATCTTCCTCCTTTCCCATAGTTCAACTGACCAATACCTGATGCAAATGCATAGCAGGATATGAAAATGATAGGATTATAATTAAGGCATAGGTTTTTAGATTGTTACAACCAGGTTTCCATAGTCACATTCATTTTTCAAAATAAAATATTATTCACAGAACCTGAGATTCAATGTGAACTCAAGAAATAGCCATCCATATGCACAAAAGATTAAAATTTGCATAGCTCATAGTACTTCCTGCAACACTAAAATTGCATTTCTTAATTTTTTTCCATAGTATAAATGTTCAGAGTAAAATACCGGATAGAGAGTATGTTGGATTAACATCCTGAAAATGACTGTGATACGGAAGTCAGGGTTCATTTCAAAGACGTTCTGCATAGATTTGTTTTCACACATAGTGTTATATTGAATTTCTTTGCCTTTGTAGTATAAGCTGCCTTAGAGGAGTAGAGATCAAGTGACTTTTTAGGCTTTTATCCAGCCCAGTAATTGTTTTCTATACCTATGGCATACCAGAAATTCTCCCAAGTAATTCCTTCCCCTGGTTACTTCAAGTCATTATCAAATCCTTGAAAGACACATTTCATTATTTTGTTTGTTTCTGAATCAAGAGGACAGAACAATATCTAAAAGTGAAAGATAGTCAGTCAATTTTGTTAAGTGATGTGCGAATGAATGCGTGAATGGATGGGTGGATGGATAGAAGGATGAAGGAGATGAAAGAATGAATAAGTATAAAGTACTTTTCATGATTCTTCGTGAAATATATGAGAACTGTTTTTCACTCATAAATTAAAAAATTAGGCAATACTTAATCTTATGTATCAGCTCGACTGGGCCACATATAGGGTGCCCAGATATTATATAAACATTACTCTGATACTTTCTGTGAAGGTGTTTTTGGATGAGATTAAGATTGAAATCACTAGAATGCGTAAAGCAGATTGCCTTCCCTAATGTGGATGGGCCTCATCCAATCAGTTGAAGACCTGAATAGAACAAAATGCCAAAACTTCCCCAAGTAAGAAAGAATTCCTTCTGCCTGACTGCTTTTGAACTGGGACATTGGCTTTTTCCATCGTTGGGACTTGAACTGAAATATTAGCTTTCCTGTGTGTCAAGGCGGCTGGCCTTCAGATGGTAACTACACTACTGGTTGACTGTTTCTCAGGCTTTCACACTCAGACTGGAACTACACCATTGACTCTCCTGGGTCTCCATCTTGCCAATTCACTCTGCAGACCTTTGGATTTATTAGCTTCCATAATCTCGTAAAACAATTCCTTATGATCTATGTCTCTCTCACTCTCTGTCTCTTTCTCTGCCTCTGTCTCTCTCTGTCTCTCTCCATATATATGCCTGTATATATATATATATATATATATATATATATATACACATATATATATACACATGTATATATATATATGTGTACATATATATATGTCTCTCTCCATATATATGCCTGTATATATATATACATGTACATATATATATATATATATATATATATGTACATGTACACATTTTACATTACGCATATCTATCAGCTCTGTTTCTCTGCAGAACTCTAATACATACAGTGATTCAAATGAAGCAAGGACACAAAATAGAGATAGAGAACCTCCTGGTTTTTCAAGTTGAATTTGCAACTTGTATGCTTCCTTTCTTCTTTGACACCACTGTTATAATAATTACCACTACTACATGCTGTCATTTATTGTTCACTATCTGCAAACAGTGTACTATCCATTTTACCCATTTTATCTCATTCATTGTTTTTGAAAAATTTTTTGAGGAAAAAAACTGAAGCTGGGTAAATAATAACTTGCCTAAGCTTATATGGCTAATAAAAGGCAAAACTTATATTTGAATCTATAGTCTTCTGATTTCAAACTTTGCATTCTTAACCAGTTTGGCTCCAATATTAACTCACTGGGTACCCTTGGACAAATGTGTCCTTATTTTCCCTTTTTGGTTTCCCTGCTTTTATAAAAATGAGGCAGTGAATTTGATGATCTTTATTGCTCCTTCCAGCCCTGAAAGTCTATAATTATGTGATCCTTAAGAAGCAGATAAAAGGAATGCAGTGCTCCAACCACAACTGGGGTCAAGGCCAGGTAAGCACTGCATGCAGCACAAACTCAGCATTGGGTTAGCACCTCCACAGTGGTAAGAGAGAGTCCAAGGGTCTTCCTAAAGATCAGTCTGGAGACCCTTTGACTACCTTAAAGACCTTGTTGCCTACTGTTCCTGTGTGGCTCTTGTCCCCATCTGTTTACAGGTATTAAACTAGCTATGTAGATAAAATGTGAAGGTAGAAAAAAACAATTTTTGTTCCTTTTTCTTTGCACTTTCTCTCTCTCCTTTCTGAATATCCCATGGTTGTATGCTATCCTTTTCATGCTGTGGGTCTTCCTTTTGCCACCCTATCCTCTCTCCAAGGTCACTGACTCCTATGTTTTACCTCAGATGCTTCCCTCTCCTGCTTTTGGATGGTCCAAATACAAATGCCTCTGCATCTACAGATTTATTTCATTTATTATTCCCTTAGGACCCAGAAAACAAATCTGATAGATTAATCAGGTTTTCCAAAGAGTATGTCATACAGATTGTTAAATTTGTTTTTCCCAAGAACACAGGGTTCTGTCACCAGGTAACTTTAGCCAGAACTAAATAAAACAGGATTGCAGTAGTTTCTTTATTATAGAAGTACTGAGACTTTTACGTGTAAATGTGTTCAATTGAACTTCAAGAGGAGGTTTATGCAGTAGAATTCACATTTTATTTTACTCTGAAACCTCTTTTCTCATAGTATCCTATAGTACTAAAGCTCCATAGAATATACTTTGAACAATGGTAACCTAAAGGGTTACTAGAATGTAAATAGCTCAGTGTATTCAACTTTCAAAAACACATAATTAAACAGAAGCTAACTTTCTTTAGAAAGTTACTGTACTTTAGGTACTGATGACTTCTCATGTGAAAGAGCAGTCTGTAAGGTAAATATTAGTTTGAGAAGGGTCAGGAAGTTCTGAGTATATTAACAATAACAAGACATTAAGAAATAGTATGTTTCGGAACCAAGGTAAAAGTTTAAAATATTAAAGCATACTATTCCTTTGCTAATTCGTGAAAACGTATTTATTCTTAGGCAAACCGGGTTTATAGAACTTAGTCATACCACAAAAGTACCACAGAGCCCAACCTTTAGCATATGTTGTCTTTTGATATTACAAACAAGATCATAATAAATGATCTGATTCAAATGTTGTTAATTATATTCTCTATCTGCAGGATGTAGCATAGAATAATTATAGACCAAAGAAGGTGTGTATTTTAAATATCAATATATTGCTGAATTGTTCTCCATTAAAATGATGGGCTAGCATGGGCCAGGTTATATTCTCATATCTCCATCTTCATTTTATGAGTGTTTTTGCTTCTTCACCATGATAATCATTTTGAATTTTGTCAATGTAATAGGGATAAAAAAGTCTTATGATAGTTTCTTATTGCTTTTATTAAGAGATTGAACATCTTTCATTTATACCTTATTTGCCATAGACTACATATACATCTTCTTTGTTTCCTTTACTATTGTGTTTTGGGTTGTTTTGTTATTGTTGCTTTTATTCATTAAACTCAAAATTTTACCTAGAATTTATTTTGGTTTTTGATGGGAGGTAATAATTCATCTTTTCCAGATGGTTATCAAATTATCTCAATAGGAAATAGTAAATTATCCACATCTTCTTCACTAAAATCTAAGACATTTGGAGGCACTACTTCTGTATTTTCTAGTTGAATTGATTAGCAGGTCTATTTTTGCACCAATATTTCATTTTCTTAATTATTTTATATCTGAGTTATATTTTCACATATTAATTTTCTAAGTTATGTTTGCATATTTTCATATGAACATCCGTATTACTTCCCAGTTACAAAAAATGTATTAGTATTTTTATTTGGATTACATAGATTTCTAGAACTTAGTGATGTTGGACATCTTTGGAATGTTGAGTCTTTGTATCCAAGAACATAGTATGTCAAGTAATGAAATTTATATGATCTACTAAACAGCAAAATTTTAATAATATAAGCGTCATTTGGATTTTGCATAAATGTTTTATCAATTATAAATTAATTATAAGCCTGCCTGTAAAAGGATTGTGTAAATATTTGTACTAACAATTATCATAGTAGGAGTTATTGTTTCTATCACTATTTCTTAGATTACTTGGAGTTTATTTTTAACCCAGATCTTGTTTTCATGGTTTCCTTTTTAACCTTATTGGCCAGCCACTTAACCAATAGATTATTTTCTATGGGTAGGAACTCACTTATATAGAAAGATTCATCTATAATAAAAAGGCCATTTCTGAAAAATTCATGTATAAAGTCAAATTAAGATCATTAAAAAGAAAACAATCAAGAGACGGTTGATCATAATGGACATTGGACTTGTAAAACTGTGAATCCTTAAAAACAGAACATGTTTGAGGATTTCTGTTGGTTTTTTAAGCTTTCATTAACACTAGTTGATCATGAACGGCATACAAAGTAGAAACAATTCTAAATAAAATGATGATTTATATAATCTTCTTATCTCAAATTAGAGCTAAATTCTAATATTTGGCAATGGTTCTAAACAGTTTCCTGACATTCTCAAGCACTGATCTGGTCATTAGCTGATAAATAAACTGGTTAGAAAATAATTAGTCTAAAGTCTTTATTCTCCCTTGATGTAATGCTGCATGGAGGGTGACAAAGAAAATTCCTAACTGCTGAGATGTTGAGAAATGAGACTAAACAACCACCAGGGGAAATTATGGTGTTTGTGGATTTAGCTCTTGGCAATACTTATTTCATATGCTCAGTATATGCATGCTCACTTGCTCAGGGGCACAAGACTTAATGCCCTCTTCATAGTAATCCTTGATATTAGCTTTTTAAATGACTGGTATAGCACATCCAGTCTTGAGTTAAAAAATAACCTGAGTTCCTAGGGATGCCTGGGTGGCTCACTTGGTTAACCATCCGACTTTAGCTCAGATCATGATCTTGCAGTTTGCAAGTTTGAGCCCTGTGTCAGGCTCTGTGCTGTCATCTTGGAGCCTGGAGCTCACTTCAGATTCTGTGCCTGAATCTGTGTCCCTTCCCTGCTCGTTCTCTGTCTGTCTGTCTCTCTCAAAAATAAATGCACATTAAAAAAAAAATTTTTTTTTAAGTAACCGGAGTTCCTTTTACCTCTTTCCTTCCTGGGTCTGAACATGTTGAGGAATAAAACAGTTAAGAGATTAAAATCGGTTTTGGGGCGCCTCGGTGGCTCAGTCAGTTAAACCTCTGACTTCAGCTCAGGTCATGATCTCACAGTTCGTGGGTTTGAGCCCTGTGTCAGGTTCTGTGCAGACAGCTCAGAGCCTGGAGCCTGCTTCAGATTCTGTGTCTCCCTCTCTCTCTCTGACCCTCCCCTGCTCACACTGTCTCTGTCTCTCCTGAAAGTAAATAAACATTATTTTTTTTTATTTTTAAATGTTTTATTCTTGTATAAATGCTAAGAAAGAAAACTCTTGGTGTGGAAGCCAAATGGGCCATTTACTTGAGCCCGAACCCCAGGGTAGGCCGATTTATCAAAGGAGACGTAGGCACCCAAAGCCTACAGAAGAGCTTGCTCCTGGAGAAGCATCCAAAATATTCCCTTTCTGAGGATAACTCTTCCCAATGTGAAGGGTTGAACTGACTCAAGAATGTCTAATTATATTCACCAAATTTACCAATCAGAAATATTTTCCACCTCTTCAGTGGCAATGCAAGTGAACAGAGATATATTTGGGAGATCACTTATGGAAACTGGAAGGCAAAAAAAAAAGGCTTTCTCCTTACTTCCACCCTGCTTTTGCAATTAGAAAAATGTCTTGGTTGGTCTCTAGTTTAAAGATATGTAAGTCAAATGGCTTAGCAAGAATAAACTAGATCCATTTTTATCCTAAAATTTCCACATTGTTTGATGATCTTAACTTGTAGACTGAGATGCTCACTTTGGATGCCCATCATTGTTGAAAAGACAACAGCCAATTCTAGAATTTTCCTGAAGCTTGAAATGCAACCAATAGACTTGACCTCATCTTGTTTTCAAGTAATTAGAGGAGGAATTCCACTACTTAGTTGGAAAAACAAAAACCAAAAAACAAACAAACAAAAAACATCTAGCCAGATTTCTTTTCAAGTGGCATTCTTCTAGTTTCAATTATTGCTGACCTAGACAAAGACACTGTTAGTCATCTGAGTCGGTGACCATAGATTCAAGTATTTTTGTCCTTATCACAGCATGAGTTAAGAAATAACACGCTCTTGAGTACATTCTCAGCCAGATGCAAGATTTATCTACAGATATTGGGCAAGTGGCAAGAAGAGGGTGCTATAAGGGTGGATAGTCAAAAGCTGTCACACTTTGGGAATAGCAAACTTTTTTTGGTTATGAATAATACAATTCTTATTTAGTTATGTATGTGGGCTTTGGATTATTTTTCCTTTCAAAAACATATACTAGGAAGAATAAAAATAGGATTTGAAGAAAAAGAATTGATAAAACACTTAATTTGGACTGTTTCCCTAGTAGTCAGTCAGGCTCTGACAAGGACAGATGTAGACTGACCATGCTATTGTGATGAAAGCCTGGGTATGGGATTGTGACAATAAAAGGAAATCTCTTTTAGAATGGAGTTGAGAGGCCAGCAGGGGGAGCTCTCACCCCCTACCACTCCATATCAAATGCACTCCCAAGAGGAAGAGAGATCTTGTATGTGGATAATACCCCAGCAGGAGGAAAGAAGCTTCCTACCCTGGCAACAGCCTAGCCAAGACAGTCACAATTTGGCCAATGAAAATCCACTATACTTCAAATTCCTAGTTTACTCCAATAACCTTTTTATTTTTAACTGCCTTCTCAATGTCCCCCTTCCCTCTATAAAAGAGCGTTCCTCTCCTTTGTTCTGTGGAGTTGCCTATGGCTTTGGTGCAGCTTGCTTGTCCAAGACTGCCATTCTTTGCTACTCCTGAATAAACCCATTTTTGCTGGTAAAATAACTGGAAGTTTTATTTTTATAGTCAACAGGATTTACATTCCCATGTCCCAAAGCACACATGTTCACAATTTTTCATTATCTTATTGGTAACTTTTGATGTTGCTTCTGCCTTCTTTTACTACTGACCTTCTAATGGTTTACCTTCCAATAGATGCATTGGTAAACACTATAGACTGAGAAACCAGAAGATACGGAGTCTCCCATCACGTTTGTGGTGATAGGAGTTTTGGGTCACCTAAAGCTAGCATGTATCTTTAATGAATGACTTGGTGCTTCTTAATCAATGTGGTGGCAAAAAAAAAAAAAAAAAAAGAGCTGAGTATTAAGTGGAATATTATCATGGCCCATGTTATGTGGGTGGCAGCAAGTCCAACATGGACAATTTTTCTGTTGGTCCATCTGTCAGAATATGCCAACCAGGGTGCGTTCCTGGTCATTACATGACAGGTTTGCTTAGAAGCACAGTTTTACATATGTATCAAATATGTATGAATATTTATGAGTATATAGAGTTTTGTACCTATATGAATTAGTATAAATCAAGTGTATGAATAAATCAGTGTATGAATGGCATCCAAAATACATGACATCTTTGCTTTTTTTCCAAGAAAAACATTAGAATGTGGACAAACAAAAAGCTACATCTTTTGTTTCCATAAAACATTCCCTCAAGGAATGTGCCATATTATAAAACTTCATTTATTCTTCAAATTAATTTATAAATTAAGCACAATTCTCAACTACATCCTAATATTGTTATTTTGTAACTTGGAAAAATTATTACAAACTTGCCTGAAAAATTAAACAAATAAGAATAATTAGGAATTTTTGAAGAATAGAAACAATGTGCAAGGATTTGCCTTGATTTTCTAATTGATTTCCCCTGGGGCCTTCAGATATAATATACATCTACAACGAAAAAAAAAATAGTTTGGTACCAAAAGAGAACAGAACCTAGAAAGGAGATGTAACAAAATGGTAACAATGGTTATTTCTGGATAGTAGGTTTATGAGTCATTTCTTTTTCTTTTATTTAGTTTTTTTTTTGCAGTATTTCTGCAATTAAAATATTTTATTTAGTACAAACTATAAATTTTTAAAAAAATAGACCAATGAAATAAAATTATTTTTTTGAAATAAAATTATTTCAATAGCAATGAAAAGTTCTAATAAATTACTATAAGATTATAAACTGTTTTGTAAATTAAGTCAAGATAATTTTTGAGTGTCTGCTATGTTCTAGACACATAGTTTACTCTCTAGCTTCTTATTCTTAAATATAAGATCAATATTCCTCCAGTTTCTACATGCTTGAGTCAGGTTTTGAAAATACCGGCTGAGAATGGTTTATAGTGTTCTGGCAGCAGAGGGACCATTCGTTCCTTTCAGCTCCAGTTGTATGGCTCCATGTTAAATCAATCAACAAGGGTAATATTCTCTGCTCAAGTTTCCTTAACACTATTCTGTTCGATATTGTGATGCTTGTGGGTAATTGCCCAAGTGTGAAGTTAAGTTGGAGGACTCATTACTATGACTAGAAGAAATGAAGTTTAATCGTCACAAATTCACAGGTAACTTGGTTTTCTTTTGTGCCTCTCAATCCCATCTAGGTTGTTTATTTTATCTGGGACTGCTACAACAAAATTTTTCTACTCTTCGTGTATGAAAGTTGAAATTTGTACATAGGATTGTAGTGTGAAGCCTTGTATAGTGAAGGGGCTACAGCAAGAGGACTCAGTTGAGTGCAGCATGAGTCCTAGCTCTCTCAAAACTCTGCAGTATGTATTAGGTAACCTTGACCCATTCAGAGCACCTTGCTGCGTTCAGATTTCAACGGGCCTTTCTTTTCCCCTACAAAATAATCCCAGTGTCCTTTACAACTGAAGCAGAGCTGGGAAAGCAGATGGACCCATTCAGATCTTAAGGATATGAACAAGGAAACCAGTACCTTCCATATGGCCACCAGACTCAATGCTCTCATTTAAACACTGTCAAACCAGCTTATTCAGGGCCACCTTTCAGAATTCAGAGACTGTGGAATAAAAGATCAAAATATAGCATGTTCATTTCATGGGCTGTTCATAAGCATCACTGTAGAGATATGAAAGGAAGAATCAAATATAAATGCAATGGAGTGTGAGTCTTGCCATATGCTGCTTCTATGCACAGCAGGGTGCTGTTTCCCAGCTTGGAGTGCAGAGGCTCCATGATCCCCCATTCTCAGGGCTGATTACTCTCTCAGTAAATTCACCAATTTAGCCTCTCCATGGGGTGGCATATAAGTCAGGGTTTGGTTAGTAATACAGAAACCAGTCTAGGTCTTTTAGAGAGAGGGAATTTAACTCAAGGTTACTATAAATACAACAGACCTAATAAACCATACTGAGGATGGGATAAAACTGTAAACTATCAATTGTCAAGAAGTTGCCACTTACCCTAGAGCGAGGGACAATAAGGTTATCTGTTAATCGAAGTCTGAAGGTAATCTGACTATAGGTAGGGGAGATGGAGATGTAGTCAATACCAAAACAAATCACACAAAACAGAGGGTGAGGAGAAATACCCTGGCTTCTCCCTTTCCCAAGCCCTTTAATCTCACACCACTGCCTTCCATTACATAATTAAATCTACCGAGAAATTAGAAGTGTAAGGGGGCTTGGAAACATAGTTTCTTGTAACACAGACCTGAGCAGGTGAAGGGAGGGATAAAAAGAAGAGCATATTGGCACAATGTATAAAATAAGTGAGCAATTTCTTGGTGGAAATTTAGAGAATGCCACTGTGGAAAACAAAATAATGGTCCCCCAAAGATGTCTGTGTCCTCTTCCCCAGAACCTGTAAACTTGTCACCTAAAATGGCAAAAGATACTTTGCAGATGTGATTAAGTTAAGGATCTTGAGATGGAGAGATTATCCTGGATCATTCAGGTGGGCTCAATGGAATCACAAGTACCCTTGTAAGAGGAAGGCAGGAGATTTGAGTCAGAGAGGAGATTTGAGGATGCAAAGATTGGAGTGATAGGGTTTAAAGACCAAGGAAAGAGCCAGTCAAAGGGATGTAGAAACTAGAAAAAGACAAGGAAGCATATTTTTCCCTAGAATCTCTTGAAGGAATGTAGCTCTGCTGACACCTTGGTTTTAGCTCATAAGACCCATTTAAGAATTTGTGTTGTTTTAAAGCCACACACTGTGTGGTAGCAACAACAGGAAAACAGTAGCTTTAGTAATAATATAAAAGTTATTTTAAAAATCTTAGAAATCAAAGGCAAAGAAAAAGTATGTTTGAAATCTAAGGGAAAGATACACATTAACCAAATGAGAGTTTGCCCATTCTATCCATGATAGATACACTCTTTCCAAGATCATTGATTTCCCATTCTAGCCCCCAGTTGTGCATCCTTAACAGAGTTTGACCACAAACTCCCCTTTCACCTATTTCCATTCCCCAGTAGGTATCGATGAGGGATGAAGGGCCACTCAGCCCTGGCTATTTCATAAGTGAGTAGTGAAGTCAAGTATTAATTGACCTGACCTTTGTCCTTCTTTCACCCTGTAATTGAAGTGCATTTATCCTTTCTCCTCCATCAATATAAAATAAAATAATTGCCCAATTAGCAAGAAATTATTTCAGGAATGACTAATTGCGTATCTATTAAGTCTGTACCTAACACTTTGCTCTGTCAACTGGAATAAAAAAATTAAATGTCAAAAAAAGATGTGAGAAGGACTTGCTTTAACAAGGTCAGCATTTCTGAAACAGGTTAAAGCAAGAGGAAACAACATTCAGCTTTGTCAAGACTGGTGTGATAAATGGGAAGGGACAGGGGTTCAAATTGGACAACACAGGACTGGAGATGAACCAGAGGAGCATGACTGCCTTTCACTCCCTGGCACTGCTTGGCAACCATGTCCACGTGGTAAAGATGTGAGGCAGCTGCTGTCTCAAGTTTGGGGAGTGTCAGGGGTCTCAGCTCCCTCCTCCAGTTCTGATGACTGTGATCACAACTGACAGAACCTGGCGTTTATGCCCTCAGCTTCAGCACTGTGATTAGGTGTGGAAAGTGGAAACACTGAGCTCTCATTTCCTGCTTGCTGCCTTTGGGAGGAGGGCAGTGCCTAGGCTTCCCTGTCGTAAAAAAAAAAAAAAAAAAAAAAAAAAAAAGGGGAAATTGAGTTCTTCGGTTTTCTTACTGATGTTAAAGAGAGCAGGGCTTTTTATTCTTTTTTTTTTTTTTATTACTTTATTTTAAGGGTTAAGGGGACTTTATCTTCTTTAAAATTTTAAAGGGCAAGGTTCCTCTCTGACCCCTTCTCTCCATCCTTACCTCTTTGTATTGTGTGTCCGCCACCAGACCTCTCCACAATAAGAAAACCCTTCGTCTTGTGTTTCTGTGGATTGATTTTGCCTTCTCATTCTGTTATGGTTTTAAGGTTCTGACCTCCAATCTCATGTCATTGTTGATCCTGTAAGCTTCAATGTGAATGAGATTTAGCTTGCTTTTCTGGAGGTTTGATAGGAAAAACATATGTGGAGATGGGAACATGTGTGGGAACAAGAATATTAGATGTAAGGAAAAGGCTTAGTTTTTAAATCTTGGGCCCACAGCTGGAAATTTACTTCAACCTCAGGTTCCTCATCTACATAATAGAGATAACAATGTTTACATTTAATTCATAAAGTTGTTCTGTGGAATAAATGCTTATTTGCATGGAAAGTGCTTTAAATTTTCCTGGCATATAATAAATTCTTCATAATTTCAGTTATGTTCAATATTCTTATTGTTAAAGAGCAAAAAACAATCAGAATGGAGATGTGTTGGATTCTTTTTTAGATTTTTTAAATGTTTATTTATTTTTCAGAGAGTGAGTGAGGAAGGGGCAGAAAGAGAAAGAGAGATAATCTCAAGCAGGCTCCACACTGTTGATGCAGAGCTCCATTCAGGGCTTGAACCCTTGAACCATGAGATCAAGATCTGAATTGAAATCAAGAGTTGGACACTTACCTGACCAAGCCACCCAGGCACCCCCCCCCCGACTATTTTTAGATGAAAAAAATGTTTATTTATTTTTGGGATGGGGTGGGTGGGCATGTTTTGATTTTACAAATTGATGACAGGTGTCTTATGTTCCTTTGCCACAATCTCTGTTCTTTATCTTTTTTTTTATAAAAATTTTTTTTAATGTTTCATTTTTGACAGAGAGAGACAGAACATGAGCAGGGGAGGGGCAGAGAGAGAGGAAGACACAGAATCCGAAGCAGGCTCCAGGCTCTGAGCTGCCAGCACAGTGCTCGAACTCACAGACCGTGAGATCATGACCTGAGCCAAAGTCAGAAGCTCAACTGACTGAGCTACCTAGGCGCCCCTCTGTTCATTATCTTTAATCAGCCACTGGTCAGGGCTCAGG
The DNA here is from genome assembly GCF_028018385.1 of Neofelis nebulosa. NCBI lineage: Eukaryota > Metazoa > Chordata > Mammalia > Carnivora > Felidae > Neofelis > Neofelis nebulosa. The sequence goes on along the minus strand of NC_080790.1, from coordinate 44,415,087 downwards.
GCTGTTTGATTAGTCTGGATGTAACTCAGGAAAAAAACAAACAAACAAACAAACAAATAAAAACCTCTTGATTAAGTTAGTCATGCTACTTTTGTACACTATTTTCTAGATTTGTTGGAATACTAGTCTACTGCTACTACTATTTATTTATTAATTAGTACTTATTATGATCTTTGTAGAAGAAAACTTGTATTAAATGTACACTAGGAAAGAAATTAAGGACAAATATGATTGCATAAGGAAGAGAGCATAGCACAAAACATTTTCCCGTATGTATTCAAGAATGTTGGATGCTCTATTCATTCAATAGAGCGCTTAGGAAATGTTTCATAGTATTTCTTGACTTAGAAATATACAGCCACAGGAACATAACAAAGACTTTGATATCCCCCCCCCCAAAAAAAAAAAAAACATTAACCTTTTTGGTGCAGTGTTTTCTCAGGAAGCAGAGATGGCTTGGAATGGGTGTATGAGACTATAAGTCTAGCTACTACCTACTATCCCACCATCCAGGTATATGACTGCACAAATTATTTCCACATGGGGCTTCAGTTTTCTTTTTTATAAAATATTCTAGCATTTTTTGACTTCAGAAAAACATTAAGTCTGGGCGATATAAACCTAAACATTATATTTTAAAGTCTTTACTTAAAAACTCCAGGGAAATGGTTAAGGATTTCATTTTATTAACAAACATAGCAAGCCAAGTTGTGTTAAATATTTTTTTTTCCTTTTCAGTTGTCCAATGGTGTTATTGAATTGCAACGTTAACTGCTTATTTTTGAATCACTTAGATGCTCAATGACAGTGATTTCCCTTCAGCTCTTCCATAACTCTTTCCCCAGGAAGAAGTCTCTTAATATCAACTCTAATCTAGATGACCTTGGGTATGATGATACATACATTTGTAGAAATAACATCAAAGATACAATCCATGAAAGAAATAATTTCTAAGCTAGACTCTATTAAAATGAAAAACTTCTGTTCTGTGAAAGACAAAGTCAAGAGAATTAGAAGATAAGCCACAGACTTGGAGAAAACATTCACAAAAGAAATAGCTGATACAAGACTGCTATCCAAAAAAAAAAAAAAAGAGAGAGAGAGAGAGAGAGAGAGAGAGACTTAAAATTCAACAGTAAGAAAATAACCCAATTTAACAATGAGCCAAAGACCTTAGCAGACACATCACCATAGTTAGAAGATATATAGAAGATAAATAGCATATGGGAAGATGTTCCATATCATAGGTCATCAGAAAAATGGAAATTAAAACAATAATGAGATACCACTACACTTGTTAGAATGGCCCAAATTTGGAACACCAAATGCTGGAAAGGATGTGGAGAAACAGGAACTCTCACACATTGCTGTTGGAAATGCAAAATTGGTATAGCCATTTTGGAAGACAATTGGGAAGTTTCTTACAAAATTAAACATATTCTTATCGCAGGATCCAGCAATCATACTCCTGGGCATTTACCTAATGGAGTTGAAAACTTATCTCCACACAAAAACCTGTTTGGATGTTTATGGTGAGTGGATAAAAAAAAAATGTAGTATATCCAGATAATGGGATGCTATGCAGCACTAAAACAAAATGAACTAACAAGTCATGAGAAGACACAGAGGAATCCTAAATGCATTTTAAACAAAATATTCTAATCTTAAAATGCTACATAATATATGATTACAACTATATAACATTCTGGAAAAGTCAAAAGTATGGAGACAATAAAAGATCAATGGCTGTTGGGGTTGGGCAGGGAGAGACAAATAGGCAGTGCACAGAGGATTTTTAGGAGGTGAAAATACTCTGTATGTTATTAAAATGATGGATATATATCATTGTACGTTTTTTTCAAACCCACAGGATCTATAATACCAAGAGTGAATCATACAGGGTTTGGGTAATTTTGACATGTCAATGTAGATTCATCCTTGGTAAAAAAATGTACCACTCTGGTGAGTGATACATTGATAATGGGGAGGCTATGCAAATGTAGGGGTATGGAGTATGTGAGAAATTTCTGTACCTCCTCAGTTTTGCTATAAACCCAAAGGTGCTCTAAAAAAAGTAGTCTTAAAGACTAAAAATGAAAAGAAAAAAAATCAGCCCTGTATATTAGAGAGAATACCAATTGAGTTAGAATTGACTGTACTGAATATGGGTGTTTTTCTTGGGGGGGGGGTGTTATTTCCTTGTTATATCTTTCCATTTCTTAGTTACATTATACAAGTTCCCCCATCAGTCCATACTCTCAGTCACTTTGGGGCTTTAAAAACCTTGCTTCTGGGCGCCTGGGTGGCTCAGTCAGTTAAGCAATTGATCTTGGCTCAAGTCATGATTTGTGAGAAAGTTTGTGAGAAGAGCAGGCATCAAGCTCTGTGCTGACAGCTCAGAGCCTGGAACCTGCTTCAGATTCTGTCTCCCTCTCTCTCTGCCCTTCCTCCTTTCACGCTCTGTCTATCAAAAATAAACAAACATTAAAAAAAATATTTAAAAAAACACTTGCTTCCATCTCCCTAGAGCCTACTCACCTTCCTAAACTCCCACCTATCTACTCATCTTTCTAGTCCCAGGTTAAAAATCACGTCCTCATAAATTTATCATGGTTGCCCTTCTCTTCATCTCCTGCCTCTCCATATGTTGCCTTATTTCTCCATTTCTGATGGACTCTATCATCCACTATACTTCTTTCTGTTCTTTTACTATCAGAACAATTCCCTGAAAGACTGTGAATTTGTTTTTACCTAAACAGAGAGGGCTTATTAAGTAATTGCAAACTGTTAACAATTCTTGTCTTGACATTACAAATGCTACAAGAGACCTAGGTCTATGGATGGAGAATTGAAATCAAAGCTTTTCAGAGAAGGTTCCAGCATTATAAATATAGCTGCCATTAAAAATCATCAAAGCTGCATAGAGAAAAAATCATGCTTCAGAGGAAACTATGCATTGTTAAAAACATACCCTTCCAGGCTCTCTGAATTTAGTCTTTCATTGTCATTGAGTTATTTTATGACTCTGTGTATTGCAGCTGATAACAATACAAAATAATTCTGTCTACAGATACATAGATTCAGTCAATTGACTTCTTTCCCTCACTGTGGAAGAAGCCAGTTTGCCTCCATTTGTACTCATTTTAATGTTGTGGATCTTATATAAATATGTCTGTTGAACTGGTTTTAAGATCTTGCAATATTAACAATAAGTTATATAAAATCTTTTATAATTGGAGGGATAAAAAGTATCTGAATTGCCTCTAGTTGACATTCTCACATTACTAGTTCCTTTGGTGTAAAGCTATCTATGATGGTCATATAAACTCGATAGTGCATTGTAGGGTCAGCAGCCCTTCTATAAACACAGCTTCCTTCCTCTCCAGACTCCTCCCTAGACTCTGTTACTTCCCTTGGATCTTCTGTATGAGTTTTAATTTTCCTCGAGAGCACCCCAAAGTCTTGGTTCCTATGTTTGCCCTCTCATGAATTCCTGGCTACTTCCTCTCCACAAAGACAAGTGCTATTGACCGCCTCAAATCTCAGCCCATGCTCCATCTCACCCATGAAAACTTTTACAAAAAATTTTAATGTTTGTTTTTGAGAGATAGAGACAAGCATGAGCAGGGGAGAGGCAGAGAGAAAGGGAGACACAGAATCCAAAGCAGGCTCCAGGCTCTGAGCTGTCAGCACAGAGCCTGATGCGGGGCTCAAACTCATGGACCTCGAAATCATGACCTGAGCTGAAGTCAGATGCTCAGTGGACTGAGCCACCCAAGCATCCCACCCATGAAAACTTTTGACATAATACACGTTTGCTCTACTATCCAAAGGTAGAGCTTTTGGAAGCTTTTGTAAGCCAAAATAGCATAAAGTGAAGAAGCAATTACCATTAATTTATATAGAAAAATTTTTCAGCATTTCCAGACCCCCAAAATAACCTCTCTTAAGCTTTTCTGATAGTAACTTAGGACACATCTTTTTTTTTTTTTTTTTGAAAAATTTACACTCTTTTCTTGTTTAAGTTTGTTCATTTATTTTGAGACACGGAGAGTGTGAGCTGGGGAGGGGCAGAGAGAGAGAGTGAGAGAAGAATCTCAAGCAGGTTCTGCACTGTCAGCGCAGAGCCCCACATGGGGTTCAAACTCAGGAACCATGAGATCATGATTTGACCCAAAAGTGAGTCGACGCTCAACTGACTAAGCCACCCAGATGCCCCAGGACACATCTTGCTAACATATGCACAAAATAAATTGAAATAAAGCACAGATGCTCACAGACTCAGTTCAAAGCTATGGCAGTTTGATGCTAAGATGCTGAGTATAGAACCAGCCCAAGGGACTTGGTGGTACGAGTCTTGCTGCTCAGGGTGTGCATTACCTCTATACAGAAAACAGGTAATAACTCAAGTCTTCTGTAAAAATGAAGTGGCATCATGTGAACTTTTTAAAAGCCAGGGATACTTGTACTTAAATAGGATGGCTCCCTTTCCCCCACTCATACAGCATGGAGGATCCATATCAACCATTTCAGGCTCATAATGCCTTGCAAGGAGGCCTAGTGTAGTAGAGCTAAATGGAAAATTAGAAATGTTCTAGTTCAAACCCCTCATTGTACAGTGGAGGACACTGCTATTTATTACTTTCACCTGCAGTTCCATATTTGGGGAGAACTTGACTTATGAATGACTTGTTCTTAGGAACTGAATCCCTGCTCCCTCAAAGGGACAATCCTTTTTTTCTTTTTTCTCTAGTTCTGAGCACCAGGGGAGTGATTGACCTTAGAGGTGTCATTCTTTATGCAAATGGAAAAAAGCTTCCTCTTATTCTTATGCAGATAGGAAGTGAATATGTCCCTGGATTCCAGCAGTTTATAACACACTCTCCCTACTCTGAGGAGAAGCCCTCTTTCCTCCTATTTTCCAGGGAAGTGCTAACACACTATAAACCTTTAATAAAGCTTATAGTTGTGAGAAATTTCAATTTAACATTCCTAATATATTTTCCTTAGCAACAATTTCTTTATGACAATTAGGTGTGGTTAAAATAATACAGAGGTGTTATATTATAAACATTTCATATTTGAATAGTTTTTTGGACTGAATTGATAATTGTCATTAATAACATAAATTTTTTGGTTTTTATTGGGAGAAGCCTCCTGGACATCAAATAAATGTCTCATAAGAATGTTGGAGACCCAACGGTTTAACATGTTTCTGTTCTTTTAAAAAATTCCCTCTTTTTCAATTCTGTTCTATTTAATTCTCTAAATTGTTTAACTTGTGTCTTACTTCCTCAGCTAAATTTTAAGCTCCTCAAACACAGGGTTGGAAAGTCATCCTGTTGTAGGATTTTTTACCACAATACCCGTGATTCCTTGTCTCATCTCACTGCTTTGAAGAACGAAGAGGTGGGCACAAAATGAGCAGCAGGCAAAAGTTTATTAGAGGATAAGATCAGAAAGGAAGAATAGTATGAGAGCTCTCTTTATAGAGAGGGGGCATTTGGAAGTGAATTCCCCTGATTATTGGCAAGGGTCCTTGTTTTTATACGGTTCTGGCCACCTCCCCTTACGTTCCCCCTTGCTCCTTTTCAGGTTCTACCCTTATTGGATGGATAACTAGGTGCTGGGTTGTCCATTCCTGGTTGGCTCATTTTCATTGTATGAAGGGTGGTCTACGGCCATATCATTCCTTGTGGGTCATACATTTTACTGGCTACTTATTTTTAGTCAGGTCTCTTGACAAATTCCTGAGGGAAGCCTGAGGGGGAGTAAGTGGGATCTGTTACATTCCTAAGAGGAACCCTAAGCCTGAGGGTGTTTGCTGCAGTCAGACACTGCCAGCATTGTTCCAAAACACTTATTTTTGAAGTAAAAAGTCAAAGGCTCCTCCTCCTACCCCATCTCTCAACCCTTTACTCAGAGGGATTTGTTGTTAAGTTTGATGTATATCCTTGTATACATTGTTTGTATATATAATCGGTTGAAAGAATTAAAGGACAAATTCCCAGAAATGGAAAAAACAAAAACAAAAACAAAAACAAAATACTTGTTTTTCCCCACCTAGGTAAGTCAGGTCCTAACCTTTCCCTCTCTTCCTATTTTATCCTATCTTTTCCTATCATAATCTCAGTATCAGTCCATCCTGCTAGTGCTTCGAGCAGATCTTTATGGACAGTAGACACTGTGTAAGTAGTGTGAAAATCAAATCTATCTTTGACATCTAGGTGGGAGAGCTGTTCAGGTTAATTAGTAGATCATAAAGACAAGGAGAAATTGCATTCAAGTAAAGCAGACTGGAAAAATGTTCTGAATTTAAGTCTGAAAGGACCCAGGCAGGGCCAGAGGTTGGGGAAGGCAGGTGTAATTGGAAGTGATGTGTAGAGACTGGTTCCCAGGTAATCAGAAGGCCCTAGAGTTGACCATAGTAGATAGAAAAGCAGAAGTAAGGTCTGAGATGCAAAATATTTGGAAGGCAGAGATGGCAGGCTGGCAGGCTTTTACCTGCTTCAAAATTTACGTAAGAACTTATTTATGAACTTCTTGAGGGTTCACTGAGGGAAACCATTGTTTGCCTTTGAATACATTTATTTTTCCTGTCAAACATGGTGGATCTAAAGAGACTAAATTTGATTAACATTTTATGACCATCAAAACACTTAGAGGGTCAATTTCTCTTTAGGAGATTAGTATTTAAATCCTCTGAATTGTTCATTACTTCCAGTTTTAAAGAGGTTCACTGGAGCCTGTGGTGGTAAAACTGCGGTAACAGTACTTCCTTATCTTTGACAGTGGATGTTCCATTGGAAAAGGAACTGATCCATTTCTGCATTAAATTTTTATGGGAGTTTATCTCCTTGCATATAGTTTTTACATTTTTTTAAATGTTCTTTTGACATAGTCACAACTGTATCTTGCTGCTGACAGAATGAATTGCTTCTGCAGATGTCCTTCAGGAGCACTTCACACACATACACACACACACACGGACACAAGCACACACGGCTGCCCATGTCAGCTTGTGAAATAGGCATGTCTGGGTGTTTGTTAGATTATATTCTCCACTAGAGAAGGGGGTATTTTTCTTCACACTGTTGGTATCTACCACAGTTAAAACCATATTGTATGCTAAATCAATGGCAATAGGGAACTCAGGGCTTACTATCACCTACCTATGTACAAAGCAATATTTACTAAGGAGTGAATTGTCGCAGATCAAAAAACTAATTGGTGGCTGACCTAGAAGTAGTCTTCTTTTTCTTAGACCGAGGCTATTAATAATAATAAAATAATTACTTTTTTTGGGAATGTCAACATTATTACCACCAAACAATAGCTACTTGTATTGAGCCTCTACAGTATGATCAATTCATTTGAGTTATTTCTGTATATGATACATATATTTTATACATATATGGGGAATATATATATCAAATTAGTATATGCACATATATAAATATAGAAGTAAAATTTATGTAAATATATGTGTAAGTGTATACTAATTTAGTTTTTACAATAACTTTGTCAGCTTGACATTAATATTATCCTCATTTTATAAGTGCAGAAACTGGTCACAGAGAACTAACTTGCTCAAGGTTTTAATCAGAGCTGGGCTTAGTTCATATCTTATCTCTTTTGATTATCACAACAGGCTTAAGAAAAGGATGTTAAACTCCCTTTTGTAAATGAGGAACCATGGATGAGTGCAATTAAGTAAATCACTTAATGTCACCAATTAGCATGAGGTCAGGACTTGTTTGTTCTGACTCTAAAACCAGTGTACTTAACCACATCTCAACAGACCCAAAAAAGCTGCTGGGAAATGCACCAGCCATCCTTAATGTTGACTTATTGTGGACAAAGGTACTCGGATAACGTATATTCCGGAATAAAAATCAGGACAAATGACCTGAAATAATTCACATAAACCTGTGAAAAACTGAGGATCCTGTTGGCATATTCAGTCAGGACCTATTTTGGTCATGTTTGCTAAGCATTTCTTCACTGGGCTGGTTTTGTAGAAATGGGGTGCAGAGTTCGCTAGAAGGCCAAATGTCACTTCTAATTAATAACTTAAAATAGATTTCACAGCTATTTCCTGCCGACAGACAGTTCCTCCCTTGTGAACTCCTACACTCCTGGCCTGGGAGAAAAGAGACTCATGATGAGTGTGAGTTTCTAACAGGTGAACCTTGTTGCAAGTAAGCATTCCATCACTTATAACACAGCAAAAATGCTGATTGCAAATAGTAAAGATACATAATTTCTACAATGATTATGTCTATGCCCTCTGGTTTAATACAAAAGTTAGGTACATTTGTCTTGCAGCTAAATTAAAAAAATAAATAAAATATGTCTATTCTCATCAAAACAAAGGCTTAAGTCAGCTAAATATGACCAAATATTATGTTGACTTAAAATAACTAGATAATTGAGAGCCAAAAAAGTATTTGAAAGGTACTTGAATGATCTAGTTAACAACTTCAATTTTCCATTTCTCTTTTCTCATGTAGACATGATTCCACTATATAAGTTTACTGACCATAATAAATGGAATCCTATTTAACTTTTTTCTCTTTTAATAAAAAGCATCAGACTAGGAATTTCAATTTTTATCTGCCACTTTAGTTTGCCTGCTTTTATAGCAAGCAGAAGAGCATTAACTCCTAGGGATTTAGTAATAAGATTAAAATAAGGAGAAATGAATACAAAGATCATTCAGACCAAAGCCCTGTCTGCAGGCAGCTCCACATATAAACCATCCCAGGAAATGAGTATTTCTGTATTATCTTTAATAACCTCTAGAGAAGGAGACTTTGTCACCTTTTTAAAATAGTTTTGCACAGCATTTGGCTAAAATGATACATTAAAAGCCCCAAGTTTTAATGCTGCAGAATTTGAAAACATGTCTGTAAAGCCAGAGCTGAAATTAAGGTGAGGCATCTTGAGCCCTATTGTGTAGAACCCCCTCCTACCACTGAAGCCATCACTTGCTGATAGCTTGCCTATAAGGGGTTCAGAGATAGCTTCAGAACTGCTATGCAACTGACAGGGATTTAACTTTGCTGACAAATTTTCATTTCTTAAATTGGATGGTGGATACAGATATTCCTTGTATTATTCCTAAAGAATTTTTGCATGTTTTAAATATTGAAAATTTTATAAAGCCTTCTCCCCTTTCCCCCAATGATGATTCTGGCTCCCTGTGATGTTCTGGAGTTTTCCTAAAGTCTGACCACTCCTGTTCTCCATGAGGCATATTTCCAGCACTCTTCAAAGTTCAATTCAATATTCTTCAACAAAAAAACAAGGTCTTTCAGAGCCTAATCTACTTAGGTGAGCTAACAGATACAAAGCTCTTGATAGAGCACTTGGCACATAGTAGGACATTAGGACATGTTGGTTTCTTTATTTCCTCCTTTCCCTTTTCATGCCCCACTCCCCCCCCCCAATACTCTTTGTTCCCAGATATATTTACCGTATCATTGCTTCATTGACAGTAGGTTATGGTGGATGCGTCTGTTTGCCTTTCTTCCCCCATCCTCTCCTACCCCCAACTGCAAATAATGAACTTTTTTTAATGTTTATTTATTTTTGAGAGAATGAGAGAGAGAGAGAGAGAGAGAGAGAGAGAGAATGTGAGTAGGGGAAGAGCAGAGAGAGAGAGGGAGAGAGAGAATCCCAAGCAGGCTCCATGCTCAGCACAGAGCCCGACATGGGACTCAATCTCCTAAGTCTGGAGAATGACCTGAGCCGAATCAAGAATCAGATGCTTAACCCACTGAGCCACCCAGACATCTGGCAAACAGTGAATTTTGAGAGTAGGGATGGTGCTTTCCATCTGTGTAATTCCAGCACCTGGCATAGTGCATGATTTACACTTGCCCGAATAGAAAAATGAAAACATGAATGAGGACCAGACCTGAAGCAAACTGTGAAAGTTCTTCATTAGGGGCAAGGACTTGATGTGGGTTGGGGGGGAGGGGGGAAGGAGTGATAGATAATTTTAACACATTAGCTACTTGTTTAGGGGATAGAAGTTAGCTAGGTAGTTTATATAGGTCATATCATTAATCTCCCCACAAGTCTATTGAAGTAGATAGTACTACTATTTCCATCTTTCAGATTGGATAATGGAGGTCAGAAAGGGTAATTACCTTGTACACAATCATACAATAATTTGTAGAACTGGAATGTTCACCCAGATCCAGCATCATGTTTTCCTCTATATTACATTATTTCTTAGTGTATCATGAGAACCTTTGATAGAATGTAGAGAAGCCTCTTTTGGCTCCTTACTCAAGACAACCTAAATCACTTTGGCAATAATTAGGAACAGTTGAGACAACATGTCACCCCAGCAACTACAATACTCATCTATTGAGCACAATACTATGAAAGGGTGCATCTCCCTGCCTCTCAGTCCAGTAGTGAATCCCAAAGATGGAGAAGATGAGGCAATGTGAATCTGACTTATTTTCATTGCAGTATCCCCGAGAATAGGAGAAATGATAGATATGCTCAGAACATAGACATACTCAAGCATGCAGTCTTGAAAATATGCATTTATAGAATAAAACACCTTCCTTTTGTTCTCTTTCTTTATAGCATTCACATTCATGCCTGGCATCATTTTAATTTTTCAGATTGGCCTACTCAATGGCTATATTTAATCTAGTTTATCTACTTCTTTTTTAGGTCTAAATCAGGAACCTACTAATAATAGCCTGCAAGCTTAGAATGATTTTTTGCCTTTTAAATGGTTGGGGAAAAAATCTAAAGAAAAATATTTTATGGCACAACCAAATTACATGAAATTAAAATTTCAGTGTCCATGATTAGTTTTATAGGAACACAGCCATGCCCATTCATTTGTGTATTGCATGTAGCTGTCTCTGTGCTTCAGTGGCAGAGATTAGGAGTTGCAACAGAGACCTTATGGTGGGTCAGAGGCAAAGGACAAAGGATTTTATTAGTCACAGCAAAAGCAGTAGCTAGAGATTAATGTAGGTTTGTACAGGTTTGGGCAGCTTCACTACACCTTCTATGGGGGTCACACAAAGATCTTAAGCATCCATGCACCTGCCGTGAGCTGTGTTGCAGGAAAGCTTGAGGGATTCACCACGTTTATAGTACATGAAAGTAAGCCCGCTATTTGTCCAAGGGGAGACATTACCTCATCCTTCAAGTTTCCTCACTCTAAACACAACCCTGAGAAATGGCCCAGATAAAGAGTTGCCAAGGTTTGCATTCTTACTGTACCCAGTGTGAACATGCAAAGATGATCAGGGCTCCTGGAAGATTGCTTCTCCCCACAAGAGACTGCACCATTTCTGGGCATTTCAGATTTTCATGTGCAATGGCTCATCTTAAACACTCTTTTAATTGATAATTCTCATTAACCCATGTGTCACCCATGTCCTCCTCATTATGGTGGTTTATTCTTAGTCTCATGTTCTGTGAGTGTGTCAAATCAGCAGACAATTCATATTTTTCTAATGTGTTCCTATGATTAAAATTCCTTCATCAATTAGAAAACAAAAATCCAACAGCGTATTATTATTTCTATTCAAAATAGAATACCTCTTAAAGAAATACTGCTCCAGTATGCTCTGAAGAATATGTTTGTTACAATTCATTTTTTGTCAGAATGATTTATATTGACTTTATCAATCTTATTTACAACTTCTGTTTCATACATATTCCATTATTTTTACCTGATTTTTTTCTCAGTTAAAAAAATTGATGGAAACATGACAAAAGAGAGTACTCATCTTAGTTTGGTGTGTCCTAGAAGCAGATCTGAAATAAGGATTTCAGTGTAAGTAGTTTAATTTGGGCACTGATTCCTGGAAGTATCAGTAAGAAGTGGAGAAAAGCCATAGGGAAGAAAAGAAAGAGAATGAAAGGCAATGCTATCAAGCAAGTAACCATTGTGGGTTACTGAGCTTAAACCAGTTTGGAAACCTGGGGACCCAGTATAAGTAGGTGCTTCAGATGTATCCAATCTGAGTGATTAAGGTGTGGGAGCTGAAGGACTGATATGTCAGCATCCTCAGTCATTTTGAGATTAGTTACCCCAGACTAATATTGATATTCTTTGGCTACCAATAAAAGATCCCAGGGGAAAAAAAGCAAATAATGGCAGTTGGACATCAGCTTTAGGCACTACAATATGAAGACCCGGGCATACATGGATGGGGTCCCACAGCATCTGCTACAATATCTTTAAAATGTTTCTAATTTATTGTTTTGTTAAAACATTTCATAATGTTTTTCATAATGCATTTTCATGATGCAGTAATATTCCGAAGTTTCTCTTAACAATATCCTAAAGATTCCATCCTGCTCCCATTTTACTGTACAAGACAGTGAGTAGAATGGGGGTGTGAAATCAAAGTGGGAGGACAGGGGCCTTAGCCAAACCTAGTTAAAATCTCATACAAGTTTTACCCAAGTGTATGACCATGTGGATACATTGCTTGGAGCCCTTAAATCTACTCTTAAAGGACTGACAATCTTTAAAACACTCCTGTAATGAAGACTTTGAAGCACTTTTACATATGTAAACTGAGTTTCTCTAAATTGCCCCACCTGCTGAGAATACCCTTTGCCTTAACTCCATGCTGTGAATTCAGGATGTTCAGTTTCCTCTCTGGGTATAAGCCTCCCAGACTCAACGAATGTGCACGCGTCTATGCTGGTGGAAACCCTACAAGGTTCTAGGTCTCCTACTGACTCAAGTCCTCTCCATGCTGCTGAAGTCTCTCCATAAATATTTGCCACTAAGGTAGCACTACTGATACAAACTTCTAGTGTCTTATAAATTTTACTGAAGTCTTGGCAGCAACAGATGCATTTACTAATGGAGAAAGAATGAAAAAAAAAAATTAACTCAAGCCACAGTACTGGGCTGAATTGCTACTAGAGTTCATTAGACAAAAAAATCTATCCTCACAGGGACTTCCTAAGGACTTGTTTTTCTGCTAAGGCCCTTGTAGCATATTATCCATCTAATTCTCTTTAGTCTCTGCTTTTATATCTTCTTTCACCTTTGGATATAAAGTGAGAAAAAAGAAAAAAATGATAAAAAAATAAATTTTAAAAAAAAGGAAAAAGAAAGTAGAAAAACAAAATCTCCTTTCTCTAGGTCCCACTGAAGAAAGGTAATTAATGGCTTACCCTCTCCCAAGTAAAGGCAACATGTTATGTTTTATGCAGCATTAATCAGGCCTCTCTCTTCTAGTCCAGGCTCTAGACCTTACCTCTGGGTAACCACATAACCTGGATCCTCAAGTAAGAGAAGAATTACACCTCCCCACAAGTGAATTGTTTCTCTTGTTAGCAGAACTAGACAAAATTGGTATATTTTAAAATAGTCATTTTTCTTGTTTTGGATCCACCAAAAGTTTTGAAATCTTGGAGTAGAACTCTTCTGATCTCTCAGACTCACATGTGAATGTGACACAGAGACATGGCAGCCTGGTGAAAAAAAGGCAAGGATCATCATTTTACATCAGAGAATACAACTATGGGGATCAGAAAGTTTAGATGAGGTCAGCCACTTTACGAACCCTAGGGCCACTGGTACCATCTAATCAGCTGTGGGAAAGGGAGCACTATCTTGTGTGACAGAATATGAATAAGAAATCTAGCACTTCTGCAGTGGTGGACATGCTGAGTGTTTCTCTCAGATGGAAACTGGGGGTATATATGTGCAATATATCCATAATATGTCCAATGTATGGTTGGAAACCATATCAGAGAAAATGATATTACCCCAAGATTATTTCCAGTTTCTTAAGAAAACAAAAGGCAATTTTCTGAATGAGCCCTGGGCTACTTCATGTAAGGTGCCAAATGTTGATTTCTCAGGCCAGTGAAGAATAGGCTCAACTAAATAAATGCTTCATGTGGCAAGGGGAAGGAAGCAGACAAATCTGAATCCTGTAATTCCAAGTATCTTTAAAACGGCATTGAGAATGTCAACCATTAGTGCTTCCACTTTAATGGAAATAATAAGCTAAGGGCCATCACAGGAGCAGAAGGAAAAGTTTTAAAACATGTGAAGAAATCCATTCTCAGAAAAATACCTTTAAGAATATATTTCCCATTTGTCTATAAAAATAGATCAAAGGAACAAAATTCTCTAGTGGTCTTTTGTCCTAGGGGGCATAAAAAAAAGACCTATTTGTTACTCTGCTCCCTCATTAGGCATTGTGATGGGTCTCTGTTTTTGTTTTTCTTGAAATCGTATTAAAACTTTTGCTATCAAGTTTTCTGTATAGTTAATGCAAGTCTCCACAACTTAACTATAAGCAAACCAGGGGTATGGATCATTTCTAATGCTTCTAATAATTCATTTTTTGATCTAGGTATTTTGAGCAACTGAATACAAGGCAATATGAGAACTCAATGGTGAGACAGATTTTACAATATTCTAGACCCTAAAGATAAGGCAGTAAACAAATTGGATAATATCTCTGTTCAAATGATGTTTCCCTTCTAGTGTGATCAGAGAGAGACAGGCAATGGACAAAGAAATACTCAGAATAAAACTAGAGAATGATAAGTACTATGGGGAAGGTAAGAGAGGATAATAGTCTAGAGAGAGTGCATGTGTGTGTAGGTGTTATTTTAGAAGAGTGGATCAGATAGGATCCTCTTAAAAGGGGAGATCAAAGTGTAGACTTGAACAATGGGGACAAGCTAGTTACATGAAAATTTGGAAACAGAACATTCCAGGCTAAGTGTTCTGGCAAGAACAAAAATACTGTGTTTGGAAGGATCTTGACGATATCAAGGAACAGAAACAAGACTGCTCTATCAATGGTAAGCCTGTTGGGGGTTGGTGGAGAAGGAGTAAGATGATAGAAGAAGTCATGTATGTGTAGTCTTCTGGGCTTGTAAGAGGTATAAGTCACCGCTTAGGTCTGATGCCAGACTTTCTTCTAAACCCTCTACCCTGCATCCTTAACTCTACCTGTCTATCATCTCAAACTCCTTTCATATTGAGAAATAAGGCAAGGAAACAAGGAGGGATACAATAAACGGGATGATCAAGTTGTTTGGTGTTGCTAACCCATATAAGGGCAATAGGAGCATTCTCCTGTTTGTATTATGTCCTTCCAGTTAAGAGCATACATAGGTTAAGGAATCCTTTGGACTGGACTTGTGACTCAGGTCTTCCAATGCCGAATCCAATGATCTTTCTGCTGCACCTCTGGGAACAACATGGTATGTGTATTTAGATAAAATAGGAGAGCACAAAGGGACCTCTAAGGACCTTGGCATTGGTCCTAGAAGGATATCAATCTGAAATGGTAGTCTTTCTGAAAAATTTGGCTTGATAGGATCTAAAACCAGTTTAACTATATTCATGAGAGTGTATGAAGACAAAATCAGCCAGAGAACCAGTCTAAGTCCAAAAGAGATTAAGTAAAAAGTTAATAATCCATCATCCTCCTTTTCTGCCTCTCATGTGTTCACTTGGCACAAGCTGGTGTCCTCACATGGCCTTTGGAAACAGAGAATGGAGGTATTCTTTTGAGTGTTTGGCTTCATTTGCATGTTTGAACTCTCAGCTAACACAATTTCAAGAGTGTGGGAAAATGAAGTTGCATTTCATTAAGAATAATGAAAAGGGCATTTGGAGTCAGAATCTCTATTGTGGTTTGAGGTAGTTGTGCAGCTTTTAATCATGGTAGCTGCCTTTCAGATCTGTGTATTCTCTGCAAAGTGAAAAAAAAAAAGAATCCATTCTTTCTAGGTATATTAGAATGTGAGATTTTTTTTGCCCTTTTCACAACTTTTTTTTAAAAAAAGAAGTTTTTTTTATATTATTACTATAATAAAAAAGGAAGAAAAAAAGAAGAGCATTTCCTTTTCTTATCAGATTCACATTGTTACAATCCTCAAACCTTTTGCCAGTAGCCTTTCAAGGCACTTGCTTCTAATTCGATTTTTATTAATGTTTGGTAAAAATGAGAGTTGGAGGCTTATATCTTTTTATTACAAATATCCTTCAATTTAGGATATGCCCTGGGAACTTTGATGCTGCGGGTAGGAGATTGCTAAATAATCATCAAAATTGGATCCGACAAAACCATTTAGCAGTGTTCAGTCTACCAGGGCTCAGTGGTGCATTTTTCCCCCTCAACAAGTTCTTTGTGTGTCTGGTCTGCTTTTCCTTGATGTGAGTAATTATGCTCCTGTAGCTAAGTTAGGGAGCTAATTTCAGCCAACAATTCATGACTGTATTTTTGCAGTACTGAAAGTTGCTTTTAGGAAGCAATTTGAAACACATGCTATGGGCGTCATGCAAACCACGTAAATGACTTAAAATTATATTTTGGACTCTAATTTCCATTGCTTTTAGAATCTGCTAAAGTCAGGAAGCATGAAGGAGAATCCATAGGCAAGTGAACTGTGGATTTACAGTTCCCCACAAAGTTTACCATATACTTGGGGTCTCTTACAATGTTTATTATTGCTACAACCACACTGGCCCCCAAGATGTGTTCTTCTTTTTCCTGAAAACTATGCAAATATTTATACCAAGTCCATTTCTTGTTTTCTCTTAACAACTAGAGGAGGCTAAGATTTCACTAAAGGCTGTGGGAGATCACCAACAAGGAACAAAAGGAATAAAAAGGAAAATGCATGAAGCATAATGCTATCCAGCTCACCACATAAAGAACTCTGAATTTACCTGGAATTGTTAGGACCCCACTTTACCTGCTGTTTGCAGTAAAAGTATCCTCAAATGACAGCTCTAGTCTTTCAATCCCTTTCTTTCAACCACACCCCTTTGAGGATCATTTTACACACACGCTCACTTTTTTTTTTTCACACTTCTTAGGAAAATGCAGGTGTCAGAATGGATTTACCACTTTCTACTACCCACACTGTCTCCAACCCAAAACAATCCTTATTCTAGTACTCATCAAAATAGGAGGATACTTTCTAACCATAGGTGTGACCTATGTCTACTTACAGAGGAAAGGTAAGATATTATCTTCTTACATTTGGGGAAATGGGCTTTTCTTGGAAGACTGTTGGATGAGGTTGAGGTCCAGACTGTGGGGATAATTGATGCGAGCCTGTAAACTTTTTATGAAGATAGATGGATTATATATATGGAAAATTAAAAATCAATTGTGTGGTCCCTGAGTGAATGTGTGTGTGTAGTTAATGTTGATGAGAGTGTGGTGGAATGAGGTAAATGGGAGTGTAGGTTATGTCTAACTTGAAGGGAAAAGGGAAAAGATAAGCCAAGGTCCAAGTAACACTAACACAGGCAGAGAGGTCAGATTATGAAGGTTACTGTGAAAATATGATTTAGGCCAGTTGTTCCCAAGCTTGGGGACAGAGTTGTATCAGAATTCTCTGGAAGGCTTGTTCAAACACAGGTTGTTGCCCCCCATCTCAGAATCTCTGATTCAGGATTTCTGGAGTAGGGCCCAAGACTTTGCACATCTAACAAGATAATGCTGTTGCTGCTGGTCAGAGTACCATGCTTCAAGAACCACTAGTTTAAGCCACACTTCTATATATACTCTGTATGTAGTAGTGGCTCTCAGCAAAAATGTGATGAACTGTATTTGTGTCCATTTCTTCCAGCTGCCATATCTTATTCTTCCACCTAGATCTCTCCACTAACAGGAACCTACTTTTTCAGCTGCAGGTTTTGTTATTATCCATGATCCTCCTTATGGCTTAGAGAATAGTAATTTGCTGTTTACAGACAGTTTCACTAGAGTGCTCTGGGTTCTTAGTATGTGTGGTATACTGCTTCCAGTCATACATTTTCTCAAATACTTTGGGAGAATACTTCTGATTATAAGCACATCAATAGATATATTCAAAATGAAAGATGTTCTTGAATGGAATTGGGCTGCTGGCCTCACATAACCCAGTAAATAAAAGGTAGAATGCTATAAGGTAGAAGTGAAGATATACGTTGAGGAGTTAGTTTGGGACAGCGCCCCCCGCCCCCACCCCCGCCACCTTCTTGGTCTTTCCCCATCCTCGCTGGTATCTGGCTTCATCTTCCACCTTCAAGTAATGTTGGTCTTGCTTGCATAGATTGACAGAGAGGGCTGTTTTGGCATTTAGTTCTGTTTGCACAAGGGTGGCCATTAAGAGCTTCCCTTATGGTCATTTTCTATTTATTTATACAAAGAGAACACACTTTATGTCTCCACAGTAATGCCCACCCATTTCCTTTCTACCTTATTCCTTCCTCTGAGGACCCTCCCTCTGAAGCATGATGGAGGCAGCCATGAAGTGCCTGCTCTGATCCCCTTCCAGAGAGAATCTGCTGTGAGCAGTATGGTTTGCTGAGAGCCCCTGGGGTTCAACCTCTAGATTTGCTTCAGCATTCATGCCTAGGCTGCCTCCAGCAATGTCTGAGTAAAGTTATTTCTGCCTCACAGGAAACTCTGACAGGCAACTGTCTAGGCCCATCTCTTGCCTGAGACTTTCTCAAAACTGCTCTGTAGTCAAGCCTCTTCTTATTCAATCCTCTTGATTCCATCTCTCCTTTCACATGAGTTGAGATCTGCAACCACATCTGAAGACTTTCCCTGCCTGCCCTTTCTGCTCTACCTTCATAGGCATTTCCCTAACAAATCCCTTGCATTCTATTTCTGTCTTGGTATCATGGACCCAAACTGACACCATAAATGAACCCTGCCTTGCTGCCCAGAACCACACTCGAACTCCTTACCCAGGACAACGACCCTGTGCAGAACTTTCTTTCTCTTCCTACGCCACTCATTTCCTACAACGGCCAACCCCTAAATGGTGTTGCTCATTCATACCCACACAATGCAAGTTCTGACTCTAGATTAGGCCCCAACTCTTTCAGCGTGACAAAGCCAGCAATCCTGTCTATGCCAATGCAAGAAAGTCAAGAAAACTTCTCAGCAGATATGGGCAAAGAGAGCTCTGTGTCAGCAAATGCAGTCTGCAGTCCCAATCCTCAGACAGAGGTGGTGTGTATGCCCCTCTTTCCATACCTACGCTAATGGATGGCATGTGAAAACATGTGGAGACTTCTAGTTGTCAGGTTGATTGGGGAATACAATGCTGCTTTGCATGCAGGGCCGTCAGACACCCAACATGTACAGCAATGTTCAGGGCAGTCCCATACATCAAAGACCTATCCTGTCCACAAAACCCAAAAATGTCCACCTTAAGAGCTCCTGTAGCTGGCCATTTAGCTTTACTAGATCTTGACTTTCTCATCTATAAAAATGGGAATATAAAAATACTTGCCCCTAACACAGAGCCTGATACATATCTCGATTAACACTACTTCCTTTCTTTTCCCTTCATTTCTCCTATTTCCTAGGTTGTTGTGAGGAGTACCTGTGAAACCACTGGGTAAATAAGAAGAGTTTCACCCATGTGTATCATAGTTAAAATATGGATAGAGGCTATTTAGTATAATCTTATTTTAGTGAAAATTTCTTCAGATAAGCACAGAGTTCTGGCACTTTTCTTCCAACTAGAAACTTAACTTTTAAAATACTTTTTTTAAAATAAGTCTTTTCATTTATGCACCATACTGTAGGTTCTTCCAGCCTTATCTGGACAAATTTTTGCATTTGCTGGATATCATAGTAGCTTCCTTTAGAGCCTAGCTTTGGAATTCAAAGGCATGCCAAGGCTGTTCTGATGGATGTATTGTAAACAAGAAAGGTTAATGTATTCATGTTCCTGTTTAATTGAAAATCCCCAAGGAACACGTAATCTTTTGTAGGAAAAAGGGAGGGAAACAGAGGAAGCAGGAAGAGAAGCAGCAGGGTGAGGTGACTTAGTCCTTCTATTCTCCCCTGCACTCACCCTCTTCTATATGCTTAGCAATCTGCTCTTCATTATTTTCTTTCTCAGAATCACCTGGTGTGTCTTATTCCTCATATGGACACACACATACGTCGTGACCATCATCTTTTTTCAAACCTGATTAACTTCTACAGCATTAGCGTTATAGTGCCCTGAGTGGTGAAAATAAGGCTGTGTTTGAGCTAGGGTATCAAGAGAACACTCCTTGGAATATACTGAATGCTCAGTAAATTTTGGAAGACCATAACTGAAATTCAGTGCACTTTTGGGGGATAATTTGACTTTGCAAATTTCTTTATTCCCTTTGTTACTACCCTGTCAATTAACAAGAAGTGTGTGTGTGTGTGTGTGGGTGTGTGTGTGTGTATGAGAGAGAGAGAGAGAGAGACAGAGAGAGAGACAGAGAGAGAGAGAGAGAGAGAGAAGACATATGTTTACACAGTAAGGCAAGAATAAGTCTTTTTTAAGGTATCACTATGTATGAATTACAGATTATAAATTTTTCCCACTACAGACAACAATATAATACTTTATGGTCAAAATTTATCTGCTCATTTGTTACAATCCCAGATAAAGTCTCATTTATAGGAGCTTTATACTGTCAATGAAAAAATTACTTGAGAGTAACTGAACTCACCCCATAGAATAAGAATAATAAACTATATATTTAAATTGGTTATAACTACATAACACCAACAAACGACTCACCTGAACAGTGTTCATCTTCATGGGCAATTGGTGAAACTATAACCAAGGACAGCTAAAGAAAATGCCTCTGCTTTGGCTTATTTTAATGTTCTTTTGTGTTCAAGGCCATTGATTTTACCTTTGCCCTGTGCTGTTCTTGTTGCATGAACAAAGGATGGAATGGTCACTGGTACAACCACATTTTAAGTAGAGCATCTTCACCAATGGTTTGGTGTGCTGGATCTGGAGCCTGATGTCTCTGCTCAAATACTAGCTTTGCCATTAACAATCCTCACTTTGCCTAGGACCTTAGGCAAGTTGTTTTATCTATTTATGCCTCAGTCTCCTCATCTGCAAAAAGAGAAAAATAATAGGACCTACCCAGGAATGTTGTAAATATGAAAAGGAGTTACAAATTACCAAGTGGGAATAGTGTCTCCCAAGCTGTGCTCTCTGTTATGTACCCCCTCAGTTCTGATTCCCTCCCTCCCCTCCTTCCCTCCTTCTCTCTTGTTTGATCTATGATATAATAGTAGGAAGAATATTATATTATCCTCTTCTCAAAGATTCTAGAGATTGGGAAAATAAAGCATTTCTAAGTTTAGTCCAACCTTGAAATACACCTTTTCCCTACCCTCTTCAAAATATAAAAAACAAAAATATACAATAGACATTTCATATTCACCATCCTTTCTAACTAGAGCAACTGAAGGATTGCTGCCTGGTCACTTCATGACCAACTAAGTCAAGTTATATAAGTATACACAGAATATCAAACCTCCTATGGTAGCAGTCTATGAGCCAATTATGTTTCATATAAGGTTGTGTTAGGCAGTTTCTCATATGGTCCCCAGTGATACACCCCCCCCCCTCCACCATTCTCACACGATTTAATCTCCTCACCTTGAGGGAGGGCTAGACTGAATGACTTACTTCAGAGGAATAGAATTTGACCACAGTGAAGGGATATCAACTCTGAGATTAGGCTATGACAGATTCAGGCTTCTAGAGCTCATCCTCACTTGCTCTCTGTTTGCTCAGATGGAAGCCAACTGCCATGTTATGAGGGGTCTAATGGAGAGGCCCGTGATCTTCAGCCAACAACCAGTGAAGAGCTAAGGCTCACAGTCCTACAGCCTTCAGAGAACTGAATCCTACTAACAACCACTGAGTGAGCTTTGAAGCAAATCCTGTGCCAATTGAACCTTGAAATGTCTGTGAACCTGGGTAACAACGTGATTGCAATGTTTTGGGACACTCTGAGCAGGACATACTTAAGCCATACCCAAATTCCTGACCTATAGAAATTATGAAATAATAAATGTATTTTTATAAGATGCTAAATTTTGCTTTTAAACTTTTTTAATGTTTATTTATTATTAGAGAGAGAGAGAGAGAACAAGCCGGGGAGGGGCAGAGAGAGAGGGAGACACAGAATCCAAAGCAGGCTCCAAGCTCTGAGCTGTCAGCACAGAGCCTAATGTAAGGCTTGAACTCAGGAACTGTGAGATCATGATCCAAGTGGAAATCAAGAGACTGATGCTTAATCAACTGAGTCTCCCAGATGCCTCTAAGATGCTAAGATTTGGGTTAATCTTTTACATAGCAATAGATATCTAATATACTTTCATTAGCTGACTTTTTGGGGCTGTGAGGAGGTAGAAGAGCTTTTAGTAACTTATTTTTAACTAAAGGCTCACTGAGATATATTTGTTTTTGTGGTTCTTATTTTAATCTTGCCATAAATATCTAAGTCTATTATTTTGTCTCAGTAATCTCAGCCTAGTAAGTGTAATTACATTTGTATTTATTATGGGACATCTTTCAAGTAACCATCTCAAAGGTATTTCTCACTTTACCATCATCATTGTGATTGTCATAATCATCAGCATCATCCCATCTGGAACATATGAGGTGTCAAGACCTATTTTAAGGATTTTACCTCATTAATGCTCACAATAACTCTATAAGGTAGACACATTATTAGAAACACCATTTTACAACATAGAAAACTGAGGCACAGAGAAAGAATGTAACTTGCCCCAGGTCACACTGCTAGTCAATGACAGAACCAGGATTCAAACTTAGGTCATTAGGCTCCAGAATATAAAATCCTAACCACTCTGTGATTCTGCCTTTCTCGAGGACTAAGGACTACTCAAGATCAGAGAGAGAGGTAAGGTGGGGAGGCTACATTGACATTAGCCTCAGAACATTAAACAAAGTAGACCTTGTTTGTTTGTTGTTTGTTGTTGTTACCATTAATATCAATGGTTTTCTTGTGACTCACGTCCTGTCTTAAAGGTAAAGAGTAGCAAAACATTAAAATTATCTAAAATAAATGTATTAATATTACAATTCTTTTATTCAGAATGAATAGATTAATACTCTCTCTCTCCAGTGCCCAGAATTGTGTGTACTTTATGGAAAGAGATCAATAAAATCTGTGAAATGACAGAACACCTGAGGAAGAAAATAATGAAGATGATGATGATGATAGCTGCTTCTCAATAACTATGTCCTTTCCTTATGTTATATTGTTTAATCTTTCTACAATGGGGGGATAGATAGATGCCTCTTTTTATCCAAGTTTTTTATTGAGTCAGAATGGGCAATAGAGTACTTTCATTGAGGTCAGATCTTGGAGGATTTTGATTACCAGATATAAGAATTGAAATCATATTTTAAGGATGATAGAAAAATGGGAGTTACTGTTTTGGGAAATGCCATAGTAATCTATCACAATCTGAAGTTAAATTGGGGTAAAATTAGAAGACATTTAGTCCATCTATTCATCTACTCTGAGTCTCTTCTTAATTCAAAACAAAATCAAAACTAAAACCAAACAAACCTGCTATTCACATACTTTCAACCTCCAAGGCTTTTACCATGGCTTTCTTCAGAGTAAAGCTGATCAATTCTTTTCCATTCATAGGAAGTTACCTTAGCTCAGTGATAGTCATCTCAGTCTGTGTATTCATGTGTTTGCTGATCTGCTGCATGCATGGTTTACTTGTGTTCGTGTTTAAAATTTTTGGAATATTTTATGAACATTATTAGCCCCATCCCATCTGACAACCTCAAAAGCAACAAGAAAGCAGAAACATGAAGAAGCATTTTAGATGGACACATGTTGGCTGAATCTGTACTGTGTACTGATAAACCAATGTATTTTCTTCAGCTCAATCTGAATCTAACGTACTTTATATGGAGGACTCCCTCCGGGGGCTTATGTGACAGAGTTGCCAAGATGACTTCAAAGCCTTTCAAGGCAAACTCTTCCCTCCTACCACTACTCTGGTGGAAGGAATGTATCACCAATAGTTAACAGATTTCTTATTATATGTTTTTTTAGATTCAAACTTAATATTCTAAATATGGTCTAATCAGTACAGAGTATGGTGAAAGCACTACTTCTGATGTATACATTTGACTCTCATTTATACTAATTTTTAAGAGTTAGACATACTTGTATTCACACTAACTTACTATTAACACCTAGCTCTGTGATTTTTACATAGGAATGGTTGCTGATCTAAGTTATTCTAGTTCTCTTTTCTTAATTAATTTTCAATTGCATTCCACTGACTTCTAAAACATTGAGGACAATTATAACAAAACATGTGGAAGTATAAAATAAAGAAAAAAATTAAATTGTATTTTAAGTTAAATATAAAACTTAAAATGATACAAGACAAGACAAAAACATTCAGAGGGATAACTTAATAATGGTATCTGGGGAAGTGACTACACAAGTTATTCTGAGCTGCCCAGTAGTCAAGAGAGAGAGAAAAGGGGATTCTAGAAGTGTGACATCATCTCCTTTGATATTTGCTGTCTGAACTTAGAACTTTATATTTATTTCTGTTGAACATCAGTTTGCTGGTTCAGCTCAGAATTCAAAAATAATTGGATCTATGACAGTGTGTTCACTGTTCCTAGTCAGTTTTGTCAAAATATGAGAAATTTATTGCAATATTACTAAAAATTACTTCTTGACACTTTTAAAAAGAAGACAGATCCTGTCAGGCGACATAGGACAGGGGAGTTTAGTTTTGATATTGGACAATGGCAAGGCAGTCTGGAAGGCCAGGCCCTGAAAGGAAGAGGAGGTTGCTACATATCACTTGCTTGGACAGATAGCAGTTGAATAGAGATATCTAAAAAAGCAATGAGGAGTGATGGGTTATGAAGAAAAAATTTTAATATTCAGACAGCCATTGTTACATTCTGACTTTTCATTTGGTCTATACCACTGGTGGAGAAAACAAGAGATTGGTCAAATATGTTGATTTGGATGGTTCATGAATATTTCCCTCACTGTATCCACCTTAGGAGATGAATTACCTCATTCCATTAATGTTATGGAGAATTAGATCAAATACTAT
Organism: Neofelis nebulosa; assembly: GCF_028018385.1. NCBI lineage: Eukaryota > Metazoa > Chordata > Mammalia > Carnivora > Felidae > Neofelis > Neofelis nebulosa. The sequence goes on along the minus strand of NC_080790.1, from coordinate 44,390,161 downwards.
CTCATGTTTTATCTTTAAAGCTTCTGAGATATGTTCTTAACCCTGCTATGTCACTACTCACTCTCAATCACCAGACATTAGGAAGTTGATATAAATTTGATCTTATAATTCATTCATTACTCATGTGGCTGATGGTGACAGATGTCATTGGTTTAATGATCGTAGTTATCCATTGTCATAATTAAGGTGATCACTTAATGAGGCTGGATGTAGCATTACTTAATACATCAAATTAGAAAAAGATGTCATGGCTGGGCACACAACATCACCCATCATTTTTGAAGATGAGTCAATACATTAAATGTTTCTCAATAAAGTGACAGTGTGGGCCCTCAGAACCTTTAATTTTCAGAGGGATCCTAAATGGCGGTATGAGCTAAGGCCCTCCCAAGCTCTAATGTTGGCTCTTATGGACAAATGAAAGCTCCCTTGTCATCCATCATGTCTTGGCATGGAGGCAGCTTCACAACTGTGGTGCTTTATGTATGTGACTACAGGATATGGAATCATTTCCAGGCCCAGCCCAACTGCTATCCATTTACTCTCTAGAATAAAGAGTATTTATTTCCACTGGCCTGTTGAAAATTTTCCCCTGTAACATTCTGAACATTTTTTTTTCAACTGATGGTGTTTTTAAATTTATAAAGCCCTTTTTTACATGTATTTTCTTTAATGTTTATTTATTTTTGAGACAGAGGGAGACAGAGCGCAAGTGGGGGAGAGGCAGAGAGAGAGGGAGACACAGAATCTGAAACAGGCTCCAGGCTCCGAGCTGTCAGCACAGAGCCCGATGAGGGGCCGAACCCACAAACCGTGAGATCATGACCTGAGCCGAAGTCGGATGCTCAACCGACTGAGCCACCCAGGTGTGCCTATAAAACCCTTTTAACAATTCTACCTCATAAAAACATCAGAAGGTAGTTATTCCTATCTTCTTCTTTAGCTTTCTTGGGACATGTGTCAGGCATGTTCTGACTTGATTGATGCTAACTGGATGCTTTCTGGTTGTTTTCTATGAGAATAATAGCTCTTGGATGCCACTATCCTTGTTACATGTATATTATATCCTTACTATACCTAGCACTAATTTTTCTCATTATCATTTAGTTTTTCAATTCTCAGGGTCAATCACAGGATGTTTCTACTCAACATGTGTTGATAAGAAGTTGAAATAAGATGGGCTATTTTGCTTGTTTATCAAAATACCCCAAGGATGATTGTAAAGCATGTATTGGTACCATCTTCATTATCCAAATAGATTCAATGCCCAAACTTGATAAAATTATGTTACTGTCTCAGAATTTTCACCGGAATTCAATGTCCCTTCTTTACATTCCATTTAACCAATCACTGACTTACTGAAGCACTTGTATATTAATTAATTAGTTAATTAATCATTTAACAAGGATTTATTGAGTTCTTTCTATATGCCAGATACTGTAGAGGAAGTATAGAGTTAAATAAAATTGGTTCATGTTTTAGAAAATTTGAGTTCCTCTGGGTTGATCACTGTCTGGCAGGGGAAGCAGCCATATGGACTGATAACCATAATATATTGTGATATGCACTGTGTAGAGATTAGTCAGTGACTGTAAATACATAGACCACCAAAAAAGATTAATTATTCATCGGAAGTTGAAGAAAGATTTCAAAGAAGTACTGTCATGTATTTTGAATGTTGGTGAATCAGTGAGAGTTTTCTAGAGAAAGGGAGTTGCCAAGAATTTACCATGCTCAGAAAAATAGGTGGAATGTGGGAAAAGTTTAGCTACATGGTGCATCTAGAAGAGAGGAAAGGCTCCCAAATGTGGCTTAGGAAGGAGGCTGTGACCAGACAAATGAGAGTTTACAAAGTTAATGGAGACATGTTGGATGTGGTCCTGTAGGCCCTTCACCTGCAAAGCACAGCAATTGGCTTAAAAAATCCTTTATTCCACACATGAGTTTACTAGTTATCTTGGGACAGGGTTCTATAGAGTTGCTGAGCTTAAAAAGTTATATATTCAAAAACAAATAAGGAATGTACCAACTTTGCTGTATTTTTTATGTGATAGGTATTTTTAACATCCATCTAGTTGTATTTTTTTAAAGAGAAGCCAAAATATACCCTTTGAAGGTAAAGAAGATGTAAAATTACAAGTAAAACTAACTTTTCAACATAGAAAACATAAAAGTGATTGTGAATATTCTCTGTTTTGTGATTTTTATCTCTGAAAATTACACACACACACACACACACACACACACACACCCTAACTATAAATTTTTTCAAACTTGCCCTCTCAAAGAACTGGGGAGTAGAATTTTCAACCTGTGTCAAAATAAAAAATGGGTCAGGGACCGGGGTGCAGAACCTGGGTGGCTCAGTTGGTTAAGCATCCGATTTTTGGTTTTGGCTCAGGTCATGATCTCATAATTCATGAGATTGAGCCCCACATTAAGCTCCATACTGACAGCATGAAGCCTGCTTGGGATCCTCTCTCGCTCTGTCTCTGTCCCTCCCCTTGCTTACATGATCTTTCTCTCTCTCTTTCTCAAAAAATAAATAAAACTTAAAAAAGAGTATATAAAAAATAAAAGATCGAAGCTTTTGGGGTACCTGGGTGGCTCAGTTGGTTGGGTGTCCAACTCTTGATTCTGGCTCAGGTCATAATCTATTGGTTTGTGAGACTGAGCCCCTCCTTGGTCTCTGCACTGACAGTGAAGAGCCTGCTTGGGACTCTCTCTCTCCCTCTCTCTTTCTCTGCTCCCTCTCCCTCTCTCATGTACATACGTGTGCATGTGTGTGCACTCTCTCAAAATACATAAATAAGCATTAAAAAATAAAAGATGGAGTTCCGGAAGATGGCGGCGTAGGAGGACGCTGGGCTCACCGCGCGTCCTGCTGATCACTTAGATTCCACCTACACCTGCCTAAAGAACCCAGAAAACCGCCAGAGGATTAGCAGAACGGAGTCTCCGGAGCCAAGCGCAGACGAGAGGCCCACGGAAGAGGGTAGGAAGGGCAGCGAGGCGGTGCGCGCTCCACGGACTGGCGGGAGGGAGCCGGGGCGGAGGGGCGGCTCGCCGGCCAAGCAGAGCCCCCGAGTCGGGCTGGCAAAAGCGGAGGGGCCGGACGGACTGTGTTCCGACAGCAAGCGCGACTTAGCGTCTGGGAGGTCATAAGTTAACAGCTCTGCTCAGAAAGCGGGAAGGCTGGAGGACAAAGGGAGGGAGAGCTGCTGAGCCCCCGGACGGACGGCAGAGCTCAGCTTGGCGGGGAACAAAGGCGCTCGCCAGCGCCATCTCCCCCGCCCATCCCCCAGCCAAAATCCCAAAGAGAACCAGTTCCTGCCAGGGAACTTGCTCGCTCTGCGCAAACACCCAACTCTGTGCTTCTGCGGAGCCAAACCTCCCGCAGCGGATCTGACTCCCTCCCGCTGCCACAGGGCCCCTCCTGAAGTGGATCACCTAAGGAGAAGCGAGCTAAGCCTGCCCCTCCCGCCCCCGTGCACCTTGCCTACCCACCCCAGCTAATACGCCAGCTCCCCAGCACCACAAGCCTGGCAGTGTGCAAGTAGCCCAGAGGGGCCACACCACCCCACAGTGAATCCCGCCCCTAGGAGAGGGGAAGAGAAGGCACACACCAGTCTGACTGTGGCCCCAGCGGTGGGCTGGGGGCAGACATCAGGTCGGACTGCGGCCCCGCCCACCAACTCCAGTTATACACCACAGCACGGGGGAAGTGCCCTGCGGGTCCTCACCACTCCAGGGACTGTCCAAAATGACCAAACGGAAGAATTCCCCTCCGAAGAATCTCCAGGAAATAACAACAGCTAATGAACTGATCAAAAAGGATTTAAATAATATAACAGAAAGTGAATTTAGAATAATAGTCATAAAATTAATCGCTGGGCTTGAAAACAGTATACAGGACAGCAGAGAATCTCTTGCTACAGAGATCAAGGGACTAAGGAACAGTCACGAGGAGCTGAAAAACGCTTTAAACGAAATGCAAAACAAAATGGAAACCACGACGGCTCGGATTGAAGAGGCAGAGGAGAGAATAGGTGAACTAGAAGATAAAGTTATGGAGAAAGAGGAAGCTGAAAGAAAGAGAGATAAAAAAATCCAGGAGTATGAGGGGAAAATTAGAGAACTAAGTGATACACTAAAAAGAAATAATATACGCATAATTGGTATCCCAGAGGAGGAAGAGAGAGGGAAAGGTGCTGAAGGGGTACTTGAAGAAATTATAGCTGAGAACTTCCCTGAACTGGGGAAGGAAAAAGGCATTGAAATCCAAGAGGCACAGAGAACTCCCTTCAGACGTAACTTGAATCTATCTTCTGCACGACATATCATAGTGAAACTGGCAAAATACAAGGATAAAGAGAAAATTCTGAAAGCAGCAAGGGATAAACGTGCCCTCACATATAAAGGGAGACCTATAAGACTCGTGACTGATCTCTCCTTTGAAACTTGGCAGGCCAGAAAGGCTTGGCACGATATCTTCAGTGTGCTAAACAGAAAAAAATATGCAGCCGAGAATCCTTTATCCAGCAAGTCTGTCATTTAGAATAGAAGGAGAGATAAAGGTCTTCCCAAACAAACAAAAACTGAAGGAATTTGTCACCACGAAACCAGCCCTACAAGAGATCCTAAGGGGGATCCTGTGAGACAAAGTACCAGAGACATCACTACAAGCATAAAACATACAGACATCACAATGACTCTAAACCCGTATCTTTCTATAATAACACTGAATGTAAATGGATTAAATGCGCCAACCAAAAGACATAGGGTATCAGAATGGATAAAAAAACAAGACCCATCTATTTGCTGTCTACAAGAGACTCATTTGAGATCTGAGGACACCTTTAGATTGAGAGTGAGGGGATGGAGAACTATTTATCATGCTACTGGAAGCCAAAAGAAAGCTGGAGTAGCCATACTTATATCAGACAAACTAGACTTTAAATTAAAGGCTGTAACAAGAGATGAAGAAGGGCATTATATAATAATTACAGGGTCTATCCATCAGGAAGAGCTAACAATTATAAATGTCTATGCGCCAAATACCGGAGCCCCCAGATATATAAAACAGTTACTCATAAACATAAGCAACCTTATTGATAAGAATGTGGTCATTGGAAGGGACTTTAACACCCCACTTACAGAAATGGATAGATCATCTAGACACACAGTCAATAAAGAAACAAGGGCCCTGAATGATACATTGGATCAGATGGACTTGACAGATATATTTAGAACTCTGCATCCCAAAGCAACAGAATATACTTTCTTCTCGAGTGCACATGGAACATTCTCCAAGATAGATCATATACTGGGTCACAAAACAGCCCTTCATAAGTTTACAAGAATTGAAATTATACCATGCATACTTTCAGACCACAATGCTATGAAGCTTGAAATCAACCACAGGAAAAAGTCTGGAAAACCTCCAAAAGCATGGAGGTTAAAGAACACCCTACTAACGAATGAGTGGGTCAACCAGGCAATTAGAGAAGAAATTAAAAAATATATGGAAACAAACGAAAATGAAAATACAACAATCCAAACGCTTTGGGACGCAGCGAAGGCAGTCCTGAGAGGAAAATACATTGCAATCCAGGCCTATCTCAAGAAACAAGAAAAATCCCAAATACAAAATCTAACAGCACACCTAAAGGAAATAGAAGCAGAACAGCAAAGGCAGCCTAAACCCAGCAGAAGAAGAGAAATCATAAAGATCAGAGCAGAAATAAACAATATAGAAGCTAAAAAATCTGTAGAGCAGATCAATGAAACCAAGAGTTGGTTTTTTGAAAAAATAAACAAAATTGACAAACCTCTAGCCAGGCTTCTCAAAAAGAAAAGGGAGATGACCCAAATAGATAAAATCATGAATGAAAATGGAATTATTACAACCAATCCCTCAGAGATACAAACAATTATCAGGGAATACTATGAAAAATTATATGCCAACAAATTGGACAACCTGGAAGAAATGGACAAATTCCTAAACACCCACACTCTTCCAAAACTCAATCAGGAGGAAATAGAAAGCTTGAACAGACCCATAACCAGCGAAGAAATTGAATCGGTTATCAAAAATCTCCCAACAAATAAGAGTCCAGGACCAGATGGCTTCCCAGGGGAGTTCTACCAGACGTTTAAAGCAGAGATAATACCTATCCTTCTCAAGCTATTCCAAGAAATAGAAAGGGAAGGAAAACTTCCAGACTCATTCTATGAAGCCAGTATTACTTTGATTCCTAAACCAGACAGAGACCCAGTAAAAAAAGAGAACTACAGGCCAATATCCCTGATGAATATGGATGCAAAAATTCTCAATAAGATACTAGCAAATCGAATTCAACGGTATATAAAAAGAATTATTCACCATGATCAAGTGGGATTCATTCCTGGGATGCAGGGCTGGTTCAACATTCGCAAATCGATCAACGTGATACATCACATTAACAAAAAAAAAGAGAAGAACCATATGATCCTGTCAATCGATGCAGAAAAGGCCTTTGACAAAATCCAGCACCCTTTCTTAATAAAAACCCTGGAGAAAGTCGGGATAGAAGGAACATACTTAAAGATCATAAAAGCCATTTATGAAAAGCCCACAGCTAACATCATCCTCAATGGGGAAAAACTGAGAGCTTTTTCCCTGAGATCAGGAACACGACAGGGATGCCCACTCTCACCGCTGCTGTTTAATATAGTGCTGGAAGTTCTAGCATCAGCAATCAGACAACAAAAGGAAATCAAAGGCATCCAAATTGGCAAAGATGAAGTCAAGCTTTCGCTTTTTGCAGATGACATGATATTATACATGGAAAATCCGATACTCCACCAAAAGTCTGCTAGAACTGATACATGAATTCAGCAAAGTTGCCGGATACAAAATCAATGTACAGAAATCACTTGCATTCTTATACACTAACAATGAAGCAACAGAAAGACAAATAAAGAAACTGATCCCATTCACAATTGCACCAAGAAGCATAAAATACCTAGGAATAAATCTAACCAAAGATGTAAAAGATCTGTATGCTGAAAACTATAGAAAGCTTATGCAGGTAATTGAAGAAGATATAAAGAAATGGAAAGACATTCCCTGCTCATGGATTGGAAGAATAAATATTGTCAAAATGTCAATACTACCCAAAGCTATCTACACATTCAATGCAATCCCAATCAAAATTGCACCAGCATTCTTCTCGAAACTAGAACAAGCAATCCTAAAATTCATATGGAACCACAAAAGGCCCTGAATAGCCAAAGTAATTTTGAAGAAGAAGACCAAAGCAGGAGGCATCACAATCCCAGACTTTAGCCTCTACTACAAAGCTGTCATCATCAAGACAGCATGGTATTGGCATAAAAACAGACACATAGACCAATGGAATCGAATAGAAACCCCAGAACTAGACCCACAAACGTATGGCCAACTCATTTTTGACAAAGCAGGAAAGAACATCCAATGGAAAAAAGACAGTCTCTTTAACAAATGGTGCTGGGAGAACTGGGCAGCAACATGCAGAAGGTTGAAACTAGACCACTTTCTCACACCATTCACAAAAATAAACTCAAAATGGATAAAGGACCTGAATGTGAGACAGGAAACCATCAAAACCTTAGAGGAGAAAGCAGGAAAAGACCTCTCTGACCTCAGCCGTAGCAATCTCTTACTCGGCACATCCCCAAAGGCAAGGGAATTAAAAGCAAAAGTGAATTACTGGGACCTTATGAAGATAAAAAGCTTCTGCACAGCAAAGGAAACAACCAACAAAACTAAAAGGCAACCAACGCAATGGGAAAAGATATTTGCAAATGACACATCGGACAAAGGGCTAGTATCCAAAATCTATAAAGAGCTCATCAAACTCCACACCCGAAAAACAAATAACCCAGTGAAGAAATGGGCAGAAAACATGAATAGACACTTCTCTAAAGAAGACATCCGGATGGCCAACAGGCACATGAAAAGATGTTCAACGTCGCTCCTCATCAGGGAAATACAAATCAAAACCACACTCAGATACCACCTCACGCCAGTCAGAGTGGCCAAAATGAAGACATCAGGAGACTATAGATGCTGGAGAGGATGTGGAGAGACGGGAACCCTCTTGCACTGTTGGTGGGAATGCAAATTGGTGCAGCCGCTCTGGAAAGCAGTGTGGAGGTTCCTCAGAAAATTAAAAATAGACCTACCCTATGACCCAGCAATAGCACTGCTAGGAATTTACCCAAGGGATACAGGAGTACTGATGCACAGGGGCACTTGTACCCCAATGTTTATAGCAGCACTCTCAACAATCGCCAAATTATGGAAAGAGCCTAAATGTCCATCAACTGATGAATGGATAAAGAAATTGTGGTTTATATACACAATGGAATACTACGTGGCAATGAGAAAGAATGAAATATGGCCTTTTGTAGCAACGTGGATGGAACTGGAGAGTGTGATGCTAAGTGAAATAAGCCATACAGAGAAAGACAGATACCATATGATTTCACTCTTATGTGGATCCTGAGAAACGTAACAGAAACCCATGGGGGAGGGGAAGGGAAAAAAAAAAAAAAGAGGTTAGAGTGGGAGAGAGCCAAAGCATAAGAGACTGTTAAAAACTGAGAACAAACTGAGGGTTGATGGGGGGTGGGAGGGAGGGCAGGGTGGGTGATGGGTATTGAGGAGGGCACCTTTTGGGATGAGCACTGGGTGTTGTATGGAAACCAATTTGACAGTAAATTTCATATATTAAAAAATAAATAAATTAATTAATTAATTAAAAAAAAATAAAATAAAAATAAAAAATAAAAGATGGAAGCTTTTCATTTTTTTTCAAGAACAACTCAGTATAATAAGGTTTACATATTGAATTTCAAAAGCAGTTACAAGCCTTTGTATAGTTGGTGGACAAGTTTGTAAAATGTGGTTCATAACATGAACCAATGAACAAATTTTTCTATTTGATTCTTCATTTTCATCATGAGGCATATTTTCAGGTACATAGCCATCAAGATCAAGTATCACAATACTTTGGGCTTAGAACCATATGTTCATTTTGAAGTAATTTAACAAGTTAGATGAATTTTTTCAAAACTTATTATTCAAAATAATAAACCATTTTTAATCATATAGTTTTACCTTCATATGTATTTATATAATTTATGCCTGGGTGCCTGTGTGGCTCAGTAGTTAAGCATCTCACACTTGATTTCGGCTCAGGTCATCATCTCACAGTTTCATGGGTTCAAGCCCCATGTCGGGCTCTGCACTGACCCTACAGAGCCTGCTTGGGACTGACTCTCTCTCTCTCTCTCTCTCTCTCTCTCTCTCTCTCTCTTTCTCTGCCCCTCCTCGGCTCATGCTCTGTCTCTCTCAGAATAAATAAACTCAAAATTTGTATATAATTTATGCACTGTTTCTAACACATTTTTAGTATTTAGAATATTTAATATACTTATCTTTTAATTCTTTTAAAGTATCTATTTTGAGGTATATATAATATATAAAATACTAAAGTGAGATAATTTTATAGCACATAAATAATTCTCATATACAAATTATTTAAAATTTATAAATCGATAGGTGTAAGAATATGTATATAAGTTTTAAGGTTATCATGTGTATGAATTTTGAGTGGGCATGGAAATAATATTTCATAAATAGGCCTATATAAATAAACATTTGGATTCTGCTGCTTTGGAGAACATGAGTCCTTTGTTTTCTACAAAGGACCTTGAACTGACTTGGATAAATCATAATCTTTGATCCATGACAAGTTCTATCCATTGTTCCATGAGTAACCTCCTCCCTTTAAGTTTTTAAGATAGATAGTTATATGTTAAAATATGTAATATTTACCCATGAACCCACTATCCCAAACAGAAAACCAAGGACCTAAACAGTTACCTGCATTGAATCACATCACTTCTACCAATATATCCTCTGGCTCTCCACAGTCACAGGGCTCACATCTTAAATCCTGTGTTCATCGTGCTTTTGTTTTTAAATGTGATTATTTATTTATTTATTTTTATTTTTTTAAAGTTTATTTATTTTTTTTATTTATTTTTTTTTTTTTTAAATTTTTTTTTTTCAACATTTTTAATTTATTTTTGGGACAGAGAGAGACAGAGCATGAACGGGGGAGGGGCAGAGAGAGAGGGAGACACAGAATCGGAAACAGGCTCCAGGCTCCGAGCCATCAGCCCAGAGCCTGACGCGGGGCTCGAACTCACGGACCGCGAGATCGTGACCTGGCTGAAGTCGGACGCTTAACCGACTGCGCCACCCAGGCGCCCCTTTAAAGTTTATTTTTGACAGAGAGAGAGAGAGAGAGAGAGAGAGAGAGAGAGAGAGAGAGAATGAGTGGGGGAGGGGCAGAGAGAGGGAGACACAGAATGTGAAGCAGGCTCCAGGCTCTGAGCTGTCAGCACAGAGCCCGATGCGGGGCTCAAACTCATGGGCTGCGAGATCATGACCTGGGCCGAAGTCGGACGCTCAACCGAATGAGCCACCCAGGCACCTCTAAATGTGATTTTTTAAATTATATTTTCACTTCAGTATTCAGAAGCTTACTTATCTGTTTATAACTTTAGAAGAAAAGTATCACACTTATGGGTTATTTTGGGATTTACTTTTCTCCCTTAACACTGTACTACTAAGTCTACATCATTGCATGCTGCTGTAGTTTATTGGTTTTGACTGCTAGAAAATATTATATTGTTTGACATGCCATATTTTTTCATCCACTCACACTAACAGGCATTTATGCAACTTCAGGTTTTTGCTATTGTGATCAGAGGCTCTAAAAACATTTGTGTACCTGCTTTCTGAATAAGTAAGCATTTCTCTAGAATATACAAGGCTGGATCACAGGATATATGAAAAATTCATTTTATGAGGTGTTTACCAAAATGTTTTCCATGGTAGTTTTCCCACAAGTGATTTCATACAGGATTTCTGTGTTTGGGGCAAAATACTCTGGTAGTGATGTTGGGGGTGATATGAAGTGAGGAGAGACAATTTGGGAGCCTCTGATGGGACCAAGCCTCATATCATTTCAGTTGTCTTATATGCTTCTTAGAAACTTGTGCTATTTTTATTAATTATAAAATATATTTCAAAAACCATATTGAGTTTCAAAAACACTTCAAGAAAAGTCCCTTTGTCATCACATCCAATAAGACCACAGACCCTCCCCCCCCAAAAAAAAACCAGTTTCTGGAGACACCACTCTACTGAAGTGAGGCAAAACAAAGGATGGCACAGCCTTATGATCTCTGTTCCCATCTCCACACTTCCTCCTCAAGGCATATACAGCCACACCTATATGGGCATAGATGCCTTAATATTTAACATTTCTCCAATGATCCACTTCCATATGGATATCGCATGGCAACATGTAGAAGAATTTCCAAATGTTCTCTGTTCCCAAACTTTCCTTGCAATAATCCTGTAGAAAATGAGCTGTGACTTTTCCACCACCACTGCTTGGTTGTCTTTTGTACAGGCTTTATTCTGGAGATATCCTTGAGCTCAAATCCAATCCGTCTGCAAATCTGTTGGTTCTTCCTTCAAAATAGGTCTCACATCATGTCACTCCATAGCTCTCCATTGTGACCACACTGATCCAAATCAACTCCTGTCTTCTATACTCCTGCTTCTATTTTGTGTTCTAAAGACTCTTCTCAAACAGGCCATTAATCCTCCAAAAGCATGAGTCTGATCATACCACTTCTCACTTCCCTCAATGGGGTTTTATCTCATTCAGCATAAAATTTTAACCCCTTACTATAACTTATAGAGACCCTACCTGGTATAGCCTTTAGCTCTGATTGCATTTCATGTCACTTATCCCTGGCTTCATTCTCTCCTGCTACGTTAGTGTCCTTGCTTTTTCTCAAATAGGTCAACAATTCTGCCTTAGCACAGGTGAGTTGTCCTTTTATTTTGAATATTCTTTCTCCATATATTGACAGTGTCCTTCTTTCACATATGAACATAAATCCCTCAAGTTAAGGATGTTTCTGTTCAAATGTTACCTTCTTTCTGAGGTACTTTACCTTACCATCCTTTCAGAAATAAATCTCCTCATTCTCTAGCACATCACTTCATTTTTATTCCCATCAAAGAACCTACTATTCCCAGATAGGTATCATAAATACATTTATCTGTCAATTGCCATTTGCCCTACTAGAGTGTAAAATCCCTGGGGGGGGAATGAATTTTTCTGCCCCATTTATCACTGTACCCCCAGCATACATTACAATGTCAAACAAAAGGTGTGGCATTCATCAGAAGTATCTTGAGTGAATAGAGTCTGGCTCATCTAGAAACTTCCACAACTTCCAAATAAACGTACCCTGTGTTCTCTTTCTTAAATATTTTAATAAATGATTCAACAACATTAAATTTTTGCTAAATACTTAATTTTTTAATATCTGTTTTTAATGTTAGGCTTCTACATGTAAGTTCTATGCATAATTTCATTTTTAGAGAGTATTCTGCTGAGAAGAAAAATTTTAAAACCACTCATATATAATCTTCTTAACACAAGTAGGATTGCACTATATTCCTATTTTATGGATGATATTAGACTTCAGAAGGTTTAAGTAATTTGTTCAAAGTCACATGGATCTTAAGTGCTATGATATGGCTCAGATGGGAGCCATTCCTGCTTCACTGTAAAGCTTGTGATCTTACCAATTATCCTGGTATCTTTAGGTCCTCAATGTATCGAAATGACTGCATTGAATATAAGATGTGATGACTCAGGACCAAAAAATAAATTAAGTATGTTAATAAACAGAGATGATATAATCACTATTTTCTGTGAATTCCTTGAAGAGCTGTGGTTAAGTTGTCTGTTGCGGTGGAGGGTCATGCAATGTGCATTGGTGAATGTCCTGTGATAGGCTGTTGTACATCAACCAGCATCATGTAGGATAGACTAGGAATGAGTGTAGAATGGTCAGTGGGTATGTGGAATCCTCTTCTGAAATGGCAGCACTATGGATACATTGTGCTGCATTCCAAATCAGGAACATTTCTCTATAAGTGCCTGGGAGAATGGGATATCCATGTCCATCTTCTGGAGACATTCTACCCGCACCCAGTGATGTTGGCTACTCATCACTCAAACCTACTGGCAGAAAAGATGGGGGAAGGGAAAAATGATACATGATAAGAAGAGCTCTGTCATATTAAACTAGGTGTTGCCATATGTTACCTTAAACAATAAATGTGGGGAGACTTGTAGTCAGTGAAAAACAGCAGCAAAAACAAATACCCATAAAACAAAATTCAAATCCCTTAATGTAAAAGTCATGTATAAAATTAAACTGTAGGCAACAGATAAAAGCCAACAATACTACTGTGTATTATTACAAACTACTTAACTGCAGGAAAATAAAATCAGGGAAAATAAATTTGAGAAAGTACAATTAAGACTAACTTTGAACAAATGGAATTTTATTTCTTTGTTCTAATTAAAAACAAACAAATAAAAAATAAACAGCTGCTGAGATTACTTGGCTTCGATTAAAAACAGTATTTGGGGCTCTTCTCACTCATGTACACCTGACATATTTACCTTACAAGGGAACCTGACCAAATGTGGAGAGTTGGCTTCCTTCTGGAGAGGCTCAGCAAAGTGCACTAATAATTAAGACACCAACTGCAAATTAGTAAACCTCTTGAAACTCAGCCAAGACTTGAATAAGAGATAAAATGCAATTAAAAAATAAAACTATGAAACTTTATTGTGAAATATAAATGTTTTAACTCCCATTAAGAGTCTTAAGAATAAAAAGAAGTCTCCAAAGAAGCTGTTCTGAAATTCTTTTGAGATTCCTAAAGTATTATTTCTGTTTTTCATATATATATATATATATATATAATTGATATATTTATATATATATTTGTGTATATATACATATAAATTCATATATATATATATTAATTTTCCTTCTGTGTGATAGGATATGAGAGCTTTACACAACTTAAATTATAGTAGTGAGTGTCCCAATATAATCTTGCAGGAATAGGTTGATAATAAGGACTTGGTCCTCCCTGAATTGTGCCAGACTGGGAATTTAAGATTAGACCCACTTGCAGGTGAATGACTATGTTGGCAGAAACATCCAGCAACAGGCAGTTAAAGGAAATGAAGTAAAGCAGATTAAGTACAATATCTGAAGATATTGTAGCAATATGTTCTTAGCAATAGCTTTTGGTCTAATAGGCATACCAGTAAGATGGCACAAGTGGGCACTTAATATAAGTGGTCACTGTCAAGTATATATGGTGGTGGTAGTCTAATCCTTGACAGAATCATCCTAGAGATTCAATATAGCAGTCATCATATGGCATTAGAGAAATGGTTTAACCTACGAAGAGAAGAGATTTGGGCCAGGATAAGCCCTAGTATTAACCGGGAATCAGAAATAGAACGGGGAATAACCCTATTAAATATTTAGCAGTAGGTATGCTATAATGTTTCAATAATTAACTCTGGGAGGTTTTAGTCATGAAGAGATAAACATCAATAGAAAAAATAAAGTCCAGACAGGGGTCTCTCTATATATGGAAATTTAGCATCTAATATAGGAGGTATCACAAAGCAGTGCTACAATGAGAATACTCATGAAATGGGGTTGGGACTATCAAGCCATTAGGGAGGGTCACAGTTTCAGTGACTAGAAGAGCCTCAACTTCCAGTAAAGCCCAGAGTGTAGCCAGCTACAACTGCTAATGGCATACAGCATGGGGTTGAGGTGTGAAGACTCTTGTATCTGAAGCCTATGGTAAATGCATGGCCACCATGGGTCATCTAGAGATTCCAGGACATATGAAAAGAAATTGGTATGCCTTCTAAAGTGAAGGAGCTTATAGGAGGCAACAATGGGAATGCATACTGTATTGCAATTTGGACAGATTCTAGAGCCTTCTGTTGGAGGAGCCCCCTTCGAGGTAGTACAATTTGCAAATAACATACTAAACAGATTTGTAAAGTCCATTTAAAAATTTTTGAATTTTACTTACAACCCCCAAAAAGTTGAAAAGACGTTGATCTTGTTTTAACAATATGGAAGCTGAAAGAGTTGATAGCTGTACCTTAACATTACCAGGAATTGAGTGGCCCTGGTTTACCAAGTAATTTTCCAAAATTAAACTGATGTGGCAGAACCTTTCACTCTGTTATGGGGCAATAGCTTACCCACCCCTCCCCCCTTTTTTGTAAGATCCTTATTTGTATGTTCTGAATGAGTGTGTCAAATGGATATCCTCAGAGGAGGCTATCATTAGTTTGATGTCATACTTGTGCTCCTAAAGAAAGCTGCATGTGGTTCAGATCTTATCTGGAAAGACTGTATCTGATGGCAGAGCTGATGAGGTACCTCATGGGAAGGGGCACTGTATCACATTGAAAGGTAAATTGCTTGAGATGCTGTTGAAATTGGCATTGAACAGAACATTTTGGCCAAATCTACAGCCGCAAAATATTTACCCATTGCTGTTTGGATGAACTGAATCATTATAATAATATCGATGGGACCACAGCATTAAGGTTGCAATAATCCACCATTCGTTCTTTTCAAGTTTAAGAACAGACCAAATTGGCAGTTAAATGGAAAAATAGTGGAGATAATCATCCCTTCACCAAATAGTTATTGTATAAATGGGTTTCAATCTAGAAAATCTGCTTTGATTTATATTGATCTATGTTAACTATTTTACTTGAGGAAGGGGGGTTGGTCTTCCAGTTATGTGGTCAAGCTAATGCCTAAATTCCAAAGCCTTCATTTAATTTAAAAATTTTTAATGTTTATTTATTTTTGAGACAGAAGCAGAGCATGAGTGGGGGAGGGGCAGAGAGAGAGGGAGACACAGAATCCGAAACAGGATCCAGGCTCTGAGCTGTCAACACAGAGCCCGACGCGGGGCTTGAACTTACAAACCGTGAGATCATGACCTGAGCTGAAGTAGGTCGCTCAAACGACTGAGCCACCCAGGTGCCCCTTCATTTAATTTTAAATTAAAATATATCTTATTACTCATTGGGTCAGAGCCACCGTGCTTACTCTGAGATATTTTAGGGTACTGGGTTCTATGACCATGGGAAATTTAGGCAAGGCAATCGTTCTGATGGTTAAGGTAAAGCATAACTATTTGTCCTTTATTTTATATTCAGTAACTCCCCTAAGATGTCTTGTTTAAATTTAGTGGGATACCCAGGTGTAACTCTAATTTGAGCTCCACTATTGATTAAGGCCATGAATGTTTGCCAATTGATGCATTTTTTAGGAAATGTTAAAGTTAATTGAAATTCTAAAATGTGGAGGCATAAAAACCAATGATACTTTTTTATCTTTTTGGTGTATAAAATTTTTTGGTAAATTTTGGGATTTCTAATTAGGTCAATTATGAACATTTGTTTCAGCTTTTTTTCTTAATCTGTATCCAGGTTTCCTTCCTTCCTTCTTTTTTGTGGTTACTAGATATATTTGGGGGGATCCTTTCTACCCTGATCGTATTTATTGGATTATTCCTCCAGAGAGTCTCAAATCAGTTTCATCAGAGTTAAATCCTCCCCCCAACACAACTGATGATTAACCCCTTGGCTCTGCCCGAGGCATATCATACATATTTCCCCAGAGTTCTGGGGATGGGGATTTTTTGTGTGTGTTAGAAGCATAGGCAACAGCAGCAACAACAGCAAACAATAGAGTCCTAGTGAATCATCTGCTTTGAGGAGTGTAGACCTCAGTATGTTACATAGTAACAACTTTTTCTCTAAGCAAGTGGGTCTACATATGGTGCAGGTTATGAGACTCGCCTCTGAGTCCTGTATCTAACAGAGGCCAATGCTGGGTTGAGACATGCAACCAAGGGTCATAGGGTGAAAGTCATTCTAGTGAACCTAGCATCTGTCACGGCTTATGCTGGAATCAAAATACACATTCAGCTGAGACACACTATTCAGGGGCACTTTAAGGAGGGCTTCATTCCCATAGTACTGTGTAACAGAGGCTTTGTAGAACTCAGTAAATGCAGCACAAAGCCACCCAGCTCAAAGCACACATTTACCAGCAGGCAGCAATATAGCTCAAAGAGCATGCTAGCTAGCAAGCAGCAGCTCAAAATTATTGCTCACCTGCAGGCAGCAGAGCTGATTAGTAAACCAAAGCAAAAGAAAGATCCCTGCTTGTGGTGGTCATTGGCTAGACATCCTGCCCACAGCACCAAAGTTCTAAACATTCCACAAAAAGAAGATACAGCCCCACCCAAAATTTGGTTTGTATGCCAGGACCAATGACACTACACACCAAGAGGTTATGAAAAGACTTTTTACTTACAGAAGGGACTCCTCGAGAGTGTAGGAAGGCATAAATAGGTTCTAGCTGACTTGAGCAAGGCAGAAGGAAAGGATTGGGCTTTTATAGTGGCTAGCACATGTGCATTGGCTGGGATTTAATCAGGTTTGAATTTTTCACAGGCACCAAAGGAGGGAAAATGAGCAAACTTTCTCCATATCCTATCCAGATATGGAAATGGGAAGAAGAGGATAAGGCTTAAAAGCCATAATCATACATCAAAAAAGGGGGGGAAGGGAAGACCCTTAATTATACACCCTTTAATAAATTTTGAATTTACCTTGTGAAATATCCAAAACTAAATAAAACCTCACCCCATCCTCTTTCCAACTGCAAAGCAATAAAGAGTCACTATAGATGCTTGAAGCCATTATTTTCTATTTATAATTCCCTTTATATCTCAATTATTTCCCTATGAATTATTTCCCTAGGAGTCTCTTCTCTTTTTAAAAATAGAATTTGGGGGGCGCCTGGGTGGCTCAGTTGGTTAAGCGGCCGACTTCGGCTCAGGTCATGATCTCACAGTTCGTGGGTTCGAGCCCCGCGTCGGGCTCTGTGCTGACAGCTCAGAGCCTGGAGCCTGTTTCAGATTCTGTGTCTCCTTCTCTCTGTGACCCACCCCCGTTCATGCTCTGTCTCTCTCTGTCTCAAAAATAAAAAATTTAAAAAAAACGTTAAAAATAAATAAATAAATAAACATTAAAAAATGTTAAAAAAAAAATAGAATTTGGAGGAACATAAACAGAATCATTCATAGCAGGAGGAAATCTTAGAGATTGTTTCTTTCAATACGTTCTCTGAAACAGGTGTTGGAACTAAATCCAGAGATTTAGCTCAAAAGCCCCAAACGGGAATTTGAATTAATCTTGTCATAAATAATTATTTTGTTTGTCAGTTCATTTGTTTTGGGAATATCTGGAATTAGTCTTTGACATATGCATCCCCATAAAGGCATAACCTTCTTTTAACCCCTCCTTGCTTTCCTAACATGGGCTTCTTTCTCTAATACTCTTTTCTTCTGGGAGAGAAGTACTTCTGTGAATTTCAGTTCATTTGGATAGAGCTTTGATTCCTTATCTAAATCTTGATAGCAAAATAAGAGCTTAACTTCTGTCTCTATCAAGTCGTGTGTGGCTGGGACCTGCTCCAAAGATACCACAGACACTACCTCACACCACACTTCAATGATCACTGTTGTTGGGAGATGTTTATTGTCTATAACCTGTGTTGGCTTAGACAACAAGACTCATTTTGCCACGCCTCTTTGATGCTAGTTCTGTACCCCAGATTAAGTACTGCTTTTCTCATTGGTTTCATCTAGATTGTCAACATTCCTCAGAGTCAAAGCCTATCTGAATTATAACAAATCTTAGTAAGTGATTTACTCCAATTTATCCTTCTTTGGCAAGAGAGGTAATTTAGATATAGAGAAGTACCTGAGAAAAAGGGAACACAAACTAGAGAATATATGACCTCTTATCTTCTCTGTCTCTAATGATATAACTGAATAATGCTCAACCCTAATTATTCTATATTTTTAGAAAAAGCTAGTTCAGTGTAGTATAATTTTTGAGTACCTATGATACACACAAACTTCCATGTAAAGATGGTCTTTTAGCTCTCTTTCCCCATCGCTTTCTACAGTGCATGTAGCTGCACCACAGTGAATGGTGTGAAACAGCCAAAAAATTAGTATAGTGGGTTAAAAGGTGGTCCTGACCAGTAACAACTTGTTTATCCCCTAGTTTTATATGCTCAATGGTTCTCAGATCTAGTGTGTATAGGAACCAGTTGGGAAGCTTGACCGAAAACAGGTTTCTATGCCTCTAAGAGATTCTCATTCAGTAGGTGGCAATGGGGACTATGCATTTGCATTTCTAATAAGCTCAAGGTTAATCCTGTTGCTGTGGTTCCAAGGACTGCTTTTTGAATATCCCTTTGTTATATGCTAGTATTTCTTCATTGTGTTCTTGGATCACTCACATCCAAATCACCTGTAATGCTCCACACCAGACTCAAATGCTCCCAAATCAGACTATTTGGGAGAGGAGGCCAGAAATTTAATTATAACATATGAGATGATTTCTACCTATCTGTACTCTATGATAATTCTAAAACAGTGGTTCTTAAACTTTGTTGTACATTATATTCACCTAGGAATCTTTAACTATTTCTGATGATTTGCTCCCACTTACAGATTCTCTGATTTAATTGGTATGAGGTACAATCAGGGCATCAGGAGTTACAAAATCTCCCCAGGTGATACTAATGTACAGCACAATTGGGAACCACTGTTCTAAACAATATTTAAATCAATGTCTGAGAAAATTAGAACTTTGCTAAAGGGACTTGTTAGTTATAATAGCAAGTTAAGAAATATAGCAAGTTAAGAAATTCTTCTCAGGATTCAGGTTTGGAGTGAGTTAAGTCTATTCCATGCCTAAAATTGCCTTGTTTATTCAGTTAAAAAAAAAAAAGTTCTCTTCATGGAGTCCAAAAGCCTTGTTCTTAAAAGAAATACATATTTAATGCTGGCATTTAATGAAGTCAGCCTTTTGTACAGAACTTTATTACACTTCATTTTAATTGGAATTTTAGTTGATCTTGTGCCTTTCTGACACAAATCTAAAAGTCACCAGGGACAATTACAACATTGTCATGATAGCCCCAGGATTTTATATTAATTCCCTTAACTTACTGATAGGGACATTCAAATATTCCACTGATTCAGAGCATTGCCAAAAGGGTAAAATGCTGGGTGATATATTTTTTAAAGTGTGTGTGTGTGTGTGTGTGTGTGTGTGTGTGCATGCATGCGTGCGTGTGTGTGTGTGTGTGTGTGTGTGGTGAGAGAGTAATACTTAGATTTTGGGAGGAATTTTCTGTCTCCAAACATTAAGAAACATTTAAACTAGTTACCAAAGTATATGCCAAATCTTTTTGTGTGGAATTCCTTTTAAATTATTATTTCATTTAATTATCTTTTAAAGAGAGATTTTCATGTTTTCTGTTTGGAAGTAGAATGGAACAAATAACTTTTGGATCCAGGTGATTCTAAAAATTCCATATTTCTGTAAATGCTACCTTCTCCCTTTTGGGTATACCAAAGTTCTTTTTACCTCTTTCTACATTCACCCAAGCAGTTGCATTGCTTTTAGAAATGCTGCTTATTTCTATGTTTCAGTAATTCCTTATACTTCAGAGTTCAGAAATTTTTGCTCATATAGATGTAGGATAATATTGATAGATAAGGAAACATACAGATACATTTTTCTTTGTTTCTTTGTCTTTAGTTGCTTAATGATTTAAAGTGATATAATGGAATCCTAATGATTGTCACAAACTATATCTAGCATCTTAGAGAAAAACTAATTTCTGAACTAAGATCAGGAAAATCAAGAGACATAATGTGTAGCATTAAAATAGCTAAGGAAATATAGATTCTCATTATAAATTGCCTTTTGGTGGTAGGCTCATGCAAAATCTTCCACTTTTCTAATAAGATAGTTTTGAACACACAGGAAAAGGAACCAGCTCTTAAAATTGGAAAGAAAAAGACTGAAAGAGAAATGTAACAATGCACTCTTCAAAATTTTTTTTACTAACTATAATGAGAATATATTTGCAGTAAGAGAAATCTACCTTGTTAAAAAACAAGGACTGGTCTTATATATGGCACAAACATAAGAGAAGGGCCTAGGAAATAGCTAATGATTGGTCTTATGTGGAATCTATGAGTCATTATATGTAGCAGAAGGGAGAAATAATGAGAGTGGAAAAGTTTGAAGATGAAATACATAATATTTGAATGAAAACCCACTAAAAGGAGTAAATACAAGATTTAAAGTAAAAGGGAAAAAAAGTCATTATTTAGCTTGAGCAAATCTCCTAGAACTCAGAAAAAAAGGTTTAAAAAAGAGATTAATATGAAGAGCAAAAACTGATGTGTGAAAAATGACATCACCTAAAATAGGCAAATTAGATAACTCTAGGAGGCTTGTCCTCTCACAGAAACTTGGATTAATCAAGGAAAAATGATTATAGTCAACTCAGAACTCAGGAAAACAGTCACACAAAGGTTTAATGTAACCCACTGAATGCTGAATAAAGAAAAACTGAAAATGGTAGGGAAACTTTGTGGCTTTTTTATTTGCCTGACCCTACCCCTTCCCTGGTTCAGTGGGTTGTTTTGATGACTATTCCCACAATCCCTGTGTGGACCTCTGGTCCCTCCTTCCAGAGAGAGGAGAACAGACCTTATTTATAAAAAAAGAAATTGTGTTTGTGTGTTCTAACTGCCTGAAGGGGGCTACCTCAAGAGAGCTGAGACAAGTGCATGCTTCTTTGTTTTTCCTCAAACTACAGACATGACTCCTGGCAGAAAAGCAGAAGACACTCTTCCAAAATATTGTAAGTCAAACACCCAACCCACAACCACCTGGGGGAAAAGGATTATAATTGAGGCAAACAGTAGAGTGTCTAATACCTGGGAGAAAGTGTTGGGGTGGGGTCTTTGGTAAATTAGGACATTCAAAGGGTTCATGTACACGGGAAGATTTAGAAAGTCACATGCATGCCTGTGGCAGGATGTGTGCTTTAAAAAAATCCTGAGAAGACCCCAAACCTTCACTCCCAGTGATCCTGATCCTTAGACTCAGTGAAAACAAGAAGGGAAGATTAAGAAAGAGTTACAAAACGCCTGGCCAAGTTGAAGAGTGCTCTAGTCCAGTGCCGATGTGTGAAGAATTGGGAAGCTCTTTCTCTTTCTCTCTCTCTAAACACTAGCTGAGCATAAGCTAAAGAAAAAGAGACTACAGAGACTATACATAGCAAAATATAGAGATTTAACAAAACAAGTTTAGAAAAATTATGAAACAACAAAGAGCTACAACCCACAGCAAGCAACAAAAACAAACCCTGAGTGGGGGAGGGGGGGAGCAAGAACCTGATTTTCAGAGTTACTACATTATAATACGCAAAATGTCCAATTTTCAACAATAATAAAATACAAAGCATATATAAAAATAAGAAAGCATGGACTAGTTACAGTAGAAATCAACAAAACTTGTTCCTGAGGAAGTCTAGACACTGCAATTTTTAGATACCTTAAATCTACTATCTTAAATATGCTCAAAGAACTAAAGAAAACCACACGAATGGTGTATGAACAAATAAAGAATATCAATAAAATGTCCATTTATAAAAAGGACCCAAAAAGAAATGATGGAGCTTAAAAGGATAACTGAAATGAAAAATTCATTTTAATAGCAGACTTGAGCAGACTAAAGGAGAATCAGTAAATTTGAATATAGAACTTATATTAAATTGGGGATATCTGAGGAGCAAAAAGAGAAAAGAATGGAGAAAATGAGACCGGTGGGACATCATAAACCTACCAAAATATGGGTTACAGGTATCCTGAATGAGTGGAGAGAGGAAGAGGGCAAAAAGAATATTTAAAGAAATAAAACTTCCTGATATTGACAAGCAAAAAACAAAAAACAAAACATGAATCTTCACATTCAGGAAACTCAATGTATTCCAAGAAGGATAAACTCAGAGATCCACATGCAAACACATTATAATTAAATTGTTGAAGGCTAAAGACAAAGTAAATTTTGAAAGCAGCAAAAGAGAAGTGATAATTATGTAGAAATGATCCTCAATTAAATTAACAGCAATATTCTAGAAATCAAGGAGGCCAGAAAGGAGAAGGATAGTATTTTTTAAATGTTAAGTGAAAACACTGTCAACCAAAAAGTCCATGTCTGGCAAAACTCTGCTTATTTTAAAAGTGAGGGAGTGGCATCTGGGTAGACCTATTTTGGCTCAGACTCAGGTCATGACCTCCTGGCTTGTGAGTTCCACACCTCTGCTGAGGGCTTGGAGCCTGCTTCAGATTCTGTGTCTCCCTCTCTCTCTGCCCCTCCCCTGTTCATGCTCTGTCTCTCTCTCTCAAAAATAAATAATAAAAACATTTAAAAATTAAAAAAAAAGTAGGGGAGAAATTAAGACATTCTCAGATACACAAAAGTTGAAGGAGCTGGTCACTAGCAGACATACGTTATGAAACATGCTGAAGGGAATTTACAAGCTGAGATGAAATGTCACAAGATAGCAATCTGAAGGCGTGCAAAACAAACCACTCATAAAATGAACTACATAGGTCAATTAAAAAACAGTGTTATTGTATTTTTTATTTCTAACTCCTTTTTATCCTATGTGATAAAAGACAAATACATAAAACAATTATATATCTATACTAATGGGCATATAATGTATAAATATGTAATTTGTGACAATAACAACATCAAGGGAGAAATAATAGAGCTGTATAAAAGCAGGGTGTTTGCATGTTATTAAAACTTAGTTAATATAAATTCAAACCAGATTTTTATAAATTTAAGATGTTATCTTTAATCATCATGATAATGACTATGAACATATCTAAAAATGTACATTAAAGAATTAGAAGCGAATCAAAATAGCACACTACAAACAATCAGTTAAACACAGAAGATTACAGTAGTGGAAGAAATGAGGAACAAAAAATCTATGAGACAGAAAATATATAGCAAAGGGCAGGAGTATGTCCTTCCTTAATCAAAAAAATACTTTAAAAGTAAATGGAATAAACTCTTCAAACAAAGGGCAAAAATAGAATGGATTTAAAAACATAATTCGGCTATACACTTTCTACAAGAAACTCATGTTAGATCAAAAGACAAAATGGGTTGAGAGTAAAAAAAGTGGAAAATGATATTTCATGCAAATAGTAACCAAAAAGGAACTGGAGTGGTTATGCTAATATTGCTCAAAACAGGTTTTAAGTCAAAAGCTATATTACTAGAGACAAAAGAGGATTCCTGTTTTCTGGTTCATCATGTAAGGTGCTTAGAAGTTACCACTCTGCCTTTAAAAAAAAATAAAAAGCTGAACAAATTGAAAAATCAACAACTCTTCTAAGATCCATCAGAGAAGTGAGCTCCCAGGACAAACCTCTGCCTCCCAAGTTGGAGAGATAGGTGAATACAGAGTTTCAAAAGTTACTGCAACAGAAACCCTGAGCAGAAACCTCTGGAAGAACCAGTACTGGGGTAGTAAAACCTGAACTGTAACTGATTGTTAGAGGCTCAGAGTGGACAAAACTAAGTTATTAAAATGCAAGGAGGACCCAGTCATAAAGAGACTCTTACACTTTTGTGAGTTTTATGTCCAGAAGCTCACTCAACCAGGTTTTCACAAAGAATATTAGAAAAAAATCCCCTTGGGCTTCCAGCAGGAGTGGGGGAGAAGGAGCCATTTTGAAATGTGCCTGAGTATTCTAATCTTACAAAAGATTGCCTCAGAGAGCCTAAACTATTTTTTACCAGAGCCTAAACTATTTGGCTTTTATCAGAGCCTAGCTGACCCGGAAAAAGGGAAATGCTCAACTCCAACGACTCTAGCCATTCTGCCCTACCTACAGCAGGGGGAAAAAACTGAGAGGCACTTCTGAAGTTTATAGTATAGATGCATAGTTTCTCTAAATGACTAAGACCTAATCATAGGACTACAGAACAATACCTTACCTTATGATCACATTACTAACATTACTAAATGCCTGTTTACTGCAGTTAATTTTACCTGGTGCCTGATGTCTGGCTATCAAGAAAAAATTTGTAAACCACACTCAGAAGTAAAAAGCACAGTTTGAAGAGACAGAACAAGCATCAGAACCAGTCTCAACCGTGGTAGGGATGTTAGAATTAGACTGGGGACTTGAAACAACCATCATTAATAAGTTAAGGACTCTAATAAAGGAGACAAAGTACACATGAAACATTATCCAGGATAGATCATATATCAACAAAAAAGTATCTATGGTTAAAAAGATTGAAATCATACAAAGTATCTTCTCTGAGCACAAAGGAATGAAGCTGGAAATCAATAACAGAAATAAAACTGTAAAATTCACCAATATGTGGAAATTAACACGTTTTAAAACTATCAACAGGTCAAAGAAAAAATCCTAAGTGAAATTGGAAATACTTGAAACAAACAAACAAACAAAAAACCCCCACAACACATCAAAACAATGGGATGCAGTGAAAGCAGTATGCATAGGGAAATTAATGCCTACATTAAAAAAGAAAAAAGTTCTTAAATCAATAACTAACTTAACATTTAAAGAACTAGAAAAAAAGGAAACTAAACCAAAGCTAGCAAAAGGAAGGAAATAAAAATTAGACCAGACATTTATGAAATAGAAAAACAGGGATAATTAATGAAATCAGTTTGGTTCTTTTAAAATGTCAAGAGAATTGAAAAACCTTTAGCTGATAGCTAAAGATTAAAAGCAAAATGCAGAAGACACAAATAACTACAATCAGAAATAGAAGTGGAGACATTACTATTGATCTTATAGAAATAGAAATAAACATTACTATTGATCTTATAGGATTATAAGAGAATGTTATGAATGATTGCATAACAATAAATTAGATAATCTAGATGAAATAGATAAATTCTTAGGAGCACACAAATTACCTAAAATAGCCAAATTAAACAAAATAAAAGAAAATCTCAACAGACCTATTTCAAGTAAAGGGATTAAATCAGTAATCACAACAGAGAAAAGTCCAGGACCAGATGGCTTCACTGATGAATTCTACCCATATTTTAAAGAAGGATTAATCCTTCTAAACCTTTTCCAAACAATCAAAGGGGAAATACTTTCTGACACATTCTGTTAGACCAGAAGTACCCTGATACCTAAGACTCCTCCACAAGAAAAAAAAACAAAAACCAAAAAACAAAAAACATTGTTAAAGACCAAAATCCTTTAAAAATATAGATGTGTCCTAGGAATGCAGGGGTTGTTCAACATAAACCAATCAGTGTAGTACCTCACCTAGATCATAGAATAAAGAAAATAATCCACATAACCATCTCTCTTAACTCAAAAAGCATTTGACAAAATCTAACACCCTCTCATGATTAAACACTCAGAAAATTGTTAATAAATGGCAACTTCAACATTAAAAAAGGCTTTGATTAAAAACCCATAGCTACCATCATTGTCAGTGGTGAAATACTAAAACTTTCCTCCTAAGATTGGGAACAAGGCAAGGATGCACTTTTTTTTTTTCTTTTCTCTTTCTCTTCTTTCTTTCTCTTCTTTCTTTCTTTCTTTCTTTCTTTCTTTCTTTCTTTCTTTCTTTCTTTCTTTCTTTTTTACCACTGCTATTCAATATTTTATCAGAAATACTAGCAAGAGCAATTAGGTAAGAAAAAAATAAAAAGCACACAAACTGGAAAGAATTAGCAAAACTTTCTCTATTTGAAGATGATATAATTCTATATACAAAAAATCCATAAGAATCCACAAGAAAGCTACTAGAGCTAATGAACAAATTCAGCAAAAATTCAGTATACAACATCAACACACAAAAATCAGTTGTGTTTGTATACATCAGCAATATACAATCCTAAAGGGAAATTAAGAAAATTATTCCACTGTAAATAACATACAAAGAGAAAAAATACTTAAGTGTAACTTAACTGAGAAGGTAAAAACATGTATATTAAAACTTAAAAATATTGCTAAAAAAATTAAAGAAGACCTAAATAAATGAAAAGATAGCCCATGCTCATGGATTGGAAGACTTTATATTGTTAAAATATCAATACTACTCCAAAGAAATCTACAGAATCAATGAAACTCCTATCAATATTCCAATGGCCCTTTTTATAGAAATGGAAAAATCAATCTTCAAATTCATATGGAATTGCCAAAACTATATTGAAACACACACACACACACAAACTTTACTTTCTAATTTCAAAATATACTAAAAAGATACATTAAAAAAGAGGGTGTCACTAGTATAAGGATAAACATATATAGACTAATGGAATGGAAATAAGAATCTATAAATAAAATGATACATCTATGGTCAATTGATATTCAACAAAGGTGCCAAGACAATTCAACAAGGAAACCATAATCTCCTTAACAAATGGTGCTGGGATGACTACATATCCATCTACAAAAAAAAAAAAAAAAAAAAAAAAAAAAAGTTTTATCCCTACTTCACAAAATATAAAAATATGAAATCTAAATGGATCACTGACATAAATTTAAAGACTAAAACCAAAATTGTCTAAAAGAAAACATAGGAGTAAATCTTCATCACTTTGGATTTGGCAATGAATTTTTAAATGTAACATCAAAAATATTGGTAATGAGAAAAAATAGAGAAATTGGACTTCACCAAAATTGAAATTTTTGTATATCAGGGATACCATTAAGAAAGTAAAAAAGAGATGTATGGAATGGGAAAAAAATATTTACAAATCATGTACCTGATAATTGTGTACCATTAAGCATATATAAGGAACACTTGGAATTCAACAAAAAATACAAACAAGGTTATTTAAAAATGAGGAAAGGAATTCAATAGATATTTCTCTAAAAAAGATATACAAATGGCCAATATGTACATGAAAAGATGCTCAACATCATTATTCCCTAGGGAAAAGCAAATCAAAATCACAATGAGACACCATTTCACACTCACTGGGACTGCTACATTAATAATGATTTTTTTAAGTGGGAATTAAAATATTACCAAGAATGTGGCAAAACTGGAACACGTGTACATTGCTGGCA
Organism: Neofelis nebulosa; assembly: GCF_028018385.1. Classification (NCBI taxonomy): domain Eukaryota; kingdom Metazoa; phylum Chordata; class Mammalia; order Carnivora; family Felidae; genus Neofelis; species Neofelis nebulosa. The sequence goes on along the minus strand of NC_080790.1, from coordinate 44,362,125 downwards.
GGAATATAAAATCATGTAGCCATGGAGGAAAATATTTTGTCAGCTCCTCAAAAATTAAATATAGAATAATCATATGACCCAGCAATTCTACTGCTAGGTATTTACTCAAAAGATTTAGACAGGCACTCAAACAAATACCTCTATCTGAATGTTCATAGCAGCATTATTCACAATCAAAAGATGAAAACACTCAAAATTTCAAGTGATGAGTGGAAGAGAAATTATCTTATATACATACAAATAAAAGTTAGCCTTAAAACAGAAATGAAATATTGATACATGTTACAACTTGGATGAACTTCAAGAAAATTATGCTAAGCGAAAGAAATCCGGCACAAAAGATCACATATTATATGATTCCATTTATATGAAATATTCAAACAGGTAAATCCATAAGGAAAACAGATTGGTGGTTGCTAGGGACTAGGGAAATGGAGTGGGAAATAGCTGCTTAATGTGTATGAGGTTTTCTTTGGGATGATTAAAATATTTTGGAACTAGATAGAGATGATGATTTCACAATATTGTGAATATACTAAATGCCATTGAATTGTTCACTTGAAAATTGTTAATTTTATGTTATGTGTATTTTACCTCAATAAAAAAATTAAAGAGTGATGTGGCAGATAAATCTAGTGGAAATAATATACTAATACAATAAAAATTTCAGAATGGAAGGAAAATGAAAAGAAGATACAATTATCAAATTAATAATATAAAGTAATATTCCCTGTGCTAAATGCTCACTATGCGCCAGCCAATATTAACTTACATGTATCTTGGTTAAATTCTATAATAGAAAGGATAAGGGATAAATCATAAAAGCACTAAATGCCAGAAGCCATGCAGTAATGTAAAGAGGTTTTAAAAGGGGTGGTAGATAAAGATAATGACTCAAGAATTTCAGGTTCATTTGAATTATCATTGCTATAGGAGGACAAACTCATTCATTCAACTACCTTCCCCTTCCACTTCCCTCGCCTCCCTTTCCCCTCCACTCCCCTCCCTTTCCTTTCCCCTCCTCTCAGCTTCCCACCCCTTATCCTCTCCTCCCTTCCCCTTACCTTCCTTTTATGCTGTAATACTTGCTTCCCCAAAAAACAACCCTTCCTCTCACTCCTCATTCCCTTCCTTGTTGTTCTCAAGTACAATGACCACTCCTATCTAAGGGCCTTTTGGGTTTTTCGGTTTTTGTTTTCTTTTTTGTCTGGAAAGTTCTCCCGTGTATTTGTATATGCTCATCCTCTGTTTCATTCATGTCTGTCAATTTACCCTTATCAAGGAAATTTGACCTTTCTACCTAAAATAGCACTCTCTTCCTTTTCCCCTTCTTCATCCTGTTAGAATTTTCTTTATAGCACTTATTGACATCCAACACATTATAAACTTGTTTTTATTTTTTATTTTATTTATTTTTTTTTTTAATTTTTTTTTTCAACGTTTTTTATTTATTTTTGGGACAGAGAGAGACAGAGCATGAACGGGGGAGGGGCAGAGAGAGAGGGAGACACAGAATCGGAAACAGGCTCCAGGCTCCGAGCCATTAGCCCAGAGCCTGACGCGGGCTCAAACAGCCCAGAGCCTGACGCGGGGCTCGAACTCAGGGACCGCGAGATCGTGACCTGGCTGAAGTCGGACGCTCAACCGACTGCGCCACCCAGGCGCCCCAAACTTGTTTTTAATTGTCTCTCTTCCCTGGATATATTTTTCTTGAGAGTAAGGACTTTGGTTAACTGCTGTATTCTTGTAACTAACACATAATGAATGTTAAATATATATTTCATTTAATTAACGAATACATTGGACATAGGTGTAAACCAACAAGTATTTCTTGAGTGACTAATGGAGATATTCAGCTACCCATAGTAAAACATATTCAAGAAAAAGGAACAGTCCAAAGAAAGAAAGAAAATTATAATTTAGCCTTGGAGCTGATTCATTTAGCCTGGCTAGAGAAAAACTTCATCTTCATACATCTTGTGAAATAAGACTTTAAATAAGTTGTTGGGGCCAAATTATATGTTGAATGTCATACTAGAAATGCAGTGTATCATGTTGGCAGGAGGAAGTAAGGAGAAAATGAACTGAAAACATGGTAGAAATATGAAGGGCTTGGATTCCCCCCCAAACCTATGTTCATCACCAAAGTTTAACTCTAGAATTCACAAACCTAGTCAGTAACAAAAACTGGGGATATAATGGATAAGATCCTACACCCCAGGTTAGAAATGAGGCTGAAATTGATGATAGATTCCTACAGACACAGTTATAACTGGAACAAAAGCACTCTTGAGTTCACAAATTGTGGGACGTGGGTGAGTAGTTACATCAGAGAACTGAGCTGTTATGAACTAGGAAAAGTCAGGGCACAGAAAACAGGGCAGTAAGCAATAGAGAGGCAACTGTGTGTCAGCAAGACCAAGGTAACCTGAGATGAAACTCTATTTACTGTCTCAGAAAGCCAGGTACCATTAGTGCAATCACTTTATAGCAATGAAAGAAAACATAGGTTAAAGAAGAAATAGGGAAACAAAAACCTAAAGAAATAATACTAGTTAGATTGAAAAGCACCTGATCCGGCAGATACTTGAAATGCCATTAGCTATGGCCTTTTAGAATCAGCTAGAGAGTATTTGATGTTAGAGTCTAGCTTAAATTCTGCTCAACACATTGTTAGCTTGGATGTGAGAGTCACTTCTATTTAGTGTGTTATTATCTCAGGTCACAGAATTAAATTGACTGTAATCCTTAATTCATGACACACTCTGATCATGGGCTTTTATTTATGTTTTTTTTTTTTTATTTGTTCAGTTAATTGGTTATTGGAACTCATTACTCAAAACAAAAGTTTAGAACTTTATAGTAATCTTTATTTATGTAACTATATGATACTCCTTCAGCAATTTATCCTCCCCATCCTTCTCCACTTACCCAAGAGAACAATCACTCTCAAACCCATGTTTATCTTTCCCTTACATTTCTTTGTATAAGTTTCTCACTGCATATATAGGTATCTCTAAATTTATTCACTTTTTTTAAACCTTATAAAAAGGATATTAGGGTATATGTAATATTTTCAAATTTATCTTTTTTGTATGATATTGTTAATATTTATCCATATTGTCATGTGCATCTATGGCTTATTTGTTCTTAATTCTGTATAATATTCCATTGTGTGAATATAGTGCAGTTCATGTATCCACTCTTCCATTAAGAGGTGTTCAGATTGTTTTTCTCACTTTTTAAGTGTTTGCTCTTAGGAACTGTGCTGTTATAAACATTCTTGTACGTGCCACCTATTAAACCTGCCATTTATTTATTCATAATATTCGTATTTGTGGGGTGTCTACTAAAATGCAGGCATCATTCAAGATTCTAGAGGCAAAATGGAGAGGGAAAAAAAGTTTTTGTCCTTTCATGGGAACTACAATGGAGAGAGGATTCTCTCTGATCATAAATGTTAAGTGAACAAATAAGTTTATTTAACTTCACTCATATGTGAACCTGAAGAAACAAAACAGATGAACATAGGGAGAAAAAGAGAGAGAGGCAAACCAGGAAACAGACTCTTAACTCTAGAGAACAAACTGATGGTTACCAGAGGGGAAGTGGATGGGGAAATGGGTGAAATGTGTGATGGGGATTAAGTAGGGCCCTTGTGATGAGCGCTGGGTATTGTATGGAAGGGTTGAATATAGTGATATTGTACACCTGAAACTAATATTATGTTGTATGTTAACTAACTGGAATTTAAATAACTTTTGTTTTAAAAAATAATTGAAAATGAATTCTCATTGACAATTATTTCCTGTTTTCAAAATTTTAGACATAAAAATTTTTGTGGGTGGGTTCTCCTTAACTAATCTCCCAATACATTTGCATAAACATCCAGACTATGACCTTGTAAAGCTTATTGGTGTCTAAAGTTTATACTTTTAAAATGTATTCCTTTCAAGGCTGAAAAAGATAATGTAGACATTTTTTCTCTTTCAAGCCATGTGGTAGATTTAAAAATTTTTATTACAGGCTGTCAGCAAATCAATGGACAGTTAAGCACACTGATCACAACTGATAGACTGGAAGGAGTGATGCTGTCCCTGTGGGATTTCTTTTAAGTAATAGGAATAACTTGCTAAGAATACATACATCCTCAAGGACAGACTAGGTAGCTGATCTGGGACTTCTATTTTTTTTCCAACATACAAGAAAAGTATTTCATTGTAAACTTACTATTCCAAATGCTACCATGCAAAATCTTGACTGGTCTTTGTTCTTTTCCTTTCCTGTCTGGAGAGAAGGAGTATGAGGGTATCTGGGGAAGCTGCAGTCAGCCTTTTAAGGTCATTAGGTGACCTAGAGCTGGTCCAAGGAATAACTATGACCATTGGTGAACACTTATCTAACTTCAGCAGGGAGAACCAATCAGTTATTCTTTTCTGCTCCCATAATATTTGCCACATTTCTCTTACTGAATTACATCATACAGATTTACACAAAAATATCATAGAATTGTACATCTTGTGTTTCCATGTGTTAGTTGTCCTGACTGTACTTAGACCTTCCCAATGACAGAATCCATGACTTGATCATCTTTTTATCTAGCTTACTGCTTAGTACTCTTCAAATGCCTATTTTATGTCTGACACTGGGCTAGATTTTGGTGGATTAAGCCTGTGGACTTGACTTTGATGTAGTTAGATTGCCATTTCTTATATTTTTATCATAAATCCCTTCTTCTTATAGATGGGCTCTCATTACCTTAACTGTTAAGAACTTGCTTGATGACAGTGCTTTCTAGACCAAAGTTAAAGGAAAACTACCCATTGGAGGCATAAATGCCCTTCTTTGTCTGTATAAGATTGTTCAAACCTTAACAGAAATGGCCTTTTTAAAAAATGAGAACTGTAAATCTTCAATGACTAAAACATCTCAAACTACTCATGGTTGGAAAAATCTCTCTAAATGAAAAAAGAAAAAAAAAATCCACCTCTGTTTATTGAACACTTCTATGCTTACAAAGCATTCATTAAGTCAAGAGCATAGGGAAATTCCCATTCCTGAGAAGAAAAACTCAGTTTCACAATTGGCAACAGACCAACTCTTGGCTAGAAAACAGGTCTTCTCACTTGAAATTCAAGACAGCTTTTAGGATAGAATTTTACCCTAGTGAATTTTGACTAATTTGCTAATTATTAGTAGTAAATTATAATTAATATTAATTAGTATATTAGTCAAACTATTCTCTTCCCCAAGAAAATGCGTTCCTTTGTCCTTAAGCCTAAGTTCTGCATACTGAGGCAACAGAGAGAGAACTGTGCTGTCATGTGTTCAACATACTTGTTATCTATGTGGAAGACAGTTTAGACTTAAGAACCATACAAATTACTGAGCAGACAAAACATTCTGAGATCCAAGAACAGATCAAGTGACTTCACATTATTTTGTGAATTTTAGTAACAATTTATATAATAAAGTACTACCAAAATGGTATTTGATGGCAAGGGCTATATTGTAAAACAACTGAAGGTAGAATGAGCTGGACAAAGTCAAGGCACAGTTAGTCCAGGAGAGCTAAGAACCAGTTTACTTGTTATTTGCAACAGGAAGTGTGCTTGCAGTCCAGTTCTCCTGGAGTTTTTTCAACATCACTATCAGATACAATTAAAGGTAGCTGGGGAAACCATTAAAGTGAAATCTACTAATTCAAAAAGTGACATGCTAGGACCACTTAGTATAGCTGACCAAAGGACTTTGTGCATATTTAGCTATATCGTACACGTACACACACACTCACAGAACAACACATAGAGATAGATCTCACATGTGGTATCCAAGTGTGTCAAAATGAATTTATGTGAGCTTCAAGGATTGATTCTTCTTCCTACTATCCTGATATGGCTGGTTCTAAAAGTTCTATTGTTAGGTCACTTTGATGCTTCCAGGTTCTGATCACATCTAATGACAGAATGTATTGTTACTTAAGATTGGAAAAGTCTTCATCCAAATTGGGAAGAATGGTAAATGGAGACTTTAAACAAAATGTTACCAAACCAAATAAGCAGACAACTGTGGAATAATAATTGTACTAAGACTCCTTATAGATGAACACCTTTCAGAAAAGCATTGGAATTTCATTGATACAGCCTTGCCCTTATCCATTTAACATGAAAATAAAATATGGCGTGTTATAATGCAGTTCTTTAACTTTTATATATTGTAATTGTGTTGTTATGTATTACATATTTTTTAATATGCAAAAACTTTTTTTTAATCAACTAGCTATATTTATGGAAACCCAGTGTGTACAACAGGTAAAAATGGTGCTCCTTTGACTAAAGCTGGGGGCAGGCAAGAAACAAGACCCACCTACTTGGTCCCTTATCCAATCATGATAGTGTTGCATAACCCTTTACAAGTATATTTTCAAGGAGCTTATTTGCAGCCATGTTTGTAATTAGCAAAATTTTAGGGGGGAAAAAGTCCTTAGTTACTAAATTGTTAAAGAAGAATTATATATCACATAGAATGCTATATCATCATCACAATAAGTTAGTATAAATCTAACATGGAAAGATATTCATTATACATCATTCAACCACAAAATCCAAGTCCAGCCCTAAACATTTACACATGGTATGAATATACTGATTACATTAAAATTTTTTTACACACATGTACAACATAAATCCATGTATGTTCAAAGAAATGAATATCATGATGTATGTGTGTTTGTTCTGGACAATGGGAGAATTAATTTTAATACTGCCCATTCTTCTTTGAGAGAAAAGTAGAAGGAAGGATCCCTGCATAAAACTTTGATTATGTTTCATAAAATATGTCATATTAAATTAGCAAATTATTAAAGCTTCTTGGGCAGAGGTTTGATTTGGGTGGGGGTGGGGGCCCTCTGTTCGGTAAAGCACTGAATAAATGACATTATTTTCTCACCATATGCAAAAGCAGCTCTGGGCAGAGGCAGTGATCATTTCCCACTGGAGGAAATGGCAGATGGATTTTTTATAGTAATTATATTTATTAATCAATTCTAAGTGATTTCTTCCATAGTAGTCCTCCTTTGTTAAGCTAAATCTTTGAAAGTCTTATCATGCAACTGCTTTATGTCAGTGGCACTTAGAATAAAGAAATCAGTATAAAGCCTATAAAGGACAAAGCACCCCAGAAAAAGAACAATAGCCATTAAGGCTGCTATACTGCATAATTCCAAAGGTGCAATTTATTGCAACCTGCCATTTGCAGAGAAATAATACAATTCTAAGATTGAAAATTCATTGGAAGAAGGAAACTGGAGCAAAAGATAACTAGAAGAAATGAAGACTTCATAATTTTCAGATGTGTAAGGGGGGGAATCCTTGTATGTTTGAGCATATATTACCTTATATTGAGCATATATTACCTTAATAATTAAATATAAGGAGAAACAACTTACATTATAAATATAAGGGTTATGTTGTACTTAAAATTCAATGTAATTTTGCACTTTTGTGTCATGGTTGGTATGTAACCATTTAATGTTCCCAAATGAGGTAAACTAGTGGCCATTGCTCTGTTGCTCAGCCCAGAGAAATGTATGATCTAGTTTCTCCCTCTTACTCCTTCACCTCAACACCTTCCTTAACGGTGGGGCTCTTCAGCAAAATTGCAACTCTACCCTAACACCTCAGCTAGTTCTCTATCCCCTCATATCTGAGTACTGCTGGGAGAAAGCATCGACCAAGCCGATCTGTGTGGCTACGAATTCATGCGACTTGAACTTCGACCATTCAAAGTCTCCTATCCAGCCTTCCACATCTCTCAGAGGGCCGTGATGCCTACTGGATGGGCAATAGGAGTTTACTAGAAATGATCTAACCACTTTTCTGTACTTCCACCTATTCTGTTTCTTTTTTCCTTTTGTCTTCAACTCAAGAAAAATACTTCCACACATGTGCCCACAACCCCATTTTATTCACTTCCAATTTTTTTAAGATTAGAAATTAAACATTTCAGGTATTTGAACTCCCCTGTACACTCCTCCCAATCCTATTTCCCCTTGCTATTCCCAAAGTTAACAATTATCTATTTGAACTCATAGAGTCCACATTAACTCGTGTTAAAATGAATGTCATCTTCTCATGGCTACATGACAACTTCCCTGTGCTTTGCTCTAGTTTCTTTTGTATCTCTTGTTCCCTTGCCCCATCCCCAGGATTATTTCCTACATCATATAACTCTCATCTTTAAACAATACAAAACACATATTCCCTCTAGCTGCTTCCATAATTTATTTCTCTTTACCACAACACTCCTTGAGAAAACAAAACAAAGCAAAAAACTCACTATATTCTTGCCTTTCTTCATCTATTTTTTCCCACCATTCCACATAAATTAATCTTATCCAAGATACCAATCATGCGCACAATACCAAATCAAACGTTTGTTGTTTATACCTCATTCACTTGACTGACCAGCATTAGATTCTGTTGATCATTCTCTTTATGAAACACTTGGCCTGGATTTCTGAACATTGCAAATTCCTTCCTAGCTTGATGTATGTAGATTCTGCTAGATTTTCAATGTAGATGATTTTATTGCTTGAAAATATTGACAGTTTTATTTCTTCCCTCCTAAAGCTCATACCTCACATTTCCCCTTGAATTATTATAATCTAAAGGAAATTCGAACCATACAGTGATTTAAAAAAAAGCACCCCAAGTTTTATTTCTGATATATGGCAAATGTACTGTTCTTCACTGAATAGATTTGGGGTTTTGTTACTTGGCATTTATTAAGTTAAAAGGATTTTTTATGTAACTCATGGTTTTTGAGAGTTTGAAAAAAAATGCTGGACTTCAGACAATACATTTTTTTGCATCTGTTGAGACTACCACATATATATATATATATATATTTTTTTTTTTTTTCTCTAAAAACAACTTGTATAAAATTGAGATTATATGTATTGCTTGAGCATTTGCTAGATCCTACCCGTGAAATCACCTGGGCCTATAGGAAGGTCGATAATATATTATGACATTATTTTCTTTACTGCTTATTGGTTTTGCTTGAGCCAAATCTCTGTTCTCTTTAGAGCAAAATTCCTTGATATAATTGTCCCATCCTGACTCAACACAGAGACAAAGAAATTTTATTCGTCAGAATACTTCTGTTTTGTTTTGTTATTGTCCCTCTTATTCAGACTTTTACTGAGACAGAGCTTTTGGAGAGTTCCAACTTGATGCAAGATTCTCGATTCCACCACACCTTCTTCTATCGGTTCAATGACTTCTCTCCTGTCCCTGTGACAACCATTGTAATCTGCACTGCTGTTAGTAGTACTGTAGTTCTGGCTCTGTTGTGCTTACCACTCGAGATTTCAGAGTTGCAGCTTTGTTTTAGGCCTCCATGAATTCTTCTTGACTTCTTTTGCAAGCTCAGCTGTACGTGTAAAATAATGTTGTTGTATTTGCATTTCCAACTGTTTTATAGCAGGAGTGATTTCATTCCAAAATATCTGATTGCAAAATATAGAAGTCCCATTTACTGTGACTTCTCTAAAAATAATTTCTTTTAATAATAGCAAGATGTTGCAAAGCAATGACCTCCTTCTAATATCCTATTTATTTTCATTTGGAATTTTTCTTGAATTTAGGAAATATATATTTTAAAGAAAAATAATGCGAACACCTGTGTACCTAGACCAATGAACATATGTCACTTGTTCTCCCAGAAGCCTTCTATGCCTGTCGACCATCATAGCCTGATCCAAACCGCTCCTTCCATCAGGTGACCACCCTTTTAACTCTTGAGTGAATAATTCCCTGCCATTTCTTTATAGTTGTACCACCTGTGGATGTATCCTTAAATAATGCATTGTTTACTTTTGCCTAGCTTTTAACTTAATGTTTTGTCTAACTGTGCTTGTTCTTGATTTTTTTTTAATTATCAAGATGTTTAATTTCTTTCTTAAAAATGTTTATTTATTTTGAGAGAAAGAGCACACGGTCATTCAGGGGGAAGGGCAGAGAGAGAGGGATAGAATATCAAGCAGGCTCCCCACACTGTCAGCACAGAGCCCGATGTGGGTCTCGATCTCAGGAACTGAGATCATGACCTCAGCCGAAATCAAGAGTGGGACGCTTAACTGACTGAGCCACCCAGGTCCCCCTAAGATGTTTAATTTCATGTTGACCTGTGCAGTTATGATTTTTATGTGAGGTGTCATATATCATTTTTATCAATTCATTAAGATTTTATGATTATTTATACAGTTTTACATTATTAAAAATGTTAATATAAGCTTTCTAAACATATCTTCTTGCACAAGATTTGTTCTAGATACTGACACACCTGTGAGCTGACATGCTGGATCACAGGACTTGTGCATATTCAGCTTTGCTAGAAAGCCCAAAATGTTTCTAAAAGGATTTTATCAATCTACACTCCTGTCAGCAGGGTATGAGAGTTATTAATCTGCAAAGTATCTCAGTCAACATTTAATTTTATCAGTCATTGAACTTTTTTTTGTTTTTTGTTTTGTATTTTAACTTGCATTGCCCTGACTACTAGTGAGTTTTACCGTCTTTTCATGTTTATCCCTTATTCATGTTTTCTCTTCTATAGTTAAATGCTCACATTTTCTTTTCCATGAATCATGCTTTTTGTTGTTGGTGAAGATAGAAATTCTATATATATCAGATACTAAGTCTTTATTAGCTATAGATGTTGCAATTTTTTTTTCTTTTTGTCAGAGTGTGGTGTGTCTTCACTTTCTCTATGGCATCTTTTAATGAACAAAAGTACTTTTTTAAAATTGAGGTGTAATCAACATATAACATTATATTAATTTCAGGTATACAAAATAACGATTTGATATTTGTAATGCTGAGGAATGATCATCACAATAAATTCAGTTACCATCCATCTTAGGATGGATTTACTCTGTTAGCGACTTTCAAACATGCAATAGGTATTATTAACTATAGTCACCATGCTGTATGTTATATCTCCATGACTTATTTGTTTTATCACTGGAAGTTTATACCTCTTGACTCTCTTCATACATTTCACCCATCCCACACCTCCCTCTCCTCTGGCAACCACCAATCTCTTCTCTGTTATCTATGAGCTGGCTTTTCTGTTTGTTTTGTTTTGTTTGAATCAATAAATAAGTGTTCTTAATTTTAATATAATTGAATTTATTTTTCATTATAGTTTTCATTCTTTTGGAGGCTGGTCATGTCATCCTTAATCAGAGATTAAAAGTACTCTCAAATACCATTAGTGAGGTACTGATGATTACGTTCAATTAGTTTTTCAATACTTTTGTTGGTGAACATTACTTTTGTTAATATAACTTTTGATATATTTGGTTATCCCTTTTTTCTTACAAATACTACTCCTTTTGCTTAAGGGAGTACCTTTTGGCTTTCCCTCTTCTGTAGATCTTTGTCTATTAAGGGGGTCATATTTTATCACATGTCATACAAATGTTGTTTTGTCCATTGTCTGTTCTTATTCATTGTTCCTCTCATATCCTATAGTACTTCTGAGTAACTTCCCTCACTCTCATGATTTCACTTACCACCTCCCAACCAAATCACCTCCTATGGGTTCTTGGGCTCATATATCCAACCTCAACCAGATATTTCCACTTGGATATCATCACTATTTTTCTTCCCTACCTATGTTAGAACAAATTAGTTAGAGATCAAAACGTTAGCTTTATTATAGAATAGCTGATTAATGAATGTGGCTTCATACCCAGAGTGAAGGGGCAGGCTGACACTCTCCTCTCAATTAGGCAGACAACTCTGCTGAGTCAGAGGCACAGTGGGGTGAATGGTTCTCCTCTACAGTGTCAAAACTTCTCCCTCTAAGCTAAACCACTCACCAGAGGAGCATATCATAAGACACTTTCTTAGAAGGCATGCATATCCAAAAGATAACCTCAGAACAGATGTTTTCCCTCAGAACCATCAATAGATAACTCCCACTTACATTCAGTGGAAAGTTGTGAGTAAAGGATGAAGAAAGAGGCAAGGGGAGTTTATTTAGAGAAAGTCCTAGATCGAAGAAAAATATTTATCTCCTAACAAAACCTTTCAAATTTTTCAATGGGTACCTGTCACCTACAGAATTTTATTTAATTTTCCAGACATCACCTTCTTCTTCTACCCACATCCTCTGGCCTCCACCATCTCTAACATCAACTCTTGCTATATATTCTTTTGCATTTCAGTCTAGCAGCACTTACCTACCCACAGTTTCTAGCATTCTTTGTGCTGTCTTGACTTTGTTCTAGGTATCCTAACTGTCCATGCTGGAGTATCCCCAAATTGATCATACAGATATCAGTTATTGATCTAACTCCCATATGTATTCTTTAAGTCTGAGCTTGAGTACCTGAAAGCTTTTGGTTTCCTCCACTCCAGCTGCCTTAAATGACCCTTGTGCAATACTATGTTCCATTTTCTAAGATTAAATTTCCTTGGTTGTGTTCTAATGACTTATTTACATGTATGTCTCTCCCATGAGGCTGTAAATTCTTCAGAGTAGTTATCCCCAGATACCAAGAACACTGCAGACATTCAGAATGTTTGATAAAAGGAACTCACCTTCCCTTAAACTTTTGACCTGTTTCTCTAATCTGAGTTGCTTTCCACTTGGATTTGACAATAGGTTTGACTTCGTAGCTTTGATCCCTTTCATTTTTTCTTTTTTAGATATGAGTCTATACTTAATATTTCCTGGTCTAGGTCAACTCCCACCTGATTACCTGTAGGGTTGCATCCCAAATACACCTACACCTGGGCCTGCACTGGACCCATGAGATATGAAACCTCCCTTATGTCTCCTCCCTCCTCATCTGCTCCAGAGCTTTCAGAGTAGAACTCTACATAGGATTTTAAAAATGAAAACTGTCCCTGATGCCTATGTTAAGGAGTGGGAGGCACAGTTCTTTCAGCAAACATTTATAAAATGTTACATTCAGTATTCTTTTCTATTTTTTACAGTGTGATCAGGTGATAATGCCAGCCTAGCAACAGAAAACTGAACACAGGAGCAGTGTTCAGAATCATAATCAAATAAAAATTTTCAAATTAATCTGGCACATACTTATATTACACATAACCATTATTGTGCGTATGCTAGTATGCACTAGCATATTACTATATGCTAGTAATAGTAAATAGTCCTCACAAATAACTCAGCAAATATTACTTCCTCATAGTGAAACTAAGTATTATTATTTGTTCATTCTCCAATACCTAGAAGCATCAATAAATGTTGACAATCCCCTGATCTTATGTATGTGCACTTTAATCTTTGTCTTTTGCACATAACTATACTTATTTTTAGTGAAATCTAGGATCTAATTATTTTTCCTCTATATCCTAGAATTCTATGGCTTTTAAGGCTAATGATGTCCTTCTTACCTGATAATCCTGTAGTGGAAGAGACCTCTCCTCACTTTATACCCTTTGGAACAAGATCCTATAAATAGCTAATTTATCAAATGGCCACCTGGAAATCACCAAATGAGAATGCGAAAGTATCTTTTCAGCCAAAAGTGGTGCATAGAGTGACTATGTCAAATAAGGTTCATTGATTTTAAGCAACAAACACTAACTTCATTTAAGACATAGTGTCTGTGAACTTACATGGGCCCTTGGAATTACATTGAGTGTTATAGCTGAAGTTATTTTAGATGAGTAAATTAAGTAAAGCCTTTACAAGCTGTTAGTTTTCTTCCTCAGTCATTTATGATATGTTAACTTCAGCTAGGGATCTCTATGGATCAACCTATTTCCAAAAATATGTTTACATGATCATATCTGTACTTAAACAGTTACATTCCATCATCAGCTAGGTCTATAATGCTGATAAGGTCCATTTTGCTTCTAAGTTTAATTGCTTCCATTTCCATTCCACAGTCTTAAACTTCCCTCAGTTCTGCTGAGAAGAGGTATTCAATTTTAACTATAAACCTTCCTACCTATTTTGGTCAATAGAAAATAGCTATAAGTTGTGTTCTAAACATTTTGGTGTTTACCATATAAATTTATTCCTGATGATAAGAAAAATAAGAGTCTTGTGAAACACTATCAGATAACACAGTGAAGTAAAGTATAGGAAGGCAGGAGACACAATATTCCTATTTCACAAACATTTACAAATCTTTGCCTACATTATGCCAAATTTTCTCTGACCTCATAAGTCATTTTTGTAGGTTAGCTATAAACTGAAGTTTCATTGGCCAATCTAGCAAACTGTTAAAAAAGTAATAAAGCAGCCAATGCATCAACACCTTATTTAATATGGAATGTGCTATAAGTGTAGATATCTCAACAAATTGACCCTGATTAAAAATAATGACCTTACTTCCTTAATTAAGCATCCACTAAATCAATCCATTATTTTTAATAATATAAATTAATAAACTACTGTATTTCTTCTTGGATATAAGTTTGATTCTGCTTTTCACTCTGTACACAATTTTGAATGCAAATTCCTGTTTCCAAGTGAACAGTAATGAAAAGAGGGTCATGACCTCCTCAAGCAAGGCAGCTCTTTTGGACAACATTTCAGAAGTCCTCTGGGCCCTCCAAGAAATTCTGATTACAATTATTAGGTTATAACTTAAAAAAAATCAGGATCTTGACTTTCATGTAAGAGATTTGACAATGTTGTGCATTCAACTAGAGTTGTAATTCATTAACCCACAGAATGACTCTGTGACCTTGGTTTTTGGGAGTGCCAGCCTGCAGTTATAAGGAATAAGAAATTATTTCAGTGTATCTCATACTTCCCCAGTTTCAGTTCCTGACCTGAGGCAAGGATTTTAAGGTTAAAGTTTGTTTTTTCTTGCCCAGTTATTTAATGCCATTTAGAAACAACCATTCTATCTTTTTTTTTTTTAACTCCTCATTTACTTTACATAGGTGGAATGGTAACACCTATCTTACTTCCTCAAAGTTTCAAAGGTGACTTTATCTTAGGTTCATACAAATAAGAATCATTCAACATGCACCGTCAGTTTCCTAGCTCACTATGTACATAGGATTTTCACTGTATTTCACCTATTTTTAAATTCCAAACTATGGAAAATAGGATCTTTGAGGATCAATTGACTATATCACTTGTTTAGTTACAGTTGTTAAGTTAGCCAGAATTCTTAGGTTAAAAAGCAATAGAAATGGGCTCTTACTAAATTAGAGAAAGTGGGAATATTATTTGACATATATTGGGGTATTGCCAATAAATGAAAGGAAAGTTGACTATGAGAACATTAGTGAGGATTTGGACCAGGACATTTCTGGATTCAATTTTAGGAGCTCAGGGACACCTGGGTGGTTCAGTAGGTTGGGCGTCTGACTTCGGCTCAGGTCATGATCTCGAGGTTCGTGGGTTGAAGCCCCGTGTCAGGCTCTGTGCTGACAGCTCAGAGCCTGGAGCTTGGTTTGGATTCTGTATCTCCCTCTCTCTCTGTCCCTCCTCCGCTTGTGCTCTGCCTCTCTCTCTCAAAAGTAAATAAACATTAAAAAAATAATAATAATAAATTTTAGGAGTTCCTATATTGTTGTAAAGTAAGTCAGCTCCACTGGCTATCTATTACAATGCCCAAAGTAGACCCTTTGATCATTTCTTAATAGGTGAAATTGTATATGAAAGAAGGAGAGAAAAAAATAATGTGAATAAAGTTTAAATTTCAGCATCTGGAAATTATGACTCAGAACAGAGTGGATAAAGTATATGGACATACGTTTTTGGACTTCCTCAATTTTAATTAACAAAATATTATATAAGCAGAAATGTCCATTAAGTACTTTAGAAAATTGGACATTAGAGTATATCTGGAATAGGATAAATATTTGGAAATTATTTTATAAATAATATATTTGAAACCCTATAGTAAATGAGGTCTTTTCAAGAAAATCTATGTAGGAAAAAGGCCAGTAGAAACCAAGTAGATACCAAAGTTTAGTGAAATATAAGGATGACTAAGATAAATTAAGTAGTTAGATCTAGAAACAGTAGTCATAGAAGGAAAAAGAGAACAGTAATAGAATTATAAAATATCAGGGAGATATTTTGAGAAACAATATTTTATCCTATAACCAATATCATACACACCAGTAAAAATTAAAATTATTATTATTAAAGTAAAAATGAAGAAAATGGTATTTGCTATCATTTTTTATTATTAAACATTTTATTATTTTATTACTGCTCTAAAAGTATGGCCTGTGGCCAAAACAAACAAACAAAAATGGCCACAAGTTGAACTCATCCCTGTATGCATGTCTCTTTGCCACATGACATTTTAGTGCCTTTCATTAAGAGATGGAGTGTAATCTACTTCACCATCACTTGAATTGGATATGAGCTTTTCTTTAGCAAATGGCTAAAAGTGTTCTTTAGCAAATGGCATAAGCTCGAAAGTGTTAGTGCAGTGAGGACTGTCCTCTTATCCTCTCTTTTTTTTTTTTTTTTAATTTTTTTAACGTTTATTTATTTTTGAGACAGAGAGAGACAGAGCATGAACAGGGGAGGAGCAGAGAGAGAGAGAGACACAGAATCTGAAACAGGCTCCAGGCTCTGAGCTGTCAGCACAGAGCCTGACGCAGGGCTCGAACTCCCGGACCGTGAGATCATGACCTGAGCTGAAGTCGGACGCTTAACTGACCGAGCCACCCAGGCGCCCCTCTTATCCTCTCTTGAGAACACTACAATCCACCATCATGGAAATGATCCTGGGCTAGCCTGCTAAATAAAAAGAGACACATGGCCAAGTTACCCCACCATTGCCATAGCTAACATGGAGCCAACAGCCAGACATTTGAGTGATTTTTATTCTCTATTGGTTCACTCTTGACTTTTGCAGTATTAACTCCCTTACATTTCTATATTTATAAATTGTGGTTGATTACAATGGAGAAAGATTTTATAGTGACAGAAAGAGCACTTAGGTAGAGAAGGGAGAGAAAGGGGCATAAGGTGACATGCTGTCAGCCTCTTGAAGACACTACATAATTGTTGGTAAATTCAGTAGTTTAGAAGGCTACATGTATATGAAGAAGGGAATCAACCTCTGCTAGAATATGTGCATTTTCTCTAACAAGTGTCTGATAAACTTTAAGTAGTCAGTTTGGTTTTCTACACCTTTATAGTTTTCTAAAAATTATGGAGAGATAGGATTTGCATCTTCCTTTTATACATGTAAAGATATTCACCCAGTAGGATATTATTAATGGTGACCATAATATAAGCAGTGAGAAGAAAAGAGTGACAAGCACTCAGTAGAAGGTGGTAGAAAACAGCCACCTCATATTTATTACTCTGTGCTCCTAATATATATCCTCCTAATATATCACCTCCTAAGGGTCTGAAATAATACAGAAAGGATCAGTAAAGTTCTGCCTCAAAAGATCATACATAATTTATTGACCATATGATGCTAATAACATCATGAGAACAGACCAGTGGCTCAAGCCTGGCTCAAAGGAACATCTTTTAACTGAAGTGAGGATAACTTTTCACCTTGGATAACCTTTGACAATAACTTCCCAGTTCAGCCTTTTCTCTCACCCTAACAATACACATTTCATGATAAAATGGCAACAAAGTGTGGAAATATGAGTCTTTTAATTTGCTCTTCAGTGCCACTTCAGAGGAAAAAATATGTTTTCAGAGGTATCATCAAAAATGTTTAATTTTTTTTTATACATTCTTCACACATTGTGCTCTGTGGTATCAGGCAATGCATATGAAGACTTTTCAGGTGGATTAAATTTCTATCATCACCAAGGTACCAAAACTTAACATGGGTTAGAGCCCATGTTCAGAGCAAATAGGTAATATAAACCTGGAAAGGCAGAAAGCCTTCATATTAATCATGAGAAATATGGCCTAAAAATGTTGGAAGGCAAGAAAATATGCAGGCATTTACCAAACTGTTCCAGTTGGATCTGACAATACTATGAGCCTGTATTCATAATAGCTAATGTCCACCCTCCTTACTGTGGTCCTCTATGAGCTGGTCCAGCTTTCTCTCTAACCTTATGTTGTGTGATCTTCCTTTCACCACTGCTCATCATGCTCCCCTCTGATGTTGTTCTCTACACAGCCTGGACCAAAGTATTATATTATCCTATTTTACTTTCATGTTCTTTCTCTATGTAAAATTGCATTAATTACTCCGTAACTTAATGCCTTTACTCCCATGGTATAAAACTGGGGAAAACTTGTCTGTTTCATTCAGTATCCCCAGTGCTCAAAATTTTGTCTGACTGTGGGTGAAGTAACTCTCTAATATCCTAGATATAATAAGGGAATTCAGATCCTAACCATCACACTCGTTCTGGTGGAGCATTATGGTAAGAAGCAATAGAGCTATAATGATGCCAAATATTTCAAGTCAAAGACAGGAGGTGAAATGGTCTTCATGCAAGATTCACCTTCTTAAACAGCAAACCCAGCAGTGTTTCCCCAAATTTCTTTTTTATGTTCTTCTACACATAGGATAGCTACTCTTTTGATTACCATCAAGTGAAAGGGGAAAATTCCAGGTGGAAAAGAAAGTATGTGACATGAGCAATAATCATTCCTGAAGCAACTAAATCTGGATGGATTTTGATAGGAAAGAGATCATTTTGGCTAAATTTGATCTAAATACTTGTCTGTGCAAGTGTTCTGAAACTGTCCTCTTCCCCTGCTGAAAAAGCATCTAGAAATGTATCACCTCACTAATGACAGTTTCTTTCCTAGTGATATTATTTTCTCATGCTTATGTGACAAGTAAATGAATTGACAGGATTAACTTGAGATGCCACAAATGAGTAGGTGTGAGCAGTACCTGTGTGTGGATGTGTTAAGGGGGAGTGGGTAAGAAGGGGTAGTGTCCAAGTAGCACTAGGCCAACACCTTAGACTGCTTGGAGGTGTTTTTCTCAAACAGAGGTGTGAATCAGTAGGTAGGCCACACACCTTCTTGACATTTGTGCCTGCAAAATTGTGAGTGTAGGTGCTTACAAAAATTAAAAAAAAAATACCAAACAACAACAACAACAACAAAACAGCAGCTGCTTTCATAAGAAAAATATACTTGGGGCTAAATTTAGCCTTGGAGATAAAGACCTAAGCAGAAAACATCCACTTCATCTCTTCACAGTGCAGAAAGAACTGACTTGGATCAAGGCTTTGTAGGGGTGGGGAGTGTAGGTGTTTTGAGATGGGTAATCTTGACCTTAAGTAACATTATTCAGAACTTTTAGACCGCATCTGCAATGTTTCACTACTTAGAAAGAAATCCTGACTCTCACATATCATTGCTGGGTGTATAAATGGATACAATCATTTGGAGTACCATTTGGCAATAGCTATCAAACTGAAAATGCATTATCTCTTTGCCCAAGGATTCATCTGCTGGGAATTTAGTCTGTGGATTACATTAACATAAATACATGTATGGGCATGGCCATTGCAGCATTGTTTGTATTCACAAAGAACTGAAAACAATTTAAATGACAATCAGGATTTTTAAAAGTAATTCATGATACTTTTGCACAATGTGAAGATTATGCAGCAATTGAGAATAAAGAAGTACGGATGTGCATGTGCTGATGTGAGAAGATATGGGAGGCATTTGAAGTGAGAAAAGAAACTTGTAATGATCTGAGGATAGTATGATCCCAAATTTGCTACACAAGCATGAACAGAACTTTTAACTGTTAACTGTTAAACCAGCTAAAATGTATGTCATTTGTTCAGAGAATTAGCAATAGGTCAGAATAAACAGATCCCTGTTGTTACTTACATTCTTGACAGATAGAGTTGCCCATTAAGAGAGAAGGTGAAATCTTATTTGTGTTAGTTAATTATGCAACCCTTCACATGCCCTATTATCATGAACTCTAAGATTTACCTTTGGAATGCCTGTGATCCTCTCCACTGAAAACATGTGTTCATGTACTTCACCATTATCTTACTTTAAGTCTGGACATGCATGATTCAACAGATGAAGCTTGCCTCTGACCACTGTGAGCACATGCCAATCTCTCTTCCACAACAGTGATAAGCCTGACTTCCCCAAGTTGAGTTATTATAATCTATCTTTTCTCTTAAGTTCACTGCAAGCCCCCCAAATATAAGGTGGATCTCAGAGGGCTGCACTGATATAGGTTCCAGAATTTGCCACCTCATAGACCTAGAAAACCCATCTGGTTCCACAGCTACTAAGGTAGTAGGACAGCTTCAAAGTATAGAAATTTATTATACCTCACTTCCTTAGACAATCAGTCAATTCACTGTACATCTACTCACTGTTTGTGATTATAAGGTGATTATCTGTTTATGTTAATATGGTGAAATAGCTGGTACATCTCTTGGCAAGTAAGAATAAAAAATACAAATTGAAATTCTGGCATGCATTTCTTCTGGTGAGGCATCCTACTATATATGTAAAGGAAAGGTTTATAAATATCAGTAGATATGTAAATATATGTGCTTGCTTTGCAAAGAAAGTTACAAGGAGGATATACAAGAAACACTTTACAGTGGTACTTCTGGGAGATGGGAACAGTGAATTTGGAATACTACTTGTCATTTTTAGATTCTGTACTGGTTTACTTTTTAATGTCGTTATATTGTTTATGTCATCATAATTAAAAATCCAGTGTTCTGTTTGCTTTCTCATTTTAACTAAAAATAGGAGGACAAGAAAGAAATAATAGTACTTCCCTTAGAGAAATTTCCAGGCATTTACTCTTAATTCCTGGCAGGGTTGACTCTGAGCTTCCTGCCTGCAAATCAACTTGCTCAGAGCTCTAAGGAAGTTCCCTTAGATTTGATTTTATGTCAAAACCAATCATAGTAAACCTTGTATTTAAAAGGTACTTTTAGTTTATGAAAATATGTCTAAATATCTCTCTCTCTCTCTCTCTCTCTCTCTCACACACACACACACACACACACACACACACACACACCTAAACAATAACACACACAGCTTTCATTTTTCCCCTATTTATCAGACAAGGCAATGGATCTAGAGGATTTAACACTGTATTATAGTTGGGCTTTAAACATCTATTGCTCATTATAATGAAGTAAGACATGAATATATCAGGTAATGAGAATAATAAGTTAACAAATACACTATTGATATCACCTGGGGCCATATACAATCCGGGAGGATTTGCTGAGTCTCACAACATTTGGAGAGCTATCTCTATGAGGAATCACATTCAGAGTCTAACACACTTTTTTTAATATGCTAAATTGAATTAAATCTCTATCTTTGAGTGGCAATAGTAAGTCATTCCAGCAATGTCTATTGCACAAATTGGCCAGACATAGTAAAACAAAAAATAATTTGACTATAAAGTATATGCGTGCATGAGTGACCTCTGCTCTTTTATAAATCAGCCACAATGATTCCAAAGTCCATGTAAGGAATTAAATGTTTCCAGTTTTAGGCTTCAGGTGTGATATGCCTCCAGGAGTATTCCAAGTCAATCTGAAATGCTTCTATTT
This sequence comes from Neofelis nebulosa, assembly GCF_028018385.1. Lineage (NCBI taxonomy): Eukaryota > Metazoa > Chordata > Mammalia > Carnivora > Felidae > Neofelis > Neofelis nebulosa. Next base: position 44,340,592 of record NC_080790.1, on the reverse strand, counting down.
AAGGATAACTAGCTGAGTATCTTTTTCTTTAACACATACCGATGTGGGATTCTGGTGAAGGAGAGCCCTCTCTTTTGATGCATAAATCAGGAAACTGCAAGAAATTTGCATTGCCAGAAACTTTTCAACCTAAGTCAGAACTTTCATATCATTAAATTGATCCACTGATACTTGTTTTGATTAAAGCACCAGCTAACTCATAACAGCATCTGTACTCAGTGATATAACTCAAACAAGCATAATGAATGCCTATCTTTTAATTTTTTATGAAAAGACTTCATAATATATAATTAAGATGTTTTTTACATGTTCTACTGATGAACCATCTGCAGGTATGACATTTAGCATCTGTATTTAAAAGTAGCCACCTGTTACAGTCTGGTAATCCTGACTATGAATCATTTCAGATAAATGGAATGTGGTACCATTTGGATTCAGGGCTCTTCATGCATCCATCATCTTCTTGACATTTATTATTTTATTTCAGGCCATCTTTCAGGGTTTTTTAAGTTGCATCCATTGAAAAGTCTAACTGCATTTGTTTTTAAGCAAGGGAATTCTTGGTAAAGGTAAAGCAAGAGAAAAGAGTTTTTAGAGGTCTCAAATTTATTCTTTCTTTCCTTTTCCTCCTTTATCAAAGTCAATTCACACCTGCATCCAAGTACTCACATGTCTTCAACTCTTGTTTTTGTCCATCAATTGTCAGGTTCTTCCTTCACTCTGAGGTGTAAATAACTATGACCCTCAAGGTGATTTACATCAAATCAGTAAAAGGATCAAAGGTCTATAGTAAAAGGAAAAATCACTAATGTTAGAGGATTTTGAGAATGAATTGAGATCATATTTGTGGAGATATCTGGGGTCTTTTAGAGGATATAAATATCATTCTAGGTATAAGCTACATGTCATAGTCAGCTATTCTGCCTCTATCTATGCATAATGTCACTTCTAAATTGACAGGGCCAGAGGCGGGTTTTTGTAGAATCTAGCCATTCCACACGTACTGTGAGAATAAAAAAAAAATAGAGGATAATAATAATAATAATAATAATAACAAATAATAATAATAATAATAATAAAAATTTGCCTACTAATGTTTATTTGCTATCTACAAAGAAACTAGTACAACACATGATACATGGTAGCCTCTAAAACATTTTAAGTTCAGATTAAAACATAAAACAAATTAACATATAAGTTGCATATTAAACAGAAGAGATAAAGCAACACCTGTTTATATGCTAGATTCCTCCATAATGGCCTTTGCTGATTAGTACAGCAATAGCAACTCTATCATCTGAAATTCATTAGGGCGCTCTGACCACATTTCCCATTATGGAGCATATTAACACTTCTGTTGTTATTTAAATATTTTATGTGCTGGTTTCTTGCAACTAGATAGGAAGTCCTTGGAATTTAGGGACCTTGTGAGACATGCGTGTTCACACACATGCATTGATGAATCTTCCTTTAGAGTTAAGTTTCTATGGTCATTATATAAGGAAACAATAGCATCAAGATAAAATCAACCCTGAAAGAATGCCTTTGATTAAGTACCTGTTAAAGTAGCTGGTTTATGATTAGGGGCCATGATTTAAATGAAAATTGTAAAATGATATTCAGCAGGGTGAGATGCTTACACTGTAAAAGGCTGATTCAGTACAGAGAACAAGTTGGAAAGAGCAGATTCATGTCTTCATCTCCCCTACCTACACTGTGTAAGGCAAATTTTCATTGAATACAAAGATGTGTGCAACCTCTACTGTTTAAATGTCTCTCTCTGATTGTTATGTACAATTCAGGGTACACAAAAATGAAATCCCATAGGGTATACATGCTACCTCTGGATAGAAAAGAGTTTACACCAAGCGGACATACATTCACCAGGCTGTAGAACGTAACAGAGCTCCTAATGTGACTTCCAACTGTGGAGCTTCCTGCCCTCATGTTCCTAGTTTAGTATGAATAATTTGACTTAATTCTTCGTTTGAGAACAACCCCCTCGAATGCACTCAATTGAAAATAGTTCTGATTGTTCATGACATCAGTTCAACTTTATGAGAAGGTGTGGATGAGACCCACAGCTGTTCTGCCTGGTGCTCTGTGCTGAAAATACAGGGGTTGAGGCCACACCCTGCTGCTTTATAGTCAGAGTTAGCAGGCATGAGAAGCTCTGCAGTCAGGTTAAACTCAAACCATCAAAACAGCTTGGAAAAGAAGAGGTGCCTGGGTGGCTCAGTCAGTTAAGCATCTGACTCTTGGTTTTGGTTCAGGTCATGATCTCACAGTTCATGGGTTCCAAGCTCCACATTGGATAAGCCTGCCTGGGGTTCTCTCTCTGCCCATCCCTGGTTCACATTGCCTCTGTCTCTCTCAAAATAAATAAATAAACTTAAAAAAGAAACAAAAAGAAACTTGGAAAACAGTTTTATACAACAGGACAGGGACTTTTTTTTTCACCAGGAGGGGAATGTTTTCCAGTAGTTCTATCTTAATCTTGACATAAAATATCATACTTGGTTAAAGACTTTGTATTAGTTTTTTATTGTTGTTGTAACAAATTGCCATGAACTTATTGGCTTGAATAATACAAATTTATTATTTTAAAGTTCTGGATGTCAGAAGTCTGACATGGTTCTAAGCGGGCTAAAATCAAGGTGCTGGCCAGGCTGTATTCCTTTTTAGAGGATCTTGGCGAGATTTCGTTTCCCTGCCTATTCCATCTTCTAGAGGTTGCCTACATTCCTTGACTCCTGGTCCCTACATTTATTTTCAAAGCCAGCAACCTTGCATTTCTCTGACCTTTATCCTAACCACCTCTCTCTAACTGTAGCAGGGAAAGGTCCTCTTCTGTTTTTAAGCACTCATGTGATTAGATTCAGCCCACCTGCATGATGAAGATCACATCTGCAAAATCCCTGTTGACATGAAAACTAGCATATCCATAGGTTCTGGGATACACGTGTAGTTATCTCTGAGGCACCATTATTCCACCTACCATAGGCCCTGTTTAAATAATATGTTGATTTCAATGCGTTGCCTCTGCAACTTTACTGTCCCAGATTCTCCAGTCCTTACTGAGCCTCTTCCTCAAGTTTTACTCAAGGTCCCTGAAGCTATCTCATAACTGGTCCAGAACACTTCTACTATTGCCATAGATCTACTAGTCACCCCAATTCTGCTAAACAGAAAGAGTAGTCATCAAAGTATCCATGCAAACCTATTGCTTATAAGCCCATAACACCAGATTCTCTGAAACAGAGAGTCATGTCTGAATCCCGGTAGGGATACAGTTCTGTCACTGAATCCTTGTAACAGAAGGTAGAGATCATTGACTATTAAGTTGGCTGCTAGGAAAGTGTCTATACTTACCTCTTGTAGGAGAACATAAAGAAAGAAAGAAATTGATCTTGAGGGCAGAGAAAACATGGTAGGGGTTTGATAAAATGCTAACATGTTGAGGCTTTAGGGATACAACATTTCCTCAGCAAGGACTACATATGAATCCCATGAATTTTCCACTGGAGCCAGTCATATGTGCAGTAGAGGTAGTGACCTGATCTGTTGTATATTTGAAAGGTATTTGAAAGATCTATCAGACTTAAACCAAACTACTAGACCCAGGGACCAGGAATATTTATTTTGAAAAAGCCCCTAGACTTTTATACACTTGTGGATAATATACACTTTTATACACTTGTGGATATACACTTGTGGATAATACTAAATGGATTTGATGCTAAATTTCATTCAGAAAGCCAGGCCCTGAGGAATTAGAACTCATGGTTGGATGAAGATAAAAAACATCACCCTTGGTCCATAATACAGGCTTTGTCAAAAAGGCAAGTTCCATGTGAGCACTAAAGAAGTGAAATCTGTGAGGTAAGGAGTTCTGTGCCCACAGAGAATATAATACTGAAAACAAATTTATCCTATGTTTCCGTGGAACAGATACTAGCCTGGAAACAGAAAACCTGCGTTCCAATCTCTTGTGTCATTGGCCAAGTTACATTATCTACCTTGGCCTCATTAGTAAAACAAGGTTCTAAGCCATATGATTTCTATGATAGTTAATTTTGTGTATGAATGTGACCTGAGTCACAGGGTGCCCAGGTATTTGGCTAAACAATATGTCTGTGTGTGTCTATAATGGTGTTTCTAGATGAGATTAACATTCAAATCAGCAGACTAAGTAAAACAGATTGCCCCCCCCCACCGCAATATAAGTGGGCTTCATCCAATCCACTGAAAGCCTGAATACATAAAATGCTGAATAAGAAAAATTCTTTCTCTCTGCCTGTCTTTGAACTGAAACATTAGTCTTCTACTGCCTTTGGACTTGGATTAGAAGTTATACCACGGGTTCTCCTAGTTCTCAGGCCTATCGACTCAGGATAGAACTATACTATCAGCTCTCCAAGGTCTTCAGCTTACCAATTGCAGATCTTGGCCTCCATAATTGTGTGAGGATATATGTGTGTGTGTGTGTGTGTGTGTGTGTGTGTGTGTGTACGCATATGTGTAAGGGAATATATACCTATTCTATTGGTTTTGTTTTTCTGGAGAATCCAGACTAATACAATAATTAAAATCCCTTCAATCCCAAATATTATTTTCTGCTTCTAAAGACCAGTATGATAGAATCTTAAATTTGGTGTCCCTCCTATGAGCTCTAAGACAGACCCTATATTTTGCATATAAGCACACTTTCCACATCTTATTATAACTGCTTATCCAAAGCCTGTCTCCCACTAGACATTAGGGACATTAAGATCAGGAACCATGTTAATCATATTTCTTGTTGTATCTTTAGTATCTAGCACAAGCCAAGAAAACAGTAAACACAGATGGAGAATTTATTAAAAGAATAAATGTAACTGAAAGCTTAAAAAACAACAATACATTTCTCCTTCTAACTAAACAGAATGTCAACCCTAAGAAAAACTTATGCTCTCTCTTGTCACCTTATTTGCACCTGGCATTTCACCCTTCAAAGAAGCAGCCAAAGACATAATTTTAGATTTTGGGCTTTCTGGGGACTACATTCATGTCAAAGCATTTTATAGGTGAAGAAATTGGGAGGAAGTGGATATTTACTAAAAGCCACTTTTGCAAAATGTATTATTTCTACTTGGCAGGACATTTTTCTTCTTTCTTTCTATTATTACCAATGGTCCATGGGGTCATTCTAGCTCCGAGCCATACATAGGGACACACAGTAAACAGCAATTTTATAAGTGTATCTTCCAGGGCACTCACTTTCCAAATCTTTGATTTACTTTTGAAATTCTAGAGGAAAGTAAGACACACAAATTTTGCTGTGCTGCAAACTGATGCAGAGTAGGTTATGATATCTATATTATAAAATAGTGAGAAAAGGAATAGAGATGGTCTCCAAAGAAGAAGATGTATTTAATTTTTTAAAATGTCTTTCTGAAAATATATCATTACTATCATCTTTGACATGGTGCTCTTGGAGATGAAGGTATAAGGAGTAGGGTCCGGTAAAGAATGACAACTTTTTTCTGCCAAAACCAAGGAAATCCCATGCAAACTAGAACCAGTTGGTCACCGTCAGGTAATTAATTCATTTCAAGAGTCTCTTGCCCAGAATTATATATGGAGCTTGTATCGAGGAAAGGATCAAAAGTGGAAGAGTCACTATGAACATAACTTTCAAACAAGGGTGAGACACATAACACAAGCTGAAGTTTATGACCCAAGCAAAAGCAGTCTGAGCATCAGAGAACCAAGAGGAGAGAGCAGTGGGAGTGCTCAGAGATGCTGGGTTTATTTTGTTTCTTAATTACACAAAGGATATGTGAATAGATTTTTATTGTGTTGAAAGGTACAAAACATGGTATTAAACTGCCATTTCACCCCTTCTCCTTTGTTTACAGATAACTAGTGTTTATAGTTTGAGGCATACCATTCCTGATAGTTCTTTATGCACTACATACATGTTATGTATGAATACAAATAATTTTTCACATAAATATCCTTTGTATACTACACATTTTGTTTTGTGACTTGATGTTTTCACATAAAAACTCACTTTGGTATTTTATGAAACATTTCAGATATGTGGTCATTTATTTAGCTATTAACCTATTGATGGTCACATAGTTTGTTAACATTTTTCAAATAATCAGCAATGACTCAAAAAGCATCTTTACACATATATATTTATGTACAGAATGAATCATTACTGTAGGATATTAAGTATAATAATGATAAGTAACACGTATTTAGTGCTCATTATGTGTCAAGCTCTATGTTAAGTATTTTGTGTCTCATTTAATGTTTACAATAAAAGTAAGGTAGTATGATTATCTCCAATTATAGATAAAAACACTGCAGTTGAGGCATGATAAGTGACAAAGCCAATCTGGTAAACAGAGATGAGGATGTAAGCCCAGGTAGTAGTTCCCAGAGCTGGACCAGAAGTGCAAATGTTGGATACCGTTTGTATCTATACATCATTCAGTAACTGAAATCCTGTATGCTCTACGTTTGATTTCTGATTATTTTTCCTCCTAACTAAACAAGATGTTGGTCATTCTTCATTTATAAGCTTCTTTATAGTTTGTGTCACCTCATTTGCACCTGACATTTTCCCTCTGGACAAAGCATCCAGAGAACAAAGAATTCAATTTTTCTTTTGGCTTTATAATGCCAAATTTCCCTTAAAAGAGCCATAACAAACTATTTTCTAAACCACAATGAGTGAAGATAACCATTTCCCATATGTTTCATAATATTCTGTCTCTTTAAAAATTTGTTGATCTAATAATGAGGGAAAACTCATTTATTATTAGTTACTATTAGTTACTATTTTAGTTACTACTTTAATTTGCATTTTTTGATCACCATTATAAATTTACATCATTTACATTTTTCTATTGTAAAACTTCTGTTTTTATCCTTTGTTCAATTTCTGTGGTTTTTTCAAACTTTTTTTTAATTTCTATAAATTCTTCACATATTCTGTATATTGGTCCTCTGAAATATCTTTCAAATATTTTATAGAATTGATTTAATTTATTTAGTGTTGTTGGGGCACTTGAGTGGCTCAGTCAGTTAAGTGTCTGACACTTGACTTTGGCTCAGGTCATGATCTCCTGGTTTGTGAGATTGAGCCTATGTCTGGCTCTGTGCTGACAGCGTGGAGCCTGCTTGGGATTCTCTCTCTCTCCCTCTCTCTCTGCCTTTCCCCCACTGACTCATGCACTCACTCTCCCTCTGTGTGTGTCAAAAATAAATAAATAAACTTAAAATAATTTATGTAGTGTTGGCATAGAAGTAAATTTATTGCTATTAGCCTCAATTATTAACAGCCTTTCTACATTGGGTGACTCTACAGGAAGTAAACAAATCAAAGCTCCTAATGGTAATGGTAGCATATTCAAAGATTCCTGCCCTGAATGTCTTTTTGCACAGTAATTTAAAGGATATAGCTAAGAACTCACTGAATAGGATGCCACAAAATGTGTGTACTTGACACTGAGCGATGGCATTGTTAGGAATTCTCAATAGATTTATGTGCCCAACACAACTATTAAATGAAGCAGTCATTATTTTGCCTACTGAGAACTTCTGCCATTATCATCAGGCAGTGTTCAGTTTTACATAGTTCGAAACCAAAACTCTTCCTTCAGTTAGAAGTAAACAACAGTCAATAAACAGGATGTTTTTCCTACCTTTAAACACCTTTGCTCATTCCTTAATGTAGTTGAATGCTATGGCAGGTTAACAGAATTAAAATAGATGAGCTTCCTTTCTTTAGAAAATTTAGGAATCATTAACTAAAGTAGAACATATGCAAGGTGTATGTCTTTATATCGCTTTGGGGATATCAAGTTCATATCTCCAAATTCTCAATGCCAGTACAACATGTGATTTCTAGAATAATGTGAAAATACAATGGTTACAGAAAACTAAAATCTCCACTACTTGGGAGATGCCCTCACTATCGTTTTAAACATGATATTTAATGGATCTTATTATATAAAACTTTCATATATCTGGAAATATATAAATGATAACTTCTTGAAATGAGAGCTTACAGATTCACTTGGTTTGGAGAGTATAAAGTAGTACTCTCTGAAACAATAGAATAATGGCTAAAACATTAAAAGAAATGATAGGGAACATTACAAAATTAATTTGTGCTTGTGAACAAGGAATCATAATAAAGAGAAAAAACACCTGCTTCTTCCCATAAGGATGTAACTTCTATGAGACTTAGTTCTCCACTAACAAAAAAAATAACTGGTTACTGACCGGGAGGAATGGAAGTATACTGTTATAAAGTTTTATGTATGTAACGTGGTATATTATTTAAAGGTAGACTTTCATAAGTTAAAGATGCATAATGTAAACCATAGGGTAACCACTAAATTAAAATAAATAGCAAATAAGCTAATAGTAATGATTAAAATGATAGAGAGCAAACTGAGGGTTGCTGGAGGGATGTGGGGGGAGGGATGACTAAATAGGTGATGGGAATTAAGGAGGACACTTGTTATGATGAGTACTGGGCATTATATGTAAGTGATAAATCACTAAATTCTCCTCAAACCAATGTTATACTCTATATTAACTAGCATTTAAATAAAAAATTGAAAAAGAAAAAAGTGTAATCTTGAAAAAGTGTACAATTACTCCAAAAGAAGTCAGGATAAGGTAGATAAAAGAACAAAGCCAGATGACATAAATAAAAAACAAAAAGCATTTTGGTGATTTAAAAACAATTAATATACTTTGACCTTTAAAAACCAACAACATTGATAACTTCCTTAAATATAAAATAGTCCAAATACAAGGAAGAAATTCTCACTGTGAATAAAAAACTAAAATAGAACTTTAGCCTGTCTACAAAAAACTTGTAAATATGAAGATAAAAATAAGTTCAAGGTAAAAGAATGGAAAAAGAAAGAGATATAGAGGTTAAATTAATATCCAGCAAAATAGATTTCATAAAAAGAAATATTACCAGGGATACAAAGACAATTACACAATGATAAGAGTCATAACAATTCTGAATGTGCAAGCATGCAATAATGGAGCTTCAAAATACATAAAACAAAAACCAACAGAATTAAAAACAGAGATAGACAAGTCTCCAATTATAGCTGTGGTTTAATCTCTATTCCCTTAGTAAGTGATTAAAAAAAAAAGAAAGAAAATCAGTAAGGATATACAAAAGTGGAACAAATGTATCAAATTACCTGACCTAATTGACATTTATGGAACACTTCACTCACCCAAAATAATATACATTTTTTTCAGTAAATTTATAAAGATCGAAATCATAGAGAGTATGTCTCTGATAATACAGAAATCATATATAGTTTGTCTCTGAACAGACTTTGCTAGAACTCAACCGACAATAGGATATTTAGAATATCCCCAAATATTTGGAAATTAGATAACATGCTTTTTAATAATCTGTTGGCCAAAAAACTATCTAAAGAGAATTAGAAAATATTTCGGATTGATTAAAAATATGTGAGATGCTATAGCAGTGCTTACAGAGAAATACGTGGATTTAAAGGTTAATATTAGAAAAGGAAAGATTTAAAATCAGTTATCTAAGCTTCCACCATAAAAGGTAGAGAAAGAAAGGCAAATTTAACTTCAAGTAGAAGAAATAAAATGATAAAAACAAGAATGGAATTCAATGAAATAGAAAACAAACAACAATAAAATTCAATGAAACCAAAAGCTTGTACAATTGATGAATTTTGGCTAGATTGATAAAAATGCATAAAATTAACAAGCTAATCATATCAGGAATCAAAGAGGGAATATCACGTCAGACCCCATTCTTAACTTTGGCTTTTGCTATTTTGGACCAGAAAATTATTTGTTGTGGCAATGCTGTTGTGCACATTTTAAGACGTTTAGCAGCATCTCTGGCCTCTACTTACTAGATGCCAGTAGCAACCCAAGTCCTGGCCATCAAAAACATTTCCAAACATTGCCAAATGTCTCCTGGAGGAGGGGGGCATAGTCACTCCCAGTTGAAAATCACTGCTATAAATATTAAATAGATAAAAGGGAAGTGTTTCCAGCAACACTTTAATAATAACTTTAGATAAAATGAAAAAAAATCCCTGAAAAACCAGAAACTATCAAAAATGAATTTTCGGGAAGAAAAAGGAAACCAATATAGCCTTATATGAATTAAAATCCTCAATCCTTGCAATTTAAAAATGCTCTCTATACATGGTATAAAAGTATGACATTTTAGTAAGCCAATATTCCCACAAATAATATTTTAAAATTCCAGAAGCAACTTCAGAGTCTGGCAACTGAAGAAAAAATAGCAGTTTTAAGGGGCAGTCAAAACTTGGAACAAGTGACAAGCGTGGAGTAAGTTTTCCCTTTTCTGCAACTTGATCACAAGGACAGAGATAATCCCAAAGGCTTCAGTGTCAGACAGCTAGAAATCTCATAGAAAGACCAGTTCTGCATGAAAGAACCAGAGGAAGTACACTGGGTACAGAAGTGTGTATGCATAGGAAACACCAGAAATAAGAAAGCAAGAGAATGGTTACTCCTATTTCTATATTTAAACCCAGCCCAAATTTCTAGTTCATCTACAAATCATAGTTACATAAGGCAAAACAAAACTCATTGGAAATAAGACTTAAGAAATTGAGATTTTAGCTGTCATACACCAGAGGCATGAGATTTTTAAATTTGTGTTTAGTCAAATTAATTGCCTACTAAAGCAACCATCCACACTTTTCAGAACAATATAACAGAACCCAGAGTGTACATAAATAATTACATCATGTCAAGGATAAAATTGCCCAAATACATAAACATAAACATAAATTGACCATATGGCCCAGAAATTCTATTTCTAGATGGAGTATTCAAGAGAAAAGACAATGTGTTTCCACATAATGCCTTATACCCAGAGCTACATGGTGCCTTCATTCATAAAAGTCATTACCTCAGAACATCTTAAATGCCCACCAGCAGGTGAAGAGAGAAATTTGTGGAATACCTAAGTATATGAATTACCACTTAGTAATAAAAAAGAATGAACTACTAATAAAGCCAAATATGAATGTATCTCAAAGACATGCTGAGTGAACAAAGCTAGACACAAGAGTACACACTATATAGTTCTATTTTCATTTAACTCTAAAGAAGGTAAAACTAATCTATATGACAAAAAACAAAACAGTAGTTGCCCAAAGTATGGGTGCGTAGAGGGAGTCATTTGACCTGAAAGAGGCATTAGACAATTTTTTGTAAGTCAGAAATGTTCTGTAACTTGATTATGGTGGTGCATAGTTGTGCACATTTGTCAAAACTCAAATGGATACACATTATAATATGTCAATAATCTCAATTAAATTGTAAAATAAGGTGAGAGATTTGTAGCAAAGGGGTCAAATATGTATGAGAAAATCTGCTTACCACAACTTCCTCTTAGATATTCAAAATGAATGTTAACTAATTAAAATCCTGATGGGCATGCAAAACAAAAAACCAAAAACCAAAACAACAAGAACAACAATTTAAAAAACCCTGTCTTTAATCAATGCATCTTTAATTCATCTCTCTTTTATAGATTGCTACTTTCTAAATTTCCCTAATAATCTCATATTTGAGTTGAATTTATTGAATTTTAGTTTTGCTTCTCACACACCTGGAATCTGTGGAATTCACCTTTCTTTCTCTTTCTGCCTAACCTAGAGAGACAAATGAGAAACTCTTTGTGACTAGCTATTGTGGGAATATCAGCAGTGAACATGTGGTCCTCGACATGAACATATGTCAGCAAGAATTCTAATTAATTAGTTTAAAGAATAGATCAGAAAATTGAATTTACACAGCTGCCAATCCTATTGCAATACAATGCCATTAATAGATTTTTGGATATTTTGCATACTTCTCAAGGATGTTGCATTTTGTGCTTACATGAATATATTTTGTCTTTTTTGTTCAATTACACCTGCAGATGTATTTAAAGTATGTGCTAGCACTAACTGAGTACCTGTGAATGAAGAGTGAAAGTGATATGTAAGTTTAGCAAATAAGGCTGCAGAAACAACAAAGAATTAGATTTCTGATGCCTTTTTCAAGCTCCATGCTGTGGGTAAGTTGTATTGTTTTAAAATAGTGGTACTTAGGGGCACCTGGGTGTCTCATCAGTTAAGCATCTGACTTCAGCCCAGGTCATGATCTCACGGTTTGTGAGTTTGAGCCCCGTGTCAGGCTCTATGCTTAAAGCTCAGAGCCTGGAGCCTGCTTCTGATTTTGTGTCTCTCTCTGTCCCTCCCCCAGTCATGCTCTGTCTCACTCTCAAAAATGAATAAATGTTAAAAAAAATTAAAATGATACTTTATGTATTTTTATGTTTTATTAATGCACATTCATTGAGTAACATAATTTGGAAAATAAAAATAGTATTTAAGAATAATGAAATTGCTCACAAAGTTATAACCTGGATGGAATCACTATTAATGTTATTTTACTTTCTAGACTTTAAAAACATTGATAGGGGTTAAAGAGTTTTGTACTCCATCTTTTGTCTTGGCTCCATATTTTGAGCTTTTGCCCATATTGTTATAAAGCCAGTAGATATGTGATTTTTAATGGCTGCATAATTATAGAACAATAATAATATAATTTAATTATAATTATAATGTAAAAATGATATTACTACATTGAATGATTATACCATAATTAATAGAACAATTTCTCTATAGCTGAGCAGGTACATCTTTCTGATTAGTTTTGCTATTTTGAGAGATAATACAACCTAAAATACCATTCCACTTGGTGCCAAGCGATAAAATTATGGCAGTGATATCTATTCAAGGCACTGTACTCACAAAAGCTTTATACCAGTCACTTAACCCTCAAACAAGATAGTATACAGATAGATTAATATTATTACTATCAACTATCAATTCATACTATCAATCATCAATAATATTACTGTTAATATTATTACTATCAACATTTAGGAGAATGATAAAGTCATTTTTACTAATTTTTATGGTTGGTAAACATATTTTTCTGAGGCTCGGAAACATGAAGTTAATTGCCCAAGATAACTTATCTAGCAAGAAGTTGATTCAAGATTTTAATGCACATTGTCCAACTCCAGGGCTTAAACTCTTTATAACCCAAACATATTACTTTGGGAATACATGGACTGTAGGTGCCTATACTGACATTGTTAGCTTGGTAGGGGAAATAAGCTCCATAAACTGAGCAGTTAGGGAACATTTTAAGTTGAGGGCCAATAGAAATGGACTTGGGGTTTAATGCTATAGGAGCTTAAGGGAAATAGAGAGCTTAGGGGGCTGGAGTGATTCTTCTTTCTTACATCCTGGTAATCTTGCATCTTCCATTTTTCTGGTGAGTTATTTTTCCACTCTTCTTTCACCTATCATTTACCCTTTTTTTTTTATTCCTCTACCTGAAAGACTTTTCTTATACAAATCTCACATTAGGCTTGGATAAAATAATATCTTCTCATTCATGAAATCTGTACTAACAATTCCAGCCCATCAAGTATATTCCCCCAGCACCATTTATTCCTACCTCTCAGTTGGACCTAGTTGATACTGCTTTAAAATGCTTCTATCTCTGCATTATTTATGCCCCTCTTTGCTGGTCTTGATTTAAGCCCTTTGAAGTAGTTCTATCTTGCACATCATAAGCATCAATAATTCTTGAATAAAATTGATGAGGACACATTTGTATCCCAGAGCACACCTTGCCAAGTGCTAAAGATGCAGCTGTCATTCACTTACTAGTTCTTGATTGATTAATCTCATGTATATTTTTACCTCGTGTCTCTGCTTTAATCAGATATATATTTCTTTTTGCCATTTCCAAACTCTGTAACATTTTTGGTTTTGTAATTCCAAATAATTATTTGTGAGTTCTAACTTCCATTTCCTGAATACCCTTCCTGATGCTCTCTGTCAAAATCTCCTCTTTTAATTAACCCTATACCAAATCAGCTTCCCACTGAAGCTCAAATGGATTAAGCTTATAAAACTCCAGCCATTATATTTGAGATAAAACCCTTCATTTTATATATGTGCCTACGACGATGCATTTATTAATACATTTATTTGCACAATTTCTATTCCAAAATATTTGATATAATATTACACCAATTTCTGACCCCAAATAACCCAAATTCCTTCTCTGATACTTTTTTGCTTATGGCTTCTTATCTACCCACGTCTTCTATTATTTATCTATTTTCTTGGTCAATTCAACTATAATAGCATTTCTTTTCTTTGAAAGCTAGCATTTTGCTTCCTCCTCACCTAAAAAATCTTTTATATAGCTATTATGTATTTCAACTAAGTTTCTAGAGAACAGTGACCTTATTTATCCTCTTTATGTTACTCAAAAGCACTTCACTGAAAGGTATTTGATTCATATTTGTTAAATAAATCAGAAAATAGGTCATACCATTTTGGCTACTCTCTGCATCTTCTCCATAATATTAGAAGTTCTGTACTGATATGGATTTCATAGCTTCTTTTTCTATGCATACACTGTGTCTCAATCTTTTAAAAATTAAGTATGTATATTAATATAGAATGTACATGGTAAAATTTAAGTCAACAAATGTTGATTTCTTTATATGGTATGAGGTATGAGTAAGATTAACTAATATAATATTATTTATTTAAAAGACTGACATTTCCCCAATCCTTTATACTGCTGTACTGATATTGCTGAAAGGACTTTCATTGCTTTCCAAGATGGAGCAGCATGGATAAGATTTATCCTATTGCATATAACAATAACAACAACAACAACAACAACAACTTTTTGTACGAAAAATAATTTTCAAGACACTAGAAACCAGGTCATTAAAAAGAATGATTCCTGAGGTATGGGGACAAATAGGCAAGCTCTTCAATTGCCACAGACTACTATCTTGAGAGAGTTTACAGACTATGGAACTTCTTTCAGTGGATTTCTTGAATTTAGGAGTTTAACTGAGACTCTGGGTAGCACAAAGCTCATTTAAGACTGATCACTGCACACATATAAGGAAATAACAGTGGAAAATATTAGGAAAATATAAGGAAAGAACCATGCCAAATGATTAGAGAGAACATTAATCAGCAGGCAGATGGATAGGAATATTTCCTATTCCTACAAACCAGGCTGGAAAACATTACAATCAATGGATCACTGAATGGAATACTCAGAAGATACTTGCCTCAGTAATGGGGAATGACTAATGGTATATTAAATACTGTTCTGTTCTCACTTACAAATCTAAAAAAGAAATCTGAGAAGATCAAATGGATTCCAAATAACTTAATTGTATCCTAAATCAAAACTTAAACATATCTATAGAAATACAAATTTATCCACACCTACAAGGTAAAATTCAAGTCTAGCATCCAATAAAAAAAAGTTACAAGGTATACAAAGAGGTAGAAAAATATGACCTAACATAGTAGAAAAATAAATCAATTGAAACCATATCAGAACTAAAAAAATATTATAATTAGCAGAAAAGGAAATTAGAACAATAGTTATAACTATATTCTGTATGTTCAAAAATTAAATAGAGACATGGAAAATATAAAAAAATATAGTCAATTTGACTCTATGGATATGAAAATTATAACATTAAAGGTGAAAATACACTGGTTGCAATTAATGGCACATTAGATATTGCAGACAAAAGATTGGTATACTTGAACTCCTAGTGATTAAAAACTACCTAAATGAAACTCAAAATGCAAAAGTTTTTTAAAATAAAAATAACATCATTTAGCTGTAGAAAAATTCAAGCAGACTAATGTGTGTGTAATTCAAAGTCCTGAAAGATAAGGGTGTTACAAAATTATCCAAAGAAATAAAGACTAAAAGCATTCCAAATTATATTTAAAAAGCAACACAGCTCCAGGAATCTCAATGAAACTTAAGCACAAGAAATAGGAAGAAAACTACATCATAATCAAATTTCTCACAATGCATGATAAAGAAAAATATCTTAAAAACATCAAGAGAAACAGACATAACGTGTACAAGAATAATGATGAAGTTTAGAGCACATATCTCCTCAGAAGCAATGCAGATGGAAAGGAAGTGGAGCACTATCTTTGAAGTATTGAATTTAAAAAAGAGTCAACCTAGAATTCTACATCCAGCAATAATGTTGAAAGAATTTATCACCAAAAGGCCTGAACTCAAGAAATGTTAAGGAACGTCTTCAGGCAGAAGGAAAATGATATCATAAATAAAATAAATATGGACCTACACAAAGAAATGATGACCATGACAAATGCCAACTACATGAGTAAACAGTGAGATATTTTTCTTATATTTAAAATCTCTTTTAAAATAGTAATAATTTGCTGTGTAGTTTATAAGATATATATAAACAAAATATATGAAAACAATAGCACAAAGACCAGAAAGAAAGAAATAAAAGTATAATATTGTAGGAAACTATACGTATAAGTTAAAGATACATAATCTGAACCTTAGAGCAACTGCTAAAATGATATACCTATTAAACCATAAAGAAAAATAGAAATACAGAAAGCATTCAATCAAAAGAAGGAAAGAAAATAGAGAAAAGGAAGGGAAAGACAGATGGGATAAATGGAAAACAAATAGCACGATGACAAACTTAAACCTATGCATATCGATAATCATATTAAATATAAATTATCTAAACACCCTCAATAAAGGGCAGAGATTGTCAGATTAAGTAAAAATAGAAAGATCTACCAGAAATCTCCAACATCTGGAGTTACACTTTTAAATAATCCATTGATGAAAGTAGAAGTCTAGAGCAACATTAAAAATTATACTGAACCAAATATAGATGGCAATAGGATATATAAAAATTTGCAGAATACAGTTAAGGCAGTACGGAGAGGCAAGTCTTTAACACCAAATGTCTACACTAGAAAAAAAGAAGTTTTAATTTAGTTATCTAAGCTCTAACTGTAAGAAACTAGGAATAAAGGGGTAATATAAACCCAAATCAGGCAAAAAATATAAAAAGAAATATAAGCAGGGGCACCTGGATGCCTCAGTCAGTTAAGTGTCCAACTCTTGATTTCAGCTCAGGTCATGATCTCACAGTTCATGGGATTGAGGCCAACATTGGGCTCCATGCTGACAGTGCAGGGCCTGCTTGGGATTCTTTCTCTCCCTCTCTTTCTGCCTCTCTTTCCCTCTTTTTCTTTCTCTCTCTCTCTCTCTCTCTCAACACAAATAACTATTTTTACAAAATGAAATATAAGCAGAATTTAATGAAATTGACAGCTCAATAATGGAGAAAGTCAATGAAAGAAAAAGCTGGTTATTTGGAAACCTTAATAAAATTGACATGAGTAACAAACATGAGTAACAAAACATGAGTAACATGAGTAACATGCCTCTAACATGAGTAACATGCCTCTAACATGAGTAACAAAACAAAACAAAAAAAAGAACAAGAAGATACAAATAACCAGTATCAAAAATGAAGTACCAGATATCACTATTAACCTTGTAGACCTCAAAAAGATAAGGGAACACTATGAACAACTCTTGACAGATAAATTAGACAACATAGATGAAATGAACCAATTCCTGTAAATGCATAAACCAGCTCAGTCAATATGTAATATACAATTTAAATGCCCCTATAACTATTAAAACTTTTAATTTACTAGTAAAACAAAAGAAAAAAAACTCCTGAAAAAGAACTCCAGGCCGAGATGATTTCAAAGAATTCTACCAAATGTTTAAAGAAGAATTAACACCAATTCTAAATAATCTCTTGCAGAAATTAGCAGAAGAGGAACATTTATCACACTTCTCTAATCATTTTATGAGACCAGTAATACATCAGTCACAAAACCAGACTGTACAACAAACAAACAAAAGCGATTATAGAACAAGATCACTTGTGAATATAGTTAAAAAATCTTCAACAGGGACACCTGGTTGACTCAGTCAGTTAAACACCCAACTCTTGATCTCAGCTCAGGTCATGATCTCACAGTTTGTGGGATCAAGCCCTACCTCAGGCTCTGCGCTGACAGCACAGAGCCTGCTTGGGATTCTCTCTCTTGTTCTCTCTCTCTCTCTCTCTCTCTCTCTCTCTTTCTGCCCTTACCCCACATTCTCTCTCTCTCTAGCTCTCTCTCAAAAATAAACAAACAAACTTAAAAAAAATCTTCAACAAAATATTAACAAATAGAAAACAGAAATATATAGGGGACCCTAGGTCACTCAGTTAGTTAAGCATCCAACTCTTGATTTTGGCTCAGGTCATGATCTTGAGATCAAGTCATGAGATCAAGCCCCATGTCAGACTCCATGTTGGGTCTAACTGAAAGCTTAAGATTCTCTCTCCCTCTCCCTGTCCTCCCCTCCCCAACTCATGCACGCATGTGCACTCTTTCTAAAAAAGAAGAAGGAGAAGAAGAAGAAGAAGACGACGACGACAAATACATAAAAAAATTATACACCATAAACAAGTGGAGTTCATTATAGGGATTAAAGATTAGATCATTAGTCAAAAATCAATCAATTGCAAAGCATCACATTAACACAATAAAGACAAAAAATCACATGGTCCTGTTAATTAATACAGAAGAAAGCATTTGGCTAAATTCAAGTCATGATAAAATTGTCAGAAACTAGAAATAGAACTTCCCCAACATGATATGTAGCATCTATAAAATATCTACACCTATGGCCATTGTTAATTGTGAAAAACTAAGTTCTATAACCCTAAGATCAAGAAGAAGGTCAGGATATCTTTTCTCATCATTTTTAGTCTGGAAAAGTGGAAAATACTGGAAATCCTAGCCACCATAATAAGGTCTTTTGTAGTTTTCAGCATACATCTTGTTAGATTTCTTAGATTTTATTTTATTTATTTATTATTTATTTATTTTAATATTAGGGGGCGGGGGGGGAGGGAGAGAGAATCTTAAGCAGGTTCTGTGCTCACCTACATTGCAGGGCTGTATCTCATGACTGTGAGATAATGACCTGAGCCAAAATCAAGTCAGACGCTTAACCAATTGAGCCACTCAGGCACCCTGGATTTTATTTTTAGAATGTTTGCAACTCATACTTTATTTTTAATTTTGGTTTCCAGCGTTCATTGATAGTACGTAGAAACACGAGTGATTTTTTTTGTGATGATTTGGTATACTACAAACTTGCTGAACTTATTTTTTCTAGGAGTTTTTGTAGTTTCCTTGGTATTTTTCTATATACACCATCATGCCACTGAAATAACGGTTTGATTTTTTTCTTTCTAATTATGCTTTAATATCTTTTTCTTGCTTTATTATGGTAGCTAGGACTTCCAATACTATATAGACTAAAAGCAGTGAGAACAGATATCCTGATGATCTAGTCATTCCATTCCTATTTATCCAAGTGAATGAAAGCTTATACCTTATGAATATTTGTCCATAAATATTCATAGCAGCTTTATTTATAATAGCCAAACTCTGGACACAACCAAATGCCTCTCATCAGTTTAATACATAAACAAGTATGGTACGTAAATACATGTACAAATCTATAAACAAATGTGGAACATTAAACCAATCAACAAAAGAGATGGACTTACTTACACTTAGTGGTATCGATAAGTCTCAAAATAATGATACTGAATAAAAGCAGTCAAATGAAAAAGAGTATATACTACATAATTCCATTGACATAAAACTCTAGAAAATGAGATTCACCTATAGCAGTGGAATGATCGAGTTCTAGGTATACTTTTAACTTTTTAAGAGTATTCCACACCCTGGTCTGCTTATTTTGTATTGTTTCTTTTACATTTGGTTATTTCTTTTCTTTTGTTAGGCCTGGTTGTCGTTGATTAAATTTTGGACTTTTTTTTAAATTGTAAATAAAATGTATATGAGTTTATTCTTCACTGAGAATTAAATGTATCTTCTAGGACAGATCACCTCTACTTTCCAAGAGTTAAATTTATACAGAGAGGTGCTCATTCTTGCCAGGTTGTTTATGTTGTTTCACCCTAAGTCCTTGAAGACAGCACGTCTGGGTCTAACTGAAAGCTTAAGGTGTTTACTAGGATCTCTCCTTAAGTACAATTTAGCTTCTCTAGTCCTGGGATTACTGAAAGTTAATTCAGCACTTTAGCTTCTCAACCACCACTTTTGCTTACCTAATAACCAGTTACCCAGAACAAAAAGAGCCCATATTCCAAGATCAAGTTACTTGACTTCTCTATTTGGGATCTTTATCTTAGTAACTCTCCAGTGACTTTAAATATTTTATTTTTCTTATTAAGCTTTTTTGATTGTTCTTGGAATGTGAGTTTTTCTTGGTCCACTTGCCTAAAGTGGAACTTGATGGATTTTTTTTAGCTCTTTTGGATTTAGAATATGTAGATTAATAAGGAAAAATATACAGTCATCAATATTTGCATTCTTCTCCCTCCACTCTCATTTCCTTCCATGTATTTTCACAACTAGAATTTCCTTTTATCCTTTTATTTTATTTTGTTTCTTTTCCTCTTCCCACTCCTCTTTTCTCTACTTTATCTGTTTGCACATTCCTTCCCTATCCAGAATCCTCACAGGTTTTTTTTTTTTCCTTTCCTCTCTTAATAAAACCTGTACTTAGGTGAGGATATGATAAGCTCATTCTCATTGAGCTCCAAATATCAATTACAGCCTTTTCTCTTGATATAGAACAGTCCATGAAATGGAGCTACTTTTAAACTATCTTGTACATGAATTTATTATGAGACAGGGGTTATGGGCATGCCTCTACTTCTTTCTGAAACTTCTTTTGTTATAGTAGCAAAACTTAAAGTGATTTTCTGGGATTCTTTCATAAGTAAGTTTAGTTCCTTGTAGGCAGAATGAAACACAGTGAAGCAAAATGTAACAACAAATATGCATTTATGTATGGTAATATCTCCATACATATTAAAAATATTTTTCCACGAGGTGCCTAATGTGCAATTCTTCCTTACTTTTCCTTGGCTTGTTGTTTAAAATGACCAGCCAAAATTACTGGAAAAACACTAGTAGGAAAAAAAAAAAAAGAAGAAGAAGTAGAAGGTATGTCATTTGTTTGTGGTGCTAGGCAGCTAATGTACTCTAATTCTGTGTCCTTGACCTTCTTCTGGGGGGGTGGGAAATAATAAATTCTGGCAAAAGAAGTTCAATATAACCTATTTCTGGAGACAAACACTGGGTGATATGCCTGCTACTTTTTCTTTTTTAATATACAAAGAGTGAATAAATTGGGAGAGTAACAGATTGATGTGTAAATTCTAGGAAAGCCATAGGAAGAAGGATGGATTGCATTTGATCTTTAAAAAATTAATAGGAACTGATAGAAATGGGAGGAAGTAGTATAAAATAAATTCAATGAATAGGTATTATGGTGAGAAAAGATTTAGAAGTTTAGGAATTGAGTACACAAAGGGACTAGTTAGAATCTGGTATAACTGAAGAAGAATAACACAAAGGGTGTGACAGGCAAGAAACACTGGCTGGCCTTATCTAAAGTAAATGTTGGCTGACAAAAGACTGCTTTTTTTCTGTATGTGTACAATAGGAGCCACTGAAAATTTCTGACCAATAAACTGGATATTGAATAGACACTTAACACACCAGGCAGTTCAGACGCTACAGGCATGGTCACCAAGTGAGAAGCCTTCAATCTCTCCTCTGTATTCCAAACCACACAAAATTTGACATTTTCTTTAAGGGAATGATTTTTATTGCATGGGTCCACTTGCCAGTTTTAAAACATGGCTCCATGAAACCCTGAAAATGCATATCAGTTTTAATTTTTATGTATGGTTTTCTAATATAGATGGCCTATAGCTTTCATAAAACTCTCTGTGAGGACTATTGTCCAAAAAAGCTTAGGGATAAGCAATCCCAGAGCTGGCTTATTGAAAAATACTACATAGCAGACCTTGAAATAATTTATGAAGGAAGAACTAATGGCACCAGACATAAGGCACAGACACTTTTTAAAATAGTTTGTGTGTCTTAGTTGGGCCTATTATAAAACACGTGTTGAGATGAAGCTGAGAGTGGAGAGGTTTATTGGAGATTAATGCCTGTGAAAGATAACAAAAGGGAGGAAGAAGGGTTGGGCAGGAGTAACACAGTACTGACAAAGTCTTGGCCAACTCAACTGGGGGCCTCCAGAGAAGAGATTGCCCATTAGAAGAATCTCAATGTATAGAGAAATATCCAAGATATACTAGCCTACTATCTAACTCCTTGTCTGGGAGCTGCCCCAGAAATATATGGCCATCACCCAAAAGCTGAGGTGGATCCTAAATGCACTCACAGCTCCAAGCTGTTGGCTAACTACACTTCTTGCAGTTGAATAATAAATTGTTTCTTGAAAGGAGAGCCAGGGATGGCAACCCTTCCAGGGATGCCACAGTTGACCCAGTGTATATATACCATCATGTCTGCTGTTAGGAACTTAAGATAATATTCGTCTTCCACATTCAACTGTATTTACAGCATAGAGCCATAGGAGTAAAGTAACTTTTCAGTATGTGAAAAGGACTTTTTGATCATTTGAATGTAAAAAAATGATTTCATGTGGACTCAGTTCTGAGAAATAATATGAATGATGTAATTCAGACCAAAGCTTCAGTTTATGAGCAGCTACGGTGTTCTTTATGTTCTTTGTTTTACTGTAGTACATGAATAGTCAGTTATAAACTTTGGCTGCTTATTTATAGTCAAGGAAAGGATTAAATGTTCACATGATGAGCAAAAAATATTATTCATAGAGGAAAGATTTTGTGTGACCCCTGAGTCCTATTACTGACTTAAGTGAGTTAATATTTAAATTGATAGAAAACATATGAAGGTAAGCTTAAAAAGACATAAGTATAAAAGAATATTGTAAAGTCTGGTGGAATTCAGGTGACAGATATTTTGGTGGGTTGAAATTTTCACAAAAGATGCTTTTTATTAAAGCTGGTGACTTAATTCTCTTAGACTTAGATCTAAGTCTCCAGTGACTTAGACCACACTGGATCTCCCAATTGTGGATAAGTTTAGGTCAGTCTGAAGACTTCTTACCCCTATTCTTTGAGAATAAAAATAGTAAGTTAATAAATTTTAACCCTATTGAAATTGCTGGTAGGCTGTTTTTTGGTGTCTCACCACTGAATATATATCTAATAAAATGATAGAATAAGAATAAAATATCTAATCACTCATGTGCTGTCCTTTCATTCTCTCATAGAGTCAGTCACATGTATTGGATGCTTCATGAAAGTGATATTAACAATTCAGACGAGTTTAACTTCTCTCCATACTTTCAGGAGGATACTAGTTAAGCACCAACACTATGCCTGACCTTCTTCTGTTTCTGTTTAGGGTGAATCTGCCAAACCTGAGAGATGTGGATACACAGCAGAGGAGAGTGCATATGACATTTTATAGAAAAAGATACATTCCAGGGAATTTGGTTTCAGATAGATGATTAAATATCCTAGATTGTCTGGTCAGTCCCAGTGAATGCCCTTTGATTCAGAATAACAATTAATGGCTCATCTTTTCATTCTCAAAAGTGTCTTGGTCTAAATAATATATTGTCACTTTGGTAGGCAATCACATATCTCCTTTGTCTGTAGTTGTAGAACTATTTGCTTTTTAACAGGGAACTATACTCCATGATGTATTTAAAATAATCATATTAGATCTCAGAGTTCAGAAACTATATCTTGTTCATTTTGTTGCTGTTGATATTCACAAGGCTTCATACCTGACTGGTGCTTAATAAAGTGAACTAAAGAATACAGTAACAAAATTGAAAATAAACTTGAAGGAAAAAAATGTATTCCTGATGAAGCATTAAGAATAGCAGTAATAATGGGTCTAAAGGTAATTGGAGTCTACTGAAACATGACATTATTTATCTGATATGTTTTAATACTCGGGTATGTTCATAGTGCATTGCCTGGTATTTTCTCTTGGTTCTAAGATGCCATCTCAATTCCAAATAAACCCTCCTTAAAATAAGCTGTTTTTCTCCCCCAAATCGTTAGATAAGCATCTGGTCTCACCCTAGTTACTATAATATACATTAATCATCACAATTAATGCTGTTAATATGTTTGTTCATTTACTGTGTAAACTCTTTTTTATAGTGTTTGACTTATTGTTTACTGAAGTATCAATAAATATTATAATGTTTACTGCTAGGATTTATTATTTGTAGTTTCAGACTTTGGGGTTCAACATACTTTTAATTACATGTAGGAAATAGAGTACCTTTCCTTGCCAGTTATCCCAGCACAGTATTTAAGTGAATTTTAACCACTAAGAAGAACAAAAGTAATTGGCCTTACAAAAAAAGCAATTAATAAGAAGATGTTCTTGAAAATATCTACAACAATCACTAACTCACTTGTACAAAATAAAGAAAAAAATAATATTCTAATGCCTATGTTTAAGTAGATATGAA
Organism: Neofelis nebulosa; assembly: GCF_028018385.1. Taxonomy (NCBI): domain Eukaryota; kingdom Metazoa; phylum Chordata; class Mammalia; order Carnivora; family Felidae; genus Neofelis; species Neofelis nebulosa. The sequence goes on along the minus strand of NC_080790.1, from coordinate 44,316,112 downwards.
GGAAAAACAGGTTGAAAATACAATCAATCATCATTGACTTGTTCCAAATTAATTTGTTTCACATTTCAGAATCCCTCTGTAGATAATCCAGGCTATTACAAGGAAAATGGCTATATCCACTTATATGAATGTGAGCTATAGTGTCTCCTTTCTTCTAAGAAAGACCAAGGAAGTTTTTGAAGACCTCTCTGGATCAATGTGGTTACTGTGGATTGCTTCGCCCGCCTCTTTGTAGTGGTGTCATGACCTCTAGAAGATTTTGGATATGGAGTAGAGATGTATCCATTAGTTAAACACAGTTCCTCAGATATGTTTTCACTATTTTGATAAATGAGTTAATGTGTCAGTTTGGGTCTCCCAAAAGGTAAGACGTCAAGACAGATTTAAAAGTTCAGAAGATTTACTGGGGGAAACATTTCTGACGGTAATGAAAGAAGGAGCAGGAGCAGTCAAGCAGAGCCTTTGGATGATAATGCAGTCTGACCTTGGAAAAGAAGGGAAGGAAAGAGGGAGGATGATGGATGGAGACAAAGTCTTGTCCAGGCTTATTGAGAGCCCCCAAAGCAAAGCTTTTCATCAGGGGAGACCTGCTCCAGGCAGTGATTGCCCGTCTCTAGCCTTATCCTTGTGTGCAGTCATTGGTTGGGAGCAGTAAAGGGTACGGTAGCTTCATCAAAAATGCTCGGTTGGATCCTGAAATTGTGGCAGCTGCAGTCTGTCAGCAACAATTCTCCTCACAGCAGATTCTCTCTTGATGGAACATCTTAATGATCTACAGCCATTGCTGTCACAGGGAAGTTTCAAACCTCAAAATTATTTCAACTCTAGTTCTTGGTTAAAATTCTAAGGAAATCCTGATCTAGGTATCCTTAACTCTTGCCCTATCCATATACTCTCTTAGAAACAAGAGGAGAAGAACAGAAAGAAAACCTGTCTCCAGATTTAAAACTATTCTCAAGCTATCAAAATTTGAAAAATATTCCTTGTGTATTGTGAATGATCCTTAAGGACCATAAGCTCTTCACTGTGAACCTGTAAAACCTAAGCCTCCATCCTTATTCCTCAAATTCCCTCTTCATTAATCCCAACTGTCGATCCAAATGCTGTGACCCTAGCTTTGCTGCCTCTATATCCTTCTGATTATTGTCATACAGCATTGGTGAATTCGAACAGTGAATAATTCATGGGACAAAACTGAACTTTGACTTACCTTCCTCAATCTACTCTATAAAATCTTTAGTCTTTTTACTCCTCAAATGATCATATGAAAGTTATTTTCACATTACAACATTTGAATACATTTGGCTTTGGCCATTGGTTTTCAGTTATTTTTCTCTCCTTCCACAATCCATTATTATGCTCTCTATGTCTGTGTCTTAGTTCATTTCTTTTTGTGTCCAATCTCAAAATACTCCCTATTGCCCTAGTTGCAATGCTGGTGGATAAAATGTTCCTTCTTGAAAACTTCCTGGGATCTTACTATTTAAAAACTTAGTCTCCACAACATAAAGATTATATTCCTACGTTGTGAAGTTCCCTTAAATTGTATAGGTCATAATTTGGGATTTGGCTATAGTTTGAAAAGACCCAGCATACATTGAAAAGACTTTTTGTTGTTATAATGTTATTATAATGCCACCTTATTATTCTCTTAGCATTACCAGCCCATAATACTTTGTTTCCTGCTATGTATGATTTATGTTTTTTTTTCTTATTTTTGGCATAGTTTTTTAATTGAAGTATAATTAACAAGCAAAAGAATGAAAGTAGACTATTTTTTTTAACACAACACACAACAATAAACTCTAAATGGATTAAAAACATAAATGTGAGGCATGAAATCATAAAACTATTAAAGGAAAACATAGGCAGTAGTCTTTTGGACATCACTCCTAGCAACATATTTATGGATAGGTCTCACACAAGGGAAACAAAAGCAAAAAGTAAACTACTGGGACTATATATAACAAAAGAAAAAAGCTTTTGCACAGAAAAAAAAAGTTCATCAAAAAACAAAGAAACAACCTACTGAATGGGAGATTTTTGCAAATGATGTATCTGATAAGCAATTAATACCCAAAATATATAAAGAACTTATACTACTCAACACCAAAAAAGAAAGAAAGAAAGAGAGAGAGAGAGAGAGAGAGAGGGAAAGAGAGAAAAGAAAGAAAGAAAAGAGAAAAGAAGGAAAGAAAGAGAACAATCTGATTAAAAAATAGGCAGAGGACCTAAATAGACATTTTTCCAAAAAGGCATAGAAATGGCCAACAGACACAGGAAGATATGATCAACATCACTGATCATTAGGGAAATTCAAATTTAAACCACAATGACATGTTACCTCATAACAATTAGAATGTCTAGAATCAAAAAGACAAGAAATAACAACTTTTGGCAAGGATGTGGAGAAAAGGATACCTTTGTGCACTGTTGGTGAGAATATAAATGCAAAAATGCAACCACTGTGGAAAACACTATGGTGGTTCCTCAAAAAATTAAAAACAGAAATGCCATATGATCCAGTAATACCACTATTGGGTATTTATCCCCCAAAAGGAAAACATTAATGAAAAAAGATATATGCATTTCTATGTTTATCACAGCAATATTTACAATAACCAGGATATGGAAGCAACCTGAGGAGTCTTTTGTGACAACTCACTCCTCATGCTCACTTAAAGCCAACAGAACTGAGAAATCACGTGGTGATTTCATAGCTGGGTGATTAAATGGAGAAAGTGTTTTTGCTGTTTTTCTTTTTTCTAGAGATGCCTAGATAGTTTTGTTTTTTAATAATTTTTCAATTTAGTTTGGTATGAGAAAAATCAAGTACAAAATATATAATGGCATAGTTGAGATGATAGAATAATTTAAAGAATCTTATCTAATAAATGTGTATGTTCCTGTTGTCTAATATTCTGTTGAGGGATAGTCTAAAACCCACAGAATTCTAATATACTTGTTTGGATATATAAGCATGTGTGTAGGAAAATTAGATTTGGTATTTTAGATTATTTTAACCACTGACTCAGACAGCAGCTTGGAGGTAGAACCCCTGGGTTTTTGCCGTAGCTTCATTAATAGCATCTTGAGCTTGCATATTTTATTACAGAACAGAGCTTGGACCAGTTTCAGAACTCTATTTACCAAGTGGAACACAAAGTCCCAGGGGCAGGGCTCCAGAAATTGGGAAGGGCCTGGCAAGATTAATTCATGGATGCAGGTGTTGCTGGGGGTATTAGACAGGTTGTTGGATGACGAATTTAGAAAGCAGACCAAAATGAAATAGAAATCCAGTTATAGGAGCTAGAAGCAGATGGAGAGAGACTCAGGTTCCACAATTGGCTCAGGAAATGCCAATGAAGGAGTCTTGAATTTTAACAAGAGCATTGTTTTGGGGATGTTGTAAATGGGGCAAAGGAGACTATACCGAAAAACAAAAAAAGAAAAGGAAACTAAAAAAGAAACCCACTGGGACTTCAAAGTTCTAAGTTACATAATAACTCGACTATATTGACAACTTACCTGTCAGGAGCTATGCTAAGAACTTTACATAAGGGATGTAAGGACTATCTGGCTGTGACATCTGTCACCCCACTGACAGCCAGGTTGATATGGCTCAATCGTCTATCTAGGCAAATGTTCCCTTCTCTCTCACTATTGATAAAGGAAATTTTCAACTTTTACTGGTTGTGGGCCCTGTTCCTAGGCTCCTAGGGAAGCTATACTTTAACATTTTTACCAAGGTCAAAATGACTCTGCGAAACCCCAAAGCATGGACTCTATTTCTGCCCCAAGCACACATTGTACACCTGCTTCGTTAAAGAAAATGACCAAAAGGGTACATTCTGAACACAAAAGAAAAAGTAAGAAACTTCTCTGACTTCCATAAGATTCAAGTCATATATCCCTGCATACACTAGAACTTAAGGTCTGCAACTTTCTGAAATGTCCTTTGTCTAATAATTTGTAACTTTCAATGTAAAAAAAAAAAATGTATATATCCCCACACCTCCAAACCTTCACTTATGGAGCATTGTCTTCTTTGTGAAGACTGTATATCTCAGGCAGGGAAGCTGTCCTAACTTGGGCTTGAATTAAACTCTCTTCCTTTTTACAGAAGTTCTAAAAGGTTTGTTCATTTCACATTGACACCACTCCACGTGCTTCCCTTCTGAAGCTGAGCACTGGGTCAAACAGGAGGAGACCTTCTCCATAGAGGAAGACCATTCTTCCCTCAGGGTATAAGAGTAGCTGCACTTCTCTGCCACAACCTCCAAACTCTCAAAGTTCATTTGTAGAAGAATAAAGGGTAATCAGGTTTGTAAAATAATCTTTTTTAATTTAAAAAGAACTTCACATACATTAGTGGGTTTTATGAAGACAATGCTCTGGCATGTGGTGGCAAAATGTTCTCTAATGCTGGAATATCTGGGTTTAAATCCTGGTTCACATTTCCTAGCTTTAGGTCTCGACCTAGTTAATTAACTGCTTATTGGGTCATTGCAAAGGTAAAATAAGTTAATATGTATAAAGTATCTAGAATCATGTATATTGAGTTCTCAATAAGCAACAGTGATTATTTCACAGATGTGGCATCTGAGACAGAGTTTTACTTGACCAAATTGAGAAGTCTGAAATTTCCCTTACTGCCTATTTTGTCATTTTAACCGGCTCCATGTCCTCTTCTTTCACTGCTCTATACAAGTCACTGGACTAATCATAGCTAAAGACTGTAGGTTACCATTTCAAGAACGGTATGCTAACTCTATTCAGGGTTGAGAGTTTGGGTATGTAAACTTGAAAGAAGGGCTCAATGAGGGAAGAATGCGATGGCACAGATGTGTTGCAGGAGTGTTGATAGTGTCTGACAGATTCCACTCGCGTGATCACTGCCAAACAAGCCCGGTCCCCCAACTCTCTGCTTTAGTGTTGTTTTGTGAGTTGTGTATTAAAGGTGTGTTGGTGACCATTAATAACTCTAGTTGTGATGATTCACCTTTTCAGTGATTAGTCATTAATTCCTCTAAGTGGTTAGACAAAGCACTCAGCAGTTCAGTTAGCAAACTTTGTAACTTAAAATGCTTTCAGTAGCCAAGCAAATGACATAACTAGAAGCGGCCAGATTAAAGAAACCATAAGAGGTCTGCAGGTTGTGATGGTCAACAGAGCATACAACTGATGTATGTGAATGAGCCACTGTTTGGCTCCAACTATAGAGAGTGGGATTCAGATATTCAAAGTAATCCAGAAATCCTTATTTTTATGTGAACTTTATTTTCCTCAATGTTTGATAAAAGTAAGGAAATATGCTTTTTAAATTCATCATAAGGTATCAGAAGGATTTGGCTTCTAATTTAAAGTCTGGGGATCTGGTGGAGAGTCTTATAACAGATCTAAATTACTAAATATTCTTCTTCAGTTCTGATTGATTTCTTTAAAAATACAACTTTAATTTGACTTGATAATTGATGATCTAGTTGACTTCTTCAACAAATATGTAGTAAGTGCCTATGATGTGTCAGTCCCTCTTCCAGGTGCCATTAATACAAGAGAAAACAAAACAAAGCCCTTGCTCTCATGGCACCTACATTCTATTAGAAGACACAAGAAAACAAGCAAATAATACAATGTATTTTTTTGAGAAAAATAAAACAGAATAAAGAGATAGGAAATGCCAGAAATGGCATGATGTTATATTACGTGCAGTAGACAGAGAAGGCTTCAGGGATATGATGAAGTTTGAACAGAAAATAAAGGAGCCATCAATGCAGATTCTAGGGAAAGAGAATCCCAAGCAAAGAAAGCAGCAAGAACAAAGGCTGAATTCTTATTCAAGGAATAGCAGAAGACCAGTTGACTGGATTTATAGTATCCATTTATATAGAATATTAGGAATGACTTGTATTGTAATAATGTCCTTTGGCTCATAAAGGAAATTAGGAAAGATTTTGAATGATTAAAAGACATTAATCAAACAGTCAAAATTCTACACTGTGATTGTCATCAATCTTTTTACCAAATTTAGGTGAAATTTACATTAAATTTTTGAAAACAAACAGTATATTGCTGGAGAGATGGTTTATGGGTCATTTTCCTGCATTAAATACTCCTTGACTATAAAAAATGATTGCATTAGATAACCCACAAGTTATATTTCAATAATACTATGTTTTCATGCTTCAAACCATTAACACAACCCAAATAACATTGATGAGGATGATTCTCTAAGTAGGAACACTCAGTTGAGGTATTCACTGTAAACAAGGTCTTCAACAGTGCAGAGGCAGTCATCTCAAAGGTAATCTTTCTCCCAGTGACTTTGCACCATAACATAGGAGGCAAAGGTCCTGGCCAAGCAAGTCTAGCCTATGCAGTAATTGTTTTTCTCATATGCATCTAAGCATTGATCTCATTTTCCTTAGCATTATTCTCAGTCAAGTTGAGTTCATCTTCCTGCCCCTAGGAAGAGAGCCCATTCATTTTGTTTGTTATCTATGGCTTTTTACATAATTGAGAAGCACTAATTGTTTATTCATGGGTACCTAAGTATCCAAATTCTAAGACCTTCAGAGTAGGATATAACCATTCAACTTTGAAACTTATTGGAGCTTGAAATGATAAAACCATAGGATCTTAAGCCAACTTCAAGGCATACAGTTTAAACCTATATTTGATGCTTGTAAAGGAAAGGTTTACATATTTAAAAATTTTTTTTTTTTGTTCATTTGTTTTTGAGAGACAGAGACAGAGACAGAGACAGAGAGAAAGCAGGGAAGGGGCAGAGAGAGACACAGAATCTGAAGTAGGCTCCAGGCTCTCAGCTGTCAGCACAGAGCCCAACATGGAGCTCCAACTCAGGAACAGTGAGAACATGACCTAAGCCAAATTCAGACACTTAATTGACTGAACCACCCGGGTACTCCAAGGAAAGGTTTGTTTGTTTGTTTGTTTGTTTGTTTGTTTGTTTGTTTTTAATGTTTATTCATTTTTGAGAGACACAGCATGAGTCAGGGAAGGGCAGAGAGGGAGGGAGACATAATCCGAAGCAGGTTCAGAGCCTGATGTGGTGCTTGAACCCACAGTCTGGGATATCATGACCTGAACTGAAGTCAGATGCTTAATCGACTGAGCCACCCAGGCACCCTGGAAAAATTTATTTATTAAACTATGGATTCACTAAAAATGTGTGATTTTTTTTAGCAAAAAAAAAAAGCTGTGGTTATATTTACATAAAAGCTCAGGAAGTTGTACAGGCAGGACAGGCAATTTTGGCCATCAGAAATGATGCTTTCCTCTAGAGATAAAAACCCCAATGGAAATAATTGCTTCTTTATAACTTCTTCAGAAATGTATTTTGTTGGGAAAGATTTAACCCAGGGGACAGAGGAAGGAGAAGAAGCAAGATATATAAGGCTGGACAGGGGTAATAATTTAATGAATTAGAAGTGGCATTTTCTTTTTTTTCTTTTAATGTTTATTTATTTTTGAGAAAGTGCAAGTGGGGGAGGGACAGAGAGAGAGGGAAAGACAGAATCCTAGATAGCTTCCAGGTTCTGAGCTGTCAGCACAGATGTAGGGCTCAAACCCACCATAAGATTATGACCTAAAGTCCAGCACTTAACTGACTGAGCCACTCAGGCGCCCCAGAAGTGGAACTTTCTAAATAACCCTTCCAGTGTTTTCACTAGTAAGTTTTTAACAAGATTTTTTTTTCCTTTTTGTTATTATTTGGTCCAGCTTCCTTATTATATAATCCAGGGGTAGTAACCTGGGGAAGCAGAGGCCATATACAACGGAGATTGAAAGTGAGATGAGAGTTGTTTGGTTAGCAATAAGGTTGCTTTGATATTTGGACAAAATAATGTAGGAAAAACTGATGTGATGACTTAAAAATCTTTTCATTCAGTCAATCTCTAGACATAAGCAGAAGAAACTGAGGAAAAATTGCTTTTAGAAGGTGCGCAGTACTTTTGTCATGTGAAGGTAACTCAAGCCATTAAAATTATTAATACATTCTTTCATTGATTCAGCAATTAATTCAACATTTCATAATTTCATTCATTCATTTATTATCCAAAACTCAGTGTCTCTGGAATACATATTACTGAAATGTTGAGTGAAGCTGGCAGAACTATGTTAGTGAAAAAAGCAGATTTAACTTTGGCTACAATGCAGGTAGAGTGTGTAAAGTATATACATATATAATGTAGAGGTGTTAAAGGAAATATGAACTGGGCCCACTGGTAAGCTTAAGCCCTGAGCAGGAGAATGGGTTTAAAGAATGAAGAGGGATGCCGTGTAGAAAATTCTGCAACTACTAAAGTGTTAAAACTGTTGCCCATAGAGGTGGAGTCACATGGCCATGATTATACAGCTGATTACGGCAGAGTTGGAAGAATTATATCCAGGGTTAGATTAGTAATTATCAACCAGGAGAGATTTAACCCCCAGGGGAAATTTGGCAACATCTGGAAACATAGTTTGGTTGGTTGTCACAACTTTGGGGAGTGCAGCTAGCTCCTGGTGCTAGCTCCTGGGATGTTGCTAAACACCTTATATTGAACAGGATAGTCCCCTATAGTGAAGAATTATTTGGTTCTGTCAATAGTCCCAAGGTTGAGAAACTCTGACGTGAAGAAAGAACATAAAAATGAGGATGAGAATGCCTGGGTGCCTCAGTCGGTTAAGCATCTGACTCTTGATTTCGGCTCAGGTCATGATCTCACTGCGAGTTTGAGGTTCACACAGGGCTCTGTGCTGACAGCGTGGAGCCTGCTTGGGATTCTCTCTCTCCCTCTCTCTCAGACTCTCCCCTGCTTGCTCTCTCTCTCTCTTTCTCTCTCTCTCTCTCTCTCTCTCTCTCTCTCTCTCTCTCAAAATAAATTTTTAAAAAGAAGGATGAATACAGAATGACAGTAAACAGAAGGAGGAGACAGAATAGAGAGATGTGGGGCATGATGGCATGTTCTTTACTCACTTGTTTTGGAGGACTTAAACGAGATACACCAATTATGCATGTTTCACTTAGGGGCAGCATTTCCATGGAAAATGATCTTGTGAAAAAAATGGCTTAATTCTATTACCCTAGTTTCAAACATGAAACCTAAAGCAATTTTTTTTTTCTTAAAATTGAGTGTCTCCTTCCACTGAGAACACAGAATTGCCAGGAATGAATAATATCAAAGTAAACCTTCTCCCTTCCTAGGTCTAATCGCTAGCCCAGAGATGAAGCATAACTGTCTCACTCCAGGAAAAATCAGCTGAGGCCCATGACAGGAGACAAGCATGATGGAGAAGGGAGGGTGGGCATCATTTGAGAAGCCTGAGTTCTCCAGTGACCACCAGATCTATCTTGTCTGGACAAAAGGGGGACTCTGGTTGTGCCAGCAGTTTCCAGCATCAGCATGAACTGAATTCACCTTGTTATACGAGGAACCCCCGGAGGAGGAGCCACAGAGCCTGACGTTTTTTTGAAATAATTGGAAATTCTCATCAAGAATCGGTAGGCTTTCATAAGCATGACTGCCAGCACACAAGTAATCCAATGATCCTTTCTAATTATAGTACTAGAAGCCACACACTCTTATAATTCAAAGATAGGATTTTCATAGAAGATGCAAAATTCCACCCTTTTTCAAAGCCACACCATCCTGCTTAGGTACAAAAGTCTGTCTATGAAGTGTCATTTCTTGGAAAGTGAAGATCTTACGTAAAGGAATTCTTTGTCGAGAATATCTGCCATCACACAGATTTTGTTATTCTTCACATTACGGGTCAAATTATCACCAAATCTGAGAGTCTGAAGGCACTTGGAAGTTTTTTAAAAACACCAAGATAGCCTTAGTGAATATAAATTTTGAAACTAAAAAATGGACATCTTCACGTTCAGGTATTTAAACAAAAATGAGAAATCAAGCCTACAGGACAGAATGTATTCCTTTCTGAACATTGAGGAAGAGGGAAGAGAAAGTCTGCTTTTTCCTGGCTCTTTCCTCTCTTTCCTTTGGCATCTAGGGTTCTTCCCCACTGCAATGTGGCAGACTTGGATAGAGAGAACTTTTACTGCTCTAAATTGTATTTACTTCTCTGAATTCCTGAGCCCTGATACTAGGTTCTCTGTGGGAGCTCGATAAATATTCATTGATGGGGATGGTAATGAATACTAGATTTTTTTGGCTCCCTGCTTTCTGACTTTAATCCAGCCATTTCCTTCTCTCTTCCCTGGGGGAACTGGCAATCTGTTTAAAGCATGTTTGCACTTTGGAATCAGGAGGGGAAGCCAGCATAATTATTAGCTCCCAGTGATTCCCAGACTGTCAGTTAATTCTCAGGTCTTGCCATTTACTCTACTATACACGCAGAGCTAAGTTTACATATAAGTGAATTAGGTATCATCTTGAAAGATTTATTTCAGACATGAAAAGATGTCCAAAAAGGTTCCTTTCTCTCTCAAAATCCTGTACTCCCAAACACACCAGTGTACAGTTGCCTGAAATTTTATTATGATCCATCCATTCTCTGGGCTATATGCCTCTCTCTCTTTAAAAAGCTAACTAAAAAGTGAATTCAAGAAGCCAATATGAAAAGGCTGCATACTGTGTGATTGCAACTATACAACATTCTAGAGAAGGCAAAACTGGAGACAGTTAAAAGATCAGTGGTTGCCAGGGGTTGTGTGTATGTGAGTAGGGATGACTAGGCAGGGCACAGAAATTTTTTTTAGGATAATGAAAATACCCTATCATGATACCTTCATGATAGTTACATGTCATTATATATTTGACCAAACCCACAAAATGTACAACACCAAGAGTGAACCCAAATGATTGTATGTCAATACAGGCTCATCAATTTTAACAAATGTACCATCTGGTGGGGGATAGTGATAATGGAGGAGGCTATTCACATGTGGAGTCAGGGAGTATATGGGACATCTCTCTGCCTTTCCCTCAGTTTTGCTGTGAACCTAAAACTGCTTTAAAATGCAAAGGCTTTGGGGGGGTGGTTACTGGGTGGCTCAGTCGGTTAAGCGTCCGACTTCAGCTCAGGTCATGATCTCACGATTCACTGAGTTCAAGTCCCATGTGGGACGCTGTGCTGACAGCTCAGAGCCTGGAGCTTGCCTCGGATTCTGTGCCTCCCTCTCTCTATGCCCCTCCCCCACTTGTACTCCGTCTCTCAAAAATGAATAAACGTTAAATTTTTTTTTTTTTTTTTTTTTTAATGCAAAGGCTTGGGGTTCCTGGGTGGCTCAGTAGGCTGAGCATATGACTCTCGATTTTAGCTCTGGTCATGGTGCCGGGGTCATGAGATCAAGACCCGTGTGGGGCTCCACGCTGACTACGGAACCTGCTTGAGATTCTCTCTCCCTCTCTGCTGCTCTCCCCCACTTGCACTCTCTCTAAAATTAAAAAAAAAAAAATCAAAAATTATATTTAAAAAGTAAAGTCTTAATAGTAAATAAAAAGGCTAATTCATGCAGCTTTGGGTGTGGTTGGGAAAGGATTAGGTTCTAGTGTTAGCTCTGCCAGTAAGTGGGCAACTTCACAAAAGTCATTTTATCACATTGGGACTCAGTTTGTTTACCTATAGGGTGATGGGATTGAAAAAGAGTATGTGTAAATTTCCTTTCATCTCAGTCTAATTCTCAAAAAAAAAAAAAAAGACTCCCAAGTACATAAAACATAAGTATGTGTTAAATATATTATTTAACTCATCATTTCAATGAGGAAATAGGTGAGATGTTACAACCAGTTTATAGGAGAATACAAAGAAGAGAAATATTTATAAACCTAGAATCATGAACATACGAACAGAGGTCCAACTAGCTATTTCCACCTTAGGGAAGTCACTTGAACCTCTGGTACAAAAAATTTACATGTTTGTAGGCATGTTTTTCATTGCTATTAGTTATCTACAATTTAGAGAGTTGTAAAATGGCCCCCCCATAAAACCAGAACCAGAAAACTCTAAAGGGTATGTTCTAGACAATGCATAGATTTTCATCCAAGTACAAATTGTTTTCTCTACATCACAAATCAAGTGCCAAGGACAATGTATGGTCACAGTGGGTACTCAAGATTTTTTAACCATTAATCATTCTCCAAAAATGATGATTTCTCCATGGTCTCAGTATTCAGCTCTATTGCTCAATATTTGAGATACCTGGAGAGCAATTTGCTCTTTGTGTTCTGGCCTGAAGTCAACTGATTGATGCCCAACAGCTAATATGTGAACTTTCTGTCAGATTGCATTTCTCTGATCCTGTGAGGAATAGTATATTTGCCTATTTTTTCCCCCTCTCCTCATTTGAAGAGGCTTGTCAAGCTATTGCAAGATAACAGGGGTACTATTTATGGGAGTCCTTATCTTTGTCTGGCATCAGTGATAAATCAAAACTTGGATCCATTCCTGCTTGTGACTATCTTTTTATGAGGGATATGCCTAGGTACTGCCAGTTAAATTGACATGTCCCTGTCCTTTACTAACACTTACCTTCTGCCATTTGACAATTCATTTTGGCCTATTTTCTTTTCTATGTTACCATCTACTCTAATGACTGTTCTTTCCTCTTCCTTCCTTTCTTCTCTCCTGCTTGATTTTCACTGAGTCCAACAGTCAACACTTGGAAACAGATCAAACGCTAAATCTGAGCTATTCTTTCCATTATTTGTTAATAAAAATTGTAAAGCAAACAGATAAGATTTTATGATAAAAATGTTGTATGACTTTGGCAAAATCAGGGGTACATGTGGGGATTGTTAGTGCTCTCTTGGAAAGCATCCCTATAATTGAATGCTATCACTGCTTCCAATGATAATTTTCAAGACATCAAGGATGAAATTGGCCTTTAGGTTGAAAGTGTTAGCATTACCCTTTAAACTCAGATGAATGAATAGTTTTAATAGTACTTGCTTTAATGGATACAAGGCCCTTATCAATGTTTGATTTCTAGGTTTAATTCATTTTTAAGATCTTATTTTTCTCTAGAAGTGAGGGATTTTTTTCTTCAAAGTTCATTTCTAATTTAGTTTTCAGACCAGAGTTGGCTGGTATACTCATTTTTCATCATATGAGAGAACATTGGCAACACAGTTATGCTTCAAGCAGAATTTTACTGGAGTGGAACCCAAAATCATTTAACCTGAATGGATAACACATTGGCAAATCCTCATCTCTTGGGTGTGTTTGTGTGTTAAGTCACAATATGACTTCAATAATTGGGGTTTCTTTCTGCAGTCAAGAGTCTATCAAATTATAGGAAAGTGTCAAACAAGGCTAATTTGAGTAAATTCGGACTAACGCAGATTTTGAATTCTTTTGAAGCTTGAATAATGAAATATTTTAAAATAAAACAGGTTTTATTACATTTGTATTGTGATAAAATTAGAATGCTAATATATTCATTGCCATCAATAGTTTTTCAAAAGATGCCAGCTTATCAATGAGGTTTTTTTCAAGGTATCAAAAGTACTTTAAAGCAGCCTATACTCATAAGAAATTTGTACATTATCTTCAAAATCATTTTGACATGACTAATTAGTTAAGTAAATCTGCCTTTTCCATATTGCCCCAAATCTCAGGGTAGGTCTTTACATATTGTGAATGTTTAACAATAACAACAACACATAATTTATTGGCTAATTAATCGGTGTCAGGTACTTTTGAAAGTTTTCTAAATGTATACATTGATTTAATTGTCATAACAATTCTATGAAGTAGATACTTTTCCATCCCTGTTCTGCAGGTAAAGAAACTAAGGCACAGGGAAGTTAAATAATTTGACCACAGTCCAATGGCAAGCATATATTGAAGCCATATTTGAACCAAAGCAGGCTGCCCATATGCCCACTTCTCCTGAGCACTGTTCTACTCTGCCTTTGAATAAATGGTCTGATATATTTATTATTTGATAAATTCAAAGGTAAACTTCAAGAGGAGGGATTTGGTATTTGTGAGTTGTCTACTGTGTTCAAGGAACCCTGCTGGATGATCTGTGTAATTCATATATGTGATAGGGTATTATTCTCCTCACTTTTTAGATGAAGAAAATGATTCTGAAAAATCTTAATTAACAATTCAGATGGCCACTCAGATCTGTTCATTCTAAAGCCCTGGTTCTTTCTATTTAATTACATTGCCTCTGAATGTTTTCTGAAATTTGGTCATAGGTCAGAAGAAAAAGAATAATTAAGCTTTCTTTTACTTGAAACTACAAGGATGAAGTAGAGTACTTATTAAAAAAAGAAAGCTCTTTTATCTAACAATCATGGTTGTAAATAGCCTGGTTTTGATGTATCCGTGGAAGGTGAAAAGAGAAAATAAAATAAAAAGCAAAATGGGTTTGCTGTCTGTTATTGAATTAAATATTATTTGGATAATACTAAACAGTGTTTAAGAAAATTAAGTTTAAGTCTAAGTTATAAAATTTACTCTGTTTAAGCAGTGCTTCACTTTTTTAAGCTTTTTAAACCAGTAAATAAGAGGGTTGACCTATCAAGAATTTTCATTGTGTTGTCACAATGTGTCACATTGTGTTGTCAGATTATATTTTAAGCAGATGATATATATGTGAACACAAATGAAAATGTTTTGTGTGAAGTAGAAAAGGTGGGTTTGACATTTGCCCAATAAGAACTTAATTTTGCCTGCTCTATGGCCTTCACATGACTACAAAAAACAATATAAAATCAGTAGATTGTACAAGGTCTGTTCCACCTCTGGTATTCTACAACCAGAGACAGAGAACTGCAACACTTGTTTTCATCATGAAACTCACAAGATGGCAGTCCTGAGTGCAGTGTGGTCCAATGGGTATAGCCAGGTTTGCTGTATGAACTAACTTTATTTTTACACCTTTCACCTCAATTCAATATTAGAATGCAAGAAGTAAAATTTCCATTATGTAATAAATTTGAACCCACTTTAATTTGGAAAACGTTATTCCACTCATGAACTTATGTATTTAATAATAATTAGTAAATAGATCACTTGAGACATACCTCAAAATAATTGCAACACACTTTCATTAAGACACCATTGACAAGAATTGATCTATGCCTTAGATAATGCTAATGGCTTGATGTTTGAGGAGTGGGAGGATTAAGCACATGTAGTGATGCTACCTGCAAATAAAAATAATTCTCAAACAAGTTTTACAAATGCTGAGGAAAGAAGTCTGTTAAAGCCTAAGATAGGATAAGTGTATCATACAACTACTTTGTGACATCTCTAAAAACAATGTGAATGCAGGTGATGGCATTAATTAGGATTTGTTTGGTAACAATCTCAAAATATTAGTGGTTTTAAACAACCAAGATTGATTTCTTGCTTACATAAAGTATGTTGAGAGTCCACGCATTTTTCCAGGTTACCTGTCCTTCATCTGAAGAACCAAGATTGCGCTTTTATAAAGATATTTACTTTCTGGATCATGGAAACAGGTAAGGAAAGCAACCGGAAATATTGGTGAACAGCACTAATATCTACCACAGTGGTAAATGAGTAAAGGTCTGAGCATGTCCCAACTTCATACTGCTTTTTTTGCCCAGCAAATTTCTAATTTGACCCATTTAATCCCTATATTTGTTACCTGTTTTCTCACTTTTCATTTAAATACCAAATATTTTAAAAGACATTTTAATTTGCCACAATGCTTAGAATCTAGCTATTAATGACTCGTTCCATTCTTACTGGCCTTGACTGTTGGAAGAAAACTGATATGCTATATGATTCTGAGCATAAGCATCAGCAATTCATTCAATAGTCTTTTCCTGTTAGTCAAGGAAGAAAACCAGAGGCTAAAGCAGAAGCCTTTAAACCTGCCTGTTTACTTAGTTCCTGCATCTAGTGACTCACCATTGTGCTGTATCCTTCTATTGTATGGTCTCTCTTTGCTTCATCCACCCATCTCTAGCATCAAATATTACAACACATAATATTGTATGGCAGGTAGTCATTGAAGGTTTGGGGTAGCAGGGGTTGGGAAATTGTATACTAGTGCGTGATGAAGAAAAACTCTAAATTTGATACTAGATCTCTCTCTTCATTACAGTACCTCAGAGATCTTCATGTATTTACTCTCCAGGCCCAGTCTCTCACCATATTATTAGATTTCCTCTATCCCTTTCCCTCAGGTGTTAGTCAAAAACCTAAACATTTTCATTAACCTGTTAAGAAGAAGAGTTCTCTATCTCCGGACAAGGCCATTATTTACATATCTTGAAACTAACTGAGGTGTTTTACTAAATTAAAAAAAAATCTCTTAAAGTGCAGAATATTTACCCACATAAAGAACCACTCAGAAAAGACAAGTAAATAAGAGATATATTTTTCTTTAATACATGCTGGACTGTGGACAGAGTAACCTATAGGAGCCATGAATGTCAGATGGGGTCCTTCCTGTTACATTTGTGAGATATGCTGCATACAATGGGCTTTACAAGATCTCACAATTGTCCTAGTATTTTCATCTGATACTGGCCACAAACCTTGTTCTTTTCTTACTGGGTAAATTTCAAAAGCCGAAAAGTTGCATGTGAATCAAGAAAGCTCCATGGAGTTCAGACAAACTTTGAACTCCAACTGGCAGGGAACAGAATTGAAAACTTTACAAAAACACCTTTATTCTCAGGGTCAGCTCAGCAGGGACCAGGTAGTATAGAACAGGTGAGAATGAAAGCTAATCAAGAAAGGAAACCCTTTCAAACAACAACATCAGTCACAAAAGCTGTGTTTCACAATCAGGGTACTAGTAGGGTCGGTTCTTATTGTAACCAAAGCGTCCCTTATGGTTTTCTCCTTGATGCTCAAATCCAGTTCAGAGGAAATGTTCCACTACCGACTTCTTTCTTATGTCTCATAAATAAATCAGCAAGATAAAAATAGCTGCTTCTCTCAAAGCTAAAGCAAAATGAAAGTCAAGGTTTCAGCAATCTTCCTTCACCCTTTTGCTTGTCTGGTTTGGTTGTTGTTGTTGTTGTTGTTGTTGTTGTTGTTTTGTAATAATTTCTAGAATACTCTAAGGGCAAGAATTTTTCAAGGATAAGCACAGGTTGATTTTGAAAGAAAATATTTATAATATTGATTGTTACTTAAAATTTAGGATTGACTAGTTTAATTGGAAATGTAATCCATGTTATCCTCCTTCAAAAAAATCCACTTGTTTATAGAAATATTTGAGGGTGTAATTGTATTATACCTCTTGCAAGAATCAAAACAGTACTTCCTTTAGAAGTCCTAAAACACATGGGGCTATGAAAATAAACCAAAGGTGGGTTTTCTACTTGTGTCTATGGATAAAATTATCCCGGAAGTTTAGGGAAGCATGTTGTGAGAGAGATTTGTAAATTGAAGTCCCCAAGTAGAGAAGGTTCTGGGAAGTAAGTTTCATCATTTATCGTTGTATGTAAAAAAATAAATAAATAAATAAATAAATATATATATATATTATATAATATACATATATATGTGTATATATATGTATATAATATATATATAAATGTATTTATATATATATACACATACATAATGTATGTATATATACACATATATAAATGTATGTATATATATATGTATATAAATATATATATGTATATATACATATACATATATATTTAATTTCAGGAATTTAGCTAGCACTTAGAGTCAGCTTATTTTTCTAATGGCTACAAACACCTCCTTGATCCCTCTTTCTCTGTTCTTCAGAAAGACATGGGAGAGCTTTAGATACCATGAGTAGTATAAGTTTCCTTCTTGGAGACTGTTCTTAGAGCTTTGATATATGGAGCCTCATTTAATACAGAAAGAGTAATGTGGTCACTCTGGATAAACTAAAACATAATGTTTCATATTCATTAACTTCATATAACATTTCAGAAACTAAGGGCTGTATTATCTTTATCCTCATATTTAGTTACTTAGTCATTTCCAAATTTTGGCAAAAGTGTATCTTTTATCTTAGAGTTACAAATCCCATTGCACAATTTACTTTAAAATGTCACCATAACTTTCAACTTTGTCTTGGGATATGGAAAGTTGAAAAGACCATCACTCCCACCCACACTTACAATAACAACAAAAAAACAGTAATCTACAAAATTACAACCTTCTTGAATGTATCAGAGCTGAACTCACAAGAAAATCAACTAGCCCAAAATATAAGATACTCTTCCAAGGAGAGAGTAAAGGAGTTGCTTGCTTATCTATGGAAGACACAAATCATCATATAACTCATTGTGAATTTTTAATAAATATAAATCAATATCTGAATGCTGATTATAGACTAGTATGAAAGTATAGAAATTTTGGAAACTGCAAACACAAGAGTTCCAGTTCATTGGCTCCTCTCCACTGGCGTCACTAAGTTATCATGAGAAATACTGGGAGCAGGGCAAGAGACTAGAAAGAGTATCTCTTATTATAAAGACCTGGGTAAGGGGAACAGCAGCTGCCATGGGAGCAAAACTTGAAACCTTGCCCGGATACTTCTTCTCTACTCCCCAAGGAAGAAAATTCAACATCAGCTGGGGAAAGAACAATAAACTCTGTCATATTCTCAGTACAGATAAATACCTATCAAAACTGGCAAAAGGAGGGGTGCCTGGGAGACTCAGTAGGTTAAGCATTAAACATCCGACTTCGGCTCAGGTCATGATCTCTTGGTTGTGAGTTCAAGCCTGCAAAGGGCTCTGTGCTGACAGCTCAGCCTGGAGCCTGTTTCAGATTCTGTGTCTCCCTCTGTCTCGGCCCCTCCTCCGACCCACCCCCATCCCTCCACTCTCACTCTGTCTCTCTCTCAAAAATAATAAACATTAAAAATAATAATAATAATAATAATAACTGTTTAAAGGAAACAAAAGAAATCCCTCTTTCCTTGGGGAAGGGACAGGAAAACATCCAGATCATCAAAGATCCCTTTCCACTGGGGACAGGGCCAGATCTCTGAGAAAGACTATCCCTGAGACTC
This sequence comes from Neofelis nebulosa, assembly GCF_028018385.1. Taxonomy (NCBI): domain Eukaryota; kingdom Metazoa; phylum Chordata; class Mammalia; order Carnivora; family Felidae; genus Neofelis; species Neofelis nebulosa. Next base: position 44,297,139 of record NC_080790.1, on the reverse strand, counting down.
AGGGATGTACCATCTGCATAAGATTAAGGCTGAACCAGAAAAACAGAGAAGACTTTCTCCTTCATGTGACCCCTCTCCTCCACCTCCCCTGGCTCTGCCACAAAGCTAGCAAGTGTAAAAGAACAAGAAAGAGCAGTCCAAAATACTGCAGGGGAAGGAGCAAAAGCAAGAAGCAAAATGCTCTTTGTGATACAGGAACAGAGAGGAAATTTAAATGCAGAATTCAGCAAATATTATAAACAATTCTCTAGCTCCACTCTAAACAGAAGGCAATGCTAGAAAAATTTAAAGACTAGTGATGTACTGAGTAAAACCTTAGTAGCAAAAACTCTAATCTCAGCTCAATTCACTCAATCCTCCATGCAAAGGACTAGAAAAATAAGAGGAAAGCCCATTTCCAAGAATAAATAAGATTTAACTCAATCTCTACTACCTTACAAAAGGTATATCTCTTTTGACCAAAAATGATGAAACATACAAATGAATAGGGAAAAATAAAAATATTGTCAAGGGACAAAACTGTCAACAGAATAAGATTCAAATATTACAGTGATATTAGGACAGGAGATATAAATAATTATGATTAAAATATTTAATGATCTACTGGAAAAGGTCCATTATATGAATGAACAGGTGATGAATTTTAGCAGAAACTATAATGAAGGATCAAATATAAATGGTAGACATAAAAATACAGTAACATGAAAACTAGTTTCAATAGGTCATCAATAGACTGACAGCTGAGAAAAGAATCAGTGAATATGATTCTAGATCAATAGCCACAATGTAAATTGGAGTACAAAGAGAAAAGCAAATAAAAACAACTGAAGTTTCCAAGATAGACGAGGCAGTTTCATTTGGTCTAACACATATGTAATTGTAATCCCAGAAGGAAGAGCAAGACAGAGAAAAGAAGAAAGATGTTTGAGCAGATAAGAGCAGATAATTTTGTAAAATTAATGAAAGATACCAAACAACAGATCCAAGGATCTTCTGTAAGACTAAACAACATAAATCTCCCCTCCCAGCCACATCCCTCCCCCCCCCACACACACGATATATCCTAATAAAACTCTTGAAAACTAAAAATAAAGAAAAAATATGGAAGGTAATGAGGAATAAAAGACACATTATATATAGAGGAACAAAGATAAGTATTACAACAGGCTTTTTGTTAGAAGTTATTATGCAAATCAGAAGAAAATGGAATGATGTCTTTAAAGTGCAAAAAAGAAAAAAAAATCCTAACAGCAAATATATCTTCAAAACATAAAGGAGGAATAATGATTTTTTTCCAGATAAAGACTAACAAAAAATTCATTGCCAGCATCCCTTCTAAGAAATGTCAAGAGGAATTTCTCCAGGCAGAAAGACTATGACACCAAAAAGCAAATTTCACCTACACAAAGAAATGGAAGAGTGCTCTGAGTGACATACTTGAAGGTAAATACAATATTATTTTGGCATTTTAATTACTTCAAAAAATGACTGTCTAAACAAAAAGATTATCAATGGTCAGTATATTTATAGCATATGTAAAAGGTAAATATATATTAAAATAATGATGGCAAAAAAGGATAGAGGAAACTGGGAGTCCATTTTTAATAAAGCTTTAATTCTATACATGAAGTAGTATAATATTACTTGAAGGTAGACTGTTACTATTAAAGATGTATACTGCAACTCTATGGTAAACTACAAAATTATTTTAAAAGAGCTATAAATAATAATCCAGTATTGGAAATACAATATAATTATATACAACATTCAATCTGGAACTTATGCTTTCAGGAAAATGGAGTAGGTATGTTTCCCTATTTTCCTAGATACAACTAAATACTCTCAATATTACACATGAAACCCAAAAAGGAGACTCTGGAAAGTGTGGAGAAGAAGGCAGAAGTCCTACTGAACTTGGAATTTCAGGAATGACATGGTGGTGAGTTCTCTGAAATTTCCTTTTATGGGGGCATCTAGGCGGCTCAGTTGCTTAAGTAAGCATCCAACTTTGGCTCAGGTCATGATGTCACAGTTTGTGAGTTTGAGCCCCACATCCAGCTCTGTGCTGATAGTTCAGAGCCTGGAGCCTGCTTCAGATTCTGTGTCTCTCTCTCTCTCTGCCTTCCACTGTTTGTACTCCATCTCTGTCTCTGTCTCTCTCTCTCTATCTCTCTCAAAAAAATAATATTAAAAAAATAATTTCCTTTTATGTCACATATTCCAGTTTTGGAGGCAAAGAAGCTAGGACACTGAAACACTAAGGGGCACAGACCCAAGAGGAAAAACAATAATGACAATAAACACAACAACAAAAACCTGAATTCCCTAGTCAAAGACCAGGAAGTGGTAGCCCAGCAAGGAAGAAAACCCTTTGACAGTATTCTCTACTCCAGCCAAGCACCACAGAAAAAAACTGTGGTTCCACCTGTACTCATGACAACAAAGATCAAGTGGGAATCCTAGACATCTTTTCTTGGAAGACTGTAATGATATATGCCCTAACTGTGCTGGGTGGTGTCAGAAGGATGAACAGGAAGCCAGGACCTTCATTCCTACTGGACACTAACATTGGACACTTATTCCAGTGGCAATAGAAACCATGTGCAAAGCCAAGATTTCTAGCCACAGCAGTAACAAGAACCATAGTCCTCCCCAAAAAAGTGGTATCAGAAGAGGTCTAGTGGACAATCAGCATTTTCCTCATTTCCCAGCAATTATGAGATCAATGCAACTACAGTGTCAGTGGAGACCACATAGGGAGCCAGAATTCTCACCCCTACTCAACAGTAATGAGGAGCCCCCTTCCCTCAGGTATCCACAGTATCCAAGTAGAGAATCTAGGCTTCTATCTCCTACTATCAGTAACTATGTAGCAATCCCCTTCTTCTGCCAGAGTGGTGTCAGAAAAAGTCAGCTAGAATATATGGTATAATTAAGATCCTTTGACATAATACAAAAATGATCAGGATACAATTGAAAAAGCACTCATGCTAAGGACCAGAAAGATCTCAAATTGACTAGACAAATTAATAAACACCAAGATGTTAGATTTTAGAATCATCTGACAAAAAAAGATAACTAATCAGTATGATATAAGTGAAAAACTACAAACAGGCTTGAAACAAAATTTAAAAGAATAAAAAGTTCCATCCAAGAAATTTAAAAATCAACAAAGAAATAGAAGATAAAAAGAAGAACTATATGGAAATTATAAAACAGGAAAATACAGTAACTCAAATAAAAATCTTAGTAGATGAACACAGCAGCAGAGAGGAGAGACAGAGGAAAAAAATCAGCTAACAGGAGATAGAGTAATAGAAATTAGCAAATGTAGATAGTGAGAGAAAGTAGCCAGATAAAACTGATAGCCTAAGGGAACTGTGGGACTATAACAAAAACTCTAGCATGAATGTATTGTTGAAATCAAAGAAAAAAAGGAGAAAGATGTTGGGCTGTAAATATACTCAAAGAGACCATCACTGAAATTCCAAATTTGGTAAGATATATAAGTCTACAGATTTTAAAAAATGAGTAAACCCCAAATAGTATATATACAAAGAAATCCACACTACGAGCCACCTGAAAGCTAGAGACAAAAGTTCTTTAAGGCAATAAGAGAGAAATGACAATTTGCCTGTAAAGGAAAAACATTTGCAGGACAGTAGATTTCTCATTAGAAACCATGGAAACCAAAAGGACATTGCAGAATATTTTTCAGGTGCTAAACGTAAATATTGTCAACCTGGAAACCTATACACCCAGAAAAAATATCCTTCAAGAATGAAGAGGTAATTAAGAACTTCTCAGTTGAAGGCGTGCCTGGGTGGCTCAGTTGGCTAAGCATCTGACTTCGGCTCAGGTCATGATCTCACGGTCTTTGGGTTCAAGCTCCACATTGGCCTCTGTGCTGACAGCTCAGAGCCTTGAAACTGCTTCAGATTCTGTGTCTCCCTCTTTCTCTGCCCCTCCCTTGCTCGCGCTCTCTCTGTCTCTCTCTCTCTCTCTCAAAAAATTCTGATATGAAGAAAAATGAAGATTTGTCACCATCAGACTCACTCTAAATGAATGGCTAAAGGATGTTCTCTAAACAGAAAGTAAATAACAAGGAAGGACCTTTAGCATATCTAGAATGAAGAAAGAACACAGTAAGCAAAAATACGGGTTAAATGTAGTAGGCTTACCTTCTCTTGGGTGTTATAAATTGTGTTTGATGTTTGAAGCAAAAAATTATAACACCATCTGATTTTGCTTAAATATATGTAAACAAAATATTGAAGAAGCTATATTGTAAATGCAGGAGGGTATGGAGACATGAAGAAGGCAGGGTTTCTGTACTTCACTCAAACTGTAAGATTATGACACCAGTGGTCTGGAATATGTTATGTATATATAATATAAAACCTATATCAACCCCTATAAAAGTTGGAAAAAGATACATCCAAAAACACTATATGGAAATAAAAATGAAATTCAAAAAAAATGTTTAAGTTATTGAAAGGAAGGCATAAAAAAGAAAACACTGAAACAAAAATGGAGAATAGAAAATAAAAATGTCAGGCTTGTGTCCTAAACTATCAATAATTAAACATAATTACTCTACTTAATAGCACATTCAAGTGATGACAATACATACACCAAAATAGACAATGTTCTGGGCCATTAAAAAAAAAACTGAATAATTAAAAAGAAAAAGAAGTCATATAGAGTGTGTTCCTAGCAACAATGAATTAAACTAGAAACCAATAAAGATAACAGAAAAATGTGCATATATTTCCAAACTAAAAACAAACAAACAAACAAATAACACCTCCCCCTCTTCTAAGTAATCATGATGCCAGGTGGAAGTCTAAATAGATATTCTAAAGTACATGGAACTGAATGAAAATAAAAACACAACATATCACAATGTATGGTATGCAGGTCAGCAGTGCTGAGAAGAAAGTTCATACTGCTAAATGCATATCTTTGAAAAGAGAAAACGTTCAAATCCATACTGTAAACTTCCATCTCAAGAACTTAGAAGAGAAAGGGTAAACAAACCAGAAGAAAGTAAATAAGAAAAATCAGGAGAAATTAATAAAAATAGATAAAATACAGAAAGTCAATGAAACATAGATTGGTTCTCTGAAAATATCAATGAAAATTGACAAACATTTAGCGTGATTGAGGAAAAAAAAGAAAAAGCCATAAATAATATAAAACTAGTATTAGAGACCTCACTATAGACTACAGACATAAAAAGGATAATAAAGAAATTCAATTAAGTATTCTATAAACATAAATTTTTTTTTTAATTTTTTTAACATTTATTTATTTTTGAGACCGAGACAGACAGAGCATGAACGGGGGAGGGTCAGAGAAAGAGGGAGACACAGAATCTGAAACAGGCTCCAGGCTCTGAGCAGTCAGCACAGAGCCCGACGCGGGGCTCGAACTCACGGAGCGTGAGATCGTGACCTGAGCTGAAGTCGGACGCATAACCGACTGAGCCACCCAGGCGCCCCTCTATAAACATAAATTTAACAATGTAGATGAACTAGATCAATTCCTCTAAAGGTGCAAACTAGCACAACTCAGCCAATATGATACAGGTAATTTAAATAGTCATATAACATTTAAGGACAGAAAATAGGTAAGGATATAGAACAACACGGCCAACAAACTTAATCTAATTGACATTTTACAGGTAATTCCACCTAACAACAGTGATTTTTTTTTTCCAGGTGCATATTTAGGTGAGACATTCATCAAGAGAGACTATATTCATGGCAAACAAGTGAAAAAATATTTTGAGAGTAAAACCACTTTGATATGTCAAAAATAACATATGGTGGAGTTGTATTAACATGATTAAACACTGTTAAAAGAGCAGGAACACTAATACAATGAAAAATTTTCATATTCAATATTTTTTTTCTTTTGCAGGCTATGTAGGTGTTATCTTTGTTTTGACTAAATAGACATTAATATACAGTATTTCATATATTTTTATAAGAAGAATGAATCCAATTTTTAAGTAGAAGTCAAAATCTTCAATTTTATAAAATAAAGCTAATTCTAGGGACAGAGATGAAAATATTACCAAGCTGAATTTTAGATTGTTATAATAGTACTATTCATGAAAAATCCCATTGTAAATTAAACAAAAGCAAAACTAAAAGAAATAAGCAACAGCAGCAACCACTCCCCATAATCATCTCCCCGTTTATATGGGAGACATTTTATCGTTAATAATCTTAAGTTAAGTGCACTGAAAGATGCGGTTAGAATTGGGCTGAGCAATTTGGGGGTGGTAGTATGCCATTAGAGCAGCCAGAGCACTTAAACTGCCATGAACTCTCATCACTTAGCAGGAGGCTAAGAAAAGGAAAGCTCATCATAAGTGGTGGAGGCAGGAGGTTAAACGAAAGCATTCAGTGGATAGGTTGGCCATCAAAATGAACACATTCAGAGAATAAATGAGTAAGTCAGTGGATCAATGTAAAGAACTTTACCCAGCACTTAGAAGGAAAGGATAAAGCGATGAAATGAGGGAGGCAGAAGTTAAAGTGTCAACATCAGTGTAATAAGAGCACCAGGAACACTAATAATTACACAGTGGGGAGGAAATATCCGAACCTGAGCATTTCCTGAAATTGAAGAAAAATAATTAATCCTTTAATTTGTAAGAGTTTATTTAATGCCAAATAAGATTAAATGTTGTGTATCATGAATTGCCATATATACAAACTACTGAAATCATCAAAGACAAAAAGAAGCAGATCTGATTTACTGAGGAACAAGATTCATGAACATCAGAGAACGACCTCAGCAGAAGGGGGGATACGGTGTTAGAAAATCACATTTGTAAATACTTCATGTGCATAGCCCTCCTTTGTTTGATTTCATTTAAAATTTTTTTTTTAAGTTTATTTATTTAAAGAGGCAGCAAGTGAATGGGGTAGGGACAGAGAGAGAGGAGAGAGCGAGAAAATCTCAAGCAGGTTCTGGAGCCCAACGTGGGGCTTGAACTCACAAACTGTGAGATCATGACCTGAGCCGAAATCAAGAGTCAGTCACTTAACCGACTAAGACACTCAGGCATCCCTGTTTGTCTTCACTTTTAATTAAGGCCCCCAATTTTAGATTTGAGGAAACCACCAGCACTGTAGTCAGTTAATAAACAACAATTTTTATTTGATACTAATCCTAATATCAGCTCTGTGTAGTGTCAGGTCACATGGCAGAGTGAAATCCATTTGATGTTATAACTGCCAACGTACTTAGACTGGGAAGAGTGATTAACAAAGGATGGATATGGTGGGGGCCAGTAAAGAGAGGGGAAGATACCAGGTTCAGAGTAAATATATACAATATATAATATGTATTTCATATATGCACACACACAAAATATAGATAATTATACAACAGAGTAGTAATTTTAGGTAACAGAAATTCTATGTACAATAGAATCACACCAACTCTTTTTACTTCTGTTTCAGGCAGGATGAAATAATAGGAAACTGTATGACACTCATGTTCTAAACATTTGAAAAAAATCGCTTTAAAATAATTTCTTGAACTGTATCAATGACCTGATGGTCTAATAATAAATATTTCAAGGTCAAAGATGGCTTAAGGAAGTAGGAATTCCGACAGGTAAATTTGGCATTAAAGCAATTTTTCCTTTGAGAACATTTGCTGAAACTGAAGACCACAGAGTTTTGATTTTAGCAGCCCCTCAGTGTGTAGAGAAGAGGAAGGAAGTCTAGGACTCATCCAAGTGGAGAATCCAAGAGAAACAAGCCTACCATTAGCACAACGTTGACCCTGAAATACAGCACCTTCCATGTAAAGATGAATTAGAAATAAACCCAATATTCCTTTGTTACTAACAGTATATAATTCAAGTCAAAACAGGCCCTACAGTGAAAAATCTATGTTAGAAATAATTCATGATCACTAAACTGTATGTGATCACCTGTATGTGAAGTCCCAGTTTGCATGTTCCTAGTGTTCTAAGGGGATTTTGAGTTAAAAAGTGGCTTTTCAGTGTTCTCATGTTCTTGATTAAAGGAAACATTTCTCTTTTGGAGGAACTTATCTTCAATCAGGCAGTAAAGCTTCCTGATAGACTAATTTTAAAAACTACAATATCTCCATTCAAAAATCTCTCTCTCTCTCTCTCTCTCTCTCTCTCTCTCTCTCTCTCTCTCTCGATCACAAACACACATGAACCACTAAAAAAACAGTAGCAGAAAATATAAAATCAAATCCCTAAATCTTCAGATACTGTGATTTATCAAGTGAAGAACATAACAATTTGTTAAATATACTTAAATAAAAAAGAAGGAATTGCAAACTTAACATCTGAAACTTAAAAACAAGTTAATTATACTCACAAAATAATCAAACATAACCTCTAAAACTGAAAACTAACACAAAATTTCTTAAAAGAACACATTGAACAGGATTAGAGACTAAATAATTACTTGTAAGATAGATTTGGGGGAAAAATGTCTAGAAAGTAGGAAAGTGAAACAGATGAAAAGTGTTAAATGAAAAGAGTAGAGAAAAAATTAGGCAAAGAAATATTTGAAGTAATAATGATTTAGAACTGTCTTGGTCATTTTGGGCTGCCATAACAAAATACCATAGACTAGATAGTGTAAACCACTAAAATTTATTTTTCACAGTTTTAAAGCTGGGAAGTCCAAGTTTCAAGGTGCCAGCAAATTTGATTTCTGGTGAAAACTCCTTCCTGGCTTGCAGGCAGCTATTTTCTTTCTGTGTCCTCACATGACAAAGATATTAAAAAAAAAACAACCTGAGGTCTTTTCTTAAAGGGGCACTAATCCCAACATTAGGGCCCAAACCTCATGACCTGATGTAAGTCTGTTACCTCTCAAAGGCATCTCTAAATACTATTGCACTGGAGATTAGGACTTCAACATATTAATTTGGTTAGACACAATTCAGTCCATAACAAACATTTTCAAGAATTTATAAAAGACATGAACATCATGGATTCAAGATGCCAAAAATCCCAATCATGACAAATAAAAATGAATCCCCATCAAGATACATCAGAATGAGTCTAATACTGCAAAGGAAAAATATTTCAACCAGGGAGAAAAGACAGATATTCTAAAAAGGAGTAAACATTGGACTGACAGCTGCCTTCTAACAAAAATAATAGAAACCAGATGACCAAAAATGACACTGTCAATATATTAATATTCTTGTTCAATCTAGGATTGTATAGCTTACAAAACATTCTTTTGGCAATAGGGGAAAAATAAAGATTTGTTCAAACAAAAAGATAATTGTCTACCAACCAACACTTACTCATGAAAAGTTTAAGGTTATAGTTCAGACAGAAGGAAAGTATCCAAGGTATAATATCTGAGAAACGTAAACTAATGATGAACAATGAAAATGGTGAATATATGGGTAAATGTGAACAAGTAATTTTGAATTACTTGTAGTTGGAACACCTGGGTGGCCTAGTTGGTTAAGCATCTGACTCTTGATTTCAGCTAACAGTTCATGAGTTCAAGCCCTGCATCTGGCTCTGTGCTGACAGTGCTGAGCCTTCTTGAGATTCTCTCTCTCCCTCTCTCTCTGCCCCTCCCCCACTTACACTCACTCACTCTCAAAGTAAATAAATAAATTTTAAAAATATATCAATGCAGATCTAAAAGAACAAAAACAATACCATGTACTTTTACCAATTATAGTTGAAGTGCTTTATAATCTTTGTTAATATTTTAAGGTAAGAAAAGTAAGAAGACTGTTGCGATTATACCTTAAATGTGCACATCAAAATATCTAAAATAATAAAATAGAAATAAAGTATATAACCTCCAAACTACTGGATAGTTAACTAAGAAAAATTACTCAAATTAAGGTAGGAAAGAAGAGACATTTTTAAAAGGGGTACAAGTAGCACAAAATAAGGTAACAGAGGGAACTCTAAATGGGGTAATACAGCTACAATAAAAGTAAATGGACCAAAAGTTACATTTTGAAAGACTGTCAGAATAGAAATTTTTACTTCAGATACTTGTTATAAGAAAAAGATATGACTTAACTATGCATAAAATTTAGAAATTGGAAGAATATATGCTAGGGAAGTTATAATCAAATTAAAGCTGGTATAACTATACTATACATAATCAAAATCCTTATCAAATCAAATCAAGTCCCCAAGATAGTCTCAAAACATATAAAACAAAAATTGACAGAACTAAAAAAAAAATATCTATCATCAAATTGAGATTTAACAAATTTCTATGATTAACTGATAGATACAATAGATGAAAAATCAGCAAACATAGAAGAGATTAATGATGCATTTAAAAATAATGTTTAATCAGTTCTAGAACAGTGAAATGAGGAATAGGTGAACTTGCTCTCTGTATAAATAATAAAAATAAAAGCAAAACAACTAAAATCAACCAGTGCAGACATTTGGCAATTAAATGAAGTCACGGAATCAACGGAAAATTCTCTATCCCAGGGAATCTACAGACACTTTAATATCAGCAGTCTGGGGCATTTTCATGTATGGCTTTTCCCATATCTCCTCCCATCCCAGTGCTACTGTTACCAGGATCTGGCAGCATTGTGGACAACAGTAATATATGACCACTTGGAGATCTGTTAAAAGCACCATCTCTAGGGTATAGTCAGTATTTGTGTGAACTTGCAGTTACCCGGTAAACTTCTATTGTCAAACATATGGTGGCTATTTCATTTGATTTAAGCTCAACTCACAAAGGAGTTGCAGCCTACCTCCAAGGCATTTCCAAAACAACAGCTAACTGCTGGCAATGTCTCATCGCCTAAGGTTGTGATTTCAGCTGGGGAAACAAGAACTTGTCTGGGAATTAAAAAGGAAATCCTGGAAAACATATGTGGTTCTTTTGCCTGACTTCTTTCACTTCGAATAATGTTTTTATGGTTCTTTAAATCATTTTGGTACTTTTTTGGCATGTTTGTCAAATTACTGAAGCATTTTCTTCTTTGGCCTTTACCCCTGAATGTGGTTGGGGAAGGGAGAAAAAGAGAAGGAGAAGATGGTGAGAATGCTGATACATAAACTTTGCTGTGAATCTATCTTTTAAGTGAAAGATGAGAATAGAGAGCCAGTAAAAGGGAAAGGAGAGACTCAGTGGGACAAGAATAATCCCAAAGTTAATTATAACAGTAAACAGTAGCTACTATATTATGTTATTGAATATCAGGCACTCTACCAAGCAAAGGCATATACTAACACATTTTATTCACTTCATGCTCACAGCAACCTGGTAAGGCAACTTTATTAATTTCATAGATGAGGAAATACATGTTTAGAGATATTAGAGTTTCACAGAAATAGGTTGAACATCACTCTGAAGCCTATATTCTTAATTCTGTCTCACCAGTAAATAAAAATGTTACAACAGGACAGAGTTGCAGCAGAATTGCTAATGAGGGGGAAGGGAAGAAAGTGCCATCAAGTACCCCAATAAACCTATGGCCTCCTTTTCAGGACAGTTAAGTGAATTGTGAGGGTTGGAACATATGACAGTCATTGTATAACCTTGGTGTAACCTCATGTATTAGTTTTCTATCCCTGTGTTCTACCCACATTAGTTCAGGTGAGGTATAATGAGACCAGATACAGCTGAAGAAAGAGACACTGGTAAGGGTTTTATGTTTACTCACAGTTGCCTGAGAAGAAGACGGCCATGACACTCTGGGGGAAGCGCTGGGGTCAGTCAGGAGGCAAAGAGAAGGAAACCACTGGCAGGCACATTTGTTGTGGTTTCCAGGGAAAGGAATGGGTGAGGTGAGCAGGTTCTAGAGCACAGGGGCTGTCCCTGAGAGTCTGGTAACTGAACCTGGGAGTATTAGGGTGGGTGTGTGGTGGCCCAGAGGGTAAGAGCCAGATAGGGGAATTGATTGGGACCTGGATTCAGCTGCTTAAGAAAGAGAACTGACCTGCCTCTACTGAGGGCATCAAAACTGGGTCAAAATAGCATTAAGAAACAAAACAAAACAAACAAACAAAAAACATTGGGGCACCTGGGTGGCTCAGTTGGCTAAGCGTCCGATTTTGGCTCAGGTCGTGATCTCCCGGTTTGTGGGTTCGAGCCCCACGTCGGGCTTTGTGCTGACAGCTCAGAGCCTGGAGCCTGCTTCAGATTCTGTGTCTCCCCCTCTCTCTGCCCCTCCCATGCTCATGCTTTGTCTCTGTCTCTGTCAATAATAAACAAACGTTAAAAAAATTAAAAGAAAAAAACCACAAACAACAAAAACCTATATGCATACTGTTGTGATGAAATTATAAAGCTAGTATCTAAAAATGAGTCAAATTTGTATCTTGCATTTCTTCAGATCAGAAGCCGAGTGGGTCCAGCTGATTTGTCTGCTTAGAAATCAGAGTGTCAGCTCAAGGGAAAATCCTGCTTCCACGTTAATACAATTTGTTGATACAATTCAGTTCCGTGTTATTATAGGACTGCAGGCCCTATTCCCTTGCTGGCTGTTGGCCCGGGGGACTTTCTCAGCTTCTAGAGGATGTCTGCCTTCTTTGGCTAGTGGATCCCTTCCTCCATCTTGAAAGGCAACAATGGCACAAATACTTCTTATGCTTGAAATCTCTTTGACCTCTTTCTGCCTCATCTCTCCTTGTGGCCAGAGAAAATTCTCCACTGCTAATGACTCATATACTTAGACTGGGCACACCTGGATAATCCAGGATCCTCTCCCATCTCAACTTGAAGCATATCTGCAAAATCCCTTTACCATATAAAGTAATGTATTCGGAGATACCATGGATCAGGGTGTAGACATCTTTGACAGGTCATTATTCTGCCTAATATACTTAGATAAGGCAAAATTATCAACATCCAGGTCCATAGCTAGAATAAAATCTCAGGCTGCCACACCTTCACTGATTCACCACAGATCCAGCACCACAAGTGCTTGGCAACCTGCAGGACTCCAGAAAATATCAGAGGACACCTGGGAGCAGTTGAGGCAGAAAAATTGACCAATGGAATGATTTTAATTATAAGTTCTTTTACATCTTTTAAGAGAATAAATACTTAAGTATGTAAATGCATAAATAAGAGGTCATTTGTGGTTTCTGAATTCTACTTCTGCCTTATTTCAAAGAACCCATCTTTCAATTTGCTTTGGTTTTTTCAATTTATTTCTTTAATTTTTTTTTAATGTTTATTCATTTTTGAGATACAGAGAGACCAAGGGCAAGCAGGGGAGGGGCAGAGAGAGAGGGAGCAGACTCCAGGCTCTGAGCTGTTAGCACAGAGCCCGATGTGAAGTCCGAACTCATGCACTGCAAGATCTAAAGTTGGACTCTTAACTGACTGAGCCACCCAGGCACCCTCTGTTTTTCTTTTCTTTTTCTTTTTCTTTTTTTTCTTTTTTTGCTTCAATTTTAATAAAATTGAATTTGAAAGTAATATTACAAATTCAAATGCAACAGTTTGAATGAAGATGGGCATCTCATGTACAAAATACTTGGAGAAGTTAAAGCTAAACTGGCAAATTGAGTGCAGCATTAGCTAACTGGACTTTGTTATTTTTCCTTGATGAAATCCTGACTTGCTACTGCTGCTTGCCTCTATATATTTGTGTCATTTTTTTTTTATTAGACTATAAGGGAAGTTCATGGTTGAAGAGGCCAGATAGGTCCTGATCATATTGGAACATGAAATCATCAAAGCTCAGAGATGAGCTTTTTTAGGGCATGTGATGTAGTAGAAAAATCCCTGGAAGGGAGATTGGAGATCTAATTTGAAACTCAATTCTGCCACCAACCATTGACCTTACAAATCATCAGTTCTCTGGGCCTCAGGTCATATATTCTGCTACTTCTAGTACTACCACTGAAAATATTTTTTGAGTACTCAAAAATGTTACAGCACTTTGACGTTAACATACATAATCCTTTATGTGGAATAACTCATTTAATACTCACAATTCCATGAAGGCAGGAAATGTTATTCCTGGGTTAAAAAAAAAAGTGAGTAAACTAAGAACCAAAGAAGTTAGATGGTATTATCAAGATCATACAACTGGGGGGCACCTGGGTGGCCCAGTTGGTTAAGCTTCTGACTCTTAATTTTGGCTCAGGTCAGGATCCCATGGTCATGAGATCAAGCCCCAGGTCAGGCTCTCAGCACTAGGCTTGTTTAAGATTCTCTCCCTCGGGGCGCCTGGGTGGCTCAGTCGGTTAAGGGTCCGACTTCAGCTCAGGTCACGATCTCGCGGTCCGCGAGTTCGAGCCCCGCGTCGGGCTCTGGGCTGATGGCTCAGAGCCTGGAGCCTGCTTCCGATTTTGTGTCTGCCTCTCTCTCTGCCCCTCCCCCATTCATGCTGTGTCTCTCTCTGTCTCAAAAATAAATAAAACGTTTAAAAAAAAAAAAAATTCTCTCCCTCTCCCCCTGCCCCTACCCCATTCACAGGTACACACACACACACTCTCTCTATAAAAAAAAAAAAAAGATGAAATGACACAACTGGAGTCAAATCCTGCTCTGTTTAATTCCAAAGAAGTGAATATTGTCTCTATGATTACTTTTTTATGTTTTCATTAAGTTATTTTGACTGTATGCATCTGGAAAATGATACCAGAATGCAAAACAATTAATGGCTTATTATGTCATGTAGTTTCCTTGTCTACATAGAACATGACAACAGTTATTTCCTGATTCAAACTTCTTTCCAACCAGATTGAAGTGGATCTTGCTTGAGGTAGTTCTCTTCATATAAGAATGAGCATCTGGCTCTCACAGGATCCTTTGCTCACTTTCTTTTTGTGCTACATTCCCCAAAGATTTTATCTGGGTGGGTCCATATAGCTTTTCCCCATTGCCATAGCCTATTTGTAATTTTTCAAATGCCTTAGTGCCCTTTAGTATATCACCTTCAGGTTCCCTAAGTGAAACTTTGTTTTCCAAGAAAGCTGCACATAGTGTCTTACCACATTTATTTATCCAAAGATCATAAATTTAGGGGATGGAAATCCTGAGCTCTAAATCATAAATACTTTTTAACCTGAATTTTTTTCTCATTTGAAATGAGGTCTTTGTACCATGATAAACATTCTCCCCAAACAAGGTACACACCTAGTTTATTGCACCAAGTAGCACTGAGTGATTTCCACTCCAGATACATTCTTCATGTCAAGCAATACTCACAGAACAATAGCAATTTGGTCTTCCCTAATCGGACTCTCAGACAACCAAAGTGAGAGCATGCTTAACACAACTTGAATGATCATTCTTTTATTGGCAGATATTGTGATGCTTGAAAGTTATTGCCAAGAGATTTGGAATTTTTACTGAGAATTCCAGGAAGCCAGAGAGTTCTGGGTAATATGTTAATCACTGAAAAGAAATCTTCTCCTTTGGGGCCACAATCTGACTTCTGATCCCATAAAAATGTCAGTAAGTCACAAGGGTTCAATTTTCTTATTTATATGATCTCTTTCCTTCATAAACCATAAGAAAATGAAGGGAATTCAAGAACTGCTGAAGGATGAGTGTGTTTCTTCTTGTTGTTTGTATACTTTTTGGCAAATCACACAATATTCCTCATTTTCTGGGGAGAAAGTCAGTTTCCTCAAAAAGTCCCTTGACCTTCTATATACACTACTTGGGACTTTTGGGAGTATATTCTATATCTTGTGAAGCAAAATCATAAATTTAGGGGATTTACATACACAACACAAACATAAGATGTGTTGTCATGTGCATTGTAAACAGTGTTGGATCTTCTGTAATGTTTTCTCAGAAATAAATATAAAGTACTATGAATTTTAGAATATTTCTTAGATAATAATTTTCTCTTTCTATCTTCTTGATAGATTTAAAGACTGGGATCCTGATCTTGGCACTCAGGGTATTGCACAATCTTGAAGAAAGGTAACTTTATCCTATTTGCCATTATGGTACAGACACATGCCTGTGGTCCTTCCCATGGCTCTGATTAGCCACAACAATGGAATCAGATTTGGGGATCAGCTTTGATAGGGAGTTTTGTAGGCCACTGAGGCCTAATTTGTAAGATTCCATCTCCTTATTAATCAGTGTTCCTGACTTTCTGCCTTTATATTTGCCTGTCTAGCCACTCCCAGAAATTTGTCTATTGTTATTGCATTGGCTCTCTGTGTATGAAAACATCAAGGAAAGCAATTATTCTACTCATAAGGGGAATTATTATCTTAACTGTGCTCTTTTTTAAAATAGATCACCTAAGGGGCACCTGGATGGCTCAGTCAGTTGAGCATCTGACTTCAGCTCAGGTCATGATCTCACAACTCATGAGTTTGAGTCCTGTGTTGGGCTCTGTGCTGATGGCTTGGAGCCTGGAGCCTGCTTTGGATTCTGTGTCTCCCTCTCTCTCTGTCCCTTCCCCACTCACTCATGTGCTATCTCTCTTTCTCTCTCTCAAAAAAAAATAAACATTAAAAAATTAAAATAGATCACCTGAGGTTTTATTACACATACACACTAAAATATTTGTGTTCTCTGTATGTGAGAAGCATATAGAATGAAGTTACTCCTAGACTACATTAGGATACATAACACCATATGTGCTTAAGAAGGAGCATCAAAAAGGCCTCAAGCTATCAGAACAGTTATTTTAATCGGGCAGAGTCATTGAAAGTCCCATAACCAAGAATGGGGTTACTTTAGAGTATATTTTCATGAGCTTACAAAAAACTCAGAATGTAAATTCCAGAGGAATGCCCTTGGGGCCTTAAAGTACTGTTTTGCTCAAGATTTTCATTAGGTCTTTTGGAGAGTATTACAAATGCAGATTTACATTTTAAATAACACTAGGAATGCTAGCCTTATGAACATGTATCTGTCCCTCTTCCTCTTAAACCCTCCTCCAACTACCTTAGCTAGTTATGGAGACTGAAACATGACTAAAACTTGATTTTATTGTAATTGAGTACATGTATGTTATCATTAATTCTCAACTTTTTGTGATCACCCACCTGAAGGAAATTGCAATTCTTTCCTATTAACAGACATGGCTAGCTGTGGTAGTCTATCTTGACTTTGTCCCAATGGAATCAGCTCCCACAGGATGGGTTGATGAGCAATGGCGTTAGAGTGAAGCAAAAGATCCAAGAAGTTTCCTGTGTATTTATGAGGATTCTCCACTCTCTTTCCAAACCCTTTGAAAAATCACTATATTATTTCAAATGAATTCATCAAATATTTGTCATGCTGTAAACAACTGGATGCTAAGAAGATGATGTCTTTTTTACCTAGAATATCACAGCTGACATGGAGAACTGAGATTTTCAAATTGGTGCATATGTCTCTTTTTCAACTAAAGATCTTTCTCTTTGTCTTCTTCCTTCCTTCCTTCCTTCCCTTTTCTTTTCTTTTCTTTTCCTTTGTACCGTATTAATAACAACTATTTTCCTATTCAATGCTATGAATATTTCCCATGTATTAATTCATTTCATCCTCATTTAATCAGCAAAAGGACCTTGCACATACTGTCCCCATGTATACATAAGAAAAGTGATGTTGATCCTTTAGAGATTATAGAATTTACCTAAGATCATATATCTGGTAAATGGTAGAATTGGGATTTGAACACTGGTAGTTTCCTTTCCTTTCCTTTCTTTTATTTTCCTCTCCTCGCCTCTCCTCTCCTCTCCTTTCCTTTCCTTTCCTTCTTTCCTTGTATTGGCTTCTTTTCCTTGGTTTTACAATAGCACTAAGCCTTTAGATAGCAAATTATTATTTACTCTTTTTCCCTCCCATTAGTTTGTGTTCCCCTGCAAATTTATATAATTTTAGTCTCTCAATCTCCAGTATTAATTAAAGATGAATCATATAATATGTGATTAATCAATGTTTCAAGAAGGAAAAGACAAGAAAGTTTGATGATGGAGACAACACAGGGAAAATCTCTACAAGGGCACTGTTGCTGAGTTCAGGCTCCTGAAGAAAACCACAGAAGGGATATTGGGCAAGGTGGAAACGAGAATCTTCAGGGAGTCAGATGTTAATGTAGTAAAAGGAAACTTTTTCCATCTTGACAATTTTCCTCAGAGCTTGTCTGCAAGTAGGAAGGGTTTCATGGGTGCACAACTATGTAGTCACACAAGTCCATGTGTTTAGGAGGGCCCTGAACTCAGGTTAATGTTTTGCTGTTTGTGTGAAATTCTTAATAATTTTTAAAGAAGAGGTCTCTCATTTTAATTTTACACCAGGCCCTGCAAAGTGTACAATTATTACCTCTTTTAGCTCCATACGGCCCCTCAGAGACTCATGTAATCATAAGGGTAATGATCACATAGTCATCATTACATAACCTCAAGGGTTAATACCTTAATCATGCCTTCCATTAGAGTGTGTGCAAAGCCATATGTCTCTAGTCCACCGGCACTACCCATCAGTGCTACCACCAGCTTCCCCCATACATTTATGCAATATCTGAAGCTAAAATGGGGGAGGGGTTGTGGAGAGTGGTTTGAATTTTTACTCCCTATGGAAAGGGTCTAAGAAAAACATTTATTTCTTTTGCATTTGACATAAAATGCATTCTGGTAGGCTTTTTGCAAAGAGTGAAAGGAGTTAAACTTGGTTAAAGAAAAGTTACATATTCTAGATGGGCTTTTAGATGTCCTGCTCTGTAGTGGGCAGAATTGTTGCTTTTGATCATACTGCACTGAGAAACAATCGATTAAGCAGGTGCAAACTACCAGTGTTCAAATCCCAATTCTATCACTTACCAGATATATGATCTTAGGTAAATTCTATAAGCTTTAAAGAATTAACATCACTTCTCTTATGTGTACACGGGGACAACCTGTCATTTTGTTGATTAAATGAGGATGAAATGAATTAATGCATGGGAAGTACTCATTGCAGTGCATTGTATAGAAAATAGTTGTTATTAATATGGTACAAGAGGTGGTTGAATTCTTCAAAGCTCATGGGGAAGTGTTTAGAATGTATTTGTAATAGGTAAGGAGGAGAAAGAGGAAGGCAAGATAGATATCTTAGCATGTAGAGGTCTGGTCTTAAGTACATTCCTAACTTTATATATATCCTTAAGTACGTCTCTGATGCTCTTGCAATATGTCAAGGGCTTTAGTGCTACACGTGAAAAGTTCTGGGAGACATGTGACTGGAGCAATGCTAGGCTAAAACAATTTTTTTCTAAATTTCTATTCCTTTTGATATTTCCCCTTGACTCAGAGCTGGGAATAAGGTGAGATTTTAAAGGCTCAGAGGGAACAAATGGAAGCTTAGCAGCCATCTGTTGTTCCCAAGGGCATCTGGGAAGCTTTTCTCTGAAGGATGCATCATCTGAGCTCTCTCTATAGCTCTCTCCTTTACCCACACACTGGCTCAATACACAAAAGCAATACACACAGAATCAGACTTCAGCAAAACTGTGAGTTTTGTGGACTTTGTCTTCTTAATTCTCCACCTCCCAGTTTTATTCCCCATTTGCTTTTCAGAAGCTATTCTTTTCCTTATTTTTCATCCATTAATTATTTTATTCAACAAGTGTATGAAATATATATTTGAAATGAGTACTCTGCTAGTTTCTGAGGATACATTAAGCAGGTCAGATAAATTCTCTACCCTTCTATCTGGGGGAAGTATACAGTAATAAACAATTTATAAAAATATACTAGATCACTGATGATTGTGAAAAATCTATGAAGGACATTAACAAGGTTATAAGAAAGTAAACAGCAAGGGGAAATCAGTTTATATATGAACATTGGAGATACTCCTCTGAGGAGGTAGAATTTGAACCAATCTACAGGATGAAATGAGCCCACTGTGCAAAGAATTAGAAAAAGAGCAAGCCAGAAAGAAGGAACAGCAAGTTCAATGATCCACAACCAGGAAAGGGTATTGGTGTTTTAAAGAAGAGAAGTGAATTCTCTTGATATAGAAAGACATGGGGAAAACAGAGAGCAGGGGGAATGAGATCATGATGAACATTATGGATTAGAGTAAAAGTGTTAGAATTAAATTCAAGAGAAAATGTAAGCCATTGAGGACCTTTGATGAGAGGAGTGAAATACACTGACTTACATTCTAAAAAAATCATCCATTGTTGTAAAAGTGGCAAAAAATGGAAGCCAAGAGATCAACATCCATTCTTGAAACAGATGATAAGAATTTGAAAGGGTGGTGACAAGGAGATGAAGATAAACAGGTGGATTCAGAAATATTTGGGAAGTGGAATTCACCCAGCTGGTGATAGATTGTATGTGGGCAGGAGAGAGAGGGACAAAACCAAGGATAAGATCGATACGGTTAGCTTGAGCTAGTGAAAGGATAATGGTGTTATCAATATCCTGTCAAAATCTGTTCTCAGAAAACTATCAGATTAAAATTGCTTTCCATTAATGACATTTTTTGAACTTCCTGCCTCTAGACATTTTGTAAGTGCTGGATGTGTTTTGTGAATATGACCAAGAGAGTACAGTTCATTCAAAGCATTCTGTTTCCCAGAGAACTCTGTGTTTTAACAGGCAGTGGAGACCTAAGCTATAAGAGTAATATTCTACAAGCAGGAACTTTGACTTACTTGCCCTATATTCACATAAGGTGGGCTCCCACCTATCCTGCTCCCACTTTTAGTAAAGTTCCATTCACCACTCCTTTTCTTGTCTCTGTTGATTAGTAGTGCACACCAACTGACCCCAAACTCCAGAGCACGTTTGAAATAGATGTCAGAGAATGAAAGATGAAAACCAGTTGGAGGGGAGGTGGAGGGTAGCTGTGGTATTGAACTTCCTCTTCTACAAAGGAAGGATTTGGCTTGTTTTTATTGGACAGCATTTTTCCACAGGATAGTCGGCATACATAATGAAATTTCAAGATTCCAGCTATGATCAAAACTCAATTCTGTAGAAAATGTAGAGATTTAAGTTGATTAAATTGATTTTTGATCCTGTTTTTCTGATTTACTATAGCTGTCATTTTCTTTTAGAGTATACCTTGTTAGATTCCTTACCTCTTATTTCTACTTAAATTGTGTTATTCTCTCATGTGCCATCTACAGCCACTTCACTTTTTAGTCTAGATTTTTCTCCCAGGAGAATTCCATCCACTTATTCTATTTTAATGATGAGTTATATGCTGACTAATCACTAACCCCTATTTCAAAAGCTCACCCCTATTTCAAAAGCTCACAAACCCCTATTTCAAGCACACACCTAACCACTGGACATTTTATCTAAAAGTATCTCATGAAATACATTTAGAGTAAGCTTTTTATAATTTTTTCTTGCCCAATCTTTTGAATTAATCATAATTTTTGAAACATTAAATCAACTTTATTTCTCTTAGATTACTTATACTCATTGTCATTTTATTTTTTGTAAAAAAATTTTTTAACGTTTATTTATTTTTGAGACAGAGAGAGACAGAGCATGAACGGGGGAGGGTCAGAGAGAGGGAGACACAGAATCTGAAACAGGCTTCAGGCTCTGAGCTGTCAGCACAGAGCCCGACGCGGGGCTCGAACTCACGGACCGTGAGATCATGACCTGAGCCGAAGTCAGCCGCTTAACCAACTGAGCCACCCAGGCGCCCCCTCATTGTCATTTTAAAAAGTAGATATTCTTTTAAATGATTCTAAATCATATTTTAATTCATGATACCACTCCATTAATAATAAGATGCAATTATTTCAATAAATTGTACTGTTGTTCAAGATATTTACTGTTCCTCTCTTCAGGATATTAACCTAACTAAAAGATTATTATTCTCATCCTCTTAATGTCAGACTTGGCCATCAAATTTGATATATGCCATTTTTAAGCCAAAGTTTTGACAGTTATTCTGTAGATGGCCATCTTCTGTCTTCCCCCTGACATGAGGACGGTGTACTACAACTAGAGTGCACACATGTGGAATGAAGAGAGTAGGGAGCTAAGTCCTAAATGAACTATGATGGTCAAAAATGAGCAAAAGCAAAACTTGGATTTTGTAAGATACTGAGATTTTGTTGTACTTGTTGCACATGGCATTTAAGAGTTCATTCTTGGGGCGCCTGGGTGGCTCAGTCGGTTAAGCGTCCGACTTCGGCTCAGGTCATGATCTCACAGTCCGTGAGTTCGAGCCCCGCCTCAGGCTCTGTGCTGACGGCTCAGAGCCTGAAACCTGCTTCCGATTCTGTGTCTCCCTCTCTCTCTGACCCTCCCCCGTTCATGCTCTGTCTCTCTCTGTCTCAAAAATAAATAAACTTAAAAAAAAAAAATTAAAAAAAAAAAAGAGTTCATTCTTAAAGTTAAGAAGAAAGAATTTAGAAAGTTGTGGGAACTTGGTCAAAGTATGACTGTACCCTGATTTGTATGAAATAAAAAATGAAAATAATCACAGTACCCACACAAAAGGTAACTGCGACAACTGAATGAAATTAATTATATAAAGTACTTATCAGAATTCCTGACACACAGTAAATGCTAAGTACATTTTAGCTAAGGAAAGAAATCCTGCATAGCTGTAAGGTGTGAGGTCAATAATACATTCCTCATTCTCAGAATCATCAAGGCCTGAGACTTAGATCCACTATCCACTCTTTGTCATAACTCTAAAAATCAGATGTCATTCTTTTATTTAAAACTTGAGCCATCAGAATTAGAATCTGAATCCTAGTTGGAGTAAGTGTCTCACAGTGGCTTCAAAGATAACTGTACCTCTCTTGGGTCCTCAGATGTTACCAGGGAGAATGATGGCACTGGAGGGATTCAGGATCACAACTTTCCACTTGCATTAATGATACATTTTACCAAAAATAAAGTTTTTTTTTAATTCACACATTTGAAACTTGCCTCAGTGAGGGCTCAGCCTTTCTAAGTCCTTATAAATATGAACAGATTTTGAATAACATTGCTATTCGCTTAAGAATAATGTTTAGGTTAGGAAGTAACATTATTGGTTTCATACTTTGGAATTTGGAACATTATTGTACTAAGTAATTGATGGAATTTCAGAAGGTAGAAAAGAGAATTCCTCTTCACTTATTGCTACTGACCTCTGTTTTGAATTTTCTGGTCCAATGCTAATTCTTCATTTGATTCATAGTATATTCTGGAGATGTTTCAGAGAGAGGCAGCAGGGGCCATTAATATCTTGTCTTGCCACAGTGAGGACGACTCAGCAACACCACAGTTTCTCATGAAGGATGGGTTTTAAATATGTATAGAGTGAGCTACTATTTGATGGATCACAGCAATGGTTCTTTCAATGAGAAAACAAGCCTATCCCAGAGTTAGACATTCCCCTACAGATGACACTCCAGAACTCTGCTGCCAATACACTTCTACTTAAAATAAAAATTGACTGATGACCAGAACACTCTAGTGTGAAAAATGGAGTTATGCCCTCTGCTAAATTGTGATGCTGGTGGAGTTGGCTTAAGAAAATATTCTTTTCGTTCTGCTCAATCCTGCCTGATGCAAGAAGCCAAATTTGTACTACATGGTAAATGACTAAGGCTAATGAAATTTATTCCTCCATATAATCACACACACACACACACACACACACACACACACACACATTAAACTTGACTAAGGATAGATAGGAGTATCTTAACAAAAAAGAATATATCAATCTCCATCTCTGGTGTAGTTGGGAATGTTTATTTTCCTCATTTCAGCAGCAATCGGGGACACTGTTTCTTGCCTTTCTTTACAGATTAAAGCTTTCTAACATAGAGAAAATAGGAGAGAAGGATGTGGGTGGAGTTCTGCCACCTCCCAAGGGGCTGAGGTTCTACTTCCCTAGGTCTTAGGGAAAATTTTTTGGGCCCTGTGATGGATTGAATTGTATCCCTTCAAAAGACATGTTGAAGCCTTAACCCCCAGTACCTCAGACTGTGAACTTATTTGGAGACAGGGTCATTGCAGATGTAAGCAGTTAAGATAATGTCACTCTGGAGTACAATGGGTACTTGATCCAATAGCATAGGTGCCCATAAAGAAGGAGAGAGACAAGCGAGAAGATGGCTGCGTGAAGACAGAAACAGTGGCTGGAGTTCTTATGTTGCCACAAGCCACAAAATGCTGGGACTAACAGAAGCTGAAGCAGTAAGGATCATCCCTTAGAGGCTTCAGAGAGAGCATGGCTCAGCAGGCACTTTGATTTTAGAATTTCAGCCTCCAGAACTTTGAGAGAAAATTTTCTATTGTTTTAAGCCACCTAATTTGTGGTACTTTGTTATGGCCACCCTGGGACACTAAGAAAAGCCCCAGTGTACAGACTGAGGCTCCATCAGCCTGCCAACCACTCCTAGCTTAATTCTGCCAGCTTAATTCTTACTCTTCTTTCTCATGCTTGCTTGTATCTGTATAAGCCGATGTTCATGTCACATCCTTCCCTGTAATTGCTTGTCTCTTCCTTAGATTTTGGACTGGTTGCTTGCATTGTGACCAAAGTGCTCTTACAGGTTCAAGAAAACTAATGACTCTGCCGTTTGTTTGGTGTGCTGTTATTTTCAGTGTAGAAGCTTTAGTCTTCCAGATCTCTAAATCCTGAAGCAGAAGCCAGAAGCAATGCATTTGATCTGTTTTATTTTTTCATTTTTGTTCAGTTCAAAATATTTCAATATATTTTCTAATTTCCTTTGCAGTTTTCCGATGGCTATTTAGAAATATACTTTAAAATTTCCATATATTTGGGGATTTAGAAAATATATATATTTATTTTATTGGTAACCAGTTTAATTCTGAAATATTTTACATGATTTAATTTATGTAAATGTATTGAGATTTGCTTTACAATTCAGAATATGTTCTATATTAGCAAGGGTTCTATGTATACCTGAAACAAATGGTTATTCTGCTGTTACTTATTGAAATGTTCTTAGAACTATGATTTTATAGTTTTTATCAAGTGTGGTGTTTTTTTCTGTTGTCGTTCTTAGCTAGTAGTTCTTCAAATATGTGTTTCTAAAATTTTTAGTATAGTAGTTGCTATTTGGCCACAGTCACTGAGGTTCTCTTTATTTAATTTTTACCTTACCTTGCAAATTTTCTTTTTTTTTTTTCTATGTTTCAGCTATGTTGTCAGGATCATTGATCATTTCTGAAGTATCTAATTGCTATTAATATAAAATCTAGTAAATTTTTAAAATTAAAGTCCCATTTGGTTCTTTTAATTCCTTGATGACTAACCTAATTATGTTAATCTTTTTCTTTAAATTCTTAAGTATATTTTAAAGAGCTGTTTAAAGTTCTTATTAAAGTCTGTTTAAAGTCTTTATTAAAGTCATTCCATCATCTCTGTCATTTCTGGTTTGTTTCTTCCACCTGATCTTTCTCCTGGGAATAGATCACATTTCTTGCTCCCTGGAATCTTGCTCCCTGGAATTTTTTTTTTTTTAATTGCCTTCTGGATATTGTGAATCCTATGTTGTTTGAATGCTGGATTTTGATGCCTTCATTTAAGAGTGTTTTGGAAAGCAAGGCTATTAAGTTTCTTGCCAATCAGCTTGATCCCTTTAAGACTTTTAAGTGTTGTTAGGGAAAATCTAGAGTAGCTTTTAGCATAGGACAATATTTCTCATCCTCAACACCACTAATATTTGGCTCCAGATAATTCTTTGTTTCAGTGGCCTGTCCAGGGAATTGTAGGACATTTAGTACCATCTCAGATCCCTACTCACCAGATAAGAGTAGTACCCCTGGCCCCCATGGTTGAAACACCAAAAATATCTCTAGACATTTCTAAATGTCCACTTGTAGACAATATTGCCCTTTGTTGAAACCCATTGATTTAGGGGAACTTCAGCCCTACTACCATGATTTGATGATTCTAGGTTCTTACTGAATGTCCTGGTTGTTCAAATAGAGTCTTTATTATGTCAATTGAGACCTCAATGTCTTCCATCCTTATATGAGCTATGGGAATATTCGGCATCTAGATCCTGGTTACTCTCTACCTTCATGAAGTGTTAACATTTCTCTAGACAATGATATTTTAAGAACAGGAGGAATTGTGTGAAAATTACATTGAATAGTTTTTCTATTTCGCTGCAGAAAAGAAAATAGAATATTTCAATGAAGTCATTATTTTCTGAAGAATACTAAAACACTGGAACAACATGGAAGAAACCACAGTTTTTAGTTGCATTCATTGGTTCACTTAACAAGTATTTGCTAAAAAAATATACACACACATACACATGCACACAGATATATTTTGAATTCATTATATGTTTTAGGAAAATAATGATAAATAAGACATATTCCTCAAGGTATGTGTATCTCTTATAGTAGACAGAAAAAATATCAATTATTACAACACAGTGGTAATGGTGCTATAACAAAATTCACTTTTTTTTCAATGGGATGTTATAGAAGGAGCACAGAAAAGCAATATTTAACTAAGGCTGGCACTATTAATAAACATTTAGAAGATGGGGCGCCTGGGTGGCGCAGTCGGTTAAGCGTCCGACTTCAGCCAGGTCACGATCTCACAGTCTGTGAGTTCGAGCCCCGCGTCAGGCTCTGGGCTGATGGCTCGGAGCCTGGAGCCTGTTTCCGATTCTGTGTCTTCCTCTCTCTCTGCTCCTCCCCGTTCATGCTCTGTCTCTCTCTGTCCCAAAAATAAATAAAAAAACGTTGAAAAAAAAAAATTTAAAAAAAAACATTTAGAAGATAAAAAGACCATTAGACAGAGTCTTAAAATGGACAAATATGGAAAATAATCAATTCATAAAGAATAATAGGAGCAAAATAAAAAAGGGTGAGAGAAAATGATTAGTCTAGGGAAATGCAAGTAGACTTGTACAGCTAAAAATTAAGGAATTATAAGAGGGAGGTGGTGAGGCTGAAAATGCAGTAGGGATCAAGTGTGTAGGTCCTTCTAGATCATTTTTAAGTTTTCTTCTGAAGGTAATGAGCAACCCCTGAATACCAGTACCTTGGATTAGGGAGAACAACGTGATTAGATTTGAATTTTAGTAACAAATGTTTCAGACCAATTGCCTAGGATAGATAAGAAGGAAGCCTTTGTGGTATATTCATGTTCTTACCCAAAAGACCCACGACTTTTTATTTTCATCAGCTCTAAATGATCTCTAGGCCTGCTGTACAGCTGTCATTCTGGGCCTCACTATTGCTTTTATGGATGGGGCTTATTATTTTGTGAATCACACAATCTGCTCTTGCTCAAGATTGAATCCATTAGCTTCTGGTATTTAGGGAGGCTAAGGAAAAATCTAAACTGGTCTGATTTTTGTTTCTTTTCAAAAGATAACCATTTTTCCGCTTTTAACTCTGAATTCTTGTCAGATAGAATTTTTATAGTATAGCAATTCATTTTATTATCTTTTTCTCATTATTCTGTTATTCTATTAAATTGCTTGATCTGAATTTAAACCTTTCTTTGGCCAATAAGTGATTTCTTCCCATTTAAGTTTAGGTATTACTTCCATTTCTTTTACTTTCTTCTCACTTTCCAAGCTCCACTCTTTGCTTTCTGAGTAGATTATATTCTTCTCAGCATTATTTTTTTTATTGTGGTAAAAAAAAATACATAACATGAAATCGATCAATTGTTTAAGAGTACAGTACAATATTGCTAACTATGTGTACTTTATTTTACAGCAGTCCTATGAAAATCTTTTATGACTGAAATTATAAACCCATTAAACAGCAGCTCCCCATTTCCTTCTCCCCTAACCTTTGATAACCACCATTCTGTATTCTGCTTCTATGAGTTTGTACTTTAGATACTTCATATAAATTAAATTATACAGTATTTGTCCTTCTGTGATAGGTTTATTTCAATTAGCATAATATCATTAAGATTAATTCATAGTGTAGCATATAATGTTATTTCCTTTTTTTTTTCAGGCTGCATAACATGTCATTGTATATATATACCACATTTCCGTTACCCATTCACTGTTGTTGAACACCGGGTTGTGTTCACCTCGTAGCTGTTGTGAATAATGCTATAATGAACATAAGAGTGCAAATATCTCTTTGATATCTTGTTTTTGTATTCTTCTGGATAAATGCCCAGAAGTAGGATTGCTGATTACTTTGTTTTTATTTTTTATTTTTTGAGAAACATCTATACTGTTTGCGAGTGGCAGCACCAATTTATATTCCCATCAACAGTGCACAAAGGTTCTCATTTCTCCACATCCTTGCCAACACATATTATTTTCTGTTTTTTGACAATAGCCATCTTAACAATGTGAGGTGATGTATTTTTGTGGTTTATATTTGCATTTCCGTGGTGCCTTAGTCCACTTGGGATGGTATAACAAAATGCCATAGACTGACTGGGCTTATAAACAACATCTTCTATAGGTATTTTTTGTGGTTACTATGGGGCTACCTAAAGCATAATTATAACAATCTACTTTAAGCTGATAACTTCAATTGAGTATAAAAACTCTATTATTTTACTTACCTTCCCACACACTTTGTTTTTGATGTCACAAACTATATCTTTTTATATTGTTTATCCATTAATATATTTTATAGTTATAGTTAAAAAAAACTTGTTTTAAAATTAATTACCACTGTTACAGTATTACAGCATTCTGTGTTTGTCTATATGTTTTCCTTTACCAGTGAGCAACATACTTTTATGTTTCCATGTCAATATCTAGAATTCTTTTGCTCCAAATTGAAGGAGTCTCTGTATCATTTCTTGTAAGGCAGTTCTGTTGGTGATGAACTCTCCTAGCTTTTATTTAAGACTTTGTTTCTCTTTCATTTTTTGAGGGACAATTTTGCTGGTTATATTATTGTTGGTTGGCAGTTTTTTTTTTTTTTTTTCATTTCTCACTTTGCTTTTTATCATCCCATGCCCTCTGGCCTGCAAGGTTTCTTCTGAGAAATCCACTGATGGTCTTTTGGTAGCCATCTTGTATGTCATTTTTTCTCTTGCTGCTTTCAAATATCTTTGTTTTGAATTTTGACAATTTAAATATATTGTATCTCAGTTTGAACTTCCTTCATTCCATCATAGTTATTCCGCTAGTCTTCTTGAATCTGAATGTACATTTTCTTCCTCCAGATTTGGGAAGTTTTTGATAATTATTTTTTCAAATAAGTTTTCTGCCCCATCCTGTCTCTGTTCTTCCTGGATTTGGATAATATAAGTAATGTGGGAATGTTTAATGTTCTATACATCCCTTAGTCTCTCTTAACTCTTTTCTTTTTACTGCTCTGACAGGATAATTTCAAAGGATCTGTAGTCAAGTTTGCTGATTCTTTCTTCTGCTTGATCAACTTTATTGTTGAACCCTTCTAGTGAATTTTTCAGTTCAGTTATCACATTGTCCAACTTCAAAATTTCTGTTTCATTATTGTTTTTATCATTTCCATTTATGTTGCTATTCTCATTTTGTTCATTGTTTTCTTTGTTAATATTCTCTACTTGTTCAATGGTTTTACTGAACGTTTCATCATCTTTATGACGCTTATTTTGAATTATCTTCAGGGAATTAATATTCCTCCATTTCTTTAGGGTTAGTTTCTGAAGAATTATTTTGTTCCTTTGTGCCATGGTTTTCTTTTCTTTCATGTACCTGGTAACTTTGTGTTAGGATCTGCCTACTTGACAAAAACAAAAACAAAAACAAAAACATAAACAAAACAAAACAAAACCCCAGCTATCTCTACCAGTCTTTACAGACTGGCATCAAATAGGGAAAGAACTTCCCCAATCAGCCCAGCTAGAGACTCCGGGAGCTTTTCAGACATTTCCAGTGTATGAATCTCCACTGGATTTGGGCTTATAAATTCACAATTAGAAAGGTTTGAAAGTTTCTTTTTTCAGGATCTTATGATCTCTTGCTCCCTCTGGTGTCTATAGGCAGTACTGCAGGTTTTCTGGACTTCCACAAACCTCACAACCCTTTTGTTCTAAGCAGCCCTTTTAGCATATGCTGGGTTCTGTCTGTGCCCTGACTCAGATGAGACAGAAACCAGACCTTCAGGCAGGCCACTTAAAAACCCTGAATATTGGACACATTCATTCAATCTTTCTTCCCAAGGAGAATGCAGGTGGTTTTCCTCCCACGTGTTCCATACTGAGCTAGAAGGAAGGATGATAGCATGTGTGTACCAGTCCAAACCATGCTTTTGTCCTCAGCAAGCCTCCATCCTAGAGCCTTTTCCTGTGAACATGAGATTCAGGGTAGACAGAAACCAGTCCCTAGAGCAGTCCCTCAAAACATCTGAACATTGAACATTGGTTTTTGATCAAGATTGTCTTAGCGTTTAGCACTTTACTAAACTCTACTTTTAGTACTTTAGAGTTTCAAGTACTTTATAGATTTTAC
This sequence comes from Neofelis nebulosa, assembly GCF_028018385.1. NCBI lineage: Eukaryota > Metazoa > Chordata > Mammalia > Carnivora > Felidae > Neofelis > Neofelis nebulosa. Next base: position 44,266,824 of record NC_080790.1, on the reverse strand, counting down.
TTTTGATTCCACCTTTGACTCATTATTTAGAATTGTGTTATTTTGTTTCCAAGTATTTGGAGATTCTCGGTATTTTTATTTTCTGTTATTGATTTCTACTTTAATTCTATTGTGATAAAAGAACATATCTTGTATGGCTTGAATCCTTTTAAATTTATTTATTGAAAACATTTTACAATACAGAATACGGTCTGTTTTGTGAATGTTCCACGTGCACTTGGAAAAGATGTATATTCTTTTTTTTTTTTTTAATTTATTTATTTATTTTTTAATATATGAAATTTACTGTCAAATTGGTTTCCATACAACACCCAGTGCTCATCCCAAAAGGTGCCCTCCTCAATACCCATCACCCACCCTGCCCTCCCTCCCACCCCCCATCAACCCTCAGTTTGTTCTCAGTTTTTAAGAGTCTCTTATGCTTTGGCTCTCTCCCACTCTAACCTCTTTTTTTTTTTTTTCCCTTCCCCTCCCCCATGGGTTTCTGTTACGTTTCTCAGGATCCACATAAGAGTGAAACCATATGGTATCTGTCTTTCTCTGTATGGCTTATTTCACTTAGCATCACACTCTCCAGTTCCATCCACGTTGCTACAAAAGGCCATATTTCATTTTTTCTCATTGCCATGTAGTATTCCATTGTGTATATAAACCACAATTTCTTTATCCATTCATCAGTTGATGGACATTTAGGCTCTTTCCATAATTTGGCGATTGTTGAGAGTGCTGCTATAAACATTGGGGTACAAGTGCCCCTATGCATCAGTACTCCTGTATCCCTTGGATACATTCCTAGCAGTGCTATTGCTGGGTCATAGGGTAGGTCTATTTTTAATTTTCTGAGGAACCTCCACACTGCTTTCCAGAGCGGCTGCACCAATTTGCATTCCCACCAACAGTGCAAGAGGGTTCCCGTCTCTCCACATCCTCTCCAGCATCTATAGTCTCCTGATTTCTTCATTTTGGCCACTCTGACTGGCGTGAGGTGGTATCTGAGTGTGGTTTTGATTTGTATTTCCCTGATGAGGAGCGACGTTGAACATCTTTTCATGTGCCTGTTGGCCATCCGGATGTCTTCTTTAGAGAAGTGTCTATTCATGTTTTCTGCCCATTTCTTCACTGGGTTATTTGTTTTTCGGGTGTGGAGTTTGATGAGCTCTTTATAGATTTTGGATACTAGCCCTTTGTCCGATGTGTCATTTGCAAATATCTTTTCCCATTCCGTTGGTTGCCTTTTAGTTTTGTTGGTTGTTTCCTTTGCTGTGCAGAAGCTTTTTATCTTCATAAGGTCCCAGTAATTCACTTTTGCTTTTAATTCCCTTGCCTTTGGGGATGTGCCGAGTAAGAGACTGCTACGGCTGAGGTCAGAGAGGTCTTTTCCTGCTTTCTCCTCTAAGGTTTTGATGGTTTCCTGTCTCACATTCAGGTCCTTTATCCATTTTGAGTTTATTTTTGTGAATGGTGTGAGAAAGTGGTCTAGTTTCAACCTTCTGCATGTTGCTGCCCAGTTCTCCCAGCACCATTTGTTAAAGAGACTGTCTTTTTTCCATTGGATGTTCTTTCCTGCTTTGTCAAAAATGAGTTGGCCATACGTTTGTGGGTCTAGTTCTGGGGTTTCTATTCGATTCCATTGGTCTATGTGTCTGTTTTTATGCCAATACCATGCTGTCTTGATGATGACAGCTTTGTAGTAGAGGCTAAAGTCTGGGATTGTGATGCCTCCTGCTTTGGTCTTCTTCTTCAAAATTACTTTGGCTATTCGGGGCCTTTTGTGGTTCCATATGAATTTTAGGATTGCTTGTTCTAGTTTTGAGAAGAATGCTGGTGCAATTTTGATTGGGATTGCATTGAATGTGTAGATAGCTTTGGGTAGTATTGACATTTTGACAATATTTATTCTTCCAATCCATGAGCAGGGAATGTCTTTCCATTTCTTTATATCTTCTTCAATTACCTGCATAAGCTTTCTATAGTTTTCAGCATACAGATCTTTTACATCTTTGGTTAGATTTATTCCTAGGTATTTTATGCTTCTTGGTGCAATTGTGAATGGGATCAGTTTCTTTATTTGTCTTTCTGTTGCTTCATTGTTAGTGTATAAGAATGCAACTGATTTCTGTACATTGATTTTGTATCCTGCAACTTTGCTGAATTCATGTATCAGTTCTAGCAGACTTTTGGTGGAGTCTATCGGATTTTCCATGTATAATATCATGTCATCTGCAAAAAGCGAAAGCTTGACTTCATCTTTGCCAATTTGGATGCCTTTGATTTCCTTTTGTTGTCTGATTGCTGATGCTAGAACTTCCAGCACTATATTAAACAACAGCGGTGAGAGTGGGCATCCCTGTCGTGTTCCTGATCTCAGGGAAAAAGCTCTCAGTTTTTCCCCATTGAGGATGATGTTAGCTGTGGGCTTTTCATAAATGGCTTTTATGATCTTTAAGTATGTTCCTTCTATCCCGACTTTCTCCAGGGTTTTTATTAAGAAAGGGTGCTGGATTTTGTCAAAGGCCTTTTCTGCATCGATTGACAGGATCATATGGTTCTTCTCTTTTTTTTTGTTAATGTGATGTATCACGTTGATCGATTTGCGAATGTTGAACCAGCCCTGCATCCCAGGAATGAATCCCACTTGATCATGGTGTATAATTCTTTTTATATGCTGTTGAATTCGATTTGCTAGTATCTTATTGAGAATTTTTGCATCCATATTCATCAGGGATATTGGCCTGTAGTTCTCTTTTTTTACTGGGTCTCTGTCTGGTTTAGGAATCAAAGTAATACTGGCTTCATAGAATGAGTCTGGAAGTTTTCCTTCCCTTTCTATTTCTTGGAATAGCTTGAGAAGGATAGGTATTATCTCTGCTTTAAACGTCTGGTAGAACTCCCCTGGGAAGCCATCTGGTCCTGGACTCTTATTTGTTGGGAGATTTTTGATAACCGATTCAATTTCTTCACTGGTTATGGGTCTGTTCAAGCTTTCTATTTCCTCCTGATTGAGTTTTGGAAGAGTGTGGGTGTTTAGGAATTTGTCCATTTCTTCAAGGTTGTCCAATTTGTTGGCATATAATTTTTCATAGTATTCCCTGATAATTGTTTGTATCTCTGAGGGATTGGTTGTAATCATTCCATTTTCATTCATGATTTTATCTATTTGGGTCATCTCCCTTTTCTTTTTGAGAAGCCTGGCTAGAGGTTTGTCAATTTTGTTTATTTTTTCAAAAAACCAACTCTTGGTTTCGTTGATCTGCTCTACAGTTTTTTTAGATTCTATATTGTTTATTTCTGCTCTGATCTTTATGATTTCTCTTCTTCTGCTGGGTTTAGGCTGCCTTTGCTCTTCTGCTTCTATTTCCTTTAGGTGTGCTGTTAGATTTTGTATTTGGGAGTTTTCTTGTTTCTTGAGATAGGCCTGGATTGCGATGTATTTTCCTCTCAGGACTGCCTTCGCTGCGTCCCAAAGAGTTTGGATTGTTGTATTTTCATTTTCGTTTGTTTCCATATATTTTTTAATTTCTTCTCGAATTGCCTGGTTGACCCACTCATTCGTTAGTAGGGTGTTCTTTAACCTCCATGCTTTTGGAGGTTTTCCAGACTTTTTCCTGTGGTTGATTTCAAGCTTCATAGCATTGTGGTCTGAAAGTATGCATGGTATAATTTCAATTCTTGTAAACTTATGAAGGGCTGTTTTGTGACCCAGTATATGATCTATCTTGGAGAATGTTCCATGTGCACTCGAGAAGAAAGTATATTCTGTTGCTTTGGGATGCAGAGTTCTAAATATATCTGTCAAGTCCATCTGATCCAATGTATCATTCAGGGCCCTTGTTTCTTTATTGACTGTGTGTCTAGATGATCTATCCATTTCTGTAAGTGGGGTGTTAAAGTCCCCTGCAATGACCACATTCTTATCAATAAGGTTGCTTATGTTTATGAGTAACTGTTTTATATATCTGGGGGCTCCGGTATTTGGCGCATAGACATTTATAATTGTTAGCTCTTCCTGATGGATAGACCCTGTAATTATTATATAATGCCCTTCTTCATCTCTTGTTACAGCCTTTAATTTAAAGTCTAGTTTGTCTGATATAAGTATGGCTACTCCAGCTTTCTTTTGGCTTCCAGTAGCATGATAAATAGTTCTCCATCCCCTCACTCTCAATCTAAAGGTGTCCTCAGATCTCAAATGAGTCTCTTGTAGACAGCAAATAGATGGGTCTTGTTTTTTTATCCATTCTGATACCCTATGTCTTTTGGTTGGCGCATTTAATCCATTTACATTCAGTGTTATTATAGAAAGATACGGGTTTAGAGTCATTGTGATGTCTGTATGTTTTATGCTTGTAGTGATGTCTCTGGTACTTTGTCTCACAGGATCCCCCTTAGGATCTCTTGTAGGGCTGGTTTCGTGGTGACAAATTCCTTCAGTTTTTGTTTGTTTGGGAAGACCTTTATCTCTCCTTCTATTCTAAATGACAGACTTGCTGGATAAAGGATTCTCGGCTGCATATTTTTTCTGTTTAGCACACTGAAGATATCGTGCCAAGCCTTTCTGGCCTGCCAAGTTTCAAAGGAGAGATCAGTCACGAGTCTTATAGGTCTCCCTTTATATGTGAGGGCACGTTTATCCCTTGCTGCTTTCAGAATTTTCTCTTTATCCTTGTATTTTGCCAGTTTCACTATGATATGTCGTGCAGAAGATCGATTCAAGTTACGTCTGAAGGGAGTTCTCTGTGCCTCTTGGATTTCAATGCCTTTTTCCTTCACCAGTTCAGGGAAGTTCTCAGCTATAATTTCTTCAAGTACACCTTCAGCACCTTTCCCTCTCTCTTCCTCCTCTGGGATACCAATTATGCGTATATTATTTCTTTTTAGTGTATCACTTAGTTCTCTAATTTTCCCCTCATACTCCTGGATTTTTTTATCTCTCTTTCTTTCAGCTTCCTCTTTCTCCATAACTTTATCTTCTAGTTCACCTATTCTCTCCTCTGCCTCTTCAATCCGAGCCGTGGTGGTTTCCATTTTGTTTTGCATTTCGTTTAAAGCGTTTTTCAGCTCCTCGTGACTGTTCCTTAGTCCCTTGATCTCTGTAGCAAGAGATTCTCTGCTGTCCTGTATACTGTTTTCAAGCCCAGCGATTAATTTTATGACTATTATTCTAAATTCACTTTCTGTTATATTATTTAAGTCCTTTTTGATCAGTTCATTAGCTGTTGTTATTCCCTGGAGATTCTTCTGAGGGGAATTCTTCCGTTTGGTCATTTTGGATAGTCCCTGGAGCGGTGAGGACCTGCAGGGCACTTCCCCCGTGCTGTGGTGTATAACTGGAGTTGGTGGGCGGGGCCGCAGTCCGACCTGATGTCTGCCCCCAGCCCACCGCTGGGGCCACAGTCAGACTGGTGAGTGCCTTCTCTTGCCCTCTCCTAGGGGCGGGATTCACTGTGGGGTGGCGTGGCCCGTCTGGGCTACTTGCACACTGCCAGGCTTGTGGTGCTGGGGATCTGGCGTATTAGCTGGGGTGGGTAGGCAAGGTGCACGGGGGTGGGAGGGGCAGGCTTAGCTCGCTTCTCCTTAGGTGATCCACTTCAGGAGGGGCCCTGTGGCAGCGGGAGGGAGTCAGATCCGCTGCGGGAGGTTTGGCTCCCCAGAAGCACAGAGTTGGGTGTTTGCGCGGAGCGAGCAAGTTCCCTGGCAGGAACTGGTTCTCTTTGGGATTTTGGCTGGGGGATGGGCGGGGGAGATGGCGCTGGCGAGCGCCTTTGTTCCCCGCCAAGCTGAGCTCTGCCGTCCGTCCGGGGGCTCAGCAGCTCTCCCTCCCTTTGTCCTCCAGCCTTTCCGCTTTCTGAGCAGAGCTGTTAACTTCTGACCTCCCAGACGCTAAGTCGCGCTTGCTGTCAGAACACAGTCCGTCCGGCCCCTCCGCTTTTGCCAGCCCGACTCGGGGGCTCTGCTTGGCCGGCGAGCCGCCCCTCCGCCCCGGCTCCCTCCCGCCAGTCTGTGGAGCGCGCACCGCCTCGCCGCCCTTCCTACCCTCTTCCGTGGGCCTCTCGTCTGCGCTTGGCTCCGGAGACTCCGTTCTGCTAATCCTCTGGCGGTTTTCTGGGTTTTAGGCAGGTGTAGGTGGAATCTAAGTGATTAGCAGGACGCGCGGTGAGCCCAGCGTCCTCCTACGCCGCCATCTTCCGGAACTCCGCAAAGATGTATATTCTGCTGCTGTTCTTGTTTGGACTACTCTATAAACATGAATTAGGCAACATTGGTTGATAGTGTTGTTCAGGTCTTCTATATTTCTATATACTTCTTTATATTTGATATTTTCTCCTTACTTGTACTATTCATTATGAGATAGAAGTACTGAAATCTCTAACTATATTTGAGGATTTCTCTACAATAAGATTTCTCCTTTAAGTTCCATCAGTTCTGCTTTAGACACTTAAAAACTAATGTTATGTGTTAGGTGCATACACAGAATTGTTATATTATCTTTATGAATCGACCCCTTTACCACTATGAAATGATCTTTTTCATCCCTGGTTAGAAAGTTATGCCATGAAGTCTCCTTCATCTGATATTAATATTTTTACTCCAGCTTTCTTTGATCAGTGTTAGTGTTCTATTTTTTTCTAACCTTTTACCTTTATTTGTGTTTTTGTACTTAAATGACTCTTTTTTTTAGGCAGTGTATACAGTTCTTGGGTTTTTTAATTCATTCTGATGATCTCACAGAGAATTCTATTGTCATTCAGTAATGGCCACTACCTGCATCTGAGGAAATACCCAAGAGTAAAGAACCACCCAAAAGGATTAGCAGGAACAATACCCAGAAATCAGACAACAGCAAGAGTAGCAGCTATAATCACTACCCAGACTCAAACCACCATATTGGAGGGAGCATCATGTTGAAATAAACCTCACCAGCAGGACAAAAATTAAACCTAGATCAATATAGTTCTTGTCTCATCTAGCAAACCTAAAAACAAGACCTGAAAAGATCAAAAGGGTTTCTACAAAGTTTACTGTATAAAAAAACAAAGTTCAACAATTTTTATAGGAATATAAGAATATCCAGCATCCAACAAGGTAAAAATCATGTCTGACATAAAAATCAGAAATTACCAGAAAGATTCAGAAAAAGACAACTCATAATAATAAGAAAAAAATAAACAAATTAAAACTAACCTATAAGTGGTAACAGCAGAATCAATAAACAAGAACATTAAAAGTTATTACTATATTCCATATATTCAGGAAGCTATAAGAGCTATGCAGATATATGAAATTGCCTCTTTGTGGAGCTTTTTCCTTCTATTTTGCTCTGTGTACTCTAGCCTCCTTAGCTTCTCCAGACTCCAAACTTCTGTCTCCTCAACTGATGAAGACTGTGTTTCCCATCCTGAACTCAACTGGAAATTGCTCCAGACAAGAAGCTAAAATCAATGCAGGATTCAATTCATTTTCCCTATCTCTTAGGGATCACAGTTCTCCATTGCTTGATGTCCAATGTCTTGGGTTTCATTGTTTCATATATCTCGTTTAGATTTTTAGTTATTTGTCTTCTTTTTTAAAATATCTTTTACCTCATAAATCTATTTGAATTATGTGGAATTGTGATTCCTAAAGTATTCTTTTATGTATATAGTAAATCATCTTGAAACCATTCTTTTTCTTTGCACTTTGAATTAATGTTTTTGTCTTTCCATTAATAAGTATTTTCATGAGCCATTTTTTTCCTGATGCACTGTCCCTTAAAAAGAAAAAAAGGATGTCTAATATGATTGGTACCTGTACATATATGTGGTCAGTTTATTTCCTTTTGGTTTTCTCCTGGTGTAAACGATTGCTGTTAGAATCCTAATCCTGGACGAAAAATGATGTACAAAGTCAGAAGTACAGGCCACCTCAGTCAGGTTTTGCTCTGCACCATGTTTTGCTCTGTTAGGTGAGGTCCCTTCACCAAAGCAAACTGTACGTATTTGTCTTTGTACTTAAACCACCTATGTGCCAACAGTTTCCTATAAATAAACACAGCGCTATTGTCCACTGCTTCAAGGAAAAGCCTATGCTTCCCTGGTGGGTTTAGATGCTATTAAGGTACAGCACCCAAATATATAGTTTGATTAGGTTCTTTATATATCTCCATGAGTTTTTTTTTTATCCCACTTATTTTAGGAGGCACTATGTCTTTCATGGAACGATATTGTGTGATGATATGGGAGAGTATAGTCTCTTCATTTTTATATCTAGAAGAGATTTGCACTGCACCTATCACAGTCTTCACAGCTGATACAGACATTTCTAAGTTATTGGGACTTAAATCTGAATTTTAATTGAAGATTGACTAACTGAGTACACATCCCCCCATTTCCTAGTAACTGTTTAACAAAGATTTAAATGGTTAATTATATTGACACTTCATTAGGAAACAGGCACAGATTTTTTTTTTTTTTGATTCTTTAAGCCAAGATGGTAAAGCAAAAGGCCTCTGGAAAATAAAAGAGAGTAGCATAATTAAACATCTAGCTTCAATAACAAAATAGTAAAATTATTATGGGAAAAAACAATATTTTGAGCAATATGATAAGAAAATAAAGAATATTAACCTCCAGGCAAATCAGAACTAAGAAATTCTATTTTCATCTGCACACAACAAGAATGGTTCTAAGCAGAGGTGGGAAAATTGAGGAGACATGTGAACTAAGAGCATGTTTGCTTGGCCAAGAGATGGTAGGTAAAGGATACTGAGCAAAACATTACTTTTTTGGCCAATGTCTGTTTCAAGGGCATTACACACAATGAACACTTTGCCCATTAATCTAAACTCAGTTCATCAACTTCATAAAGTACAGAGTGATAATAATTTTTTCTCCAAACGGGAATTTCTTGAGAGTGAAAGGTAGCACTATTAAAAGTTACACCAGATATATGTAAAAACCAGATCTTTTCTGAGAAAATCAGTGTATGATCACTATACTAAAACTCTACTTTCACTTGGATTTCTCCTACTCAAGAAACAACTTATCAGGTATATTGCAAACTCTTATTCCTGGTATTCAGAGCTCTCCATAATATGTCTCCACATCAACTATTACTCTATTGCTGTCAGGCTCTCCTGGAAGAGAATTAACATGAGATTTGCAGTGTGACTATCCTAGTAATGAATCATGGAAGTCTTCTCTTCAGCCAATGTCTCAGTGACTATGAATGTCAGGTCATTATCTTCTGTGAAAGGATAATGATAGATGACTTTCTGAATACCCATCAGCATGTAATTTAAGACACTTTTTTTTTTCCTACTAAGTCAGAGGAGTAGAAAGGTGGGATCTTCTTTTCCTAGGTTGAGACAGCTGATATAATGTAGGTATGATCTTGAGCAATGACTGAGAGAGGAATGTGTTACTTATAGGAAATAAGTTTCAGGTCACTTCATTAGCAAAAGCTCAGCAAAATTTTAGGGGAACTCCCATTGGCTTAGGGGCTCAGGCTGATTGAAAATATGTGAGTTACAGGTAGTGAGATCCAAATCTAAACACAATCAGTTAGTATAGAGTGTTTGTGTAATGGAGTAGGTGACAGCAGATTACATGGGAAAGCTTTAGCTAGGATACTACAGGTGCCTTGGGAGCACTCCCTGTGGCAGAACAGGTTTACAGTGGACTAATTCTAGTGATGAGCACACCTGAGACTATTGACAACCACACCGCTCTGGCTTTGACATTCAAACTAGAATAGATTTGAAACATGTACATTGCTGGGGATAAGGGTGAATGTATAGATCTGAGCAATTAGTGAAGAGGAAACAGAACAGAAGCTAACAGCAGCACGATTTTGAACAGATGGTAGATAGTCAAAACCTAGTTACTCATGCACTAATAGAAATAATTTAGAAAGCTATTTGGACTTTTATTTGAGTACTTGCAAATTCTATTGACAATAGACATTTTAAACCTAGCTGCTGATTCACTGACCTGTTATTATTAGCGCTGGTAGCACTTACGTATGATGAAAGACACATAGATTTAGTCAGACTCTTCTTGTCAGAAATCTTAATGTTGGAATCTCCTAACTCACAACTGGACTGTGAACATTGATTACTCTCACATCCTGCACAGATACGGGAAATCAGCTTGAAGTTTTATTGACTGTGTGAAATGGAGAGTTACGCTAATTAACACGACACAAACTTGTACTTTGTGGTTTCCCATTCTTGTGTGTTATAGATCACCTAAACTGATATATCTGCAGTTTTCCAGTATTGCAATTGTGTTTTAGTACAATTACTTACAGACCCGTTAATGTAAGAGGAAATGTGTCTACAATTATGAGGATGAGTCTGCTATTCTCGATGTATAGCCTTACACATTTCCTAGTATAATTCTCACATTGACTGTGGTTTACAGTTTTGTTCTGTTCTTATTTGTCCTCTACACTGAATATTTTCTAGACATTGCTTTAAAATCGAAGGATCCTGGGGTGCCTGGGTGGCTCAGTCGGTTAAGCGTCCACCTTTGGCTCAGGTCATGATCTCATGGTTTTAGAGTTTAAGCCCTGTGTCGGGCTCTGTGCTGACAGCTCAGAGCCTGGAGCCTGCTTCAGAGTCTCTCTCCCTGTTTCTCTGCTTCTCTCCCACTCACACTCTGTCTCTTTCTCTCTCTCTCTCAAAAATAAAAATAAAAATAAATAAAATAAATAAAATAAAATTGGATGATCGTGTCCATCATGGCCTTAGGCTACCCAAATTTTTACTTACACATCAATTAGAAAGTTGTCATTATTTTTACAATCCAGGAAACTGAGGTGGAGTTGGTGGAGTACACTCACTGCACTAATGAAAACAGAATACTTAGCTATTTTCTTCAAAGTATTAACAGTAACGCATTGGGCACCTAACAATGAAATTAGTTGGGACTTGGAGATGGTTAATTTTTTTTTTCTTCTCTGGCCATTTGAAGTTGAATTTGTCTTTGAAATGCTTTTTGTCTCACACTAATATTTTGCCTTATTATAATCCAACATTATCAGATAAGTTTCCAAATGCTTCTCTTTTGGAGGCTTTATACGTGCTTGGTAGTTCCAGAATTACCTTACGAACACTGCTTTTATAGGCTAATCTTTACCTTTTTAATATTTCATTGTCTCCTTGTGGAATGTCAAACATCTTCTGGTAAAATTTATTAAGTGTCCTCTATACAGTAGCTAGTTTGCTAGCCAAAATAATTGGCAAGGCAACTATTGAATCTCCATTTTATCTCCATTATATAGATGAGGAAATAGAGACCCAGAAAAAATTAATGACCTGTTCATGTTAAAATGGCTATTATAAGATGAAGTCAGAACACAAACTTAGGGCACAATGGAGCCTCTAATTCACTCATGAATATGAAATTTGAGTATATGAAAATGTGCCATATTTGCAAATTAATACCAAATAAGTTGAAAACAGCAAATAAAGAACAGTGGAGTGGTTAGGAGCATGCAGTTGGAGTAAGAAATATCTAAACATGAGTTCTTTCTTTAACACTCACCAGTTCAGTCACTAAGCTACCTTAAACATCACACATCTTTAAAATGAGCTTAAATTTCCTTCTGACCTCATAAAATAATTATGAGAATTAAAGAAAACTGCACATTAAGTGTATAAGAAACCAACATCAGTAAACAATGTGTTTTAACTGTTATTAAAGCTTAGATCTAATGTAAATAGATCTGTTGTTATAACTTGTTATTGGTTGTGGGTAGACTAAGATTTGAGTTTTTTTCTTTTCTCTACTGAAATCTCCCTAACTTGGAGGGCTAGCTATGTTGCTCAGCAAATTTTCCAGCATTCTATATTGATAATATTTTTTTTGATACTTGCTGTGAATTCTGTGTTATCTTTTCATATATTACTGTCTTGCCTCCTCTGTTCTACTTTTGGGGCTATGTTTTGGGGCTATGTTTTATTTCCTCCCATTGATTTTAGTATAAGAGAGGAAAGTTGGCTTCCTGCTACTATATCATCTTATGGTACATCTTATGAGAACCACCTTATAGACAATGAATAAACAACCAGACCTTAGGAACCAAGCGGTAAATGACACATATCCCTGATTATCTTTCTCTGCAGATGGTAAAAATGCTAATTTGGCTCAGTTTAAATCTATATTGACTAAGAATGACTAAGAAAACCTGGAAGTGACTGAATTTTCCTGCAATTAATAGGTTATTTTTTTTTTTGCCAGTATGCAAAATGAGAACTTGAGAGAGATAATGTACTTCTGTAAGAGAAAGTTACGTTTCCCATACCCAGAATTTCTGGCAACATGTTCTCAACAGATCTAACACATGTGTACTCAGTGCTAACTGGTAGTTCCTAAATATTTGTGGCTCTGTCTTCTGGAATCAGGACAACATTGTACTTCCTTGTCATTTAGTAGCTGAGTGGAACTAAAAGTCACACTTGGAAGTGACATGGGTATCTTCTGAGATACCCATGGTATCTTGGTTCCTTGTATAAGCGTCACCCGAATTCGTTTTCAAAACTGAGTAATGATTTCTCCATTAGCCTGAATCTCTGAGTGTCCCAATCCAGTATAATCTGGTCAACTCTGACTAATCTAAAAACATAGAGCAGTTAAAATTAAATTTTACTTCAGAGCAAAGCATTTATGTTTACAGTGAAGTGCATTCTGCCTACACTTCCTGACAAAGGGCACAAAGACACTGAAAATGAGTTCTAAGATATGCATGACTGACACATTCTTCCCTGAGGAAAAGTGAAAGCAGAAGTTCTCTGCCTGAATTAAGAGCAGGAAGGTGCACTACTGAGATTTGAAATTAATCTTTTTCCTTCAACAATTACAAGTGTTATCCCTGGTAAAATACATACATACATACATACATACATACATACATACATAGACCACACCTAGTACTTGAAGATTACCTTGTTTGGCTATTCATGTTATTCTGTCATTTTATTTTTACCACAAACTTAGAAAGTATGTGTTATTATTGTCATTTTACAAATCACTTTCTTCCCCCTTAATGATGCTAAAAAATTTGCTCTCAATCAAATGCCTGCAAAATGTTAAGCAACAATTCAACCTAAACCCGACTAAATTCAATAGATGAACACTTTACATCATCCTGTGTGGTCTCTCAAAGAATTGAGAAACCTTTGGAAACAAGGTCTCCAAAATGAGATCAGATCATTCCTTAAAATATGAATCACCATTGGAAAAAAATATTTCAAAGATTATTTATAGTCACCTCTAAACAACATCCACATCTGAAGGCAAATTAACATAATGGAAAAGGGGTGTGGTTAAAAATCTAATAGAGTGGTTTATCTCTGACTTCTATAAGTCCCAGGTCTTATGATATTTTCTTAATTTATTGCCTCAGATTTTTCATTTACTGAACCTTGTTCATTAAATTTTCCACTGCACTATGATAATGATAGAGATAATATAAAGTTCTCTGTTTTAACTTAGGAGTTATCTCTGATCAATCTGTTTCTGTTTAGACAAAACATTGATATTGCTGTTATTTTTGTTTCCAGATGCTAACTAAACTTATTCTATTGCTGGCATGTGATTTCTACTTTGCATAAGGGTGTATTTCATCTTTTTTGGGGAAAAATATACATTCTTTAGAATAACAGACCTCTTCTATGTCTTTTCTGAAAATCTAGTGCTCAAAAATGTCTTGACTTTCCTGGATTTATAAATAAACTATGTTATAAAAATTGAGCAATCATGTTTTGATACTTCAAATTATTCACATCTGTTACTCAAGTTCTCCGTGTTTATCCTAATTTATAAAATCCAAAACTCCTACGTTCTCCAAAGAATGATTCAAGGAAAATAAATTAACTTTGGAAAATAATTAATAGGAAGTCATTAAAAGGTTTTAAAGACTTAAATGACTGAAACTCAAATCTCAATACCCATCCCTTAAAAATGAATATTTCCACTTGGATGTTCCACAGGCCTCTCAGATTTACTGTCTTCAAACAGAACTTCATAATCTTTCCATCCTAACTAAGGGCTACTCCTGTGTTCTCTATGTCAGAGAGTGACATCACCATATCCTAATCTATTCCCTCTGTTTAACTTCCTTCATATCCAATCCATCACTAAGCTCTGTTTTTATTTTTTTATTATATTTGTTAAATTTCTCCTTTTATTTCTATAGTTATGTTCAGGGATGGATCTTAAGTCTTGCCATGAATACTGGAGCTGCCTTCTAACTGGTCCTCCTGTCTCCTTTACTATCCATAATGTCAAACAAGATGCATTCACAGGCTGGATAACAGTGGACAGGATACTGAAACTTGGGCTTGTTATTCATTTTTAGTGTTTCTCTAAACTTAAATGTGATAACCTTTCAGGTGTTTTATTGAGCAAGGGTCTTTCTTCTCCCTTGGAAGAACAGAAGTAACCTGTTTCAAAAGTCCTGTCAATATCATTAGAAGTCCACTTTTGCCAATCCAATAAACTACTCTTATGTAAGTATAAGAGTGATAATAAGTTCAATTCCTCAACACAATTATAAATGTCTCTTTGGCTTGTTCCAGGAAGATTTCAATATGGACCCCCAGAAGCTAAACTTACATTAACTTGATACTGTGTTTACATTATATGCATGTAAAGGATACATTATTCTATTCATGACCTCAAATTATCTTCAACTTAATACACTCACCAGACAATAATATGCAATGAGTATGAATTGACAGTATTGACTAGAAAAACAATCATGACTTCAATGGCATTTCAAATATTCCATTATGTCATTTCTTTTTATGCAGCAGAAAGCCTGGCAATATTTTTATCTAATGACCTATTATCATTTCTCTGAGTGACTATCTTACACTTCCATGAAGATTTAGCTAGTTGTTTTTAAACTCTAACCTATTTCTTCAGTCGATTTTGCTTCCTTTCTTTCCTTGTATAGTTAGATGGGTGCCCTCATCTCCTTACCCTACCCACCTTCCCTTTTTTCCCACTTTTCCCATGCTTTCTATCTTAAGAGTCTAAACTGGTATCTGTTTGTGAGCATATATTTTATTAGAAGTAGATCTCATTCCAGTTTGGGGAACTTCTCTCTCCTTTCTAATGCATGAGCAACATGTTATTCATCACATACAAAATTCTAAGGGCCACCTTGCTCTTTCTCTGACTCTACAATTTTCAGTGTTAGAGAACATTTCAGACACAGGAAAATTATTTCTGTCATGATCCTGAAATTTGTAAGCCTGTGATTTTTTTCTTTACACACCAAGGAAAGGACACTACGTATACAGTATAAGATTTCAATATTTACTCAAAATATGACAATGGGTCAATTATTTAATTATTCTATAATTCAATTTCCTTATCTGAAAAACAGGACTAATATTGTCTACTTATACATTGTGTGTGTGTGTGTGTGTGTGTGTGTGTGTGTGTAATGTGATCATTTTTTCCTTCTTGGAGGCAAGAGAGGAGTATGAGAAGGGAGAGACAAGGGAGGGGAAGAAGTACTTAAATGTACATTCCAAGAGAGAGCCGTGTTTCTCATTTCCAAAATATATCATTAGGCTATCATACTGATAATTTACCCATACCGGGTAATTTTTTTTATTTCAACATCACTTCTCTTTCTATGCATGTTTCCATATACTATTTATAAATATTTTCAAAATATATATTTCTATATATTAACTTCTGGGTCAAGTAGTTAAATGCCACCTTGGCAGAAATGTGCTTTATTTTTAATAATAACAACTTTTTATATCTTATATAACTACCTTTGATTTTTAGATTAAGCTAAATTAACTTCATTATGTTCAATAGATACTAACACTGCATTGACATTTAATAGGCTTTGTTTTGTCAGATTTTCTCCCCTAAACATGACATTCATGCCACAGATAATGCTGCAATCTTAAGGAAGTTATCCTATTGATTTCAAAGCAATCTTTCACATCATCCATCACTGACACTTTTGCAGTATCTCTTTTTTGTTCTTCATTTAGTATCTGTGATGGCAAAATCATAACATTCAAGAAATTGCCCTGTATTGAACCCAGTAATCCAGTCAACTTTGGCTTCAAAAACATGCTTATACCTGAAAGAAGTAAATACTTGGAAATAATTGTGCGCTCATAAAAACATAGTATTCAGAGGAAGATAGGGGTGTCAAGATCACAAAAGTAATTTGGGAGACCACTCAGAACAACATCATATTTCAAATAAGCTAGGAAACCAGTCTGAAATATATCAGGCAACAATTATGTTGAGAGCAACCCTAAGCTTTATTGTGTTAAAAACTGTGCTTCGTTTTTGTTTTTCTATTTCTTTAATATACAGTAAAGTTTAATCCATAAACATAGTATAAAAACAGATTATAAATGAGGGGGCACCTGGGTGACTCAGTCGGTTGAGTGTCTTAATTCGGCTCAAGTCATGATCTCACAGTTCATGGGTTTCAGTCCCACATTGTGTTCTGTGCTGACAGCTGGGAGCCTGGAGCCTGCATCGGATTCTGTGCCTCTTTCTCTCTCTGTCCTTCCCCCACTCTCAAAAATTAATAAACTTAAAAAAAATTAAATAGATTATAAATGAATTTATTTAATTGCCACTTATATAAGTGGAAAAGCAAGTGGCTGTTATTCAAAATTAAGTTCCAGTTCAAGTTCTATATATAATTAGTTGAATCCTTGGGAAACAATTCAGTTAAAGATTCCTCTATATAGAGGATTACAGCCCCTCTCACAGGTCTGTAGGGAGATTGAAACAACAGAAGTGAAAATGGTGTGTAAATTACTGAATTTAACTCTTTCTTTTAAAGAAATGGTATGAGCCTCTTTTACTCCTAAATTCAATTTTGATTATATGGCTAGGCCAAATCCCTGTATGTAGGGTTTAGATGCTAAGCTAAGGGGTAACAAAGACAAAGCTTACCAAATCTTTTCTTTTTTATTTTTTTAATGTTTATTCATTTTTGAGAGAGAGAGAGAGAGAGAGAGAGAGAGAGAGAGAGAGAGAGAGAGGGCACAGAGTGAGGGAGAGAGAATCTGAAGCAGGCTTAGCACACTGTCAGAGCAAAGCCCTGACTGGACCTGGAAGTCACAAACCAAACCCTGCGATCATGAGCTGAGCTGGAGACTGATGCTCAACCCATTGAACCACCCAGGTGACCCTTACCAAGCCTTTCTGATCAATTCTACATCCTTGATTCCATGTATATGTCAGGGGGTGGGGAAAAGGGGGTGGAATGTTGGATCTTTTGCTTATTGAAGAGTAAACTGAATCAGGTTCTAGCTTACACCCGTCCACAGAAGGACTTAGTGTAGACATTAATTCAAAGGTTATCTTTACTATTTACAAGTCATATGACATTGAGAAAGTAACATAACTTAAAAAAATTTTTTAATGTTTATTCATTTTTGAGAGACAGAGAGTGACAGCATGAGTGGGGGATGGACAGAGAGAGAGGGAGACACAGAATCTGAAACAAGGTCCAGGTTCTGAGCTGTCAGCACAGAGCCCAATGCAGGGCTTGAACCCACGGACTGTAAGATCATGACCTGGGTCGGAGTCAGATGCTTAACTGACTGAGCCACCCAGGAACCCCGAGAAAGTAACATAACTTTTTAAATTTTCTTTCAGTTTCTTAATCAGAAAAAATGGAATAACTTTGAGGTATAAATAACCAAAGTGCATATTAAAACACTTAAAAAACCTGCACTATAGTAGGTATTCATCAGCTATTAGATGTCTTCTTTATTCTTTTTGTCTTACTTATCAATACAAGAAATCAACTCTTCTCCTATATAATACTTCTAGTAATATCCATTCACATCTTTAAAAACACCTCAAATCATTTCCAGATATTTGCCTCATTTTTCAAGTGTGCTTTTCACTAACAGAAAGTATTTGTGCAATTTATATGATGAGCTTCACCAAATTTATATTTTTTAAATATTCGTCTCCTTAATTTCAGTTTGATGACCAAATATAAGAGGAATAGATTTGGTCCTGAAACACATTTACAATGCATTCCTCATACTCAGACACTTATTTATCCTTTCTTCTTTCAATTACATCATGTTTTATTTTGTCCATTTCTGAAATCTGTTGATGCTCATCTGTGTGTTGTCCTCATTTCATTAATTTGAAATATGTTGATAGGAAGTAAAACACGTATCTTTCATAAAGGGCTTCTACTTTATAAATGTCTTCTATTTTTTACTCAAACAGCTTACTCCTCTATTCTCTTACCAGGGAGATATTTTCCACCCATCTATGACTTTTTGTTAGAAAAATAATTACTACTTTGTACCCTTCCCTCTATTTTTAGCATGTGCATTATGGGATATCATTATTCAGTTGAATGGTATGGTCATGTTATATGATTTTGTGTTCTAGCACCATTCCAAATATACTACTCAAAACATGTACCGATTTAAATATTAAATTTGCTATATGTTATCCATAAATTGGACAAACATGACATCTCTATTGCTAACAACATGTTATAAAAGTAGATTAGGCGGAATAATCTCTATGTAAGATCCTGAGGTAACCACAAGAAATCACCCAGCCAGTTGATCAAAATCCAACTCACATTTATGTAAGATTGTCAACTGATTTCTTATCCAATAAATTACTGCTGCATATCATCTTTACTTTCCTTTGCAGTTTCAAATGTCTTATAAGAAATACTACCAAATGCCTTACTGATCTCTACGTCTACTTGATTTTTCTACTATCTACTCATCTCATATTTCCCAAGGAAGTGAGTGGGTTTAATGTGATCCTAAGTGAGCTGAAACTTATGTTAATGGTCCTTGATTACAGCACCTTGCCTGGGTTCAACATTAAGTGAGCCAACCCACAGTTTGTTTACTCCATTTTGATAAAAGTCAAATGTTTATAAAAGTCAATATGATATTTGCCCATTTACAAACATTAATCTTCTATCTACAATAATGACTCCATGATGATCACCAATGGCCATTCAGAGATCTTGCTTACTAGTTCTTCACTTCAGTGCCAAATTTGTCTCCTGGGGAAATAGCTAGTTGTTCACATAAAATATCCTGATCCATCATGAACATCACCTTGGGAAACTGCCTCCAGTATTTGTGTTTGTGCTCCTATTTGAGTCTAATGGTCATTTTACTTGACAGAGAAGACAAAAGTCAAATATTGATTAAATGTTCTGGTTTTATACCTAATTCATCATTCAGCAGTTTCAATACCTCCTTGGAAAAAGCTCAGATATTAATAAAATAAGAAAATAATAGCTACACACTTGGCCCCATAATGAAGAACTATCTTTCCTTGATCTTTTGTGCTAAAAATAGGAAAAAGCAGCATTTATGCTTAACTTAGCAATTTTCCTGCCTCAGCTCATTTGGGGGCATTTTTATTAATATTATATTTATTTACCTTTGCTTTTCTTTTTATCTGTTTATATACCCTTTTGAAATATAAACACATTAGTATGCAAAAGCTCCTTGCAGATTCTACATCCCATTAGATCTGAAGAATACATTCAAATTTCATTAATACATTTTCATTTTTTGATCTTGGAAAAATCAGTAATTCTCTCAGAGCCTTAGTTTTATCATCTGTGAAATGAGTGTAATAAAAACACCTACCTTATCTTTTGATTTTAAGTGGCATTTAGGTCTCCCTTTCAAAGGTGGACAGAGACCATTTAGAAAGACCCTTTCTCTATTCTGAATAAAAAAGGATAATTTTTTACATATATGGCTAAACATGAAATCTAGAATGGCAAGTCTTCAAATACCAGAAATTAAGATTTCAAAAGCATAAAAAGAGAGTTTATTGAAGCCCATAAAATTCACAATGGTATTGAAACTGAATATATAACTTAGGGAATTTGGTTTTATACCAGTGAGGGAAGGGGAAGGGAGTGGAAATAAAATAATCATCCTTGCCTTTTCTTTATTAAACATGGAGAAGAGAGTAGGGAGAGTATTTTATTAGGTTAAATATAAGAGTTTAGACTTATGTATTGGGTAATATTTTTTCCCATATACTACTTTGAAACTGACCCTTATCTTATACCATATATAAAAATCAACTCAAACTGAATTAAAGACTTAAATGTAAGCCCTGAAACCATTAAATTCCTAGAGAAAAGCATAGGGGAAAAGTGTCCTTGACTTGGGTCTTGGAAATTTTTTTATACAACACCAAAAGCAAGGCAACAAAAGCAGAAATAAACAAGTGGAACTACATCAAATTAAAAGCTTCTCCACAGTGAAGAAAAAAAAATCAATAAAATGAAGTCAATCTATAAATAGGAGAATATATTTCCAAACCATACATCTGATAAAGGATTAATATACAAACACAGAAGGAAGTCATACAACTCAGCAGCAAAAACCCAAGTAACCCAATTAGGAAATGGGCAAATTATAAAGCTACAGTAATCAAGAGAGTGTGGTACTGATGAAAATGTATACAAATAGGACAATGGTGCAGAATAGAAAGCCCAGAACTGGATCCATGTAAATACATTCAACTGATCTTTGGCAGGGGAGCAAAGGTAATACAATAGAGCAAACAAAGTCTTTCCAACAAATGGTGCTGGAACAACTGGATATCTATATGAAAAAAAAAAAAAGGAATCTAGACAAAAACCTTATAGCCTTCACAGAAATTTGCTCAAAATAGGCCATAGACCTAAATGTAAAACACAAAACTACAACATTCCTAGAAAACAGCATAAGAGAAAACCTAGATAAAGTTGGGTCTGGCAATGACTTCTTATACACAACAGAAAAGAAACAATCTATGAAAGAAATAATTGACAAGTTGGACTTTATTACCCTTAAAACCTCTACTCCCTGAAATATCGTGTCAATAGAATGATAAGACAAGCCACAGACTGGGAGAAAATGTTCGCAAAAGATAACTGATAAGAGATTGTCACTCAAAATATACAAACTCTTAAAACTCTACAATAAGAAAATAAACAACGTAATTAAAAAAATGGGCCAAAGACGTTGAGAGATACCTCACCAAATATGACATACAGATGGTAAGTAATCATATGAAAAGATGAGCAAATCATATGTCATCAGGAAAATGCAAATTAAAACAACAAAGAGATACTACTATATACCTACTAGAATGTCCAAAATCCGGAATACGGACAACACCAAACACTGGCAAAGATGTGAAACAACAGGAACTCTCATTCATTGCTGTTGGGAATACAAAATGGTTCAGTCACTTTGGAAGACAGTTTCGCAGTTTCTTACAAAATGTTTTACCATATCATTCAGCAATGATACCCCTTGGTATATTATCAAGGAGTTGAAAACCTATGTCCACACAAAATCCTGCATACAGAAAGAAGTTTATAAGACCTTTATTCATAGTTGTCAAATCTTAGAAGCAAATGAGATGCCTTTCAGTAGGTGAATAAATGAACTACGATATGAAATATTATTCAGTGCTAGAAAGAAATGAGCTAACAAACCATGAAAAGGCACAGAGAAATCTTAAATGCATATTACTAATAAAAGAAACCAATCTGAAAAGGCTACATACTATATGATTCCAAGTATATGACATTCTAGAAAAGAAAAAAAACTATGGATACAATGAAAAGATCAGTGGTTTCCAGGATGGAAGATGGGGGAGAGATGAATAGACATAGCACAGTCAATTTTTAGGGCAATAACAATAGACTACGTGATATTCTAATGATGGATATGTCATTATGCATTTGTCTAAATCCATAGAAGGGGAAACGTTAACAGTGAACCTTAATATAAATAATAGAGTTTGGGTGATTATGATTGTCAATGTTGGTTCATCAATTGTAACAAATAAACCTCTCTAAAGGGAGATGTTGATAATGGAGGAAGCTATGCATGCATGGGCGAAGGACTGTATGAAAATTCTTTGTACCTTCCTCTCAATTTTGCTTTGAATGAAAACTGCTTTAAAAATTAAGTTTTATTCCATTTTATATATAAACCACATCTTCTTTATCCATTCATCAGTTGATGGACATTTAGGCTCTTTCCATAATTTGGCTATTATTGAAAGTGCTGCTATAAACATAGGGGTACAAGTGTCCCTATGCATCAGCACTCCTGTATCCCTTGGGTAAATTCCTAGCAGTGCTATTGCTGGGTCATAGGGTAGATCTATTTTCAAATTTTTGAGGAACCTCCACACTGTTGTACAGAGTGGCTGCTTTTGGCTCAGGTCACGATCTCATGGTTCATGAGTTTGAGCCCCACATTGGACTCTGTGCTGACAGCATCAAGCCTGCCTGGGATTCTCTCTCTCCCTCTCTCTCCCTCTCACTCATTCTCTCTCTCTCTCTCTCTCTCTCTCTCTCTCTCTCTCTCTCTCTCTCTCAAAGATAAATACATAAACTTAAATTTTTTAATTAAGTTTTAATTTGAAAATCCAAAGCAAAATATGTGTTTAAAAAAACTTGTATTTCTAATGGGAAATATTAAAAAGCCTATTAAGTGGGCATTTCATACACAATGAAGAGCAATAGAGCATTATGCTTTTATTTTTGAAAAATTAATCTTTTGGGAGGAAGGAGAGATGAATAGGCAAACAATGCTACCTCTCTGTCCACATTTGCCTACTTTGCTCAGGCATAACCATGACCCCTGGCTGGGGAGTACACTGTCAATGAAACCATGAAGACAGTTGCCTGGATCTTTTAAAAAGTAATCACAACTTGCCACCTTTGCCTAGGAGCTGGAAATGGGAGAGGAATGAGAAATCTTCCCACTTATAATTAATCACTCCTTTTAGAATAGATTCAAGAATAGAAAACTTCAGAAGCAAGCCTAGGGCATTTTAGATCATGGCCTGTGTGGAATAGGTATTTGGAAACTACATGAAATCTTTGACCTTGGTCACCCTACATTTTGCCTATTTGCAAACCTAATAGAATATTATTTCCTTAGACCCACAACAATCCAAATTCTGATGCATTCACATAACAAAATGTGGTTGAGTTCACCCAATGGGTAGTCATCGTATTTTACTGAGCAATATTCTATCTCAGTAATAGCCCTTCCCACCCCACCCCCCGCCCCCACCCCCACCCCCACCCCCCCACCCCCGTCCATGACAGAAACTGCTGGCAACTTCAGCAGCACTGAAAACTAAAGTGTTTCATTGGGAAATTCCATTGAATTGAGGAAGTGTGGCAATGACAAGCACTGTGGCAAAATGCAGTCAAAGTGAAGGTGCAGTTGATTTCTCAGTTTTTTCAGAAAACTGTATGAGTTTTCAATTCAACTCTATTGGTGTGGGCAGAACCAATATATTTAATGCAATTATTGGTGATACACTGATCACCATCACTTATACAGTTGATGAATGAAATCTGTATAAACATTCCAATCACTGAATTAAATATATACATATTTATTGGTTACTACTTATGTGCTAACAATGGTGATGGGTGATTTCACATCCTATATCTTAATTACTCAAGATAGTATTTCCCATTTGTATCGCTGAGCATTCTAAGACAGTTAAGTTATTTTTTCCATAGGTGTTATGTGCCAGAGCCAGATGAAGCATTATGTAACACTACCAAATCACAGTTGCATGAAAATATAATTCTACAGGTGGAAGATTCGAGATGACAGAGTCACACCTTCTGTAAGAATAGCAATGTTACTGCATAAACTTCTGAATCTTCCTAAGATTAGTATTCACTGCTTCACAATGTAGTCATTTCTATTGCTGTGTAGCTTTGTTAGCCTGTGTTCTTTACACTACGCTGAAATGGCTCCCTGAAATTTTTACCAAATCAGTCCCAGTTTTGTCTTCCAGAATTACACCAACTTCAAAATCTTCTTCCACAGGGTCTCCATGCTTCTTGTAACTGAAGATGAAATCATAATCTCTCTAAGACTCATCTCCCCTATGGCCTCAGCTGTATTATTTGTTCCTCATTGAAAGAATTTTACTATCTTGTAAAGATATTATTGCTCGTATTTGAATACACTTACCTTGGAACATCCAATACTAATTATATAATTGATTATATATAAAATATACATATAGAAACATATACAGAAACATACATATACATAATTATGCTGTGATTTGAATTTAGTAGTAGTCTATCACTCCCTTATTCTGGATTACATAACCTAATATAGCAGGTTACATTTGTTTTTCTTCCCCAAGTCTTTCAACATGATCTTTTGACTAGTTTATGTCATCCAGAAACTAGTTCTCAGCCTTATTGTTTGAACACACTAGTGTGTCATAATCCATGAAGTACATACTGTCTCAGGCATTTTTTTTTGCAACTCATAACTTCTATAAAATGTGGGTTATTTACTTCGACATTATTTCAGTGACTCAAGGTTTTCCTTAAGGTAAACTAATTTACATTCCAGTGTTCTTTATTAAATAACAAAGAAAATATTAAATGGTCTAAATTTTTGAACAGTGAAGGATGGCTATATTGTGACTATCAAATATCATGTGTAACTTGATTAAAATATAGACAAATAGATATAAAACCACAAATAACATGTGGCATTAGTTTGTAAGTTCTTTTTTATTTTCCCCTAAAACGTTAGAAATTGTTTTATGTGCTTATTTTTGCAAATATGTGTGAGAATTCCTAAATTATGTAACCAGGATAAAAACTCCTGAGTCATAGTGTGTGGCTTTTTTTTTTTTCAAATTTACTGAATATTGACAAAATGTTTTCCATATTGGTTATAGAAATATGCACATTTTTTAGCAGTATATTAAAATTCTTATAGGTCTATATTCTTTTTTGTCTTGTTCCTTACCTATTTTTCCCAGTCTTATTGAAACATAAAATTGATACATAACACTGCATTCATTAGTTTAAGGTATACAACATAATGATTTGATATAGGTATATATTGTGAAATTACTAACACAGTAAATTCAGTTAACATCTATCACTTAATGTAGTTACATTTCTTCCCCTTGTGGTGACAACTTTTAAGATCTACTATCTTAACAGCTTTCAAATATATGAAAAAGTATTGTTGCCTACAGTCACCATGCTGTACCTTATAATTACTAAGACTTACTTATAACTGGAAATTTGTACATTTTGACTCTTTCCTTCCAACTCCCCAATTCCCAATTCTGGCAACCGTCAAACTGTTCTCTGCTTCTATGTGTTAGATTCTTTGAGATTCCAAACCTAAGTGAGATCATGTATCTTTCACTGTCTGACTTATTCACTTACATAATTCCCTCATTCCATACATGTCACAAATAGCAGGATCTCCCCTTTTTCTGGCAGAATAATATTCCATAGTATATTTATACCACATTTTCTTTATCCATTAATCCATTGATGGGCATGTAAGTTGTTTCCATTCTTTGTGTGCTTTAAATAATGCTTCAATGAACATGAGGAAGCAGATACTTCTTTAAGATAATGATTTCAGGGGCGCCTGGGTGGCTCAGTCGGTTAAGCGTCCGACTTCGGCTCAGGTCATGATCTCACGGTCCGTGAGTTCGAGCCCCGCGTCAGGCTCTGTGCTGACCGCTCAGAGCCTGGAGCCTGTTTCGGATTCTGTGTCTCCCTCTCTCTCTGCCCCTCCCCTGTTCATGCTCTGTCTCTCTCTGCCTCAAAAATAAATAAACGTTAAAAAAAAAATTAAAAAAAAAAGATAATGATTTCATTTCCTTCAAATATATACACAGAAGTGGGACTGCTGGATCATATAGGTAGTTTTTATATTTTCTAACATAAAAACTTCTTAATTTTTTGAGAAACCTCTGAACTGTTTTTCATAGTGACTGAACCAATTTACATTCCCACCACCAGTGTACAATTATAGTTCCCTTTTCTCCACATCTTTGCCAATACCTGTTATTTGGTTTGGCCCAACTAATTAGGAGCTCATAAGAGATGAAGAATCAACTGCTTCTTTCCTATGGGTTATTTTCTCAGTAGATCTTCTTCACGTTTATCCCCCCTGTCACCATTATATGCATCATGTTTCTTTTGGTCTGCTTGTCTATTCCTATTCCACCATGTTATTTTTTCTTGACTTAAATGAAGACTGTGATAGAGAACTCTCATCTGACATGACTCTCTTTCCTTTCATGTTTCTCTACCAATTTCTAACAGATCACATCAAATCTTTTTTTGTATTGTATTGCAATAGACTTGTAGAATATAGTTGTAGAACAAATAAATAAATATTTTCCCTTTGAAAATTAAGAAGGGAATGGGACTCAGCAACATCAGAGTATTTCCCATAGTATCTAGCAAAGTGTTTACACATTGTCAGTACTTAACTAAAGCTTTATTGTTACAGAAAGAGATAATGCCAGTGAATGCATTAACAAATACATAACATATAAGCCTTTTAAATAGAAGCTTCTTAAACAGAAACTTCTTGTGGGTGAGGGCCATTCTACTGTTGTTTTTTCTCCCTGTGCATGTAATAGTACAACTAATCTGGAAGATATTTGATTAAAGCTAATGATTTCATTTGGGGTTCACAAGATATGTTTTTGCTGCAGGTAGCAGAATACTGGTCTAAAAGTGTTTTTTAAAAATAAGAGTTAATAATCTTGCATAATGACATTTCTGGAAGTAGATGGTTTTAGATTTGCTTGATTGAACAGATCAGCAAATGCTAAGGTGCATAAGGATCACCTGTCATTTTTATTTTTATGTTGGTTCTTTTCTTATAGACATATCACACCTATAAGATCTCCAAGTTTGTATCCTCATAACAACAATGCCCAAAAGTAATAAGAAAAAGCAGGGTTTCTCCTCATGTCATCTCTTTGATCATGCAGTAAATCATGCCTATAAGCTCCCATCTACCTCCTTTCCATGTTTAATGGCTACATGAAGACTCCTATCATTCATTAGCCATGACTAGTTATGACTTATCATCAGGCAGAATCCACTGTACCTGAGCATAATGCTGAAGGGATAGTGGAATAAAACCAAGTTCCTTTTACCAGTGAAAGAGGATGAAATTTCTTCCTGATAGAAAGTCAACAATTTCTGTCACATGAAGTTTCATGTTTTCAAGTCAATAATAGGGGCAACACAGCACACATACTGAAAAGAGTGGTTATTTAATTTTTTTCTTAAAACAGTTTGTCTATAGAACTTTTTAAAAGAAATGGTTGATAATTACTTACGAATATCTTTAAATCTTGATAAAATAAAGTGATTTTTTAAAGGCATTTGCTCCTGATTAGTACTAACAGTTTGTTTTTATTCCCCAGTTATCTTGTCAACATAAGATTGTGCTATTTCTTAATCACTTGATATAAATTTTAGAGAAAAAAACCCACTACCACAGAAAAGTGATGGATTCCCCTAGAACAACCTACAATTCAGGAATCCCAATAAGTAAATACACACACACACACACACACACACACATTCACACAAAACATTAGTGAGATTTAATTTTCCACAGATAAAGCAGAATTTATATTTCCAAAATATTATTTTTCCATCAAAACTAATACATAATTTATAGTTTATTATAATGATGTTATGCAAATATCTCCTAGGATTTCTATTGAGAGATTGTCTTCCGATTCTATGTCACCTTTTTTTTTCTCTCTTGATTTTTCTTTTCTTTTTTTCTTTTCTTTTTTTGTGGGAGGAGAGGAAAGAGAGTCCTTGGAACTATGGTTTAATTGATTATCATTATCAAAAATAATTTCTATACCCAGGAGGTTTTTACGGACTAATCTTGTTACAAAGATTTGGGAGTCAAAAATACGGTTTGACTAAAAAAACAGGACCTCTGTCTTTGTTTTCTAAACTACTCCAAATACAGTCTTATAAGTAATTCTAGTAAACTTTCAAGCAATAGTATCATTGCTATAACAGATACATAAGTTTAAATAGTATAAATTAAAAATATTTATTGGGGCGCCTGGGTGGCGCAGTCGGTTAAGCGTCCGACTTCAGCCAGGTCACGATCTCGCGGTCCGAGAGTTCGAGCCCCGCGTCGGGCTCTGGGCTGATGGCTCCGAGTCTGGAGCCTGTTTCCGATTCTGTGTCTCCCTCTCTCTCTGCCCCTCCCCCGTTCATGCTCTGTCTCTCTCTGTCCCAAAAATAAATTAAAAAAAAAAATATTTATTAAGATCTATTTGTTTTGTTCTCATTGTTA
This sequence comes from Neofelis nebulosa, assembly GCF_028018385.1. Classification (NCBI taxonomy): domain Eukaryota; kingdom Metazoa; phylum Chordata; class Mammalia; order Carnivora; family Felidae; genus Neofelis; species Neofelis nebulosa. The sequence continues at coordinate 44,238,662 of NC_080790.1, read as the reverse complement.
TTTTTTAATCTGTCTAGTTTCTTTTATTCATCTAGCAATGTATATGTATTTTAAATATCTTATTTCCTGGAATCAATATTCAATAATTTGAATTAGATGTTGATAAGTGATCCTCAAGTGTCTACTCGTCTTTTACATGACTATCATTTCCCCTGATAATTGGAATCAATCCAGTATTGTCTTTCTGATGAGCTTGGCAATCCTAGGATATGAAATATGTGATGGAAAATTTCTCTGAATATCCTTGCTGGCTTCATAAAATAGGCATCTTGGGAAATGCTGAGCTTGTGAAACAGGTAACTAAAGTAGGAAATGGATAAGATTTCTAACTTAAATTGGCCATTATATGAAATGAACAAACTTGCTTCCATTTCCTGAATAAGGAATGATTTCTTCCCTTCTGTGAATTGGATGGCGATCGATATGGCGGGTGGTAGGGAGAAACTAATAGTAATCCTTTGCCTATGAAAAGCAGCACTTCTAAGAATTGGCATGAGATGTTGCAGCTGTGGAGTTGGGGAAAGATCTAAGTTACTTCGTCACAGTATTGAAAATTCACCTCCACAGAATTAAGCTTACATGCCCTTATTTCTAGGAGGTAACTTGTATATGTGAGGTGAGGTCTACATTGTATAAACCAAAATGGAAAAAAACAGTTAAATAGAGAATTAGGACACAGTAATCAGTTATATGGATTTTCTGTTTCCTACCTGCATAGTACATGGTGGCAAAGTACTTAACACACATGCAGACACACACATGTACACACACACACACACACACACACACAGACAAATGCATACTTGTTTTCTAGTTTGGAGTTCCCCACATGATTTCCCTGGCTGAGGTGAATTCATTTCCTTTCTTTTTCTTTGGGTCATACCATTCCTTTTGTTGTTTTAATAACGTTTCCTATGAACCCTGTATTTGTCTCCTTGTACTTCTGCCATTAACTACTATTGAAATTTTAATTGCATCTTGTTTTATGTAATTTGCTACTTTCCTTATAAAGATTATGCTTCTCATCTGTTTCATACTAGAAGCTCACTGGGGACATGGAATACATTTTTAATTTCTCTGAATTTTCCACACTGTTTGGCACACAGGGGGCATTTGAGAATAATTGTGTGTTGAGTGTGTTGTGTGTGCTCAGGGCTGAGCACATTGAAAATGTGTAAATGATTATATCCTGACTGATCTATTATCATCATAGACTAACCATTTTTCCCGAGAATGACCAAAAATGTATATTAAAAAGTATATACAGTTATGTACACAGTGGAAATGAAGGCACGATTTAAGAGTCTGGTTATTAAAGTTGGTTTAAAGCTTTATGTCATATATATTCAATATTTCCCTCGTAAAGTCTTCAAATTACTTCAAAAGTACAAAGAAAAGTGAGTTTTATTATATCTCACTAAACAAAAAGTTCTTCGTTCTCTCTTTTTCAACATGTGTACCACACAGACAACTCATTCACGTTTCTTGGCATTTTTAACCATTTTGCATTTAAAATAGTTAACACATGCCTAGGAGAATAGAAATAGAATTATCATTGGCCATTTTAAACCATTTAGAAATGTTTGTGCTTATCTACAATGTTTAGTAATTCTGGGTTCATATTAAGCCTCAAACTCTGAATATGAATAATAATGGATTTTTTCTTCATAAGGAACAAATGAGATCATATGGTTGTATCTAGTCTGTGAATTTTATGTATTCATTTACAGATTCATTCACATGTTCAACAGATATTGACAGTGCCTACTACGTGTGGGTGGTATTCTAGACAATGCAAACAAGAAAGTTAACACTGATCAAGCAGACAATGTCCCTCCTCCCTTAAAGCTTCAATGTACTAGAGAGACAAAAAATAAATAAATAAATATACAAAGCAAAAAATGTCAAATAGTGTAAATGCTAAGAATTACATTCAATTGGGGGTTGTTCGGACTATAAGTACTACAATGAGTCAGTATTATAAGGATCCTAAGGCAGGAAACAGCCAGGGATGTTATCTGAGGAGGAAGAAAACTATATGCTGGCACTTGGGAAGTGGAGAGTGGTTCTTGATGGAATCAAGTGGTAGGCAGGAATCAGGTCATGTGAGGCCCTACAGGCTGAAATAAAGAGTTTGCATGTTATTTAAAATAAAAAAGAAAGCACTACAGTTTCCAATAGGGAAGGAACATGATCAGATTTACATTTTCCCAAAGATGACTCGGGCTGCTATGTGGAAAATACATTGCAAAAGAATAAGAGGAGAGTCAGGGCAACTAGTTAGAAGTTCCTGCAGAACTTCAGTCAAGAGATGATCTGGAATAGTCTAGCAAGTTGGAAGCAGAATTGGTGAGAAGCAGACAGATTCAGAATATATTTCAGGTACCAATTCTAAAGTGAGCAAGAGGGTTGAATGTAAATATGGCATGAATATACAGTTTGTATCATGCGTTTTGTTAATTACCTCATCACCATTGGAGGATAACACCAGAATGACTATGGCTTATCATACAGCAGCTTAGCAGAGCAGTAGAAACAGATGGTCTGAATATTAGAGAAGTTGTTTAACCTTCTGTGTTTCAGTGTTCTTATCTATGAAATGGGAAATAATAATATTATATAACACAAAGAGTTGGTGACAGAATTAATACATGCAAAGTACAAACAACAGCGTCCAGTATTAGTAATGCTACATAATATAATAAAAATAATGGTTATTTTTGAATGTCCACTATGCAACATCAGTATGACTTAATGGAAAGAAGATGGCTTGGGAACCTATCCTTAAACTCCTGCTCCATAATGCATCATTTCTTCTTGGCCTTCAACATGTCACTAAACCTATCTGAACCTCAGTTTCCCCACCTATAAAGTGGAGATATTCAATGCCACATCATAAGACTGATATAAGGATTAAATGGGATATTTGTAAATCATTCAAATCTGTGATCGCCAAGAAACTTAAATATTAGTTACTGTGGAAAGTCAACTGTTTCCAATTCTTTATTCCTTCTCCTCTATAAAATTTAAGACGTTGATTTAGCCATATGAATTTCTTAGCCAAATAGATGTTGCCAGCAAGATTCAAGGACAGTATTTATATGTGCAGATTTTGGCTTGTCTTCTTGTGCTTTTGCAACGTGTTGTGAGAATATGGCCCAGGTAGTTGCTGGCCCAAGGAGAATAAGAAAACAAATGGAACAGATCTGAAGCCAGTATGACACCTGGAGCCAAGCTCAGGGAATCCACAGCTAACCCAAAGAACTATGAGTAAGCAAAAAGAAACATTTATTGTTGTAAGATACTTGGATTTTGAAGATAATTGTTATGCAGTTTCACTGCAGTAAAAGTTGACTAATACATTACCTTTTCCCTTTCTTTGTTTTAAATCATGATAATTCCCAATACTTTAAATTATATCCCAAACTTAATTGTTTGACGTAAAGAATTCTCAAGTATAGTTCTCTAAGACTTTGAACTGTAGTTCATATTTATTATCAATAAACTAGGATTGTTCACAGTAATCATGTGATTGGCATTGTAGATTCTCTTGGAAGAAAAAAGGTAAATATGTGAAACTTGATAAAACCAGGATCTCTCACTGAGAACATACTATGAGTCTTCCTGAAGTCCTATGTCCCAGGCATGCTTATGAACTCTGAGATGGAGGGACTGGAGTAGGCAGGCAAGATTTCCTAAATGATGTTGGTATTGAGTTGGACATGAAAGACAGGTGTATTTCAACAGTGCCACCTGAATTCTGAAGCATTTTGGCCCTACAAATACTGGCTATGAAAAACATAGGAGTCATTAGTCAGTCCCTGACTTTTGTTTTTTCTGAGGCATAAGGAAAGGCAGTCCTCTCTCCCAGCTCCAGGGTCAGAGCCTCCTGACTGTGTATTTATCTACCTGCCTAATGGTACCTGATTTCCTCAGAGGCTATTGGCAAGACAACATTTTGGTTTGATCAAATTCATCTTCTGACTATTGTTTTTGTCTTTAATAAGCCAAAGTGACACTTTACATTGAAAGTTAAAAGGAGAAGAGATAGGGGAAGTCCATTGATTTACTGTTTTATTAGAGGAAACAAAGATGTGCTGTGGCCTCACATGTAAAATCACCCATCTTTCACCTCTGAAGGTTTCAGATTTGAACTAGGTGTATTATTTATCCTAACTCTGTCAGGTGCTGTAATCACAGATACAGAGCATCCAGGGGGAGAGGGAGGCAATTGCTGGAAGAGGAATTTTGAGTAGATGCTATCAAGGTATCATCTTTCCCAATGTGTTAACTATACACCTCAACAGTGAAGGAAAAAGGAAGGAATAGAGAACGAAGAAAGGAAGAGTGGGGGAAAGGAGGAAAGAAGAAAGTGGAATAGGTATCTGTTAAGCAAGTAGTATAAACCAAGCACAGATTAGATACTTCATGATATATGAGGTATATATAGTTATATACTTGGTTAATTGTTCATGTTGTCCCCCAAAGCTATACATTAATAGATCCATTTTACAGATGATGAGTTTAAATAAATTGCTTAATATCCTGCAGCTAATAAGAACCTGTATTTAAATGTGAATGGAATAATTTAATTATATAATGATATCAAGAATAATCATCTCATTTAAACTTTATAACAACTGTCTGAACATATTTTATTATTGTTCAGTTTTAGAGAAAACAGGCTAATGAATGTTTAACAACATGCGAAAAGTCATACAGCTTATAAATGGCAGAGCTCAGCTCACACTTGAAGTTACCTAACTACAAAGCTCCTGCTTTTCTTCTTCTAATTAATGAGTATAGTTATTCATTAATGAGATTTAATGAGATGATAAGAACAAAATTCACTTGTTTTCCAAATATGTTTTAAAGAGAAGGGCAGTTGGTGATTACGACAGACCTTGAGTAGTGCAGTTTCTGTGCTGCTTCATGCATCTTGCCTAATTTAAATAATTTCCAAGTCCTTTTTCTTCCAGTTGTTACAAAGTAAAATCTCTCTTTCCCACCTCTCAACTCACCACTAATTGCATTTCTCCTATTTAGCAGATATGCACTTCTGTCAACTAAACCGGTTTCCCCCTTCTGCTAAAGAAGCCAAGGATTCAGCAGCAATTAGGAATAATTGTTGTGATTTCTCCACCTACCTAACTCTGGCTTCCAACAGAGCAGCACATCCCATTAGCCTTTGAAGACAAGAATGTTGAAAGAAAAATGTATCTTTTGAAAACCAAACACCCTTGAATTTAGCATCCAGTAATCTTTATTAAGTCCTTCTCTGGGCAAAACAAAATAGATGATGTGTGAAAACACAGAAAAAGCGGAATACAAGGTTGTTTTCTTTAGACAAGTGTCAAACATTAGAAGAATTAGGTGGAGGAGGGCAAGGTAGCAACTATAAATTATAAACTGAGACGTGAGCCCATAGTATTCTTCAGGTTTTACCCAACTTAAAATTCCAAGATTGGGTCATTCCTTTGAGTTATCAATTCATGAAGAATCCCTGTTAAAATGAAAATTCTCTTTGAAGTGATGAAATGTACAGCTGTGTATGTGTGTATAAGTATGTGACGGCGGGGGGGGGGATGGGTATCTGTATGTATTTGTGGTAGAGAAAGTGTTGACATCTCCCCAACACTAATCCTATTGAGACATTGAATGCCTTTACAACCTTAATGCCTGGCTATTTGGAATGCAGAGAGTAGGCCTTGGGGAGATAACTTAAACTAAGATGTTTTTAAGTTCCAGGCAACCTGTCTGTCTGGACAGCTTTCACCTAAGTTTTTTTCTTACCTGTGCTCCCCACTTGTAGAGAATTTCACTAGTTGGCTTGGGATGTATCTAAATTTGTTTGTATCTATTTGCGGTGGACTTATAATGTAGTACAAAGTAGAAAAAATTTTTAAAAAGTCACTCAAAAACCCAGATTTGCAAGAACTGGTCTGGAACATATGAAAAAAAAATCATTTGGAAATAAAAACAAACACTTCACTTACTCTATCAAAACATTATTCTGATGCTGTTTAAGTAGTCATCCATAAACAAACACATGTACAATTTGCTTACCAAGCTTTTATTTCAGCCCATTTTTAGCTATACATATAGACCCTGGCATTTAATCATAAGGCAAAATGAACAGTTATCCCAGTGGCTAGCAAGAGGTCTTCTCATTCTAAAATACTCCCTACCCTCCCTTCTTACAGCCCCACTATTCAAGACACCAGATCATTAGAAAATATAAGGATCTTGTCTCCTGGTAAAATATGTCATTGTTACAGCCCTGTCCAGTTGGAATGTGATCATAGATTAGTTTAGCCTGATCATGAAATTAGGGAGCTCAATTCATCGCCCTGACCAAATAAAAATAGGATGGGAGGTAAGAGTCATGGTCAGAGAGCTGCTAGGACTTTGAACCTTGGCTTATTGAGAAAAACAACAACAACAAAAGAAACACACTTAGAGGTGGTAGTGGGTATGGCTCAAAACCACAACCCTTATGAAGAGTCAGATCCAAGGGGTCTGCATTGTCAACGTTTATGCAGATACCAAACAAGTGGGTTGCTGCCTTTTTGATATCAATTTCAAGTATCAGAAATTCCACTCTCTCCCCACTCCTTGTATCTTTCCTTAATAACATACATAATATGAATTTTTGAAATATTGGCACAATTCCCCTGTAGGAGTAAAGTTACTCCATATTAAATCCTCTCAAACTTCAGCTGTGAATTTCAAGTTCAGCATTCAGGGAGTTGGTTTCTCATCTCACCGTCTTTGCTGTTTTTTCACTTCAATCATAACTTCAAGTTCGACTTCATTTTCTCTTCTCCCTAGCACTAACCTTATCAGTTATCTTCATGTAAAGCCTTCCACTACCTCATGCTAATCACGTGGACATTTTATTTGGAAGTATGTGGACCTGCTTGAATCTCTTCTGCACATCCAGATACTAGACATGAGGACAGGTGGTTCTAGGAGCAGTCTCCTGCAGCCAGAGGTGGGGGCAGGGTACTGCTCATGTGAGATCAGGAAGACCTTGCTGTGTTCACTCTGCCTTGGGCTGTTCTGTTGGATTATTCTCCAGCAGTGAAATTTATTAAATACTGTTGTTTGCAACCTGATATTTGGGGGTGCTGTACTAAGAGAGAGAGAGAGAGAGAGAGAGAGAGGAATAGAATCAAACTGAGTTTTCATTGACGTACGCTTCATTTTTCCCTTGCAATTACTTCAAAAACAAGTCTTACCAATGGATCCCCAAGTACGTCCTAGGAGAACATTGCAACACAGAAAATAAGCACAGATATTCTGTGTACAGGTGAAGAATCAACTTCCCAAGGCAGTCTCTCTTGCCCTAATTAAGAGAAAATGTTAGAACCAAGCAGAAAAACACACACTTTCACAGCTGGATCTGACTTCAGTGATCAAAGATTTCCTCTTGGGGAGGAACCCTAATCATTTCTAAGCCAATGGCTATCGGCTGGTAAAACTAAAGCATAGTGAATTTTCAGGCAGAATATCTTGAATGGGGTAAACAGAAGCTGATACCAAGATAAAAGAGGAAAAGAGGCAGTGTGCTCAAGGAGTGTACTGTGGTACAGCATGCAATAATAAAAGGACAACTGGAAGATGACTTCAGAGACCAGAGGGCCAACCCTGGTTCCCTTCTGTATCATTAGGGAATCACAATTAGAGGGACTAGTGTTTACCTGGTGTGTCTGATAAATATCTAGTGTATATGATACCTAAGGTATTATATACTATTTGTCAAACCTTCCCATGGGGTGGTTCTAAATCTCATAAATTTGCTTTCAAAGGCAGCAAATTTTTATTAAATTCCTGATTATTCATGTTCTTACTAGATAGGGCTTAAACCAAGGTTTAACACTGCTCTTGGAAAATATTCTAAACATACTATGGTGGCTATTCTCCACGTGGCTCACTGCTTCAATACAGGCTCACCCTGCTGTATTCCTTGGGAGGCTTGGATTGCCTCACCCTTATCTTCTGGGTTGAATTCAAGACTGCATCAATGGGAGGTACTTTCAGTAGATTGTAAGCCAGGGTGAAAGAGTCTGAAGTACTTATTTTCCTCACTCATTTCCTGCCTCAGCACTGTGGTTCTGCCAATAGCTGGTTCTGATGCCTGACAGAAGACCTTTCCCTGGATTTGAACTCTCATCAGACGGGGACGAGGTTTCCCACACCTCTGTCACATCCCTTTCATTAAGCTACCCTTGTTTCACCCTTTTGAGTGTGAATTTTGTTCCTTCTAGAACTATGACATTTTTTGTTCCCATTGGGATTGTAAGAGCTGGTGGTTACATGGGGATCCCAGAGAAGCCAAGGCAGAAAAAAACTGTTGGCCTTTGTATAGGCTATGTACACATTAATCCTCATTGTGTGCCCCCTACATTCCTCCTTCAGCTTTACATGAAATCCTCAACATAGATATGTTGTCTTTGCCTTAACTTTCAGGGCATCTGCCAAACTACAACTTGGAAAAATGCAGCAAATTAAGCATTTGGCTTGGCTTAATGTGTCAAAGTAGCTTCTGTAAATCATGAGGAAGCAGGGATTATTCATTAATTTATTCATCCATTTGACTGTTCATAAATTCATTCAATGAGTATATGTCTTTGTGCCAGTCTCATGACCGATGGTAAACAAAAGGTACACTCCACTGGTACAGCAAAGAGAGTCTAATGGAAGTTATCATTACCTCTAGGCCTAAAGGTGCAAGGAAAGGGTGCCCAGGGAGTATTGGTGCTATGGAATCAGTCTATCAGGAAGGAGTTATTGTTGTAAAAGAATATAGACATTGCCATATGAACAGTACCCAGGTAGAGACAGCAAGGCAAGCTGCTTCTTCCTTTGTCTTTCCTCTCTCAAATTTCCAGAGAGTGACTGCTGTGAATCCAGCCCAATATAAATCCACAAGGCAAGGTAGTCTAGGTGAGTCAGTTTATAGGGGGTAGTCCCTTGAAGGACAAAACTGGGGAAGGAGGATAGCTCTGTTTGTGTGACAAATGGAAAATCACTTATATAGACTATAAATGATGTAGAAGGTGAATATATAAGTCCTGACGAAGAAGATAGTGATTCTTGCTCACAAGAAGCTCAAAATATAAAGGTACAGATTCCAGAGCAAGACCAATAGTAGTATTTAATGATGTTGACTCCGCCAGTCAAAATCATCTCCTTGGGAAAGTGTGATTCTTTTATGTACCAATAAATTATTGCTTAGACTCAATAAAAAGTCTAAACTATTTTGCAACTAGTTGCTACTGATAGCCAAACAGTTTCTTCCACTTTAGTCTGGAGAGGTAAGAAGTTATGTTGGAATATTAAATAGGCCATTTCAGTTACATCAGCATATGTATCCCTTGTCAGCGGAGATAGGCTTCCTGTCACTTCCTTGAAATTATATTGTATGAGGAATTTAGAAACTGGAGGTCTCCGCATTGGACGCTCTACCACTGGTCAGACTGGCTAACAGTTGCATTTATAAAAGACATTTTCACTGGAGGTATTCATGACCACCCTCAGGCCAATGATTCACTCAGAGGACTCCGAAGTTATTCTCACCACTATGGCTTATTATAGCAAAAAAATACAGAGTGAACTCAACAAAGGGAAAAAACCACATGGGGTAAAGTCTGGAAGAAAACAGTATCAAGTCTCCAATAGTCCCTTCTCACTAGTGTCAAAAAAATGTACTTAATTTTTTTACATGAGACAACACATGGGAAGGGTTGCCAACATGGGACACTTTTCCGAGCCTGGTTGTCCAGGATTTTTATTGGGTATTGGTCACATAAGCATACCGCCACCTATGTGACTGACCTCAGTCATTCAAGCTCCAGACCCTTAGTGGGAAAGCAGCTGTTCAGCATACATCACAGTTAGAATCAACTATCTGGACAAACTGGGCACTATGGTTCAAGGTCTCAGGCATGCAAAAGACACTCTTATCAGATAGAACATTTTAAGAGCTCAGTTCTCAGGATCCCACTAAAGGCCAGTCATGAAAACAAGCCTTTCTTTGAAAAGGTTTGAGCGGGGCGCCTGGGTGGCGCAGTCGGTTGGGCGTCCGACTTCAGCCAGGTCACGATCTCGCGGTCCGTGAGTTCGAGCCCCGCGTCAGGCTCTGGGCTGATGGCTCAGAGCCTGGAGCCTGTTTCCGATTCTGTGTCTCCCTCTCTCTGCCCCTCCCCCGTTCATGCTCTGTCTCTCTCTGTCCCAAAAATAAATAAACGTTGAAAAAAAAAATTTTAAAAAAAGAAAAGGTTTGAGCAACCCAAACCTGCTGAGTTAATCCTTTTTTTCACCCACTTGTAAAAGGGCTATATTAAATTTTCTTGTTCTTCTCTCAATGTGAGCAGCATTTCTGGAAAAAATAAAATAAAGAGCCCACGTCCATACTTTCTCTGATTTGAAGCTAGCCACCAGCAAAATTGTCAGACTAATCGTATTGACTCTTATGTCCCCATTGGCTTCTTTGTATCTATTTTCTCCACCTTTAGGGTTTACTCAGTCTCTTTTTGCAAGCTCTCACCATCCTCATGCTATCTCTTCTTCCCTCATCAAACCCCATTTTTAGAAAGGCTTGGAGATTGCCACTTACTGCTTACAGTGAGCCTCAGTTTCTGCTTCTCTCAGAGAGAGTTTAAAACTCAATGTCCAGCTTTTTCCGTCAAATGAAAAGATGTGGCCCCTGAGGAATGGAGAAGGAACCCTCCAGGAAATGATTACATGGTGATGTCACTAAACCCAGCCCTAGGCATTAGCTCTTTGACATTTCACTTTTAGAACCTTATTTTACACTATCCAGACATTGTAATTTTGACTCCTAAATACCCGATCATTAGTTATCAGTTCACTGCTATTCACATGATAATTATACCTCACTAAACAGTCCACAATGATATCCCTCATCTATTTATTGGAGGCCACATATTCGGCTGTCATTCTCTGTTAGAAAATACCGTTTCTCAAGTAATAACTTGAACAAAATATGGTGAGGCCCTTTATGTATTCATAAGTAACACAGGACGTTTCCCCACTTTAAGAATCAGTATTTCTCAGATATTCACCTTTAATTGACAAATTGTCATTTTAAAATGAAAACATCATCAAGAGAACAGATTTCATGTATTTCACATTTTGTTCTTTCTTCTATCCCTGGCTGAATTTCAACCAAGAACAAGTATTGAGACCCCAAAGTGACATGATTGGAAGCAGGATGGAAAACCATCCATGAAATTTCAATAGTCAGCTTCATATTATGTCTTCCCTTTCTCCCAACAAAGTCTGAGAAAACACAAAACCATTTGTTATTTGGAGATAAGCAGCTGTGTTTGGGACAATGCAATTACTAAAACACTCTATACTCTAGGAAAAGAAATGTGCATGTGAACGTTTGTATCAACGCATATGCTTATTGGAATGGCTGTTTGTTGCAGGATGTTTGTCGGTCTGTATATGCACGTAAGGCTATTTACCACACAGTGTTTCTGTCTATACCAATGGTCTCTTGTTTCTAAAAAGAATTTCTAGAAAACACATAAGAATGAGGAAAATAAATCTAAGCTTAGTTGTGCAGGAATTCATCTAACAGCCCAGAAGTTTGTAATAGTAGAGCCCTGTTCGGAGCATATATTTTTCTATGATGACATGAGAAAGGAAAACAAAACCCCTCAAGACTTGCTAGCCTTGAATATTCGTAGACCTAGAGAAACATACACAGCAGAAGGGACAGGATCTGCATAAACCAGGTGTGTATTCACCTCATTGTGGTGACAGCCCAGGGCTTTTTTTTTTCTCCCACTTCCTAAACAAAACCAACAGCATATCAGTAAGTTACAGATTCAAGACTATTGCTTCTGGCATATTTCTAAGATAAAAAATTAAAAGTAGAGATGTTTAGACTGTCATTTTTTTCCTTTGTAGCAAAATAAACATGGCAGAAGTTTAGAAGGAATAAAACATAGGTTGAACAATTTCCCTGACCTTGGGGTACCATAGTACTAATTTAGTAAGATAAAGGAAAACTTCAACTTGTCTTTCTAATTTTCAGTCACTGTATTGCAGTCTGTACCCAGGATTTTTCTCCTCCAGTGCACTCTCTACACAGTAGCCAGAGTGACCTTTATAAAACACAAATTGAATCATGCCATCCCTGCTTAACATTTTTCAGTGGCTTCCCATTGTGTTTAAAATCCAAAAATCATACCATAGCCTTCAAAACTCTAGGTGATCTCACCCTTAGGCTTAATTCCTAACTTTCCCTGCCACTGTCCCTTTTACTCAACATGTTTCAGGCTATAAGAACACCTTCTTGTTGTTTCTAACACACCAATCACTTGCCTGCCTTTAGGCCTTTTGGAATCACTGCTCCCTCTGCCTGGAATGCTATTTGCTTCTCTTGGCATGGCTCCTTTCTTCTTCTTCTTCTTCTTCTTCTTCTTCTTCTTCTTCTTCTTCTTCTTCTTTTCAGGTAGGGACTAAGATGTTAATGTCTAAAAGAAGCATTCTCTAAGAACCCTTTTATTTTCCAACTGAGCACCTGGATTGCTTTCCTAATTTTATTTACTTTTAATTACACACACACACACACACACACACACACACACACACACATCCTGTGCTCACTGGGGCTTCCTCTCTCCTCTTCTAATGCATCTATTGTCAGAACACTACTTGTTTATTCACTGACTGACTAAACCCCACCATGTCACAGTCACTGTTCTTGTCCCTGGAACACTATGATGAAAAAGCACCATGTCTGTCCTGTAACAACTACTGAATTACATATTCTAGGTTTTAAAAAATTCCATTAATTTATTCACACTATTCATTGAATCTAAGATGCATTAAACTCTGTGCTGGGTTCTTGGGCTACACATTTAAGCTAAACAAATTCTGGCTTCCGTGAAAAGTTTATTCTGTAATAAAAAACACAAATAATTACCTAAATTGCTAAGCAATTCCAATTATGATAAGTGCTTCAAAAGTTCAGAGTTCTAGGATTGCATATAAACCCGTCCTAGTCCTGAAGGATGGGAAGGACATAGTTAAGCAAGGGAGAGAGTGTTCTAGAACAGATGGTGGGAAAGCTCTGAAATAGGCAGAAGCTTAGTGTAGTAAGGGTAAGGAAGAGGGTAGTGGGACTAAAACACAAAGAGCAGAGGATGAACTCTGCAAAGTGAGCTGAAAATAAAGCAAGTATTAGATACTGCAATCCTGAGGCGGCTACTCCAAAGAATTGGAATACATTAAAAAAGCAAGAGTAGATCACAAAAGTGAGTGACTAGACTTTTTATTTCTAAAAGATTAAAAATTCTTTTAGTATTAGAGTTGGTCAAGTGAAAAATATCTTAAGTATCTCTGTACCTTTGCTCAGTGCCTGAAACATGGCAGACACACAAAACATATTTACTTAATAAATGGCTAAACAATAAAAGGAGAAAATACACTTCCTATTAAGACTGTAAGTTTCTTGAGGATAGGAAATACGATTTTTTTGGGCATATTTAACATTCTTCCTCTTGACTTCCAACAAAACATATGAGACAAAGCAGATGCTTACTAATATTGTGACTTCTACTCTCTTTCCTTCTCCTATCTGTGCCAATATATCTCCAAGCAATTAGGTCACAAAAGTAGCTACCATTCTATGTGTTTCCTCCTGTTCTTGCTGCTCCTGGAACTTGAAAATTAATTCATAAGGGGACGTGCCAAAAAGAAGATAAAATATTCCCTCACTCCCAACAGCCACACAGATGCACAGGTATACACTCATCGATTCCTATGCAAAGCAGAAAACGGAAGAAAGAGAATGTTTTAGGAAATCTGTCCTATGCATTTTGCCTGGTTTTGATGATCCTTATCTTCATTTGCTGTAATCATTGGAATTGCGCATTTGCTTAAATGTGTGTGCGATGGCATATGACAAGCAGATGAAAATTGGCAGTCTGGTCATTTCCACTCCAATCAATATTTCCTTCCACTCAATTAGCATGTGCTCTATGGTTTTAAGGCCTCCTTATTGGTTCTGCCATTTTGCTATAAAACTTAAGTGTTGCACTTCCAGGCTGCATCATAATCACTTTATTAGTAGTTGAAACAATTTGTAAAATGTTGAGGGAATATTCTTGCCAAAAGCCCTGGTGTGAGACTGATGTAATGAAACATTCTCACCCTCATAGACTTAAAGACCGTGATGCCTTTTGTTTCTCATACTTAAAATCTTTTTTTTTAACCAGAAGACAACAACTATTATAAAAAGTTGTATTATTTTTGTCTCCTTACATACTTTTGCCTTTTATATTGCTGTGACTATCATTTGGTTTATCTTTTCCTCCCTGTCCTCCTTTGCTAGTGCATTTTTTGCATTTTACGAAAACCTCATGATGTATGTTTTTATTGAGTAAAGTGCAACCTACTGTTTTCAAAGAGCCTCCACTAACTGGGTTTGTGATGGGAGTACAATCACTGAGTATAGGGGAGAAAAAGGAAATTAATTTAGTCTTTGAAGTCTTAGCAGAAAAACCTTCTTTTTCTTTCTTTCTTTCTTTCTTTCTTTCTTTCTTTCTTTCTTTCTTTCTTTCTTTCTTTCTTTTTGTTGAAAGAGAGAGAGTGTGTGCATGTGGGGGAAAGGGGCAGAGAAAGAGACTCTTAAGCCCACTTCACACTCAGTGGAGTCCAACACATTGCTTGATCCCACAACTTTGGGATCATGACCTCAGCCAAAATCAAGAGCCAGATGCTCAACCAACCAAGCTACTCAGGGACCTCTGAAGTCTTACAAGAAAAACTTAACTACAAGTTTTCACTTTTCTAAGATTACCTTGGTCTGGCACAAAATCTTCCTCTCTATCTTCTGATGTTAATGTCTACTCAGTGGTCAGATGCTTTAGCTTTGTGTTCTATATAGTTTCTTGATCTAGACTGGCTTTCCTGTAATCTGGAGTTTTGAATTAGTCATCCTTCTTCTACCTTGTGGACCTCCTCATTCTCAAAGCCACCAATGCTGATAGGGAGAGGGGTTTTCATCCTAATTGTATTACAAACTCTTAGTAGTCTACTAAAGGGAAGGCCTCTCTTACAATTTTTCTTACAGTTCTCTTTTTCAAGAAATTTCAAGGAAATTGGTGTCATCTCCTCCCTAGATTGGGATAGAACAAGTGACACCACATATTTATGCACCCAACTTATATATTTTTTTTCTGCCAAGAATCAACTTGATTCTAAGATAAAGGGTGAATGAATTCTCCTCTCCCACCTCAAGTAATCTCTGCTTAGTTGGGGCTGATGTTTTTTGAGAGGTCTCCTCTGAGTACTTTTATAGGCCCCATTTGGAGTTCTATTATTTATGCAATAGGACCCACCACTCAACTTGAAAACTGAACCTCTAAAGAGCCCTTCTGGTATGCTAGAGGTTACTGGACCACATATAGATAACAAATTCATACTTCTATGAGATTCTTATAGAAGTCTCATATGTCTTTCTACTAAACTAAAATAAATAAATAGGTGTGTATGTTTAGCTGATTATATCTGCAATTCCAAAAGAAAATCACACAAAATACTTTTTACTATAGTTATTTTCTTTGACAATAAATTAATATTTGCATCATTGTACTGAAAACCCTTAAGAGAACACCCACAGGGGGAAAAAACATTCCTAAGATTGTTTTAAAGAATCCAGTTCTCTTGCAGTTCAAGTGCTTGGTGAATATCAACCATATGAAAACCTAAACCAGAAAAGGACAGTGTCTATATTCGAAATAAAATTGTACATTTATATAAACAGAATGAATTTACTAGATTTTCATATAACACTTTGTTCCCTATTTTGAAAG
Source organism: Neofelis nebulosa (assembly GCF_028018385.1). Taxonomy (NCBI): domain Eukaryota; kingdom Metazoa; phylum Chordata; class Mammalia; order Carnivora; family Felidae; genus Neofelis; species Neofelis nebulosa. The sequence continues at coordinate 44,222,802 of NC_080790.1, read as the reverse complement.
GAGAAAATAATACCAAAGTGTACATGGTTCTGTCTGTAAGTTAGTGTTTTCCTCCATATATTCATTTTTATTCAGATTTTTTTATAATAGCCTTATAATTTAAAATTTTTAATTGTAGATAGCATGACCAAACACAAGGGAGGCCCCAAGGATTACTTTGGAAAACCTGCTGAATAGACATATTAAAATAAGACAATATATGTAAGTAGAAGTATTTACAGTAAAACAATTTTGTTTCAATTTATGGACTTCTTTACATCCACTCTGTCTCTTTCCACAAAGTAATAACGCAGGACATAAACTAGAGGAAAAAAAAAAAGAAAAAGCAAACAAAGTATGGGAAATATATCTTGGTTTCATTTGTGTCAAAACAGCAATAAACTGGAAAAATATATTCAGCTAAGGTGCTATTTGGATTTTATTTATAAAGGCTACCATCTCCAGCCTAATGTTCATTAGCTTTGTCCTTGTTGCCTAGTTACAGATTTATAATTTTTGTCTCTCTTGTTATTGACGACTCTAATGGAGAGAGCAGTAACTGAGGGCCTGATGAAAACACTTTTCATCTCAATTCAGAGATGTTAACATTTTTTGTATGTCCAGTGCTGCTGATTACAATGATCTGGGAAAAGAATGGTCCTAAAAAAATCAGTGAGAAGGACCTCAGGGGTGGTCTGAGATGGCCTGTCTTTGTTTGGTTAGGTAAGTGTACTATTAAAAAGTTTTATAAACAGGATTTGCTTGTGAAAAAGGTATTGAACAAGGTTAGCGATTCTGCCCTAATGTGCCACAGATAGTTAGGTGTGGTGGTTACATTGTTAAATGTACTTCTTACCAGAGTAATGTCAGGAATCACCTGTAGATCAAATAAATACAATTATAAATGTTACATTGAGGTTAGTGAAATATTTGAAATCAAAATTGTGGCCCTATTGTTGAATACTAATACTGACAATGAAGACGGATAACTTATCAGGTTCTGAAAAAGCCTAATTTTAGAAGTTTAGGGTGCTCTGGTCTATGAATGTTTTCAAGCTCCCAGTAGTATCCCGTATTATATTTAAATTTCCATATCTTGATGAACTTTATTTCTAGTAAAGCAGAGACAGAAGCATTAGATGACAAATGAGACGCAACCTCTAGATCAATGCTTCTGAAAATGTAGTTTGGGGATCAGCTGTATCAAGATCACCAGAACTTGTTAGAAATGCATATTCTTTGGCTGTTTCCTAGACCTACTAGGTAAGCTCTGGGGTGAGGCCCAGCAATCTACATTTTACAATCCAGGTGATCATGTTACACTTTAAGCTTTGAGAACCACTACTCTAGAATAAGGTGTCCCAACCTCTGCACTCTGGACATTTTGGACTGGATAATTATTGTGAAGGGCTGTTGCCCACATTGGCATATTAGGAGGTATATAAGCATTCCTGGATTCTACCTACTAGATATCAGCAACATGCACCCCAGTTGTGACAACTAAAAATTTCTCCAGACATTATCAAATGAATCCTGAGGGGAAAAATCATCCTTGAGTTCAGAACTACTGCTCTAAATCAGTAACTTTAAACTTTATTTGGATCTTGTTAAAATGAGTATTTCTGTGTCCAAACTCTGCAGCTGATTTAGGAAATGTATAGAAGGACTCTATGATCTATATCTTCAAGAGGGATCACCAGTGGCCCATGAGCTATACTGTAAAAAACAAAGCCTCTGAATCAATGGTTCTCAAATTTTGCTATGTTAAAAAAAAAAAAAACAAAAAAACCCTCTATCTATCTTTCTAAAGATCTATTTATCTATTATCTGTCATCTATCCATCCATCCATCCATCCATCCACCCACCCACCCACCCACCCATATCTTTGTGTGGGTGATTCCAATAGGCTACCATATTTAAACAACTTCTCTAACTCAGTTGTTTTCTGTGTTGAATGGATATTGGAATCCATGTATTGGATTCTGGACCTTATAAAATTCTTCATGCCCATGCCTTGCCTCAGACAATTACATCACAAACTCTGGGATGGGTCTCTGACATTAGAAAAGTGATTTTCAAATTTTGCCACACACTGGAATCATCTGAGGATCTTTTAAAAGCAATGAGACCTGGCTCTCAGCCCCATTCTGATATAATCAGTATCAGGTTTGAACTTCTGGTTTCAGGAGATTTTAATGTGCCATAAAATTAGGGCACCATTACATTAGATTATCTCAGAAGCTTTTCATAAGTTCCTAATGGGAAAAAGGGGTTGAGAAACTGCCATGAGCTGTTCCCAAGTCTAAAGCTTAAGTGGCTAGTTTAACTTGTTCTTTCTTTAAAAAAAAAATTAGCATTTATTTATTTTTGAGACAGAGAGAGACAGAGCATGAACGGGGGAGGGTCAGAGAGAGAGAGAGGGAGACACAGAATCTGAAACAGGCTCCAGGCTCTGAGCTGTCAGCACAGAACCCGATGCGGGGCTTGAACTCATGAACCACGAGATCATGACCTGAGCCAAAGTCGAACGCCTAACCAACTGAGCCACCCAGGTGCCCCAACTTGTTCTTTCTAATAGTGAAAGAAAAGTAAATGATCCCATTGAACACTATGAATTGCTCATAGCTGATGATGCCTGAATGAAATTTAGAGCATCAAATATGAAGAAGTCTTCATGTTTCAGCCTTGGCAGAGACTTAATAATAACAGAGAATTTGGTATTCTTTAGAAAAGGGTGTCTTATGGTCTATGAAGAACCAGTAATGCTCAAGTTGTACTCCATATATCTACACATAATTGGGGATGATTACTAGGCATCATTATTTTCTAAAGAATCCCAAGTGATTCCAATAGTACAGCAGCGTTTGGGAAACACTGTTGCTTTTTTAGTACCATCAGCAGTCAACCATTTGTCAACAATTGCCTGCGGATCCAAATTCTTTGAGAGCAAGAATCAGGCCTGTGACTTCTTCATATAGTCTCTGATTTTTTAAAGAGTGTCTCTTGCCCTTTGAACAGATATTTAATGGGTTGATTAATTCAATTAGGCAGTTGAGGCTATTCAATACTCCATAATTATGTCATTTGCCTGCATATAACTCAGGATGTTTAGATAGATTCCTGATAGATTCCTTCAGGAGCAAAGGATCAAGAAATAGATTTATTTATCTACTCAGCATCTTGCACTTGAATACATGTTATGTGTGTTTACATATTCATATATAAAAATACATATACATGCACACACACAAGCAAGCAACATATTGTGCTATATTTGATTGGAGTTATAAGAAGGAAAAATAGAACTCTCTGCTTTAAACAAGTTTTCAATGGGGAAAAAAAAGATGGAAATTAGTTTTTCCAAAGAGCTCCTCCTGTAAATCCATTATGTCCTCCCAATAAACTAATACAAAGTACCAACCTTTCTTTTAAAGTTCAAAGAAGTCTTTGCCTGAATGATACACTTTTGAGATCTTCTCTTTCCTCTTAGCCACTAATCAAATGAAGACTAAAAGGTTATCTATACACCAGGCAAGGAGCAACATATGGAGTGCAAGAACTTGCAGCAACATAACGAGTGAAATGGACCTCACTCTTACTTCACTTCAGTCAAGTTTTCTAGCAAAAGTCCTCTATTTTATAGTCATGATGGGATTTTCTGGTTTTGTTGTTTCCTGTCTTGTTTCCTTGGACTTGGTTTAACACTAGCAATTTAACTCAATTTCTGTTTAGGTCTCTTTTACATAAAGTCCCCCACTTGTGAAATAAATAACTTGAACTCAGTAGTCCTGTACTGTTACTTATTTTAAATAAATGAATCTTAATTTTTCACAGAATTTCACTGAAAGATTTAACATATGTAACATTCCCAAGCATAGCTTGTCTGCTTGAGCAAAGAAGGCTACCCACAGCATTCCTCATATAGCTTCCTCTGCCCCTGAGGTGATATCCCGAATGCCTGGTCTCTGGAGAACACAATTTGAAGAGCATCAAGTTAGATCTTTCTCTAATTACTTTCAACTCTAGGAACTTTGCTTAATTTTTGTTGGCTAATATGAGCAATTCTAGACCTGTACCAAATAGAGAATTTACGTAGATCCAGTTGAGGTACCATGTAGAGGGTGTAAACACTGAGACACACCCATCACACACAGAGATTTCAATGCAGATCACATGTAGAGATATGAATTTTTCTCTATCTGCCAGAAACATAACAGAAACTCCTCTGTGCACCAAAAGAAATTGTGCCCTTTCAAATATTAAATGTCATCTATAGAAATGCCAGGCACCATTAAATATGGAGAGAAAAAATTGGAAAAGATTGCAGAGTTTTATTGCCCTCTTTTTCGCAAGTCACTTGTACACACATCTTACTTTAAAAGAAAACCCTAAACCTCTATACAAGAGTTATTCCCTCTGCAGCTGTTGTAGAGATATGACAGGCTGGAATACAGTGTTGATTGAAGAGTGGGATTTTAGTACAGTGAGATTTGTTTGTGCTTTGGACTGCATGCTTTGCAGTTTTATGGAAGGATGTACTATTTCTCTGAACATTGTCCAGCAAGCTGCAGCACAATGCATCTTAACAAACTCTATTTCGTGGGGAATAAATAGCATGCTGGGACTTCCATTAGGACCCAATGCAAAAACATTTTGTGATGAGGTTCCCAAAGCATCTCAGAACATACATATAAATAAGCAGATGAAGTTCAGAAAACACCTTATGGAATGAGCTAACTGCCTTCAGTGGAAGAGGCAGGAGAGCTGAGGCTAGTCTCCCATTGTTTACTGCTGATGGTGAGAATTAATAATGGATATTCTAAGCATATATTATTTATCAGACCTGATCTTGGACCACACAAATCTATTGAGGTCACCAAAGCTATCTTTTATTTAAAATCCAGGGCCCAGAAACTAGAAAACAAAGAGGAACAAAGTAAGTTAACTGATACTAGATAGGAAAGATATCATTATAAATGTCTCTTTTCTACGACAGAATTTTTCTCAGCCTGAAGTATTATTGAGTTTTCTTGCAGGGGGCAGGAGTGGGGGATTAAAAAGTACCCCTTGGTTTAGAAATGGCCATCTGAGATCTTTTAAATAATGAAATGCTAGGCGTGTGATACCATCAGAAGATGATATAAATTTCTAAATAGATTATAACCTAACTTTTGGGGCTTCTCTACATGAAATATCAGTAAGCAATTTCACTTACCTTGCACTAAAATGCCTGGTTCATTTGCTCCCTGATGTGGAGACCTTTTAGCATGAGAAAGCACGGTTCAAATTGATTCCTTTCTCTACTCCCTTATCTGTCTTCACAAACATAAAAAAAATTGCTCTTTCTTCAGGACTCTCTTTGCATTTCATTTACATCCCTTTACTTACCCCTAGATTGATGCCAACTTCAGGGCAGGGCCATACCTTTCATTTCTCTGCAAATCCAACAAACATTCATCAGTTTTCCATGTAATAAACCCTGTTGGATAAATGAAAAAAATGATTAATAAATAAAAATATGAAAAAAGTGCCAAGTATGAGTAAAAATAGAATATTCTTATAAAACAAATGTGATTCTCTAATAAAATCTATTTTGAAAAGAGTTCTCATTTCTGTGCAAAATTCCATCTTAGAATTTTAAAGGCTCTGGGAGAAACAACTTATTATGTATATAAATATTTTTTTAGGTCACTGGGTATGGCCTGGGATGGGTTCTGAAAGACTCTCATTTGCTTTCCTGAGGGTGGTGCTGAATGCTCAAGTCTGTGCAGTTTCTCCCAATCTGCCCAACTTTCTCCCAGTCTGTCCAACTTTCTGCATTTGCTCACCTGCTGTCTACAAAGTCTCACTCTCACTGCTCTCAGAAGCAAGCACAGAGTAATGCCCATGGAGCTGGGGCAATGTGTGTCAGTGAGGTGCATGGAGTTTGGGGGTACCCATCAGCCACGTGGCAGGGGTCTGCCCGTGATGCATCTCCAGCAGCTCTCAGACATGCATCCTGATGGAATCTGCAAAGTGATTAATAGGATCTGGGTCTCTTTGCTGCTTTCTGAGAGCCCTGACTATGGCTTTCCTAGCCTTCCTCTGTCTCCAATTCATGTAGCACACCTCAGTATTTTGGATGGGGCAAGGAGTGGATCTCTGACAGCGTTTGCATTGCTGGGGAAGGCTGGTTCTCACAGACGTGTTCCCACTTTCCCCTGTGGGAGAAATTATGGGTTGAGAAGATTACTCTTGGAACTGAGCTGTGTCACCTTGAAGGTGGAGTGACACAGGTAAAGTAAAGGTGGTCCTCTTACATTCTTCAATGCTTCCAATCTGGGATTTTTTTTCTCTAATGGAGTGCTGTAAGTTATTTGCTTGACTCCCGACTTCCATAAAGGGACTCTTGTCCATGGGTGATTGTCAATATCAGTGTTCTTTGAAAAGAAAATGGAGAAAGCTATTTCAACTTTTTGATGACATCACGATACCACATTTTCTTTATCCATTCATCTGTTGATGGACATTTAGGTTGCAATGATATGGGAGTGTAGATACCTTGTCAAGATAGTGATTTAATTTCCTTTGGATATATATAGGTCAATAAAACTGATTCCTTCTGATATCTATCATTATATATATATATATATATATATATATATATATATATATATATATATAGTTAACAAATTGTAATACATTTAAAGTGTTTAACATGATGATCTGATATATGTATACATCATGAAATGATTCCCACAATCCAGTTAATCAACACATCCATCACCTCACACATTTACTTTTTTTGATGAGAACACTTCAGATATACCCTCTTAGTAAATTTCAATTATAAAATACTAATTATAGTCTTCATTAGCTTCTCAGACCTTGTTCATCTTATCACTGAAAGTCTGTACCCTTTTACCAACCTCTCCCCATTCCCACCACCCACCAGCCCCTGACAACCATGATTCTACTCTCTGTTCCTATGAGATTGACTTTTGTTTGTTTGTTTGTTTGTTTCCACATATAAGTAATATTATGCAGCGTTTGTCCTTCTCTGTCTGGCTTGTTTTACTTAGCATTATCCCCACGAACTTCATCTATTTGTTGCAAATGGCAAGACTTCCTTCTTTGGTAAGGCCAAATAATATTCCATTGTGTATGTCACACTCTCTTTGTCCATTCCTTTATTGATATCACTTTAAATTGTTTCCATACCTTGGATATTGTGCATATGCTGCAATGAACATGGGGGTACACATATCTCTTCAAAAGAATGATTTTATTTCCTTTAGATATATACCCAGAAATGGGATTGTTGGATCATATGGTAGTTCTAGTTTTATTTTTGAGGAATCTCCATAATTTTTTCCATGGTTGCTGGACCGACTTATATTTCTACCAACATCATACAAAGTTCCCTTTTCTCCACATCCCCCTCAGCATTTGCTGTCTCTTGCCTTTTTTGATAACACTCATTCTAATAGCTATAAGGTGATACCTCATTATGGTTTTAGCTTGCATTTACTTGATGAGTAGTGATGTTGAGCACCTGTTCATGTACCTGTTGGCCATGTCCATGTTTTCTATGGAAAAATGCTTATTGAGATCCTCTGCCCATTTTTTAATTGAATAGCTTGACTTATTTTTTCTGTCGAGTTGTGTGTTTCTTCTATATTTTAGATATTCCTATCAACCGTTAGGTTAGCAAATACTTTCTCTCATTTCATAGATTGACTTTTTATTTTGTTGATTGTTTCTTTTGCTGTGCAGAAACTAAAAAAAAGCCATTTTTCTTATTCCATGTTCCATCTTCAGACCTAAGACGTTGTCTACAATTGAATAAGTGCCCAGAAATTTTTAATTTTAATAAATACATACCTAACATGAGTAAATATCAAATAGGTCATTATATATTGAAATGCTTATGAAAAAGATTCAAGTGGAGTTTAATTTTAATCTCGGTCTCAAAAGACGTGTATGAGCTCATTAGAAAGGACAAGGGAAGGCTTTCTAAATTTGGGGAAAGGATACAGAAACATGTGTTGGATTATGAGACACATGTGGGAGATGTTGAGAGCCTAGATTGTCATATTTGTGGTGGATCAATTTAATAGAGTAACACTTAACAGCAATCAATTTCTTACTTTCTATGTATCTGGCATAGTTACTCATTTCACAAACATTTACCAAATGCTTAATTTATGTTGGGAAATGTTCTAAACACTAAGGAAATATAGTGGAAAAAAGATCTGAAGTTTCTGTCCCTGGAGACAAAAAGAAAAAGGACACAAATACAATAATTAGTGTATACTAAATGCCATGAAGGAAATAAATAGCGACATGTGATAGGCATTGAGGTGAAAAGGCTGAAGAAGACATCCTGCTCAAACAGGGTAGTTCATGATTTATTGACTTAAGTGGTGAAGCAAAACAAACAAAACTGAAAAAAAAGCAAAAGATAATGAAGTAAGTGCTATGATAGAAGTCTACATAAAGTGCAGTCTCATTAGGGGGCATTATGGTCAGGAATTTGACTCTGAGGTCAGAGCAATAGTTGTGATATCTGGGCAAGATATTTCAACTCTCTGAATCTCAGAATCTTTATTTGTGAAAGGTGCATTATTGTAGTTGAATTTTCAGGATAATCCAATAAAGTAAGTCATGTGAAGCTTCTTCTAGTATATACATAGTACTCAAAAAATTATCTCTTATCATTATTATAGATTTACTTTATTTAATTGTTATTAGAGCCATGGCCTGTATCAATTAACTCTTATGGTTCCCAATTCACTTATGCCTTCTCGCCACAATATGGAGCTGAAGCCCCAAGAGATTATATACTTTTTACAAAGTCATATGGCTGGGAGTAGGTTGCAGTTCAGGTCCCTGTGTACTTAATGACTATGTTACTCAGCTTTCTGAGCTTAGAAGTGGAGGCAAAGTGTGAACTTGACCCTGAATGACGACCAAGATTTTATTAGGCAAAGATAGGAAGGACATGATTGATTCAACATTGGCAAGGACACAGAAACTTGAAAACACTCGGCATATTAGGAAAATAGAGACACTTCTTCATGGCTAGAGTTTGTTTATGCTGCAAAGGTAAGAAAATGTTGGAAAGTGAAATTAAAAGTTAGGATGGAGGAGTGGTTCTCAACATTTTTAGTCTAAGGACCCCTTAACACAGTTAAAACAGTGAAAATTCCCAGAGAGCTTTTGTATATGTTGGATTTACTGATACTTTTTGCATTAGAAATTAAAATCAGGGGCACCTGGACATCCAGCTCAGTCTGTTAAGCGTCCGACTCTTGATTTTGGCTCAGGTCATGATCTCACAGTTTGTGCATTCAAGGCCAGCATTTAACTCTGTGCTGACAGCACAGAGCCTGCTTGGGATTCTCACTCTCCCTTCCCCACTCATGCTCTCTGTCTCTCTCTCTCAAAATAAATAAGTAAACTTAAAAAAAATAAGTTAAAAATTTAAAAATGTCTTAAAAGTTTATTCACTTGTGTGTAAGAATAATGGGCTCACTACATGTTCAGAAGAAAACTATATTCTTTACAGATCTCTTTAATGTGTGGTACATTAGTTTCCTATGCAGCCTAAAAAATTACCACTAACTCTGAGGATTAAAACAACAAGTATTCATTACCTCACAGTTGCTGTGGGCGAGAAGTCCAGGGCTCACCGCACTGTGTCCTCTGCTTAGGATCTCACAGCATTGCACTGAGGGTGTTGCCAAGCTATGTTCCCACCTGGAGGCCCAAGCAGGGAAGACCACTTGAGTTGCTGGCAGAACTCATTTCCTTGCCATTGTAGGGCAGAAGTTCCTATTTTCTTGTAGACTGTTGGCTAGGGGCCACTCAGCTTTTAGAGCTTGACAGCAATTCTTTGCCATGTCATTCTCTTAAAACCTGGCAGCTTCCTTCTTCAAAATTAGCAAAGGGGTCTCTCTCTCCAGTCTAAGATGAAGTCTTGCATCATGAAATATAATCGTGGCCATGATATCCCATCACCATTTCCATGGTCTATTTGGTAGGAGAAAGTTACAGATTCCAAAGGGTACAGGATGATACAAGGGCATGGATACACAGTATGGTGTGTCTGACACATGGCTGAATAAAAAGCAGCTAAATTTTTACATAGGTGTTTGTATTCAACTTGTGACTGAATATTTTGATAATCATTCAGGTAATTGCAGACATTCTTTAACATTACATAAAAAGTCAACAAATGGTAGTTTCTTGGAGATTAGTTGCAAAACAGAAAGTGAAACACTGTCAATGAGCTTTTCAAAGTGTTACATTAAAATTCATTGGTTTTTCCTGCTTGCATTATTTTGACCTCATAGACCCTCTGAAAGGTCTCAGGGATTCCTGAATCCCCAGAGCAATAGTCTAAGAACCACTGGGAAAGAGAATTCTAAATAAGTGTAAAAAGTTAGGAAAACCTTCTCTTTTTGTATATAGACAGAACAACATAGAGATTAAGGGCATGGCCTCTGGAGTCAGCCTTCTTGCAGCTAAATCCCTGTGCCACCACTTATGAACTGTGTGAGTTTCAGCAAATGAAAACACCTTGAACCTTAAATTACTAATATGTGAACACTACTAGAAATTATTTGATGAGATCATTGTGAGACTTAAAGAGAACGCACATAGAGTGGTAGGTTCAGTGCCCAATAAACAGTGAGTGTTAAGTAGGTAAATGTATCAGCATGCGCTAGTAGATATTTTCAAGTATGGGAGGTAGAGGAACTGTCCCACAGGACTGAAGTAATCACACGACTGATCTACTAAAGGAGTCACACATTCAAGCCAAGCTGATGCTCTTTTAGGAGCTCAGAAATAATGTTTTCCACAAAATCTTGGACCTTCTGCTAGCTGTGTTTTATTACTTGCTTTTCCTCCTCCAAGGAGACTTCTGTTTAGTTACCACCTAAGAGGACTCATTATCTTTTTCATGCTCATCTCTAACCTTTAAGACAAGCTCAGTAGCATGGAGAGACACTAGAGGGGTGGGTATTTTGGCACCTGCAACCTTGTCTATATCTGGAACAGAAATGTGTGGCTTTTCCCATATAATTTTTCTTGTTTTCACATCATCATGAAATTTGATGTATTCATCAACAAAGATTATATGTTGTTGTATGATCTCTTGGGCTTACATTAATGAATAATTAGACCCCATCCTCAGAAGGGTTACCAGTTGTGGTGATAACAAAGCTAGACAATTTATCTCGCCCTTTAACATGGCTATACTCTTCCGGAAATTCACATTCTGTTTATCCTACCCCTGTCTTTACCAATAGTAAACCAACTCATTTAGGCCAGAATTGTAGGAGGCCATGGCTTGGGAGAATACTTGCTTAAGTGACCTCCATCTCCACGTCAGAAAACTGACTGCAGAAAAAGGTAACTACTTTGGAAACAGAATCAGCTGATTATTAGTTATGCCTTTGTGGCATACTAATAAGGGCAAAACTACCCATCTGGAACACCTCAGGCTGATGCAAGACTACACCCCATGCCGCATAAACTGTGGGGCATTCTTAGAGTTGAGTGTATCATACCTTAAGAGTGAAAAGTGGAGGCAGGATATTTTTCGAGAATCCAGTCCTTAGCTTAATCAGATAAAGTATCTGGATTAGGCAGCAGGGAGGGTTGATATGCTCCTGCATTTTGAAGAAGCCAAGATTTAGGTTTATCAAAGGCACCCCAGGTAACAATGAAGGCTAAGGTCATCTAGTCTAAAGGATGGACAATTGAACTGTATTTAGGTTGGGTATGTCCTCGCCCATGGTCATGATGCCAAACTGGCCTTCACCATGTTTTAGGTGAAAGCCTTGAAAAAGGGCTCATGATGGTCCCATGGCATAGTTCAGTATGTTGGCATCTGACAACTTTGTCCAAGGAAAGGGACACCTTAGAAATCCAGGAGATAGTAATGCACATAAGGTTTCTATTTTGATTATCACTTTCCCACAATAATGATACCAACCTCGTGGTGATGGAAGCCTTAAGATTAGCACGATCCTTTTGTGTCAGCCCCGACTTGCTTTAGCCATCACTATGTTCTACATCACGGTTTTTCAACAACACCACTATTGACATTTTGGGCCAAATGATCTTTTGAGATTTGTGTGGGTGCGGGTGGTGTACATTAGAGAATGTTTAGCAGCTTCCCTGACTTATAGTCATAAGATGCCAATAGCACGCTTCCCTCCCCAAAGCTGTGGCAACCAGAAATGTCTCCAGACATTGCTAAATTGCCAAAAGTCTCCTGGGGTCAAAATCATCCCTAATTGAATTCCAGTGATAATGCTATATTAATAGCATTATCTGCTCCAAGCATATGCATCTGTAACCCAAAGTTTGTATCACAGTTTTGGATGGGGCTGTTCAAGTTTTATTATAAAAAATCAACATATTTAGTGTCCCAAACCCAAAAATAAATACTCAAAAAGACATATCATTAAGATATTAGTTTAAAAAAAACCCTCAACTTTCATACATTTATACAAACTTTTATACTAACTACTAATAACATGATTTGTGTACCTGATTCACCTTGGTTGATTTTGCCTAAAGCAACTGACTACTTCCCTTTTCTCCGTAACAACCTATTTCAGAGCAATTTTGTCTTCCAACCCTGATATTTTCTTACAATCCTCAGCACTACAAATAACTTCCAAGTAGGCTAGTATCTGGAGTAAGGGTAAATAACTCAGAGATTCCCTCAAAGATATCTTTTGTCAAACCAATGAGCAGGATATGGAATATATCAGACCACCGGAACAAGCAGCTGAATGAAAGCTATGTTCTGATTCTCTTGTAGACACATTCTTACTACTTATTTTTACTTAAATGAAGAGAACCTGTTCTTGGGACTCTCATTATGATGTTGGTTATTAGTGTTATGACTTCTGACCTTAATTTCCCACCATTCATAAGCATTATTACTATGTTCCGATGCCTTCTGTTATAATAAAACAAGCTTTTCAATCTCTCCTTTACAGTAGGTTATGATATCAGACAGAAAAAAAAGATTTTATGTTACAGAAATTGATGGACTCCTGATGGTGCGACTGCCTTTCCAGGTCCAAGGTTGCAAAAACCATTTTCCACATACCAAATGTATCAGAGCACTTAGACCCCCTTTGCTTCAGGGAAGAGGGACTGGAGAGATGGTATAGGATGGGATCACATCTGTACCATCAGCTTACTGATTTGTTCCCAGGACAAACACCCCAGAGGGTGAGGCTATTATATAAGGCATTGCAACAAAGTCAACCAACTCTCAGATAATATTTCTGGGTTCACATTCTTTTGGTTATTATGTATTTCCTTATTTATTTCCTTCCCTTGCCTTCTTAAAAATATTTTTATGATGTATTTTAAACATACTGGAGAGAACAGGGGATAATAAGACAACTCCTATACAGATAAATCTCAAAAACACACAGTGAGTTAATATAGTAAGTTGAAGAATAATATATTGAGCATGATATATAAAGCTTGAGAACCTGCAAAAGTATAATGCAATGTTTATCAATATTGAATATTAATATTTTGACATGCTAAATCAATACATTTTTTTAAAAAAAGAGTTAAAAAGGTTGCAGTACAGTTGAAATCCTCATGCTTCCCCCCCTTCAGAAAATAACCCTATAATTATATTGGAGTTTATGTTTCTCTCATGTTTTTAAGATATTTTTGCATATGTAGATACCCATATAAAATATGTTGCACAGTTCTCTATGTCTTCAGATTATAAATAATTGGCATTTTAAAAGATGTATCATGCATATCATCATCATTGAGATTTTCCATGTTGTTGTATATAATCAATCGTAGTGTATCAATTTCACTGAATAACCTTTGATAATTGTATTAAAATTTATCTGCTTATCTTTGTCTTTTTGATAGTCTTTAAGATTTTTCCCTCTAATATTTTGAAATTAGAAACACTGTTATAATTGGCATTCTTATTCATACCTCTTGCGAACACCCTCTAAGAGTTTTTGACATTAGCCACAGAATGGACTTACCAATTCTGTAGGATCATATAACCTCAGGTTTTAGCATACAAACTTAGTACTGGCAGCGCTGTAGTCCTATTTTCTGATCAGGACCAAGGACACTACTGCAGGGGGTTTCAATATCCCCAACCATATCTTCACATCTGGTAAGGGAGGTCTGATATCCCTTTTCTCACTTCCTCAACAATAGTCATTTTCAGGACTTCAAATACTATCCCTATGCTGACATCACCCAATTTGGTAGTCCCAGCGCTGAGAAAGGGCAGAAACCTGAACCTAGCCCTAAATAGCTACTTCATTCATTCATTCATCCATTTATTCAAACAAAACACATTTATTAAACCTCTACCAGAAATATCAAAATCAAGATTTCACTGAATCCATCTTTTATATTTCTTTTTGACCTCCATTCTGAGTCTACTTTGTCCAATTTTTACTTCTCACTGCAGATAGAACAGTCTTTTTAATTTGAAAATTTGATTATGTAACTACCCTATTAAATGACCTTCAATAGCTCTCCATTGCTTTCATGACCTCAAGGTTAATGTAGCAGACGTATTTTTCTCTTCAGTCACCATTACTCTGTAAACTCCAATTTACAAATGAAACTTCTAGTCTTCAACTCCAGTTTACAGATGAAACTATATTAACAGCTACTTACAGTTTGTTGTGCATTCTCTCACTGCTTGTATTTTCACTGCCTAAAATTCCTCTCTCCCCTTCTTCACGAGGCTAACTCTTCTGGGTGAGGGTCCAGTGCTTTATTTGGACTTCCTGTAGCATACTCTGGGGATTTATTTCATATTACATATCATGCCATGCTTACATTGGCAGCCTGCTTACTCGTCTCTCACTTTACTCAGGATTCCTTGAAGGCAGGGTCAGTGCCTTACATCACTACCTTCCTGTCACCTAAAATTGAGGTGATACATAGCCAATTCTAATCAAATTATGGGACAAGCACATTGAAATGAATTCCTCAAGATCATGCAGTTAGACCTGGGTGTGGAATTCAAGCCTACTTATTTTCAGTACAGGCCTGGTTTCCATCACCAATTAGACAATGTGTCATTTTTTTTTTTTTTTAATTTTTTTTTCAACGTTTTTTATTTATTTTTGGGACAGAGAGAGACAGAGCATGAACGGGGGAGAGGCAGAGAAAGAGGGAGACACAGAATCGGAAACAGGCTCCAGGCTCCGAGCCATCAGCCCAGAGCCTGACGCGGGGCTCGAACTCACGGACCGCGAGATCGTGACCTGGCTGAAGTCGGACGCTTAACCGACTGCGCCACCCAGGCGCCCCGACAATGTGTCATTTTTTAAAAGTAATGTCAAAATATACGAGTGTCATACAACATTAAGGTTGCCAAGGGAACATTTCTGTGCCCAAAATGTCATTTTTCTTTACTGACTGAATCCTAAAATTCCATCAGCAAGAATATATAAAGAGTAAATATTTCAATGCAAATACTCTAAAGAGAGGGAATAATGATTTACATTTACTCTATAGTTTACCCATTTGTACTGAAGTAAAAATGATGATATAAGAATCTCTCTTGGTAGTAGATAAAGAAGCAGAATTGAGGACCTAAAATGCTACAAACATGGAAGAAGAGGCAAAATGCCAGAGATGCTGAAATTAAGTTCCATCCGCCTCATCTTGGGCTGATACTGTTTAAAACCACGTTTACCAGTGTGGTACCTCAATTACTCTACTTGCTCCTGCTTGTTTTTTGCCATTCACCTTCAAAGGAACTTATTTAACACTCCATCTGTTCTTTTCAGAACAACTGTGACAGTCAAAACCATTAAAGAGGTACATCTAATATAGTAACAAAGATAGACTATGAAAGCAATTACACAATTTATGGTAATTAGATCATCATTACAAAAGTTTGGGTGGTGGGTACTTTTGGGAGAAGATGATTGGTGTTGGGACGGAACACAGGAAATGCCATGGTGGCAGCAGTGGTTTCTTCAACTTTTCCTCTTTTCCATTTTAAACTGGGGATTATGTGTTCACATTAAGCTTCACATTTATGTTTTGTGTACTTTTCCATATGTGTGCTTTATTTCAAAATTTAAAAATTACGAAAAGGAAAAAAAAACCAAAAGTGAAACGAAGATAGATATTTAAAATAAAAGAAATACGAGAGAAAATTTATGAGTCCAGTATAAATATTAGCAAACTAAGAGGTAAAATGAGAAGGATTTTTTTTTTCCAACGTTTTTTATTTATTTTTGGGACAGAGAGAGAGACAGAGCATGAACGGGGGAGGGGCAGAGAGAGAGGGAGACACAGAATCTGAAGCAGGCTCCAGGCTCTGAGCGGTCAGCACAGAGCCGGACGCGGGGCTCGAACTCACGGACCGTGAGATCATGACCTGGCTGAAGTCGGACGCTTAACCGACTGCGCCACCCAGGCGCCCCAAATGAGAAGGATTTTTAAAGAATATAATCATGGGATGAGGCTGAAATGTATTGATTTCTAGCTAACTGAGAAAAAGAAAGAGATAGAAAGATTCTATTAGGCAAGTATTCTTATATCAATAATTCTTATTGATACCATTCTTATTCCCCTATTTTATATGAAGAAAACTAAAGGCAAGGGAATTGAGCAACTACTTGTCTAAAGTGGGAACAAAGAAAGCAGTTTCTGACAGATGGGGTCTGGAACCATCAGCTGTGTTTTGGTGCTCACCTGTAGAACATAAATAATTCCACCACCATCAACATTAGACAAGGCCCAGCCACTCTGTAATCATGACGGATCATGAAAAAACCAGAATTCTTTGAAATGATACCTGAGCATGCTCACAAAAACAAGAACATTATCCAAATCACAAAGTGACCAAACACACTCGTTTCCTGGCTAATGAGTGATTGCTACTTCTTTACCAATTATAATTTTAGCTTTAGCCTATGCTTCCTTGCTTCTAGATAAGGGTTAGTGCAATAAACAGGCATAAAATTAACCATACTTCATAACAGTATCCAAGCCAGAGCAAAGCCTCACTTTGCTTAAACTCTTTTCAAAATAACTAACACAACACCAACTCCTAAAATAATTCTTGTCTAACACCTTCTTACTAGAAGTCCCATGGTATGTTTTCCCTCATTGCAAAAAGCAGGATACCCAACCCATTCAATTACAGGTATGTTACTGGTTCACTATTGATATAGGAGTTTTGTTTACAGGTAAAGAGGAGAAAATAATAGAGCAGGTTTTGAGATAGAAATGAAGAAATTTGTACACATGACAGTCTTCCTTCCCATACTGCCAAATATCTTGGTTCCTGAATCTTTGCTTCCTCATGCTGAAGCGGACATGTTACATTTAACACCTATGTTACACAATAGTTTGAATATCTCAAGAAAATCCTATAACTCCATTTTAATAGGCTTGTAATGAATTTAAAATTTATTTCTTAATGATACATTTTTTACTTTTGCTTAGGGCACACTGGCAATTTGCAGAAGTCAAATTTGCTCACAGTGAATGCAATGCTGTTTGTAGTTACACAGGAAGTAGTGTTCCTTTTTTTTTTTTTTCTTTCTTCATTTATGAGCTCTGAAAGCCTTCTGGATATGAATTTGTAAGCCCTTGTTTACAGACACATGCTGTGTGTTTAAGACTTCCCCCCAGTTCACTGACACATTAGATCTGTGAGATAAGGAGGAGTAATGAGGAGGAGCAAGATGAGATAAATGTAAGCCTGAAAATGATGAAAGAGAAGCATGGAAACTTAAAGGTATGATGGCCTCAGTTAATGGTCTGTCATGCTTTGAACTCTGCATTTCGCTGTGACTAGGCAATTCGGAAGCCAGCGCCAAGAAACAATTTGAGAAACATTTGCAAAACTGAAGGAAGGTGAAGAAAATATAAAGAACTCTTAAAAACTATAGCTAAATTAGTGCAAAGGAGTATGGAAAAGGAACCAAGGTGATACATGGGAAAGAGAATAGGGAGAGAGAAAAACAGGATTTGCTGACATTTTCTTATATTTATAGTAATAACCTAATTGAGCATGGTGTGGTGGTTTTAAACCACAACACTATACAATATTCTTCCTTTGAAGAAGTGTTTTTTTATGTTCCCTGTCCTTGCACTTAGTAGAGGCTTTGTGACTGTCTCAATGTATAGATTTCAGTGAAAGTGATGCTGTGTGACTTCTTAAATCTGATTAGAAAAGGCCACAATAGCTTCTGTTGACTTATCTTAGAACATTCACTCTTGGAGCCTTCACCAACCATTCAAGGAGCCTATCTCGAGTAAGCCATGCAGAAAGCCTACAAAGAGAGACAACTAAGATACAGAAAGATGTCCCTCCTGTTTGGGCTCCAGCTGTTTCAGACTGCCCAGCTCAGGCTCTAGAACAGAAGAATGACGACTCCATCTCTAGGTAACATTGGACTGCCAATGCTCAAGAGACTCAAAGCAAGAACTTCCTCATGAGCTTATTCAATTCCCAAATCTGTGAGGAAAATAAATACATGTCCTTATTGTATACCACAGTTGTAGAGTGGTTTGTTGCAGAACTATAGACAACTGGAACATAAGGTGTGCTGAGGACCAATCCACAAGCCCATCTTCAGGTAATATGGGGACCAACGGTTGTTTAGATAGCACATTTTCCCTATTTCTTCCAACATTTTCCTTGGAAACTTTTCCACTGAAACTCAGGATCAGATATCCAATTAATTTGTAATAATTAACATTTTCCACATTTATAAAATAGGCATAATAATATCTATTCCATACATCTAATATAGTTGAAGAGGATCAAATAAAGTAAAATACCTGAATTTTTTATTTGTTCAATATGGAAGCAATGTGTAAACACGATTATTATTATTATTAGCAGTAATAACAGTAGCTAACATTTTTTTGAACACTGAATATATTCCAGATATTCATTGCTTTAGCTTATTACAGTAGTCAGCTTTTTTTTTTAATGTTTATTTATTTTTGAGAGACAGAGAGAGGAAGAGAGTGCATAAGCTGGACTTGCTAATTTGAGTTATAAAGAATAGCATATGGCAAAAGTGATGAGATATCACTTCCATTATTAGGTTATAAAATACCATGACTTCAGTGTTGCTTGCAGATTCTCTTTCTGGCTTTGATGAAGTAAGCTACTATGTGGGAGGGTCTCAAATGGCAAGGAATTGAGGTCAGCCTCCGAGTAACAGCTAGAAAGGTACTAAGAACATCAGTCCAAAAACCCACAAGGAACTGAATTCTGCAAAAACCATATAAATAAATTTGGAAGCAAGATCCTGCTCCACTTGAATATTTATTATAGCCATGTGAGAGATCTTAGCTCTGAGGATCCAGTTAAGCCATGCTCAGATTCCTGACCTATAAGAACTGTGAGATAATAAATGTGTGTTGTTTTAAGCCAGTAAGTTTGTGGGTAATTTTTAATGTATTAATATAAAATTAATACACCTGCATTAAGGAAACTGTGACACAGAGATAATTACTAACTTAGGGTCTCACAATTAATAATCATCATATTTTTAGGGCTGGTAAAGTCATGTCATTAATCTAAATTATTCCTTTCTGCTTTGCCATTGGGAGAGACTGAGATTATAATGCAATTTAACATGAACTTTGGAAGAAAAAATGTTGCCTCGCATACTTCAATTGTCTGAAATAGAAAATGAATAGAAAATAAAAATTTATGTGGCTCCTGGGTGACTCAGTCAGTTAAGCATCTGACTCTTGATTTGGGTTCAGGTCATGATCTCAGGGTCATGGGACTGGGCCCTGTGTTGGGTTCCACACTGGGCGTGGAGACTGCCTAAGATTCTCTCTCTCTCCCTCTACCACTCATGCTCTCTCCCTCTCAATCTCTCAAAAAATATTAATAAAAATAAAAATTTTGAATTTAAAGTTAAGTTAGAGTCAAAAGGAACTAAAATATATTGGGCACTTACTCAATGCCAGGCACCAGGATTAACATTTATTCATTCAACTTCACTGAATCAATGTCCTTGTTACCTGAATGTTACCAGGTTATTCATTTCATTGATTATGTCTGCATGGCACAGTCTTACCTTTGCATAATTCCTGGAAATATCTGCAGTACAGGCATTTGTACCACAAAACTAAATTAAAACATGTAATTAAGAGTAAAATTCATATACCATGGTCCCAATTTTAATTTTGTAGTTTGTTACAGACAATGAGATTTACTGAGCTACCTTGGACTGAAAAACCTGTACACATACATTGCCCTGTGTACCATCTAATACTTCCCTTCAGATTTTGGACTGTGCTTGCTTTGGGGTTCAACATGCTGGATCTGCTGGAGCGTCACAACTCTACAATGGATGATGTTTCCCTGGGGTAGGTAACAACAGCTTTATTACTTCACAAAGTCCCCCCACCCCTGCCCCTTGGTCAAAATATGCAACAAACAAAGGGCTGGAACAGAAACAGAAAATCCTCCCTGATTCATTTTAGCTAAATTTCTATCTTCCTGTGTCCTCCTGGCAATCCACATGTTGTTGTAGCCAACACTGCCTGACTTCCCGTTTCCAACTATGGACTGCTGACCAATCCTACCAGGGAAATGGCTTTCAATGAAGTGTGTTGCACTTACTCAATACCATCCCCATTTTTAGCTCCAGACCTTTGTGGGGATCATTTTTAGAGAATGCCATTAGCCCTATATTATCAAAATCTTAGCATGATCAGTACTTATAAGAAACTGTAGTGTACTTTTTTTTTTTACTATGAAATTGACATTACTATGTGGACTTGAATATATGAGCATCTTCACTTGGCTAGAATGAAAAACTGACAAATTATCTACTGCCCAACAGGAACAGAACCTCAGCAACTATGCTTAGAGAAATGATTTCTCCAGGCTGGAAAAAAAAATGAAAGTAATTCAGGCAAGTGTTAGAAAAATTTGTTGTTCTTGGCAAAAAAATTGAGAACTGGAAAGGATCTTAAGTTTATCATTTTATCTACATGTGAGAAGGAGACAATTTAATCCAGTGGGTGGGATTCTAGGCAAGGTCGTTCTAGGTTTAACTTCTACCTCAGCTGCATGTTATCTGTGTGACCTAAAGCATACTTAAGATCTCCAAACCTCAGTTTCCTTTTATGAAATAGGAGATTAAAATGTATATGGCAAGGATAAGCCAACTTCAGGATCACTGTGAGGGTTAACTATGACAATGATGTAAAACATTTAGCACATTTTTATACATAAAGTGGTTAATAAATGGTATAATTTTTCCCAAAGTGAACTTCCTCCGTAAGGTTTTACCTCTGTACAGTGAAGATGCCAATGAAATATTCAATTCATTATAGTCAACTGACATGACTCTGGAAATAAACTGTTTCTAAAATAACTCGCAAATAGTGATAGTCATTTGTGATGACACATAAAAAAGCAGTAAGGAATGGAGTGATGAACTCAGGTTTACTCCCTTCCTCCTAAAAACCCACCTGCACATTCACAAACATACAGTTGTCCCATAAATGTATAAGAACCAGGCATATATCTTTTTTTTTATTAGCTGTACTACATGCTGAAGAATACCTTAATATAGCCTCTGAAATTCTGAGAAAAGATGATTTTGAGCTTAGAAATCTGGATCTGGGCTAAAAAAAATCAATCAAATGTGATATAATACAGACATTTTCCAAGACAAGAACTGAAAATATTGATCTTTCTTGCAACCTTTTCTGGGAAGTTACTTGAAAATTTTATAGAAGTCTCTTCAATCGAGGTACTGAAGGGGACAGTGGGACAGATAGTGGGAAGCAAAGGAAATTAGACTAGTCTAAAGATCTGATATGATCTTTTAGGAATTGAAAAGTCTTAAGGACATGGTAAGAAAAATCTTAACAACAGTCCTAGTGCACATTCCTTCTTCATTTGGCCAGGCAAAATGAATGATCAAGACCACATTTTCTTGTAAATCTGTTAAGGGGATTGAGTAGGCATTCTTCTGCAAATGTAAATAGAATTACTAGTGGAAAGACACCTGGCAGTCCCTTTCCTGTAAAATTTTTCTTTCAGGATATACCATGTTTGACTAAAGTATTTATTATAAGTATATCTGGGATTATAAATTTATGGGGCATAGGTAAATATTTGATAGGGCATAAAAAAGGAGGAGTATTGAAAAGGAAATGGTTCTTTTACAAACAATGTTTCTGTCTATGTTGCTCAAGATTTATGTTTTACTATGAAAACATATTCAAATACAGGAGAAATGGATATGTTTTAAAGCTTGTCTATGATGGTTTAGGATTCTTCTGAGAAAATAAAGTTCTGATCATGCCTGGCACTCACCTACAACCTTTTTATCATTGCCAAAGTTTGGTGTTGGGTAAGGTCTATGATTACTACAAGTTCTTTATTTTTTCAATTCAACCCTTCAAATTAATACACATTAAATACAAACAAAAACAAGTGAAAGGGGCCATTGAAAACTCCAAAAAAAAAAAACAATGGATGTATAAGAAAGGAATCCTGACAATAATATATTAATTAGTTGCATAGAAAATCTTATATGCATAGTCATAACAAAGCAAGTATTGTATGGAATTTTAATCTTTAAAATCTACACATAGACAAAGCACAGAACACATAGTTACGGAGTACACTGTAAATGCTGTAAGACTTGGCAATAAAAATATAAATAAAGGAAGTTCAGAGGTAGAAGTAGAACGGAGTTGAAGGAGATGATTGCTAATTTGCTTATCTTATAGAGTAGCCTAGACATAGATCATTTGCTTGACCAAACTAGAGCTAAAGGACTAATGACATAATAACATTACAAAACTAACAGACTGCAGAAATATAAGATAGCAATTTTGCTATTTAGGAAGGGAAGGACATTCAGCAATAGTAAAAATAGTCCTTTTTTTATCTGTCACATCAGGAGGCAACTAGAAGTAACTAAAATTAATAATAAAAAATAGAAAGACAAATATAGATGGAGATAGTTAATGGAAGAAATAGTTCTTCTTTATGACCCTGTATTCCATTTAACTATTTACATATATACATGTACATATATGCACACTTATGAATATAAATATGTGTATGTGTTTGTGTGCATATACATATATACATACACCTATACACATTCTACACCTATGTATGTATATGTGTGTGAATATATATATATATGTGAAGTGTTTATATATATATATATGTATATATATATATATATATATATATATATATATACACATGAAGTTAGAAAAAGAAAAAAGATAGAGGGACTTGAAAGTGGACAGAAAACAAGACTCAAGTTTTTATCCAGCTCTAACAACAAAACAATAATTTGTAATAATACAGGGGAAGAATATTTACAATTATCTTAGTTGAATTAACCTGTATTCATACTCCATATCCAAAAAGGACGTGATAACTATAACTGAATTCCCACATGGGTCAGAAAACAGAGAGAGAACATGTGAACTGTATGTAAAAATCACAATGAGATTAATAAATTGTTACTTGGATGTGTACCAGTCTCTTATGAATTTTATGGTATTCAAACATGTCCTGGTAAATGATTAATTTTATAAACACTGAGTAAAAAGTGTACCTGGATTTGGAAGCTATGTGCCAATGAACTACATAGCACATATGTTTCTCATGGAGATGACGGCGATGAAGAACTAAGCCCAACAGAGTAAGCACTTTTCAGGCTTCTGCTTGTATGATATTTGCTAATGTTGCATTGGCCAAAGTAAGTCACATGATCAAATCTAAAGTCAAGTAGTGGTGAAGAACACTTGATCCATGGAAGTGAAAGGCACTGAAAACTCACATGGCAAAGCTATGGACAAGGAGAAGGTGAAAAATTCAGTACAGGGGAACAATCTATTACATATATTAAGGCTAGGACTATTGCTTGTGTATAAGGAATACAAATGAATACTCGTTGTTGACCTTTCTTATAATAGACTTTCCTTGTAAGTTCTAAGAATTTCTCTTGCCCATGCCATCCTTCTTGAAATAATATATTCTAACAGACACACTGGAAGGAACATTAAGCAGGAAAAAACAGGAAGACATATTTCAGGTCCAATCCACCAATAAACAGGCAGAAAAAGCTTACATTTGGGACCTGCAAGTCAGCACTTGGCTCATGCTGACTTTACAGTACTAACTCAAGTAATCTGTATTTACATTAAAAAATAACTAAAATTGTGTCATTTTATTTATTTTTATTTTTTTTTATTTTTGAGAGACAGAAAGAGACAAAGCACAAGGGGGGAGGGGTAGAGAGAGAATGAGACACAGAATCCAAAGCAGGCTCCAGGCTCTGAGCTGTCAGCAGAGAGCCTGATGCGGGGCTTGAACTCACAAACTGAGATCATGACCTGAGCTGAAGTTGGACGCTTAACTGACTGAGCCACCCAGGTGCCCCAAATTGTCATTTTAAATGGCATGTTCTAGCTTCATTAAGATGAGAGGCAATTGAGTCAGGTCTATTTCACTATAAGCAAAACAAGAACTATATGCATCTCTAATAAAAACTGAAGTAGAACTCTTGGGATATGTGTGTATGGTGCAGTGGGAGAGAGGTATACAATTCAGGTGCTATTATGAAAGTAGGGAGACAGGAATGGTTGAAATTGAAAATATAAATAAAGTTAAATATGTAAGGAGGGTAGAACCCCTTGTCTATTGAAAAGAAAATGGAATAAAATACTTTTGAGACACAGCAATGAAGATGAAAAAAACTCTGTCCTGACAGAATTGATTGCCCTAGTCAAGTCCAAGATTGAATAACATATGGAAAGAATACAGATTGGGGGTAGAATGAGTCCTGGAAGAAAACTGCTATTACTATAATAGAACACAAAAATCTTGCAAACACTTAGCAATAGCAGGGATGAACAAAGAGAAGAATAACCTTGTTTGTGTAAAATAACAAGCATTCATTGTGAGACTAGAGTTAGCATTAGAGTGTTTGATCCAATGACCAAAATAACCAGATACAATTTGGTTTGCTAATTACATTAAAATAAAATTTGAAAATTGATTATCTAAATCTGTAAAAAGGGACTTACAGTCTCCTAAATAAAATGTCATGTATCTGGATCTGGAAGCACATACATTAAGGTTTTATCAAAAAATTTTATAGTGGAGGAATGATGATTGAGCCTACATTCTGTTACAAGTAACCTAAATTGTGGGTTAAAGCTGTGATTTAACTTGATTTGTTTTAAACTAAATCCACACTATACCCTGTGGCTTATGCCTGCAATTTTACATAAAGATTCTTATATAATAGGTAGAAAAACTAAGCATTAGCAGACGTAACCAGGAAACACAATGCTATAAATCAACCCACACTGAGAAACAATGCATGTTTTCTTAGTGACTGTGAAAATGGATGTTAGTTACAAATACAAAAACAATATGAATATTTGATATATCTTAACAATGCCTTCAACTTAACTTCAGAAAACACTTGACCCAGCATATTCTCATAAACCACAGCGTGATTTGCAGAATGAGAACTTGTACTGTCTACTCTACTTTTTTCTTATATTACTTCAACAAATTTCTATTGAACCATTACTTTAAAATATTACCCAAGTATATCTAACTGAATAAATGAGGGTCCTGTCCTTAAGGAGAAGAGACACATGTGCTAATGATTATTGGTACAAAGATAGGAGTATGTCCTGCGTGTTAGAGAAACAGAGGAGTGGTACCTGTCTTGATCGTAGCTAGCCATGGGAAGATTTCTAGAGGAGTCAATACTTAAATTGAGACTTTAAGGATAAAGAGAATCAGGGAAGTGTGTTCTTGGCATAGGGAAGGGGATGAGCAAAGACACAAACATAGGAAACAACTTAATGTGTGGAAGTAATTATTTATTATTAGGTAACTAGAGCGTTGCATAGCTGCCAGAGAATAAGGTGGTGAAGGTCATATAATGGTCTTATAGGACATACTAAGACTTTTTCTTTGGCAAATGGAATCTAACCTTTAAAAAGAAATATTTTACAATAGCTTTATTGAGGTATGTGATTAACATACAGTAAGCTGTACATATATGTCTAATTTCATAAGTTGTGACATACATACATGCCCACTAAATAGTAATCACAGTGAAGATTATTGAACATATCTAATACCTACAAAATCTCCTGATGTCCTTTATCTGTCCCTCTCTGCCACCTGTCTCCACTCCCTATTTTCAAGCAACTGCTGATCTGCTTTCTTTTCACTATAAATTTCAATTTTCTAGTTTTATAGAAATGGAATCATACATCTTTTTACTCAGCGTAATTATTTTGAGATTCATCTGTGCTGTTGTGCGTATCAATAGCTCATTACTTTTTATGGCTGGGAAATATTTAATTAAGTGGTTGTACACCACAATTCATTTATCCATTTGCCTGAGGATGGCAACTTCAGTTGTCCCCAGTTTGGGGCTATTACAGATAAAACTACTATAAACGTTCATGTAGGTCTTTGTATGGACATACATTTCCTTTTGTCTTGAGTAAATACCTAAGACAGGAATGACTGGCTCATATAGCAGATTTTTTAAAAAACTGCCAAGCTGTTTGCAAATTTTGTTGTACCATTTTTCATTCTCTCTAGCAATACATACGAAATCCAGCTTCTCAACATCCTTACCAACACTAGGTAAGGTAAGTTATGTTATATTATTTTATTTTTTTAATGTTTATTTTTGAGGAGAGAGAGATAGAACACAAGCAGGAGAAGGACAGAGAGAGAGAGAGAGAGAGAGAGAGACAGAAAGAGAGAGAGAGAGAGGGAGACACAGAATCTGAAGCAGGCTCCAGGCTCTGAGCAGCCCAGAGCCGGATACAAGGGCTCAAACTCACAAAACTGTGAGGTCATGACCTGAGCTGAAGTCAGACGCTTAACCAACTCAGCAACCTGGGCATTCCAAGGTCAGTCATTTTAATTTTAGCCATTCTAATAGGTGTATAGTGGTACCTTATTTTATCTTTATCATTACAAATATTTTAAGAAAACATCTTAATATAAATATATTTATTTATGAATAATATCCAAGTATTAGTGTACCAATACTGAAAACAGTACCAAATATTCAAATAAAAGGAACATGTTTGGGGTGCTTGAGTGTTTTAGTTAAGCATCTGACTTCAACTTAGGTTATGATCTCACAGTCCATGTGTTTGAGACATGCTTCGATCTCTGTGCTGACAGCTCAGAGCCTGAAGCCTGCTTCAGATTCCATGTCTCCCTCTCTTTCTCTGCCCCTTCCCTGCTCACACTCTGTCTCTGTCTCTCAAAAATAAATAAACATTAAATGAGTAAATAAAAAAAATAAACAGAACATGTTCTAAAAGGATGTGATAAATCATAAATGGAAATTCTGGTGTTTTATTCGTACACAGCAGTAATTTACCAAGTACATTCCTGGGAGAGTGATACACCCACTTTGGTAATCACTGTTATAGTCACTGGGGGTAATTGAAGGATTTTTCAAAAAGAATTGACTTGTTCATTGTAGCAGCAAAATAGAGGTTAGAGGCAAGAAAGGCAATCTGAGAGAGGTGCAAGAATAATGAGGCAAAGGATGATAAAAATAATAGTGGTAAAATGAAGAGTGAATAAATTCTGAGGAATCAAAATTAGCTGGATGTGTTAATTATTGTCTTCACATGACAACTCCTATGTTCATAACTTAGTGTTAATTAAATGATTAAGTCAGTTAAACAATTCAGGAACAAGGCCAACTTTGAGACGTCAGTGTCTCCTTTTTCCAGATACTTGCTTTTTATCTGAATAATCATGTATAAATGTTAGCAACCAAATGGTTTCATTATGTTGTGGTTATTTAATAATTTACTCTACCAAAGTAATATGCCCCATTTAAGAGCTTCTATTTATTTCTTTAACTCACTAAGGAGGAATTAAGTGGCTATTAAAGGCAGAATGACACCATGGCTAAAAAATACCTTGGTGATTTTTCTTATGAAATCTCTCAAAGTCACCACCTAGATGCCATACATATGCCAAAATATAGGGAGACTTACCGTGGAGATTTAACACAGATGGTTTGGGGACACTGCAACACTTAAAAAAATCTATTCCTTTCTGAATAGTTATCAAATTCTAGTGCTGAGACTGTAAGACAAATCCCAAAGGGTGGCAGACATCCTATCTTTATAATAATCTTCTGAAATTCTTATATTGTCTATGGCATTTAAAAAAGCCCAGACACCCAACCATGAAAGTGCTTTTCATCTAATAAACTTTTATAAGGCTTTTTGTTTTCAGAAGATCAAAGCCCTTAATAAATGTTTATTTCAATCTGACAACATTTCTGCAACAGGAAATATATGAAGGTAGGTCAACCTCATTGGCTGAGGAAGGTGGTAAAATGTAGAATATCAGAGTTGAAACTGAAAAGCATCTCAGTGATTAGTTGTGGGCTGGAGCAGCTTCTTTTTGTCAAGCTTCTTCGAGGATATGAAGAAGGTTCTTCTCATGATGACAAAAAATGTATTTTCTCACATTTTCATGAGAAAAGAGAAGTGGTAAATTATGGAGAAAAGACAGAAATAGGATAGAACTAAAAGAGGTAACGAGTACATAGTTGATCAGAATCGTAACTTTGAGTTGACACCATAGAATCACAGCAGAGGTGACTCGAGCTTCAGCTGACCCAGCCACCCTCTAGATCACCAGATGGAGTTACTCCCATTTAAGATGACAAAGCTGTAATTGAGACAGGTTGGTACTGTGTCCACTAACAGTGAGCTACTGGTGATGAAACAAGAAATTAGACCTCCGGAGTTTCAAGTCACCCATGAGGGACCATATTTGTTATGGACAAATTAATTATGTTGTTCATACTATTTGTTTAAAATTTATTACAAGTTGGTTTAAAAAATATTTTAACTAAAAAACAGGCGTACATGTTTCTATGCATTTGTATGAACACCTATGCATCTACTGACAGCTTGAAAGGCCCTCTTTTGGTCAATAAAACAAGCGGACTTAAATTTCATTTGGATGATAGATTACAACTATTTTTGTACAAAATAACAAATCTAATATTTTAGAATGTAGTTTTAAATATATTGACCTTTTCATTTCACTATACAAATATTGAGAATACAGATTAATATAGACTATCTCTTGTGTTTTTCTCACAGAAGACAACATTTTGAATTCTAGGTACGACAGCTGAGTGAGGTGAGGTGGAATCCTGCCCCTTTCAAGGTCTGAAACATCACCTGCAGAGATTAATGAGCATTTTACGAACACTTTGGGTAATGCACTGCCTTACTCTAGATCTCCAAGGCTTAAAAGAAAGGGTTGGCATTGGAAAAGATAAGTGGGCCTGACTGAAAATCCAGGACCAAGTGTATATCTGGAGATAATGATTTTTGAGAGCTATTTCTGAGGTTGACCACTTTCTTGGATGAGAAAAATCTATAGCTCTTTTGCTATATTCAGTAAATATTGATATTCTTTTGGACAGACTCTATAAAAAGTAAATAAGGGTAATTTTTAAATGACTCTTTTCTTGTGCCAAGAGCCACTAAGTACACTCTTAATATTTTTAATGGTGGAAATATATTGTCAGTGTCATTGGAAATGAAGACTTTTATGGGGGACATTAGAGAAAAAGAAAAAACAAAAACCAAAAAAAGCTCTGTCAACTTTTCTGTCACCTGTCATTCACTGTGACATACTCATCATTTGTTTTCTGCTTCAAACATTTTAAAAATGAAAATATATACATCTGACTTTCTTTTTTTAATTAAAAATTTTTTTTTACATCTGGCTTTTTAGAAGGTATCATAGAGGAAGATAAGAACTTCTTTTCTGGAGATTATCATATGGAAGAAGGGGAAAATAAAGATAAGAGAAAAATGAAGTATATTTTAGAATCTCTCTTAACATTTATAAATATATGAAGTTCTAGGATATGTATTTGAAAATAAGAGACAGTTACACCCAAAGAGAGTTCTAAATAATGCTATTAATGAAAAGCATTGCAACTACAGTTTTTTCTTTTTTTTCATTTTTTTAATATATGAAATTTATTGTCAAATTGGTTTCCATATTACACCCAGTGCTCATCCCAAAAGATGCCCTCTTCAATGCCCATCACCTACCCTACCCTCCCTCCCACCCCCCATCAACCCTCAGTTTGTTCTCAGTTTTTAAGAGTCTCTTATGCTGTGGCTCTCTCCCACTCTAACCTCATTTTTTTTTCCTTCCCCTCCTCCATGGGTTTCTGTTAAGTTTCTCAGGATCCACATAAGAGTGAAAACATATGGTATCTGTCTTTCTCTGTATGGCTTATTTCACTTAGCATCACACTCTCCAGTTCCATCCACGTTACTACAAAGGGCCATATTTCATTCTTTCTCATTGCCACGTAGTACTCCATTGTGTATATAAACCACAATTTCTTTATCCATTCATCAGTTGATGGACATTTAGGCTCTTTCCACAATTTGGCTCTTGTTGAGAGCGCTGCTATAAACATTGGGGTACAAGTGCCCCTATGCATCAGTACTCCTGTGTCCATTGGGTAAATTCCTAGCAGTGCTACTGCTGGGTCATAGGGTAGTACAGCTTTTTTAATTTACTGCTCTTTCTCAGATTCATCTAAGTATCTCCTTTTGTATATGTGATAAATTTATTACTGATTCAAAACTATTTTAATATATCTTTCTATTAAAATGCCATCTTTAAAAATGTTCACAGGTGTTTATATTTTTATTAGCACTCAAAATTAAGTAAGCTTTTCATTTTCTAAGAATTAAAAAGAGACATGATATAATCTATGTTGTCTTCTTACCTCAGATACGAAATAAAACAGCTTATTTTCTAAATGAGAAAAAAAAATCTGTCTTAAGGTTTAAAAAAACGGGTTTAGTTCCAAAGCCTGTTATTTTCTTCTCCATTAACCTGCCTGGATATCCAGTTGCTTATCTACAAACAGGGTTAATGGTGCCTTTTTTTGCAAGGTCGTTATAAATATTAAAATTTTTTGAGTCTTGTAAAAATACTTTGAAGATATCATTATGAGTATAGATAGTGAAATTATAATACAGGTCATAGGAATCTAATTTATCAGAGTAAAGAAATTTCTCAGAGAATCACAAAGTACATTTGGAATCTGGTAAACACAGGGCATACCCAAGAAATATACTTTTGTTCAATCTATTCCCTTCATCTAAAGTTCTATCCATGTTTGAAGCTTCATAATAAAGCACACTTCCTTCAAGAAGCCTTCCCACATTTCTCTCTCCCTCCACTACACTTTCATAACTCCAAAACTGCAGTGCATATAAAAGTAGTTTACTGAGTACCACTAATCATCAGGAAAATGCAAATTAAAACCACAATAATATATTGCTTCACACCTATGAAGATGGCTGTTATCAAAAGAAGAAATGCCAAGTGTTTGGCAAGGATGTGGGGAAATTGGAGCCCTTGTATGTTGCTGGTGGGAATGTAAAATGGTGAGGCGCTGTGGAAATAGTATGAAGGCTCCTCAAAAGATTAAAAAAGAACTACAATATGATCCAGCATTTCCAATTCCGGATATTTATGCAGAAGAATTTAAATCAGGATCTCAAAGAGATATCAGCACTCCTATGTTCATTGCTGTACTATTCACAATACTCAGGATGTAAAAATAACTTAAATGTCCATCTATGGATGAATGGTTTAAAAGAAAAGTGGCATATACATATAATGGAATATTATTAAACCTTAAAAACGAGGGGAATTCTACCCTATGTAATACAACATGGGATGAGCCTAAAAGGCATTATGCTAAGTGAAGTAAACACAGAACACATACTGCATGGTCTCCTGTATATGAAGTAGCTAACATAGTCAAACTCAGAATCAGAGAGTGGAATGGTGGTTACCAGCGGGGGGAGGGAAATGGGAAGTTGCTAATCAAAAGGTTTAAAGTTCCAGTTATGCAAGATGAGTAAGTTCTAGAAATCTGTGGTACAACACTGCATCTATAAATAACAGCAGTTTATTGTACACTTAAAAATCTGTTAGGTGGGTAGATCTCATGTTAACTGTTCTTACCACAATAAAACAAAAAAAAATTGAAGTCAGTTTATCTTATCTTAGGTATGTTCTCTTCGATTGTGAGTCTTCAGTAACTTGGGCTATAATTCTTCAACGTTCCCACCCACAAGGTCTAGCACTGTGCTTTATATATTAAGTAGCCAATGACTATATATTTAAAGAATAAATTTATACTGACCTAATTCATTCTAATAGAGAAATGGAGGCACAATTTACATTATTTTTAACCTCATAAAAAGTGGTAGGGAATATATATATATGTTACATTTACATATATTTTTATGTTTTTATAAATATAAAATATAAAAATATATTTTTATAAATATATAAATACAGTTCCTTACAACTTGTGTATTCAGCATACAGATAACCCCTGAGGCCCAAGTTAGCCTAGAAAGACTGAGACAAAAACTAAGTCTGGAAGGATTACCAAGATAAAGAGGAAGAACACATTACAAAGAGATGAACAGCGAAAAATTCTTGAACGAGGGAAAGAGCAAGAGAACTTGTTACATAAAATAAGCATCTCCTGCCTCCATCCACAGCACCGTTGGTTTGGGGATTACTATCTGAACTGTGCCTCTGTGGCACTGTGTTACTCTGGAGGGTAGCGTCCTTTAGACGGGTGTGGGGTGGACACTACTAGCCCTGGGTTTTTTTCACCCAACAGCTTCTCCAAACTCAAGGAATCAATGCTTTGCCAATTCTTAATTTTTTATTCTTGGGTTTTGTATTTTGCCATCTCCTCCTTCACCAACACTTATTTTCAATATTTAAAATATTAACCACACACATTTCTCTCTACTTTGATCTGTATCTTTTAAAATATTTCTAGTTCTTTATGCCTATCCATGTATCTATTGGGAGATGAGAAAGAATGTGAAAAGGCCAGAACCAGCCATCAGGAGGGTCAATTACGAACAATGAACTTTTATGTAAATAGCCTTTAATCCCAAAATGTATGCACTTTCAGAAGAACTCTAACATCTGGTCTGTTTGGCAAAAGTAAAGCTGAGAATAGAAGCCATAACCCCGGGTAATTTTGGAAGTAGCTTTGTTTTGTGTACGTAATTTGGCTGTAGCATCTATCAGAAGAGAGTAGGGGAAATGTACTGCAGGAAGAACAGCAGTAGCCCTTCTGAGGAGCTCAGTGCCCAACTCCGCAATGGAAACCTCTCCTGCTTTGGGGAAGGATTTGGAGAGCTTTTTCAGAATCCTGAAACATGAAGTGAAGGGTTAAAGCTTGTTGAAAGAGGCCTCTTCAGATGAAAGAAAAGAGAGAGAATGATACCAAGGCAAGGGAGAGGATGCAAATGCAGATTGGGAATGCTGTCTTCAGAACCCTTCTTCCCAGCCTTGAAGCCCTCAGTTTTTACACTGTCAGGCAGTGAGTAAAGAAAGGGAAAGGATCTTCCTCTTGGCAGCTCAGGCTGCCATAACAGAATACTGTACATTGGGTGACTTAAATAACAGAAATGTGTATTCTCACAATTAGGAGGCTGGAAATCCAAGGGCCAGGTACAGACTAATTTGGTTTCTAGTGTGGGCTCTCTTTGGACTTGCAGAGGACCATCATCTGGTGTTTTCAAATGGCAGAGAGACAGGTCACAGCAAGCTCTCAGGTGTCTTTTTTCTATAAGGGAACTAAACCCATCACTAGGGTCCCACCCCCATAATGTCATTGAAACCTAATTACCTCTCAAAGGCCTGATCTCTAAATATCCTATCACTGTGGTTATTGCTGCAACAAAAAAACAGTGTGTGTATGTCTGTGTGTGATGATACACCATTGATTTCATAGTAACCCTGAACTAAATAAAAGATGTCTATTTAGTGATGCTGCCTCTAACTAATCATTTGACTTCAAACAGATCAGTATAATTCTGTTGACTGCTCTGTGAAATGACAATTAAAATACATGATCGCCTATAAACTGCAGAATGTCAAAATAGCTTGACTTCCTCAATCTATCTGCAGGGAACAATCAAAGTGGGCACTTAAACAATAATTAGAAGCTATAGGAATTATAAATTTCCTCTCAGAGTCCTACAGATGATTGGCTTGTTTTGAGAGTTGTTTGGGAATGTTTTTCTCCTTTTTTTTCCTGTCACGATAGCTAATTTAATGGAAGCTGGGTGTGCATATATCTGAAATCTCTTATCTGACTCTTAGCATCTTTAGCATCTCATACTACAAGTTGATTTTCTTTTTTTTTTATATAAAATTATTATTTTTTTATTTAAGTAGGCTCCACATGTAATGTGGGGCTTGGACCCACAACCCTGAGATTAAGAATTGCATGTTCCACCAATTGAGCCAGCCGGGTGCCCCTACAAGTTGATACTATACTTCTTCAGTGACACCAGCAGCACTTAGCTTTGTGGCCTCCACAGAAGGGGGTTTTATCAGTGATGGAAACAAGTCAGGTTTCTCCCAGCTGATTTCTGCCAGGGATGTTATTTACCATATACCCAAGCTGTACTGTTCCTCTGGGATTATGTCTAGGTGTTTCCCCTTTGGAGCTATCAACATATGTGGACAAAATCTCAAATATCTGTATGTAGGAAATAAGTTTGGAGGTATGTATGCTAGAACTTCAAATTCTTTATGGAAGAGACAATGTCCTCATTCTTAAACCATTTCTTAGATCTCATTCCTCTGACCCTTGAAGTCCAGCATTTCAGGATTGGGCCTAAATTTTCAAATTTCTGTGTTCAACAATGGTAACTTGTATTTATTACTATTATTATTATTATTATTATTATTATTATTACTATTATTATTATTATTTCATCATTGTCATAATGATCATCATCGCATCCTCTCTGGAAGATTCATAAGCTCACAAATTACAAGGCAGGTCTATAACATTGTGAGACATTATAATATAGGCACTTAATATTTGAATTTGTGTGAAAGTTAAAAGCATGTGATTGAAATAAATGAGACTAACATTTTTACCTCAGAGAAGTAATTTAATTTTGCAGGTGTAAACCTTACTATTTACAAGAAAAAGGGTATCTAGACATGGAAACCCAATATCTTGCTTTTCGGGGGTTGTTTTTATTTTTGTACTGAGAGTTAAAAGTGAAGTTAAACTATTCCATACCCTCATTTATTAACAGTAGACCACAATACTGTCTCATGTAGATTTCATTAATTTATTTGCTAATATTAGGGCCAGAGGCTGAGATTCTATAGGATTTGCAAAAAAGCCACATTTGAATTAGCATAGGATTAAGAATTGCCTCCGGGATTGATATTAGAGAAATTTTCCTTAAGACCAGTTACTATTCAACAAATATGAAGCTATCAACCCTACTGTTTTGGAATATATTGGGGGTTCCCAAATTTTCTTGTTTATTTTCTTTACCCATAACTAATGTTTCTTAACACTTATCTGACAGTTTAGCCTTTATCCAATTTCTAAGGCCAGTACTGAGGGGGTTAAGGCCTCCTCAACCTGATTCTAAGGAATTCAATGTTGCCACCTTTTACAGGTTGCCCCTGACTTGTAAGTACCCAAGTACTGATTACCATGCCTTGCTTCCTTCCTAGAACTTAAGCTTCAGCTCAGGCTCTACTGGTTAAAACAGGGTTTGTTTGTTTGTTTTGTTTTATTTCCTCAAATGCTTGAGGTTCTGTCTTTATAAACTATAAATTACCCAAATTTCTCTTCAGTATCCAGTTTCTGATGGCTGCTGCCTATGAGCTGCTTAAAATTTCCTTAATGCTAACTGCTTATCTCCATCTTGAATGGTCAAGATTCTAAAATCTATTAGATGCCTAAACACACCTACTACCTCTTGTAGATATCTTTATCTGTGACCAAACAGATTGATTCTTATCCTGCTCCTTGTGCTGTGATTCTCACCACACCTTCAATCTTGTCTAGCTTCCCAGTGCCATGGTCTCCTCCATGTGTCTGTGTGATTCCAGTTTCCAACCACTGCCAAACCACCCCATCCTCTTGCACTTAATAAGAACTTGCCTTAAATAGCCATGTTCTGAGGTATAAATGTACTTCATACTCCATATACATTTTCTGCTGAAATTATTCTGAATAGAAACTTAGGATATGTAGGCAAATTTGTGTTAGATTCGGGGTGGACTAAAGAAGAGGAAGTTAAACTGTATCTTGGCACTTGGAACTCCAGCATAGAATTACTCTTTTATTTTTGTTTTTTAAGTTTATTTATGTTGAGAGAAAGAGAGAGAGTACAAGAGAGGAGGACAAAGGGAGAGAGAGAGAGAGAGGGAGAGAGAGAGAGAGGGAGAGAGAGAGAATCTCAAGCAGGCTCCACATTGTCAGTGCAGAGCCCAAAAACCATGAGATCATGACATGAGACGGAATCAAGAGTCCGATGCTTAAAGAGTGAGCCACCAAGGTGCTCCAGAATTAATTTTTTTTAAATTTTTTTCTTTAATGTTTATTTATTTTTGAGAGACAGAGAGAGACAGAGTATGAGCGGGGGAGGGGCAGAGAGAGAGACACACACACAGAAGCAGAAGCAGGCTCCAGGCTCTGAGTTGTCAGCACAGAGCCTGATGCAGGGCTCGAACTCACAAGCCATGAGATCATGACCTGAGCTGAATTCGGACGTTTAACCGACTGAGCCACCCTGGCGCCCCAAATTTTTTTAACTTCACATACCCAAATCACTGCCATTCCCTACTTTAATTCTTTGCATGATGCATTGCTGAGAACATGATCCTGTGTCCCTTTATGGCAGCCCATGATTACATTAATCCCAAAGAGTGTGTTTCAGTACTGTTTGGGACTTCAAATTCACATTCCTATCTTGGTGAATTGGGGGGGTCATTAATAAGCCAAGATGACTCATTACTTGTTAATTAAACCAAGGGGTAGTAAAGAACAGAGTGACTTACTGAGCAATTTTTTTTTTTTAGATTCACTCTTAATCTTGTCCTTTTGATCCTCATTCTTCACTTTAAGACAAGAAAGCGATTGACAAGACGTCTTCTTCCTGATGCTGCCAAGTTGAATTTAGCCTTTTCTTGGACCTCTCCTCCAGGAAACTTTCAGACCCAACAATTAAACGTTTGTCAAGGGAATGAAAACACATGTGAAGTAAATCATTTAAAGATAAATGGAAGGTTGTTTTTTCACTTACAAATCCTTTTTAATTCTAAAAGTTTTATTCAGTATGGTGTTGTCATCTCATAGTCCTGATAACTCTATTCTAGCATTGACCATATCACAACTTCTATGTTTGGGTGTGTTTGTATGATCACCATGTTAGCGATTTAATGTCATGTGACAGCTTTGTACAGAGTTACTGGGAGGAGAAAATACATATTAAAGAATTTCTAACATCAAGTAGTTTCCTTCCAGGGATGTACTTTTTTACTTTAGTGTCTACTGGACAGATTTTTCTGGAGGTTCCCACAGCACACAAAACTTGTGGTTTTGTGACATTCAGGGACCTTCTCATTTTTCTATTTCAGTGATACATAGAAAAATGGTAAAAACAAAAACAGTGTCTGAGATAACTTTTTTTCACTCTAAACATCCTTCTTCCTAATTATGGCTACTTATCACCTCCTTACTTCCCATGAATGCCTAGCCTGAGTACAATTACAATGTAACCTTGATATAAGCCAGTACCTATTCTATGCCTTCCTGACAAATAGTAGGTTTTCATATACTACCTTAGACCAGTGTGGAAATGATCTCACATGTTTTATTTATATTACTGTATTTTAATCACCTTCTAACTTTGTCTCCCTAAAGTGTCTATAAACTGCATGATGGCAGGACTAACTACAAGCTGGCTTCGTATGTCTGCTCCCTTATGATAAATGAATTATTGTTCTCAATTTACCAGTCCACTGTAGGAGTTATGTACATGCTCACGCTCACTCTTTACCATGGTCTCCCCATGACTTGGTCCTCAGTCATATCGCTTGTTTTGACCAACATAATGTTAAGGGACAAAAACATGAGTAGCCTCTGGAAATGTGAATGTAGGATTGACCTTGTGCTCTTCTCTTCTTTTTGCCATCATCCAAGGATGATGAGTGATAATTGAAGTAGGCCTAGGAAATAATCAGAGCTAGGTGTCAAATCTAGTTAAACCTAGCCAAGATCAGCTAAACCTGAGATGATTTGTAGACATATGTGATAGAGAAATAAATACTTTTTATTGAAATCACTGAGATTTTCTGGTGGTTTATTTTGTAGCATTATATTTACAATGTAAGTTTACAATTTATAATAATTATAATGTTTAAGATATAGTAGGCACTTAAATGTTTGCTGAATATGAACTATAGCTATTAAACACTTTAATGACCAAGTAACTATTAACTGTCATTTAAAAAGAACCTATCAAATAAACACATGCAAGCACATACGCATACACATAGTTTGGCTGCTACACTCAATTACCATGACCACAGGTGGGAGTTTTTAAGAAAACTAATAAATGCATCATAATATATCTCCATCAGCTGGCCAAGTACTAACCGAACCCATTAAATAAAGAAGATGACATATATTTCCTATTATTGTGGAGAAATAAATACAGTTAAAATGACAGAAGTGAAATGGTGAAATAGCACTTTTAAAACTCGTGGGATTTAGGTAGGAGAAGGAGAAGAGCAGTCATTCTAGACAGAGTGAGGAACATAAAAGAAAGGTGTCAAGCAGTAGAGAGTGACTTAATGTGGGAGGAGAAAAGATTTATACTGGAAGGTAGATCAAAATCAAAATAAGATACATTTGCATAATTTGAGTACAATAAGACACTGGGGGACACCGAAAGTCAACTAGGATTCTGAAAATGGTATGTACGAAAACAGGAAATCTTGGGCCACAGAGTGATGTAGTGAAAGAAAACTTGTTCTAGCAGGAGTACTAGAGTTGTTTGAAAAGGAGAAAATTACAGTCACAGAGCCAAGGTGATTAGTGGTGACCTTCCATAAAGCCTGGCTTCATAACCTGGGATTTCATTTTACACTGCTGAAGAAAATGTGTATGTTCTCCAAAGTTATCACTTTCTCCATAATGCAAATACTGAAGTGAGTTTAGAAAGTCAAGCAGCAGGATACCGCATTATTAGGAAGAACAATCCTTCAGTATACCCTTTCAGCCAGATTCTTTTCTCTGAAATATATTCATTATTTGAGTCACTGGTATTAATGACCACATTTACCCAGTGGATGAAGAATTCATTTAAACTATTCTTCAAGGAAATTGAAAAAAAAAGTTTTTTTTTTTTTAATTTTTATTTTTTATTGCCATATATTAGGAGCTGTGGGTTGCTACTTCAGTGCTTTACTCATTTTTTTTT
The DNA here is from genome assembly GCF_028018385.1 of Neofelis nebulosa. Classification (NCBI taxonomy): domain Eukaryota; kingdom Metazoa; phylum Chordata; class Mammalia; order Carnivora; family Felidae; genus Neofelis; species Neofelis nebulosa. The sequence continues at coordinate 44,183,396 of NC_080790.1, read as the reverse complement.
CAATGTTTATTTATTTTTGAGACAGAGAGAGACAGAGTATGAATGGGGGAGGGCCAGAGAGAGAGGGAGACACAGAATCTGAAGCAGGCTCCAGGCTCTGAGCTGCCAGCACAGAGCCCGACGCGGGGCTCGAACTCACAAGCTATGAGATCATGACCTGAGCCGAAGTCGGACGCTTAAGCGACTGAGCCACCCAGGCACCCCTTTACTCATTTTTTAAGGATGACTGTGGGCTGAGATTGTGGAGGTTGTAACTCAACTATAAACATTAAAACTTACACACAGTTATCCATGTTTGTAACATGAAAGTGATATAGCTGTTGCCAGCAAATTAGGGGTTATTAATTGCTGGGGGAAAAAAAGAAAGAAAGAAAACTATAAGAACCTGAGTTGATTCAATTACCTCATATTTAGCATTGTTTTCTGCATGTGCATGCTTAAAAATGCTACATGAAAATGTTAGAACTTGATAGAGGTACATTTTTCAACCTGTTACCAATGCCTATGTCTATGCATTCATTATAGTTCTGCTAAGTCGCCTCGGTTAGTTAATTTCAAATCTACTTTTACAATGATACAGAATTTTAGAGCTGGAAGGAACCTCAGAGAAACCTCATCTCATTGTGTCATTTTCTGAAATGGAAATGGTTGTCTAAGTAGGGACTGCCATGAGGGGGGTGCTCTGGAAAGCTTATTTTGGGGTTTCTCATGGTACTAGTGCCCACCTATCAGTCAAAGGCTCACAATCATCTAGGTTTCTCTCTCTCTCTCTCCCTCTCACCTGCTATTCATTCTAAAAGTGAAATGCCCATTGTTTCTGACTCCCCTTAAAGTTCCTTTTGAAATACTCTAATTTAAACCTCCACTGCCTCTCACCTGGACAATTTTAATAATCTCACAATACACCTGGGCAATTTTAATAATCTCACAATGCATTTCTGTGCCTATTTTCTCCTTTTCCATCCATCTTAAACATTGTACTTCCTGAAAAATCATCCCTTATTATATAACTCCTGATTAAAAATATAAACTCTTAATCTCATTACATGTCAAATAAAATTCAAAGTTATTAATATTCATAGCACTATTTGATATGACCCCAGTCCATTTCTCCAATCTTATGTCTAATAAATACAGAGAACTATGAGCAAGATACTGCTTATTGGACAAATATGCCTCATAGTTTCCAATTTTGCAATATCTTACAGCACTAGAACTTATAATTTTAAGTAAAAGAATATACTTATAAATGTAAGAACACTTACAATTCTAACTCTGAACAATAAAAAATAGCTTCATTTATATTTAATACCATCTGGGATAGAAAAGCTACATTTTTGTATGTAAAAATGTATATATTTATATGTATATGTGTGTGTGTGTGTGTGTGTGTGTGTGTGTGTGTAACCTAATATAAAAATTACCATCATAAATGGTTCCAATTTTTGGAACATTTTTATATTTTGAAAATTAATTTGAATAGAATTCTTCAAAACTAAAAAAAAATAGTTATAGTAATTACACCATCCCAAATGTTGCTATCTTTACATTAAAAATTTATCTCCTTTTAGTACTAATTTTGATGGAGAATTTCAAAACTTTCTCAAATTTCATTTGATATTCCATTGCTTACATTATATCACAATGATGTCTTTCCTTTGAGAAGTCAATTTCTTTTATAAGCTAGTTAATATTTATCAAATGATATCACAGGATTGTGCCTTTTAATCATGACCTCTTGCTCAGACATGGCAAGAAGACCATTGTCATGGTTAAGAGCTTAGACTCCACAAGCTGATTGTTTAAATTAATAAACATTGCTCTCCCTTAGTAGTTTCATGAATTTAGCAAACTCTGTAACTTCTAGATTCCTCAGTTTCTCATATAAAAATGGGAATGATACCCCATAAGTTTTTTGCAAAGATGAACTAAGATTATACATACATGGACCTCCAAAGAAAATCTGATTTAGAAAAATCATTCAGTAAGTACTAGCTATTATTATTATTCACTACTACCTGACCTCTAACTTTATATTAACTGTCAAATATCCCCTTAAGCTGTTTTATTCTCAAGCTCTATTTGAAAACCATAACATTTATTAGAAACTTTCTAAAGATCTTTGGCACTAAATTTTAGTTAAATGGAATGGGATTTACATACTATTTTAATAATAGTAGGTCAAGTAAGTAACCGTTGTAAGAATACAACAATTATTTTGGATTATTGAAAGTGGGAGTTAATGCCTCTAGGAGCAGATTTCCTAAAATTAGAGTCTGTTGAAGAATTTTGACCTCCTAATCTTCAAGATTAATCTCCTACCTAGCTGGGACTTTGAATGATTTCAAGAAGAAATCAGAGGCTTCATACAATTTTTTGTCTGGGTATTGTCTTTGTATCTGTCAGGTTTGTACTTGATATTGGAGATTAACCCTTTGTAGTGCAGACACAGTCTACTCAAGTTGTCCTTGTTGATAAAAAAGGAAAGGTGCCTTTAACTCTACTTCAGTGGTTATTAAATGTTACTATACATCAGAATCACCGAGGGCTTATTAAAATAATAAATTATTTTGGTTCTGTAATTTTTGAGTGAAGCTGGAGAATCTGCATTTCTAAGAAATTCCTATGTGATGTTGATACTGTTATCTGGGAACCACATTTTCAGGAAAACTGCTCTACTTCACTCAAAATTGTCCACTTACCTTCACGTCACTATCTCCTCTTTATTATTCTTCCTCTTCATTATTCTCTTTTCATTATTGTTGCTCTCTCTGCTTAGGAAAGAGCTTGGGCTTCTGGTGCACACATTCAACAACAGGTACTAGAATTTATTGAAATATACCATGCTTCAGACATGGTAGAATCAGATGCAATTTAGAATAATACTTTTCCCAGGCAGGCTTATTTTCCAAGACTCATCCTCTCCACTCCCTTGATTATGTATTCTCTGGCTAATCGATGCTGTTTTGATTTTCCTCCCTTCTTAACTCACAAACTAGTACTTACTAGCTCATTGTGTATCATTATTCATTGTTACTTCCTCTGGGATATTTCTGTCTGCAAGACCTGATTACTAACTTTTAGAGAGTAGAAGACTTTGTCTTATATATCTTCTGTTTCAGCATGATCTTCAGCAAGTAGATTTTACTTTTAAATATGTGCTGATTTGTTTATCAAAATTCTTCTGATAGAGCTTTTCATGATATCAACTAATGCAAAGGCAAAATCTATAGCATTAATTGGTAGGACTGCCAGATTCAGCAAATAAAAATGCAAGACTCAAGTTTAAATTTTAGATAAACAAAAATAATTTTTAGTATAATTATGTCTCATGGAATATTTGGTACATACTTATAGTAAAAGATCATTTTGTTTTCTGACATTTAAACTTAATTGAGCATGCTATATTTTATCTGACAACCCTTTTCGTAGATCTTCAGAACTTCTTTTTCGAAACTTCATTAATATGGTCATTTGAACATATTTTGCTCTTAGAAACAGCTCTTCTATCGTACTTCACCATACCTTAGCGTTGTAATTTTGTGTAATACACCTTATCTCTCTGAGCTTTACTTGACTCATCTAATCAATGAAGATAATAGTTGTAATTGTTCAAGCAAGTAGATCATAATTTCTCCAGTATTTTAACATAAATACTTAGTAGGATTATACACATATGGTGACCATTAATATATTTGTGAACTGGTCATCCAGCAAAGATCTAAGCTAATGTAATTCAAATAGGACATGCCATATATTACATTTCAGGCCAATGGTAGATACTTTTAAGGTATATTTATTCCCTCAGGAAGCTTAATGAAGTGGCAAGCTTTTAAATGTATAAGATCTAGTTTAAGAAATAGGTCATTAATAATTTTAGAGCTCCTGGGTCCACTAGCCACAGAGTCTGGAGCCAAGTCAGCTGGTGAAGAGGGATAGTGAAAAGCCAGACCTTGGGTATTCCCCTGGATTAGGCTCCTTCTGACTAGACAGGTCCCACCACTATGTTTTTCATGCCCCCATCACCATGACCACAGAGCTGCAGTTAATGAAATTAGACTCTGGTGATAATAGTTTAAGCTGGCGCCACTGGCAGAGAACAAGGAATCTGACCACAGGTGTGGTCTGAGAGCTTTAATTTCTCTAAATCATATTAAAATAAGTAATTAATGTTCTGATGCTAAAAACTTATTCGTTAGTTAACAGGTGTCTGGAGTGAGTCCTCAGGAAATTGGAATTTAGAAAACAGGTTCCTGAAAGGATTCTAGGGACACCAATAAAATTAATATATGAGCACCAAAGACAGAATTTACTACCCATCACTATTTTTTCAAGTCTCTTTCTCTCCCAGAAATATGGGCAATCATTTGTTTAAATCCTAAGGAGAAAAAGACAGAAAGTTCATCAACTCTGACCTGTTGTATTTGCTTGATGCCCAGATACTGACCTAAATTTCTTTCAGTTTCTGAATCTCACACCTGTGTCTGCAAATATGAACTCTGTGGTCCTGGTATATTTGACCCCTCTTTAAAGGAATGTGAATGGTCCTACTTTGTGCTTTACTTGCTTTGCAAGGAGACCTGTAAATGTTTAAAGGTCTGAAAAGTATCCTGTGTTCAAACTGTGATGCTTTAGTAAATAATAAATGAGGATTTCTTAACTATTTGCAATTATTATGCAGCCTAGAGAAAGGTTTTGGCTGGTTTATTAGGGTTTGCAAGTTTCTTCGTATTGCTTCAAATCATGTATTTATTCTCTGTTGGTGAACTAACCATTATATTCTTCCTTTTTTTGTTCCTGATGTCATATATGCTTCTCAGTTGGGCTGTATTTGCCAACTCTCTTTCATGTTATCTTTCTAGATGTGTTTGTTAATGTAAAATTATTTGCTCTCCAAGTGTGTTCTGCTTTGTCTTTTCTCTCATCATATTTTTAAGATTTTTTGTGTTATAAAATTATACTAAGTCAGGCAATGGATATGCCCATGCCTTCTCATTTAAGAAATGGCTACATGCAAGCACTTATCCTGTATAATTTTATTTTGTGACATGCATATTTGTTCACAGCAAAAACTTGGTCAAAAAAATTTTAATCATTTTCCCACCCATTCCTTAAATTGAACGCAGCTCCAAAGTTGGTGTTTTGAAAACAAAATGAAACAAAAACAAAAACAAAAGGCTCTTAGCTCTCAGCAATAAATGTAGCATGAAATAAAAGAGAATGTAAAAAGGTAAAGTGTGTGTTGCTGAGAGAGGAGAGAGATTTTTAATTTGACACTTACCAATAGCCCTAAATGACAAAGGTCAAATAAACATCAATAGAATTTAAAAAATTAATTTTAAAAAGGTTTCATTTACATGCAATAAAATCCACCCATTTTAACAAGTGCTGGCAAGGATGTGGAGAAAAGAGAACCCTTGTGTACTACTGGTATGTATGTAAATTGGTACAACCACTGTGGAAAACAGTATGGAGGTTCCTCAAAAAATTAAAAGGGGAAAGATCATACAATACAGTAATTCAACTACTGGGTATTTATCCAAGGAAAATGAAAATACCAATTTGAAAAGACATATACACTCCTATGTTTATTGCAGCATTATTTGAATAGGCAAGATATGGAAGCAACCTAAGTGGTTGTTAGCAGGTGAATGGATAAAGAAGATGCGACATACACACACACACACACACACACACACACACACACACACACACACACACACTGGAATATTACTTAGCCATAAAAAAGAAAGGTATTACCATTTGCAACAACATGGATGGACCTTGAGGGCATTATGTTAAGTGAAATAAATCAGACAGAAAACAGCAAATACCATATGATTTCACTTACATGTGGAACAAAAAAACAAAACAAACATACAAATAAAACAGAAAAGAATCATCAATACAGAGAACAAACTGGTGACTGTCAGATGAGTAGGGTTTGGGGGGATGGGAAAAATAGCTGAAGGAGATTAAAAGGTACTAACTTTCAGTTATAAAAGAAATAAGTCATGGGGATTAAAAGTACAGCAAATATAATGCAGTTAATATTGTAATAATGTTGTATGATGACAGCTACACTATTATGGTGAGCATAGCATAATGTAAAGAATTACTGAATCACTATATTGTATACCTGAAACAAATATAACATTGTATGTCAGCTATACTTCAATAAATTCAGCCAGTTTAAATATAAAGTTAGATAATTTTTTTTTTCAACGTTTTTTATTTATTTTTGGGACAGAGAGAGACAGAGCATGAACGGGGGAGGGGCAGAGAGAGAGGGAGACACAGAATCGGAAACAGGCTCCAGGCTCTGAGCCATCAGCCCAGAGCCTGACGCGGGGCTCGAACTCACGGACCGCGAGATCGTGACCTGGTTGAAGTCGGACGCTTAACCGACTGCGCCACCCAGGCGCCCCAGATAATTTTTTTTAAATGTACACTCAGGTAACCATCATCAATATATTACTATCACCCCCAAAATATCCCTATTGACCCTTTGTGGTCATTCCTATCCTTGCCACTGTGATCCCAAGCAACAATTAATTTGCTTTCTTTCATTGTAGTTTTTGGCACTTGTCTGATGACAAAGTACATTAAGCTTCTTTTCATGTATGCATTTGCATCTGGTATTTTTCTTGGTAAATATATTCTCAAACTGCCCATTTTATAAAAATCAGTTGTTTGTATAGTTACTATTGTTGCAAGAACCTTTTTCTAAAAATAGATTTTGGATATGAATTCCCTGAGTAACACATATTTTGCAAATATTTTCTTGGATGTCTTGACTTTACATTTTTGTAACAGTGTCTTTCAGAGTGAAGTGTTTTAATTTTAAGGAAAAGTCTAAGATTTTTCTTGCATATTTGTGTTTCTCCTCATTTTTAAGTAAAAATTTTTATATCATGTGAAGTAACACTTGAGGTCCATTCTCTTCCAATGTACATATCTACTGTTCCAGCAACATTTGTTGAAAAAATATCTTTTCTCTCTTGAGTTTGGTTAAAATCAATTGTTCACACAGTGTGCATGTATCTCTGTTTCATTGATTTATCCTCATGCCAATGCAATGCTGTCTTGATTATTGTAGTTTTATAGCAAATCTTGAAACCAGGGAGACATATTCTGTTCTTCTTTTTCAAAACTGATATGGCTGTTTTAGGTATTTGTATTTTCATATACATTTGATATTCAGCCTCTCATTTTCTTCAAAATGTTGTTGGAGTTTTGGATTTCATCATAATTTATACATCAATTTGAGAATTTCCATCTTATATAAGTTGGTTTTTAATTTTTCTCAGCAAAGTTTCTTTTTTATATGTTTTATATTTAAGTCTATGTACTTCACGTTTTTGGTGAAAACATAAAAGATATTTGGAAAATTTAATTTACAATTTCCTTGTTAGAATATAGAAACACTACTATTAGATATTGATTTTAAGTCTTGTAAGTATACTAGGCTCCTACTAGTTCTGGTAGCATTGTTATAAACACTAGGATTTTCTATTTATTTTTGCGAATAAAGAAGGTTATCAGGTAGCCCACTCTTTTTTCAAAGTTTCCCTCACCTCTTCTTGCAGCCTTCTGGGGATACCTACCTTAATCTTGAGTCCCCTGTTCTTGTCATTAAACAAGTATGCTGTTTGGAGCCCATCATTACTTTTGCAGACCTCAAGAGAAGAATCACTTCTTATTTGCTGGTTTTTATTGCTTGATGTTGGCCCCTCAAGTTTTACCCATCAGTGGAGCTCTGATAATGCAGAAAGGTGTGTCAGATCCTAGTTTTTCCACTGCATCAGTCCTTTGGGTTTGTTGTTGTTGTTGTTGTTAGTTTTATTTTTATTTAGTAAGCATTTTTTAATTTGGGAAATAATTAACACAGTACAAAATTGACCATTGTAAGTGTACAACTCAGTTGTTTTTAGTGTATTTAAAATGTTGTGCATTGATTACCACTGGCAAATTCTTGTACATTTTGATTACTCCTCTCCCTCTATAAAATCCCATGCACCCATTAGCGGTAACTACGTTTACCCACCTCCACTAAGGCCTTGACAACCACTGATCTACCTTCTGTCTCTATGGATTTGCCTATTCTGTACAGCTCATATAAAGGAAATAATATCATATGTGGCATTTTTTTACTGGCTTATTTCATGGAGTATGATGTTTTCAAGGTTCATCCATGTTGTAGCACTTATGAGTACTTCATTCCTTTTTATGGATGAAAAATATTCCATTGTATAAATTGTAATCAGAGGGTGGATTGTGCAAGAATCCAGGTCATCTATTTTTTGGTGAATATTTTTGACTCTCACAATCTGTACAATACAGAAGAAGTGAGGCTACATGAATTCTGCAGCTAAATTATAAATATGCCATCATTTTTTGCCTTTGCTTTAGGATGCTTGCTCTTAAAAACCAGCCACCATCCTATAAAGAAGCTTGAAGAGTCCATGGGAGAAGTGTTCATCCCCAGTGTGGCAACACCGAGAGAACACATACAGGCGTTCTGGCCAAAAACTCAGCTAAGACTTCAGCTGACATCTAGCATCAACTGCCAGACAAGACAGCAATGATATTTCCAGATGATCACAATAAAGGCTGAGACATCACCAGTGTTTGAGTTTTCCCAATGATGTTATGGAATACAAGCAGCCCACCTATAGTGTTCTCTCTCTGAATTTCTGGTTTGGAAATGCGATAAAATGTATGGTATACAATAAAATACAAAAATATGATTGTTTTATATTTCTAAGTTTGCTGTTTATTGGTATACAGCAATAATATCTTGAGCATCTTGCCTTACCTTTTTTTTTCAGTAATCGTCAGTGTATACAAATGAAAAGAGATTTTATGTTTACAAAAATATCCCTTCACAGCCAGCAACTTAAGAGTAAAAATCAGTGGTAGCAATTTTAAAAGACAAGGAGGAAAGGTTAAAGCAAGAAATAACAGGGTAACAAGAAACGAGGAAGGTGCAAATTCAACTTCCAAGGGATTCTAGCTTCCTCAGCAATTTTTAAAACATTGTCAAACTCCTCAGTGTTTATTGGAATGGTATAGATAATAATCCATTGTTTAACTTTATCTATTTATGTCATGGTACAATTTCTGTCCAGCTGAATTTTTGTATTTCATATATATGTGTATGTATGTGTGTGTGTGTATATATATGTATATCTATATATGTGTGTGTGTATATATGTATATATGTGTAAATATATGTGTATGTATATATGTGTATATATATATGTATATATAGATACACACACACACACACACACACACACACATCCTCTCTGCTTTTTTACCCTACTATTTTGACCACTACCTCTATTACATACACAATATTCCACTCAAAAAAAGGGCAAAGACAGGCTAAAAACTTCAGGTATTACTGAGTATGCCCCAAAAGGCTAGCAATCTGGTTGAGAAACTATGGATGGAAAGATAACTTCATATTAAAAATGAGGTGGGAAGAAAAGGGGAGGAGACTGGATGGGTGGAATTTAGAAATATTTTTATAACAGAGCTTTAAAACATTTATCAATAGAAGTTCAGACTATAAAACAAAAATTCTGAGATACCTTGATCTAAGTGTAGATGGACATGTTTGAAATTATGGGTCAGTTTCCCCGCACGTATCCTGGTAGTCCCAGAGACTCACAGATCTAGGAGTAATCTGTTTGAAAACAAAAACCACTGAATTAATCTATGCAGTCTTGTTTGGCTCCAACACTCACCTTATGGCTAATAAGCAATTACTAATACACAGGAGAATGCGCTGAAGTGCACATGAACTTGGGTGAAGTCTTGCAGACAAGCGGAATAGTTACCAGTATGCTTAATATGCTTTAAGTAAGAGAAGAATTCAAAGTTCCAAAATACGTGCCCATCTGCCCCATGCCCCATGACATCTGTCAGTAATGTTTACTGCCCAACAGAAATGGCACAATTGAAATTAAGTCTAGCAGGGATCACAAAGAACAAGTCAGTTTTAACCAAGCTCCATGTCTTGTCTAACAGACTGGTCTGCTGTGACAAGGATTCAGTAGACAGTGCTGAATTCCAGTGAGGCAGTGTAGTAGTCCCTTGTGACAGTCTTATCTGTAACTGGAAGGTGGTTAGGTAGAATAGAATCCAGTCCAATAACCATTCAAATGGTACTGGTTAACAGAGCACTGTCAATCTGAGTGATATTTCTGAAGTTTTGTCTCAGGGTTGCAACCTCCACCCTATCCTATCCACATCAATGATTTAGATGACCATATGTAAATGTGTCAAAAGGAGAGACAAATATGCTAGATGACAGCATGAGGATTTCAAAAATCTCTGGCAAGCAGGAACAAGACATAATTCCAATAATATATGATTTAACAAATATTTACTTGAGCTGGTGAATCCAATACTATAAAGACTAGAAAAAAATATATTTTAGCAGATAAAAATCACTACAGATTTTGAGGCACAGTAAATTCAGTGTAAATTGGGACAGTGTAAACTAGAACACCATTTTTGGTGTTCACGTCCAATTTGGAACAATTCTTAAGGATGCAGCAAAGGATAAAGGAGTAAATTGAGCTTTGTAATAAAAGTTGTGTAATAGTATTTACGTAACAGATAAATAGTACCTATAAAATGGAATTCCATGCGGCATTGAAAATTCACTAAATAAAGCTACATGTAACAGTATTAATGAATCTCAAGAAATATATAATCTTTAGTGAAAAAATTTCAAATTATAGAAAGATAGAATATAATTTCACTTATACAATTTTCCAAAACTGTCAAAACTGTAATATATTGCTTCAGGATAAAAGTGTAGGTACTTATTTTTTAGAAAGAATGACAATCACATCCTAAAGGCCAGTAGATGCTTCTGATGAGCACGGAATGAAGAGCATCAAAGAAGCATACACTAAATGTAAAAACATATTTTTTAAAACTGTGTGCTTGGTGAATGCATTTCACTGAAATGTTACCTTTTATTTCTCATGAATATTTAATAAATACACTTTTGCCACTTTTACTATTTGGTAATGGTAATTGTAAAAAACAATTGCTAAAATCTTAGGATGTCTAGAAACCTTGTTACGTGACTTAATGATCAAACACCCTTTCGGGGCGAGGTTTTGTTAGGATAATTTCACCTCAGTTATTGGGAACTTATCTTAAGAAACCTACTTTGGTAACACAAGAGTTACCAAAAGGCATCTGAATAGCCACCAAAATCTTAGGAAAATGCAATATGACTCAGGATGTTGTGCAGGTCTGGGGACCTAGTGAACTCAGTATCCTTGCAGCATTTAGAACACACTGTCCCCACTCTAGATTTCCTCCACTGCAGGCCCCAGCTGATTTCTGCCTCTGCTTACTTTATACTACCACATACCTGGCTCTGCATGCCTTCCCACCTCCATCTAGATACCCTCAGAGAAAGCTTCTGATTGGCTGGGAGACAGGGTCCAATACAGACTGTCCCTGAAAAAAGGCCACTTCCTACACTTTGGGGAATCAGAACTTCTTTCAAGTCAAGCCCTCTCCTTTACCCACTTAGTAAAGCAGAGTCATCTTTTGTTTTCCACAAACAGGGATTGCAAATACAGCTGTCATTCAAAGAGTCATTTTCTGCCATAGGGATACATATATTAGTTATTAGGAAAAAATGGTCTATAAGGCCATTCTTTTTTTTTAATTTTTAATGTTTATTTTTGAGAGAGAGAGAGAGACAGAGACAGAGAGAGAGAGAGAGAGAATACAAGCAGGGGAGAGGCAGAGAGAGAGGGAGACACAGAATATCAAGCAGGCTCCAGGCTCTGAGCTGCCAGATCAGAGCCCGACGTTGAGTTTGAACTCACAAACAGCAAGATCATGACCTGAGCCTAAGTCAGATGCTTAAGCAACTGAGGCACCCAGGTGTCCCTATACAGTCAATCTTTTAATCTTGAAATTTAATAAATATCACTTTTCCAAAGCTAAAGCCATACATTATCCATCAATTTTTTATGACCCATATCACTGTATATAGTGTTCTACAAATATATCAACTTAATGCTTGGTAAACGTAATAATTAATAAATGTACATTTAACCAAATGAATTCATGTAGTTATCGAAGATTATTATGCTTGGAAGATACTAGTAATTAACATATAAGTCCCTTCTTTGTTTTTTGAACAATGGTTGATCTCATGAACACAAAAAAATACTCACCAAAAAAGCCTAAATGTGAGACCTACAAACAACAAAATCCTAGAAAAGAACACAGGCAATGACTTCTTTGACATCAGCTGTAGCAACTTTTTTTTCTAGATAGGCCCCTTGAGGCAAGGGAAACAAAGGTAAAAAACAACTATCAGCACTACCAACTATCAAAATAAAAGTCTTCTGTACAGCAAAGGGAACAATCAACAAAACCAAAAGACAACCTATAGAATCGAGAAGATATTTGCAAATTACATATCTGATAAAAGGTTGGTGTCCAAAATATATAAAGAATGTATAAAACTCAACACCCAAAAAGTGATTAGTCCATTTAAAAAATGAGTGGAAGGGGCGCCTGGGTGGCTCAGTCAGTTAAGCGGCCGACTTCGGCTCAGGTCATGATCTCGTGGTCAGTGAATTCAAGCCCCGCATCGGGCTCTGTGCTGACAGCTCAGAGCCTAGAGCCTGTTTCAGATTCTGTGTCTCCCTCTCTCTGACCCTCCCCCATTCATGCTCTGTCTCTCTCTGTCTCAAAAATAAATAAACGTTAAAAAAATTTTTAAAAATGAGTGGAAGACATAAATGGACATTTTTCCAAAGAATACAAACAGATAGCCAACAGGCATAAGAAGAGATGCCCAACATCATTCATCATCAGGAAAATGAAAATCAAAAGTACAATGAGATGTCAGAATGACTAAAAATCAACAATGCAAGAAACAACAGGTGTTGGTGAGAATGTGGAAAAACAGGAACCCTCTTGCACTGTTGGTGGGAATGCAAACTGGTGCAGGCACTCTGGACAACAGTATTGATGTTCCTCAAAAAGTTAAAAGTTGAACAATCCTATGACATAGCAATTTTACTACTAGGTATTTACACAAAGAATAAAAAAAATACTAATTCCAAGAGATAAATGCACCACAGTATTTATAGCAGCATTGACTACAATAGCTAAATTATGGAAATACCATGTGTCCATCGATTGATGAATGGATAAAGAAGTGATATGTATACACAATGGAATATTATTCAGCCATAAAAAGAATGAAATCTTGCCATTTGCAATGACATAGATGGCGCTAGAGAGAATTATGCTAAGCGAAATAAGTCAGTCAGAGAAAGACAACTACCATATCATCTCATGCACATGTGGAATTTAAGAAACAAAACAAGTGAGCAGAGAGAAAAGAGAGGAGAGTCAGAGAAAGTGGCAAACCAAGAAACAGATTCTTAAATATAGAGAACAGACTGATGGTTACCAGAAGGAAGGTGGTTGTGGGGAATGGATGAACTAGGTGATGGGGATTAAGGAGTGCACTTGTTGTGATCAGCATTAGGTGATGTACGGAAGTAGTGAATCACTGTATTGTACACCTGAAACTAATATTACACTGTACGTTAACTAATTGGAATTTTAAAAAAAACTTTATTTTTTAAAGTTTATTTATTTATTTTGAGAGAAACAGAGAGGAAAGAGAGAGAAGGGGAGTGAATCTGAACCAGATTCCATGCTGACAACAGAGAGCCTGATGCCGGGCTCAAACATGAGCCATGAGATCATGACCTGAGCTGAAGTCAGACGCTTAACTGACTGAACCACCCAGGTGCCCCTAAAAAAACTTAAAAAAAAATCAGTCATTAAATACAAAAATGGACTCAAGAACTGTTCCATATTAAAACAGTCTAAGGAGACATGACTATAAAAATGTCATTAGGATAAATGATGAAATGAGAATAGGATCTGCAGGTGTATTGATGTTTATTTCTTGATTTTGATAACCATTCTGTGATTAATTCAGGTAATTTTCTTGTTTAAGGGAATACACACTGGATTATTCAGGAATAAGCTGGCATCTTGCATCATTCTACAACTTAATCTTTTTTTTTTTTTTAATACATGTTTGTTTATTGTTGAGAAAGAGAGCACGAGCTGGGGGAGAGGCAGAGAAAGGCAGGGACAGAGGATCCGAAGTGGGCTGGGTGCTGACAGTAGAGATCCCAGGGCAGGGCTAGAACTCAACAACTGTGAGATCAGGACGTGAGCTGAAGTTGGACGCTCAACCAATTGAGCCACCCCAGTGCCCCTCTACAGTTTAATCTTAAATGGTTCAGAGAAGAAATGATAACAGAAAGAAAGTGGATGGGGTGGAGAGAGGGGACAAATATAGTGAAATGCAAACATGTGGAAGAATCTGGATGAAAGGATTCCACAGATTTTTATACTACTGTTTTTTTTTTAAGTCTGAAATTACATGAAGATATTTTTTAAATGAAAAATATTATTCAGATTTACTGGTAATTATGAGACTGGGTTCCTGTACTCTTAATTCTACTTCTGCTAGTTTTTTGGGGTGCAGTCCCTTCCTAAAGCCCTGTTGCTGACTATACATCTTCTGTTCAGACTCTAGTTAGAATCTCCCCTCAGTGTTTCTTATTTGATGCTTTAAAAGTCTCTGTTCTGCAAAAGCTTATATCCATACTTGCTAGAACTATGCATAAAATGAAAACAAATAGACATATCATGGTTCAATTGCATTTTATAAACATTTTTTGGAGTTCTTCAAGCACATATTTACAAACTATTTGGTCTACATGAAATAGTTGAGGATGCTAGATATAAGATATTAGTTTCAAGAAAGTCAAAAAAATTTTGATATATTTGTATAATACACAATTATATGCTGTTAATGTGTGTGCCTTTTGGACTCATTTCAAAAGTGTTTGCCCTGATTTCACAGTATATCACAACAACCTAGCTTAAAATAATATGTGAAGGTTGTGGAGCTCTTCCATTTTGTTTGCAGAGAAATCCATATAGTAATTCTCTATGGGGTGAGGAAGAAATTCAAGTGTAATAATTTAATCTAGAAATATCATGTCTAAGGGTGCCTGGGTGGCTTGGTTGGTTGTGTCTGATTCTTGATCTCAGCAGAGGTCATGATCTCATGGTTTGGTTCGAGCACCATGTAGGGCTCTGTGCTGCAGCATTGAACCTGCTTGGGATTTAATCTCTCCCTCTCTGCTTTTCCCCCACTCATGCACATGATCTCTCTCTCTCTCTTTGCTCTCTCTCTCTGTCTCTCAAAATAAACAAATCAACATAAAGGAAAAAAGAAATACCATGTTCAGTACTGGCTAAGCAGTAATTAAGTACTCTAATCCTCATTTTCTTCATCTATGTACTTACTTTAACCATCAAATGAACATTCCATAAAGAAACAAAAAGGAGGGGTTTGAACCTGTAATGTTGTGGGAGTTAGAAGCCTAGTGTATTTGAGAGGAAATAAACATGCCAAGTGTTATTCATTATCCTTTTGATCACTCAACAAATAATTACTAAGTTGAACTTGTATGAGACAATGTGATAGACTCTGGTGTTACGTAAAACAGAGATAATCATTGCTGTCATTGAGCTTACTGTCTTCTGGGCCACTGAAGAAAATAATAACAATAATAATAAATAAAATCTAAGAGAAATGGATATGTTGTCAAAAATAATGAATGTGATAGATGTCATGAGAGTAACTTTTTGGGAATAAAGATGATATTGTCAGGGAGATATGGTAGAACTATGTTTTGCATGCCAGACTGAGAACTTTAGATTTGATGGTCATGTCATCAGGGTCCTTTTAGATTCCTAAGTAGGACAGCAAGTTTTATGGGCTTCAATGTCATCTGTAAAATAAGGGGTTTGAGGTAATTTTCAAAAGTACTTCTGGCCTGGCATTCTCTGGCTTTACCACAAATAATCATGCATGAAAGACTTTGGAGGCAGAGGCGGATCAGATGTGTATTCTGTTGATAAGTAGTAATGGCAATGACACTACAACATATGCCAGAATGCTGGGGAATTAGTTGTCTGTGAGAAGGATTTTGGGAAAATGAATGAGGAAATATATGAGGATCAAATGAGATCATGTATGTAGAAGTTGTTTGAAAAAGAAAACACAATGGTCTATACAAGTGTGTCATTATTTGCAAAGCTGACTCTTTAGTACATATATACATACAAGAGCATCTTAGAGCTTTTTGACTATAAGGAACTTTATAAATCTAAGGAGTTATTTTTAAAGAGAACAAAAATAGTACATGATAGTGGTTTGAAGTCTGCAAGCTAAGTGGCCTATAAGTAGGCTTAGTCCTCCAGAATGAAATTCTTAAGGGACAGGGATGGATCACAATCTCCAGCACAGTTTGAAAAAGCATATTTTATTCATTCATTCATTCAATTAATTTATGTTATTTATAGTGTCTATTTTATTAAGCATTGTTTCAGAATAATTGAAAAAAATTAATGTTTTTTTTTTGAAAGAGAGAAAGAGAAAGAGAGTGTGAATGGGGGAAGGGAAAAGAGAGGGAGACAGAATCCAAAGCAGGCTCCAGGCTCTGAGCTGTCAGCATAGAGCCCAATGTGGGCCTTGAACTCACGAACCATGAGATCATGACCTGAGCCTAAGTCAGACGCTTAACTGACTGAGCCATGCAGGCACCTCAATAATTCCAATTTCAGTAAATATAATTATCTTTTTTTAAGAGTTTGATGAGCTTTTAAAAAAATAGCATCAAGGTAAAATTGCACATATTTAAGGGATAAAGTTTTATGTTTTATTAAGTTTTGACATATTATGTACCTATAAAACTATCACCACAACAAATTAATGAACACATTAATTACTTCCTAAAGTTTCTTGGTGCCTCCTTATAATCTCTTCCTTGATTTCCCTCTCTCCACCCCCAGACAACCACTGGCATGATTTCTGTCAATATATATTAGTTTGGATTTTTCAGATGTTTCTATGGATGAAGTCATACAGTATGACTTCTTTTATTATCTGGCTTATTTCTCTCAGCATAACTATTTTGAGATTTCTCTGTATCTTATATATTAATAGTTTATTCCTTTTATATTGCTGAGTAGTATTCTAGTGTATGGATATATTATAATTTGTTTATCCATTTATCTATTTATGGGGAAATTGAGTTGTTCTACAGTTTAGCTATTACAAATAATGTTGCTCTCTATGTGTAGAAGTTTTTCTAGGAATATATGCTTTCTTTTCTCTTAGGCAACTATGCAGGCATGGAAAGGGGAGATCATACGGTAGGTGAATATTTAATTTTTTAAGACACTGACAAATCATTTAACAAAATATCTGTACCATTTTACATTTTCCTCTAGAAGTGTGTAAGAGTCCTCCCTGCTCAGAAGCATGTGGTATGGTCAGTTTTTAAAATTTTAGTCATTCTAATAGATAAGTTGTTATATGTCATTGCAGTTTTAGTTTTTGAATTTTATTTCCCTAATAACCAATGATGTTGATCACCTTTTCATATACTTATTTACTATCCAAATATCTTATTTGTTGAAATGTTTATTCAAATATGTTGTCCATTTTCTTAATGGGTATCTATTAACACTGCATTTTGAGACTTCTTTATATACTCAGGATATGACTTACCTTATGTATGATTTTCAAGTCATTTCTCCCAGTCTATGTGTTATATTTTTATTGTCTTAGCAGTGTCTTTCAGAGAATAAATTGTTTTAAATTTGAATTAAGTCCAATTTATCAATGTATTCTTTTAGGGTTCATGTGCTTTGTATCTATTTAAAAAATCTTTGTCTAACCCAAGTTTATAGAGTTTTTCTCCATATTTTCTTTTAGAAATGTATACTTCTAAGTGTTACATTTTGAGCTTATTTTTGTACAAGGGGCAAAGTGAGAGTCAACATTATTTTTTTAATATAGACATCTAATTCTCCCCAGTTCCATTTGTTGATAATAATATAATTTCAAATTTTAAGTAACATTAAAGGAGGTCATATATTATTCTGTTGATCAAAGTAAAAATCGGGTAGAAAGTGTTGAAATACACTAGTCTATTTTATGGAAGAAATGCTTAGTGGCATGTAACTATTTACTAACATTTACAACTAAATGAAAAAATATTTTATTTTAATTATTTTTAATATCCTTCTTTCTCAGCCTCTAGTCTAGACGGTCTGTTTAAAAATGTGCTTTCTAGAACTGCCCAGATTTAATGTACTGTTAATTGTATAAATCTTACCTTTATTTTGATTTGATAAACCTTCATAGCAAAACTAATCATTCCATTTTGCTAGTTCCTTTAACTAATTCATTCATTCAACCAAGAAACAAAAACATCATCATATGATTAGCAGGCACTGGGTAAAGAAAAAAAGAGAGAGACAGAGACAGAGAGAGAGAGACAGAGACAGAGAGAGACAGAGACAGAGAGATTGTTTCAAAACAGACAACTGCCAGAAGTATAGGCAGTGGGAAGAGAGACTGTGTCTCAAAGCACTCAACCTTTGTAGAAAGTGGAGATGATACTGACCTCATTGTGCAGATACAAGATTTAAACAATATAGTTTGTACAGGGCTTAATGAATTACCTGACACAGTCAGGACTCAATCAGGAGGAGCTAATTTATTTCAACTAATGATATTAGAAAAGCTTCT
Organism: Neofelis nebulosa; assembly: GCF_028018385.1. NCBI lineage: Eukaryota > Metazoa > Chordata > Mammalia > Carnivora > Felidae > Neofelis > Neofelis nebulosa. The sequence goes on along the minus strand of NC_080790.1, from coordinate 44,164,693 downwards.
TATAATTTTTAAAAGATTTCAAAGATATTGGATATTTTAGAAGAGTCCCTGGAATAAACATATTACAAGGGAAAAAAAGACTAAAATATCATAGTAAAAACAATGTTTATCGCTAACTATTAGACCTTTAATGTGCCCAGATGGCCAGCAGTTCTCCATTCATATATCATCAATGTTCTAGAACTAGTCTGTTAGATACATGATGTGTTGACATTTGAATATGAAAAACCAAATAGAATATTATAGAAGATTCAATACTGGAAAGCAAAGAATGGATCTTTAATAATTCCATTCTCAAAATGGCATTTAAGGAATGGGAGTAGAGGACCTTCTTAGTCCCCTTTAACCCAGAGACACTTTGGAGATTTCAAAACTAAGTAGTGTGTTCCATTCAAAGAATTTCTACATTTTCCTAAGTTTCATTGGAAATAATTTATATGTCCATTGGCTGATGAATGGATAAAGAAGAATTGGCATATATATATATATATATATATATATATATATATATATATATATATGTAATATATAATATTATATATATATGTAATATGTAATATATAATATTATATATATATGTAATATGTAATATATAATATTATATATATATGTAATATGTAATATATAATATTATATATATATATATATTATAAGCTCAACCATCAAAAAGAATGAAATCTTGCCATTTGCAACAATGTGGATGGAGCTAGAGTGTGTTTGCTAATGAAAGAAGCCAGTCAGAGAAAGACAAATCCATATGATTTCGTTCATGTGTGGAATTTGAGAAATAAAACAGAGGAACATAGGGGAAAGGGGAAAAAATTAAAAGAAAGAGAAGCAAACCATAAAAGACTCTTAATTACAGAGAACAAACTGAGGGTTGATGGAGGTAGGTGGGTGGGAGATGAGCTAAATGGGTAATGAATATTAAGGAGGGCACTCATGATGAGTACTGGGTGTGATATGTAAGCAATAAATCACTAAATTCTACACGTGAAGCCAATTTTATTATACATGTTAACTAACTAGAATTTAAATAAAACTTGAAATAAGAAAGAAATAATTTATATGTGGATTATAATAATATCTCATCTTTGAACTAGTATATGTATCAGACCTCCCATTGTAAAGAACAGAAGAAACGTCCACCCCTTATACTTTTTAGTCTATTTTTAACATTTCTAGTGTCACAAGCAATAATTTGGGATCAAAAATGCTACTAGTACTCAAAATTCCCTTCATAAAGTATTCCTTGAGTCACTGGATTAATAATTAATAATAATAATAATAATAATAATAATAATAATAAAACTTTAAATGCATTGTATTTTAACATCATGAGAACACTAGTACTATTTTTATCTTTTTCCATGAGAAGAAACCCCAAAATCAGACAGTTTCATTAACTTACTAAAGATCACAATGTACCAGAACCAGTAATTGGAACTAAGAAGTAAGATTACAGAATATTTATGTTCAACTACCCTGCTAGCCAACAGATATCAGTTAAGAACAACTTCAAGTTTGAGTGAAAGCTAAACAGAGAAAAATCAAAGCAGAACTGAGAAGACATTTATATTAAACATAAATGGTATGGTATGACATGATGTGGCCTAGTCTCTGTTTGAAAATACCTAACTTTTAATACCCCTACAATAAGCATAATTGATTTCCATGACATAAACTGAATACTATTTTACATTATTATCATTATGACGCCTTGGAGTTAGAAAAGTTACTAAGAGTCACAACAGTAACTTGCAACTATTGTTCTTTTCTAAGCCTTGGCATTTTAAAACATTGATGGGCAGGAATAGGAGTAAGTACCAATCCCAGTAAGTCCCCAAAAGATTTGTCTTTTCCCCAAAACACAACATCTGACATCGTGGAGGCAACTGCCAGCACACTCATGGGTTAGCCCAAAAAACGCTTCCACTAAGAGGCTGCTAATTCTGGAGGTTCTAGAAGGCAATCTAGTGTTCCAGCCTGAAAGTCAGTAGAGGCTCTTAAGTACATTTCAGATCAATTCTTTGCATGGTCTTCTGTTAGCCCTGGCTCTACAGCATTCTGCAGCATTTACCTTTCAAGCTTCATTCTTGGCAATTTTTATGGCTCTATTCCAAAGGTAATATCCTCTACAACTTACATGATTCCATGGCCTCAAACTGACATCCATGTGGATTCTGTAACTTTGGACTGTAGTGATACATGGGAAGAAGACTCACTTCTAAGCTTCATGAATCACATTATGTACGAGCCTGATGATGCCAACAGCAATACACAGCACCTTAGTATGATGGGGCAGCGGGGACTACTTCTTCCCAAAGCTAGATAATAAACAAAAATTCAACCTCAGTGTTTGCAATTCAAATAGCCCATTCACCACCATCTGGACAACACTGTATAATGTTCTCTGAGGCAAAATATTCTTACAAAATTATTTGTGCAAAACAGCACAACCCACCTTTTCTATTAAGAAAAAAACCATCTTAGTACTAATGTGCTTCTCCAAATAAAAAAGTAAGTATAACTAGGTAAAAGTATTTTTCATCCCTTCCTTTCTCAATTCATCTGCCCCTACCCCTTTCTGTTTTTTTTTTTAATTTTTTTTTTAACATTTATTTATTTTTGAGAAACAGAGTGAGACAAAGCATGAGCGGGGAGGGGCAGAGAAAGAAGGAGACACAGAATCCGAAGCAGGCTCCAGGCTCTGAGCAAGCAGTCAACACAGAGCCTGATGCGGGGCTTGAACTCACGGACCGTGAGATCATGACCTGAGTCGAAGTCAGATGCCTAAACCCTTTCTGTTTTTTTATCCTCAGAATGCATGCATACAGCCTGAAGTTACTATTATGTATACTACTGCCACCTTATAACCTTACAGTGATAAGTAACATTCCTGTTACTCCCAATATCCAAATCCCCCTGTGTCATGGCTACATACAAAGGGCATATACCCATTGCCCGATATGACAGAATATGGATGGACATGTCATGTGTTGCTTTCAGGCTGAGGCAGTGAAAAAACCACAGTGTTACTCTTTTTTTTTCATTTGCATTAGGGGATATGGAAACATTGTGATGAGATGGCTGAACCAACAGATCAAAGTGGCTTGGAATGTTTTGTTATAACATGGAGGAGGGCTGCCACAGAGATTTGTTTGGATGCACATTGGACTCTGAGTGAGCAAAATACACCTGGGTTGTGTTGAGCTTCTGAGGCATAGGTATATGTAAATACCACAGAATCTTCCTACCTATCTTAAGTGATAAAAGGGGTAAGTGTAAGGATGAAGGCTTATGCACTAAAGATGGTATAACACAACTATTAAAACAGCCCGCTTCCAAAAGCATTACCAAGCTTTAGTGGCAGCCCTGAATGCCTGCAAGCAGGCATGCTTGCAGGCTTCTGAGTGAAAACAGAACAGAACAAAACAAAAAAAGAAACAAAAAAAAAACCATACACCTATTAGTTAAATGACTTAGTTGTTTTTGTTTCAATTTGTTTTGCTTTCTATTTTGTAAGTGAAAGCATCTACTTCTTCATTTTACTAGATACCATGATACAACACATAAATGTTTATCTCATTCATCACTTGTTCCTTGACTCCTGGCAGCTGTGTTCACCCCAACAATGATCCAGACAAATAACTCCAGTCTGTATTACCATTAGGGGATACACTGGCCTACATGATGGGGACACATCACTGAAATTCAGTCCTTCACAGTGTAATTTTTCCTGCTTTAAACAGCCTTGCTTTATTATTATTTTTTTCACTACGCTGAAAGCATGGAGAACAATTGCTCAATATCTGAAAACTACGCACTACATGAATAATAATATTCTACAATGTGGGAGAAAAATCCACATCTACTTTCTTTTATGCCAGACTGATGTGTGCTTTGTTATTTTCACTGGATAAATGTAAGAACTATCAAAGGACAAACTTACAAAACAAAATAAACTGTTTGTACCTTCTTTCTTGTCTCAGATCCAACAGCTTTTCAGATTTAGTTTCCATTTATTAGAACAGATTGAAATTACTTATTGGAATTTCTTAGCACTCTTTTATAAGCCCAGTGAACAGGTATAATTGTGTTTGGTAGATCAATTCATCCATCGCACTATGCCCTGAAAATATGCTAGTTACCAAATAACAGCAAATAGCCGGGTTGTTTAATTATATCAAGTAAATCTATGCCTTTTGATAGAAGTAATCAATTCAAAATGAAATAATAAATCTTACAAGTTGGACAATCTATCCAATTAGTTATTTTTTTTCTCAAACTCACATTTCAAATTAATGGGCATAAATTCACCACCTATACAACCGACTGATAGAATCTTATCAACATAATGCATGTTAGTGTCTACATTATTAAAATTCTACCAAAGCCTAAAATGGAGAGAACAGCCATGCATAATCATTTAACATTAATTCTAAAGACAAATTTTTCCATTGCAATAGGGAAGTTTTATTTTATTTTCACTTCTACAAACAAGAAGTACTTTGAAGTATTCTAATCAATCACATGTACATCAGTGCAATACTTCAAAATGTCTTCATTATTGAGATGCAAGAGTGTACATTTATCTTTCCCTTGAATAATATTTTTTATGGTAAAAAAAGCACTGCAAAAACCGCAAAACACATCATTCAATTCAACAAGTATATGTTAAGAACTGATTGGTGACCAGTACTGGAGTTTTTAATGCTCCCAGGTAATCTTGATACTGTCTTCACATATCTAGGTTCTACTGAACTCTTCAATTTAATTTATTGATTTAGTTGAATCAATCAAATCACTTTTATGAGAATATATTCTACTTCCTTAGTAATGATAGTCTGTGAACTTTTCACCAACAGTTATGTTTGCTTTACAGACATGGCGTCTTATCCATTTCCCTTTAGATAGTAGCATCTCAGAAGTGTTTGTTGAAAAAATAATGAATTGATGTCTTTTTATGTTAATATCTAAATGATAAATACATTTTTAACATTTTTGATGTATTTATTTATTTTAGAGAGAGAGAGAGAGGGAGCATGAGCAGTAAAGGAAAGAGAGAGAATCTTAAGCAGGCTCCATGCCTGGCACAGAGCTTGATGCAGGGCTGGATCTCACAACACTGAGATCATGATCTGAGCCAAAATCAAGAGATGCTCAATTGACTGAGACATCCAGGTGCCCCAAAGAAGAAAGAATTTTTAAAATAGGAATGGGAGTATGACTAGTGATCCCAATTTCCAGGGATAGCTGTTTATATTGAGAAAGTAAATATCAAAAGATAGAAAAAACTACTTTTATTTTTTTTATTTTTTTTTTAGCTTTGTAGTAGAGTTTTTTTTTATTTATTTTTTATTTTTTAATATATGAAATTTACTGTCAAATTGGTTTCCATACAACACCCAGTGCTCATCCCAAAAGCTGCCCTCCTCAATACCCATCACCCACCCTGCCCTCCCTCCCACCCCCCATCAACCCTCAGAAAAAACTACTTTTAACACAATTCTTTAAGAATGCTATGGGCTTGGCATTAATATCCACCATGGCTTTATGTGTTGAACAAACTCTCCAGTCAAGAATTGTTTACATTCTTCCTTTCACACAACAATCTCTAAAACCTGTGTTAATGTTCATTAATTTACATTAAGTACAATGAGAGAATCATAAGATATAAAGAGATTATATGTTCATTTTGTTTATAAGGGTTAGCTTTTGGTGGAATGAATAAAATTAAAGAAGAAACCTAAACGTCCATAGATGGATGCATGGATAAAGAAAATGTGGTGTGTGTGTGTGTGTGTGTGTGTGTGTGTGTGTCCTGATGTCAAAGTCAGGACAACAGAGTATAGAATAGAATGGTGGTTGCCAGGGGTTGAGATATGGGAGAACTGGGGAAATGTTGGTCAAAGGATAAAAATTTCCAATTATAAGAGGAATAAATGGGGGGCATTTTATGTACAGCATGGTGAGTATAGTTAACAATACTGTATCAAATACTTGAAAGTTGCTATGAGAGTAGATGTTAAATATTCTCACCATAAAAAACCCAAAATGGTAATTATGGGAGGTAATGGACATATAACCTTATTGTGGTAATCATTTCACAATACATATGTATATCAAATCAACATATTGCACATTTTATAATTATACAATGTTATATGTCAGTTCTATTTCAATAAAACTGGAGAAAAGGAAGACCAAACAGGTTAAAAAAGAAAAAGCCAAAAATTATGATAATGGTTACCTTTAGAGAAAAAACGGGCATGAAAAGGTTTCTATTATCCTCACAATGCTTTATTTCCTGTCCTACATGGCACTTAATGGGTGTGCATAATTTATTATAATTTCTCTGCACAATCAACTATTTGCATATTTTTCTCTATGAATGATCAATTTAATATTAAAATTTTATTTTTAAAAAGGATATAGAGAAATAAACATTTTTCAGATGAAAGATAATGAGTCCACCTTAGATATGTTTAAATTGAAATGTCAGTGATGGAGGTGTCCAGTATATAATTAGATAAATTACACTGGGCTAGAGATTGATATTAGAGTTAGCACAATGTAGTTCCATTATAACTGATAAAAGTTTAAGAATTTATGATTAGGAAACACGACCAGAACACAACCTCGGAATGCAGTCACACATGCCATTAATAAAAAGGGCTTTTTCGTTTGGCACTCCTCCCTGCGCATCTCTCCTACAATCACCGGAAGATAAGATGAACAGTCAGGCCCAAAATTCAGCTAGTTGAGAACTATTCACAATCAATTTTTAATGTTTAACTCCTCTTCACAAGTCTTGTAGGTATGGTTGTAAACTATATGGCAAGACAAATTTATTAGGAAGCCAGGACTCGTGAACACTGCTGGGTTGGATGCTGTGATGCACTACTTAGATCCCCTTCAGAAGAGAGGAACATATTTCTCTAATAGCTGCCAGTGCTGTGGGCAGACAGCCTTGAGCTTTTAAACCCTTTGAAAGGATTTTCCTAGTTGAAGAGAACTGTCTCACCCATGTCCAAATTTCCTTCTCAATGTCTGCATACAACAACTACTTGGTGTAAAGCCGTACTCTTCATGTTCTAACTCAGGAAAACTCCAGAGAGTCATCTCAACTTCTGAACGGCCCATAGGGTTAGCTTAGGCCTCCAATGAGATTGCATCACACTTCAACTTTTCTTTCTTCCCAATCCTCCTTCCTTCTCTCCAATAGGTGTTGATCCCAAAGAACCTTTTGCAGGTTAATCTACATCTCAGAGACATCATCTCAAGGAACCTAAAGTGTGGCAATTACCCAATGCTGCCGAAATAGGGAATACAGATATATATTTTAATTAAACTACAATGTGGTCTTTAAAGATGATTTTGATATAGTTTCAGTGGTGTGATGATAGGTAAAGAAACTTTATTATACCAAACAGTGAGTGGGATTTGAAGAAACTCATTCTTCAAGTAGAGGTAGTTTTTAGAATATTTTTCCATAAATACAATGAAATAATAATAATGTTCCATTAGATGTAAGATCAATGTTGGTTTGTTTGTTCGTTTGAGGATGGTTTGAATGTATTTATGTTTGAGGTATGGAAGCTGAGAAAACCTAAGTGGAAAAAGTTAAGAAACAGGATAAATAAAAGCATAATGCAATTTTATCCTTAAAAATGCACAATGCTATGGAATCCAGAGAACAGTGTACGGTTGCAAATTAAGATAGAATGAAGTAACTGTTATATTTCATAAATAAGAAAGGGAGATAAAGATAGATACAGCCACAGTTAAGTTTATGTAAGAGGTAGATAGTTTAGAAAGTCTTATCAAATTGTTCTCTCTGTGGTGGCGGCAAAAGCTCCCTGAAGGCAGTTGGAAGTTGGGGAGGAGGGTGTGGTGGGGTAATTTTTTTAGGTACCCCAGTAAAGAATGGAATAAGGCAAACATTTATATTGATCCAAGTGTCCAGTTTAGTGTGGGGATAGCAATGGAATTGCAAGTGAGCAAGGGAGTTGAGTTTGCTTGTAAATCTGAGTTTAAAATTATGGAAAAAGAATCATATACTGAATAAACAAAGATATCAGGAAAGGAGAGGTCACTAGACTGAAAACAAAGGGAAGGAGCTAGGCACTCAAAGTATTAATAAGGCAGAATAAAGGAAGTGAGAGTCCTTAGAAATAGGACACAGTCAGAAAATGTGTTATTGTAGGAAGAAAGAACAAAAGAGCTTGGGCTTAAAAAGCTATAGTCAGAATGTGATGTAGTAATTAGGTATTACAGGAGCACCATGATTCCCAGTAATAACAAGACCCATGGTCTTGCATGTTTATAGAATTAAGGTCACAAAAACTGTATATTAAATAACTTAAAGACTAGAACTTGGATAGGTTACCCCCAAAAATATTGAAACTACTGCAGGATCAGGATGGGATAAGTTATTTTTAAAAGTTTCTCAGTTTATTATCAATATATTTAACAAATATATGGGAGAGATCAGAAGGTGGATAGTAATGATGAAATGAAGAGTAGTCATAGTCAGTGAGACAGCTGAATGGAAACATTAACTTCCAGGATATATTAATTTCTACCATGAAGTAGAAACATGCTTATCTGTGTTGTGATCCAGTGGTAGTGCAGGAATGGGCAGAATTCTATTAAAATGACTGCCGTCAAAGCAAAATGACAAAGGACAATCAAAAAACCATTTAAATATATGGAAATTTGTGTGTTGTGGAACAGGTCCAGAGATCAAGGAGAACAGCAGACAGTTGGGACATGGGGGATGGAAGCTCTGAACAATCTGGGAATGAGAATCCAGAGAAGATATAACCATAATAATTTGAATTTGAACTATAACAAGGAAGATGGATCTGTGTCACACAATTAAGTTAACTGGCTTCTCAAGTTCTGAATAGACACTGGTATGTATCTATTCAATGCTGGCATAAATGAAGGGCCCTGCAGTATCAAGGTTATGGTGACACCAGCAGCCATGAAATATCTACATATTCATTAAATTAAATTTCTTGTATTTGTATAATGATGGTACCATCCAATCTAATCATCACAGGTCTTTACATGAGGTAAAAAGAGGTAACACACATCAATCACTTTTCTCTATGATTTATTTATGTATCTCTCTAGCTGTCTAACTACTTACAGTGGTTCTGTTTTAAGGCGACCCTCTTTATAGTGTACATCAGTAAATTGGCCCTTAATATAACTGCTGATATATTCAGGGTTAAATCCACTATCTTACTACCTTTTTGTATTTGTCTCATGTTCTATATCCACAAATATCTCTTTTTGTAACTTGTGTTGGGTAAATTATTAATATATTGTTCCATTTTATCTATCAATGATTTTATTATTTACACATTCTCATTTTTCTTTTAGTATTTACCCTAACTATAACAAATATACACTTTATTCAAGGTTAATATGAATTGGTCCTTTATCCACTTTCCAAAAATGAGTGCTGAGAATATTTTAAGTTGTTTATTCACTTTCTGCCCTATGTTCCATTATCACTATGCATCTTAATTCTCTTTACGTTTAGGACCCTATGCCAAGTAATAATTATTTCTTTCTATAAATGTTATATCAGATGTACCCACATGCATACCCTTCTCCAACCTTGATTATACCCTGAATCTCTAGGATTATTATCAGGAGTCATCTTTCTGCTATGAAGTACATTTTAGGTAGGGGTATGAGTGTGTGTATGAGATAGAGAGAGAGATGATAGAGGAGATAGAGATAGAGATAGAGATAGAGATAGAGATAGAGATAGAGATAGAGATAGAGATAGAGATAGAGATACTGAGTCACTAAAATTTCATAGTTATTTTTTATCTAAAAGTTTTTTATGTAAACTTCATTTTTAATTTTTCAAGAATTAACAAATTCTTTTGGCTTCCATATTTGTGATGAAAACTCAACAGTGCATCCTTGTATTGTTCTTTTAAAGATTGACTTGTTCTTCCTTTGGCTGCCTTTAAGATTTTATGGTTTTCTATATATTTCTCTTGAATATGTTGCAGTTCTTGGATCTGTGGCATTTTCTCAGTTTTGGAAAATTTTTCTGTTTTCATTCTTTTTACCTTGTGTTCACTGTCCTATTCCTCTGGGATTCCATAGATAAATATAGAAATAAATTTAAATTATATAAATATATATTTACATAAATACCTTTCACTTTCCCTATATTATTACATACTTTTCTATTGGCATTCTTCAGCTAGCATACTTTTCTCTGTCATATCATTCAATCCACTAATTCTCTTCAACTCTTTAATCTGCCATGTGAAATACATATATTGAGTTAATTTCATTTTACTTTTTTTAGTACTAGAATTTTTCAATTCATTTATATTGTATCCCATTCTTTGAATAATTTTGCATTATTTCCTTCATTTAATTAATATTTAATTCAGCTGTTTTAAAGATTCATGTCAGTGAAGTTTAAAAAGTAGATGATAGCGTCACCTAAGTGGTTCAGTCAATTAAGCATCCTACTTTTGATTTCGGCTCAGATCATGATCGGTCATGAGATGGAGCCCTATTGAATATGGGATTTTCTGTGTCCTTCTCTCTCTGCCTCTCCCTCATTCCCTCTGTGTCTTGCTCTAAATAATAAACATTTGAAAAAAATAAAACTTCATGTCAGATACATAGCAAGTATTTTCATTCTCACTTTGTTCAGTTCTTACATAGTCTTAATCTTAGTTCTTATTAAAGAATTTCTGAATATTATAGAAAAAGTTGTAGAGATTTTTTAAGGCTCTCGATGACCTAGTAGAGGATATACTGTTATTGTTTGTCTCTCAGATTAAGGATAAATCTCCTTTATATAACGAGGATTACAACAATTCAAAACTGGGGGGCACCCAGGTGGCTCAGAGTCGGTTAAGTGTCCAACACTTGATTTCGACTCACGTCATGATTTCACAGTTCATGGGATCCAACCCCATATTGGGCTCAGGCTCTTTCCCTCTTTCTCTGCCCTTCCCCTGCTCGTTCTCACTCTCTCTCTTTTCTCCCTCTCTCAAAAATAAATAAACATTAAAAATTCAAAAAAAGAAAAACCAATTCAAAACTGGGATTTAATCCTTGTGTGGCTTATTTTCCATTCACATTTATTCTTAGGATGCAGCCCTTTTAGCTGCTTAGTGAATGAATGACCAAGGTTTCCATCAGAGAACTTCTTTAGTAGGTCCTGAACTCATTTTTTTTATTCCTAAGATCCATAGGTCCACGGAGAATTCAGTTTCACCTCTGTGGTTCTCAGCTCTAGATTCTCTGCCCCCATCTTCTTCATATTTCAACCACGCTTTCTAGTAGATCAAGAACAAATCAACAACAACAATTAGCCTCTTTTCTCTATCCTTTTTCAGGTCTTGACTGCAAATCCAAGCTTCCTTGAAGACTGTGATGCCTTCAAATATTAGATTTTCCAGTTGTTCCCAGCATGTGGGTTGGTTCAAAATTGCTAGCCATTTTTGCAGAAGCAGAGTTTTCTTATTTCTCTCAATAAATGGCACTGTGTTGAACTTATTTCCTCAAGCCAGAGATATAAGGAATCATGTACACAGTGATTTGTCCTGTCCTTTATTTATCCAAGAAATAAGTTAATTCTGTCATTTCTTTGATACCTTTCAATTCCATTCCTCCCTCCATTTTCCAGTACCCCCATGACTACTGGCTAGCACATTTAATTTACAACTGGATTAAGAATTCAGCCTTCTAGGGGTGCCTGGGTGGCGCAGTCGGTTAAGCGTCCGACTTCAGCCAGGTCACGATCTCGCACTCCGTGAGTTCGAGCCCCGCGTCAGGCTCTGGGCTGATGGCTCGGAGCCTGGAGCCTGTTTCCGATTCTGTGTCTCCCTCTCTCTCTGCCCCTCCCCCGTTCATGCTCTGTCTCTCTCTGTCCCAAAAATAAATAAAAAACGTTGGGAAAAAAAAAAAAAAGAATTCAGCCTTCTAAATGATCTCCCCCCATCTTGGTTTTTATTGCTTGATTTTTTATTCTATTATCATACTGCCATTCAGAATGTTTGTCCTAAAATTCAATTCTTATTGAGTAGCTTCCATACTTAAATTCCTTCTATCCTAAAATTCAAAATAAAAATTCTTTAACATTATATTATAATATTTTCATGAATACATATGTGTTTATCTCAGCTATGTCAGCTCTCATGCTTCCATGCTTACCGTATGTTTCCGCCACATTTGACTAGCTTAAGTTCTTGAAAACACCATGAACTTGACTTTGTGCATACTCTCTCCCATTGTTTTTGGAGGACAAATTTTGGTACTGGTTTCTCAAGAATGATTTCTCTGATCAATAGCCACACTCGTTCTGACTCCCAGGTATATATGAGTGTCCTGTCCTGGCTCTTCCTCAAGCTACTTAAAGATCAGGAAGTATAGTAAGTGCAAAAATCTATTTTTTTTTGTAAATAGATATATAGCACATGTAGCTGAGGTATATGAGTGAGGGGAAGAGACATATAACAAGGTCAAAGATGGTAGAAATAAAAAAATATGGGTGAAAGATGTTTGAAGCATTTTTTAAAGTGCCATGGGAATCTTTGGAAGGTTTATGCATGGCATATTCATGCACCCCAAAATTAGGCCTGTGTCTAACATATAGTATAATTCAACATATTTGAATTAAATTATTCAACCAATTTATTCATGAGTTGAATACATGTTATACACAAATACTCTATCTGATGCTGAAAAATACATAAAAATGCATAAAGTACTTAGTCCTTAAGGTCCCTGCATTCTTCCAGTGAACTTATAACATGAATACAAATATATTTTATGTAAGTTCAAATGTGAAGGTGAAATACATTAAAAAGGCTATGGCTTTTTTTTTAGGTTCTTATTTTAATTCCAGTTAGTTAAGTAGAGTGTTCTATAGTTTCAGGTATACAATTTAGTGATTCAACACTTCTATACAACACCCAATGCTCATCACAAGTGCTCTCCTTAATTCCCATCACTTATTTCACTCATCCCCTACTCACCTCCCCTCTGGTAACCACCAGTTTGTTCTCTATAGTTAAAAGTCTGTTCTTTGGTTTGCCTCTCTCCCTCTCTCTGCTTTCCCCCTTTGTTCATTTGTTTTGTTTCTTAAATTCCATAGGAGTAGAATCTTATGGTATTTGTCTTTCTCTGACTTATTTCACTTAGCATTATATTCTCTAGCTCCATTCATGTTGCAAATGGCAAGATTTTATTCTTTTTTATGGCTGAATAATACTCCTCTGTGTATATGTGTGTGTATCTGTGTGTGTGTGTGTGTGTGTGTGTGTGTGTGTGTGTGTCACACCATATCCATTCAGAGAGATTGTGCATGGGTGGGGGAGGGGCAATATTGGGCTCTTCCCATAATTTGGGTATTGTAAATAATGCCACTATAAATATAAGGATGCATATATCCTTTTGATTTAGTGTTTTTGTATTCTTTGCATAAATACCCTGTAGTATGGTTAATGGATCATAGAGTAATTCCATTTTTAACCTTCTGAGGAACTTCCATACTGTTTTCCACAGTGCCTGCACTAGTCTGCATTCCCACCAACAGTAGAGGATGGTTCCTTTTTCTCTGCATCTCCAAAAAAGCCAAGGCTTAAAACAAACAAACGACAACAACAAAAAGACACTCATTCTAATGAGAGAGACCTTCAAAGTGGTGAAACAGATTATCTTTCTAAAACATTTTATAGGAAAAAAAATCTGTAAAGATTTTTTGAAAACGGTATAATGATCTTCTGAAAAAAATTCACCTAGGTTCACCAATTGTTAATATTTTGGCATATTCTTTTTCTTCTTTTATTATTATTTTGCTGATCTGTTGAGAGTAAACTGCAGTCATTGCACCCCTTCAACCTAAATACTTAAGCAAGTATCTACTGAAAACAGGACAGATTCCTACAGGAACACAAACACACACAAGTATTCAATATAGAAAGTTTAGCATTACTATCATACTATTATCTAATATATAGTCCATTTCAACCTTCACAAATTATTCCAGTTCTGTCTTTAATAGGATTTTTTTCTATCCAGGAATCAGCCAAGAACCAGGCATTTCATTTAGTTTTCACATTTTTATAGTCTCTTTTAATTTGGAACAGTTGTCAGCTTTTTTTTTTTTCTGTCTCTAATAGATCATCATTTTTTAAGACTACCATTTTTTAAGAATACAGGCTAGTGGGGCGCCTGGATGGCTCAGTCAGTTAAGCATCCGACTTCGGCTCAGGTCATGATCTCGTGGTCCGTGAGTTCGAGCCCCGCGTCAGGCTCTGTGCTGACCGCTCAGAGCTTGGAGCCTGTTTCAGATTCTGTGTCTCCCTCTCTCTGACCCTCCCCTGTTCGTGCTCTGTCTCTCTCTGTCTCAAAAATAAATAAACGTTAAAAAAAAATAAAAAAATAAAAAAAAAGAATACAGGCTAGTGTATGTGCATTACCAGGTGTGTGTGTATGTGAGTAGGATTGTTTGATCATGATAATACTCAAGTTATACGTTTTTGGAAAAATTATCACATTCTGACAGGTGATATTTTATACAAGTTTTGAGAGGTAGAAAACAATTACACAGAGAAATGTCACAGAAGACAGAACTAGGAATTGAATTTAAGATTCTTAATCCTAACACAAGGCTTTTACCATTCACTATAGATACTATGGATGACTGATTGACAGCCTGAGACTTATTTTTTTGATCAACGCGGAATTATTAAAAATTAGGTGTGTCCAATAGAAGGCTTGAATGATTTTTTTTCAAAAGACAGACTGTGGAGCACTTGGTGGCTCAGTCAGTTGAATGCCTGACTCTTGATTTTGGCTCAGGTCATGATTCCAGATCTTATCTGCTTAAGATTCTCTCTCTGTCTCTGCCCCCTCCCCCACTTGAGTGCTTCCTCTCTCTCTAATAAAAAAAAAAAATTTAAAAATTAAAAACAAACAAACAAAAGATAGAGTGTGGTATAATATAACCAAAACTGGTTGCCTAAAGAAAACATTCAACGCTAGTCTGTAGTTAACGGAAGATATAAGCAATCTCTAATTAGAAATTGTTTTATTTTTTTATTTAAATTTAATATTTTTTAATGTTCATTTGAGAGAGAGAGAGAGAGAGAGATTGTGCATGGGTGGGGGAGGGGCAGAGAGTGAGGAAGACACAGAAATGAAGCAGGCTTCAGGCTCCCAGCTGTCAGCACAGAACCCAATGTGGGGCTTAAACTCATGAACCATGAGATCATGACCTGAGCCAAAGCGAGACATTTAACCAACTGAGCCACCCAGGCGCCTCCAAATTCAGTTTAGATCTTTAAGGTGTTTATCCTTTTTGATAGGAAAAGATGAAGAACTTTTGCTTTAGGGTCAAAAAGGTATACCCAGTATTAAAGCAGGCCTCAATAAACTATTAACATCTGCAGATGTTAATAAATTCATGATAGTAATGATAGTGATAGTAAATTCAGAAGATGTTAAAATTAGGTGAACATGGTATGGGATATTGTAGAATCACAGAGACATAAAACAATCACATTCTTACAGACCACCCCCTTATTTGGTAGATATAGTAAACCCAGAGAGACTTACCCAAATTTACAAAGCTGGAAAGTAGCGTAGACGAATCTCTTTCCTAGGATTCTCAATCCATTGTCCAACTGACTGATTCCTAGAATACGCTTACAGAAATGACAGAAATTCTACTTCATGGATAAACAGCCTCTTGCCATGACTGCCTCCTTCACAGATTAGGCCTTTTATAGTTGGGACCTCATCTTTCAATGGGGATATGCCAGAAAAAAATTCACAACTGCTTAATAAGACCCACTTTTAGCCTCATTTATTTTGACCTTCAAGCATTTACTTACTGAAGTGCATGAAGTTTCTATTCAGATTAATGCCAAGTTTCAATTGCCATGGACCACAAGAAAAATCATTTTTTTCATGTGATTCCCCAAAAATGAATTCAACAACACTTTTATCAGCCATGTTTTTAATCCATTAGCAATATTGACTTTGCCATGAAATGAGAGTAATTCAATTTTAGATTATATTATAAAGCTGAAATTATTATAGCTTTGCCTGCTAGTTTTACAGTAGTTAAGGCTATGTCAGGGTTTTCATGCTGAAGCTTTATATTTCAAAGTTTTACAATCAGACATTAAAGAAAAAAAAAAAAGTCAAATGGCTTTTGAGACCGCATTGGCGCCTGTGAGAAATCCATGTCAGGCTTTTTATTCAAAGAGATCCACTTTGATGGGCAAGTCCCTCTGCTTAATAACTTTCATTATTAGATTGGCTATGGGTGCTACTGACACATTTTCCTAATGCTACAGAGTGGGGCCCACTTTGGGGTTGTTCCTCCTCAGTATCAGGCATGGAGCTCTAGGTGGTACTATAAGTAGAAGACAGAAGATACAATACAAGCCACCCAGACTTTTAATACCTGACTATGGGCAGATTACTTAATATTGTTGAGACTCGGGGCACCTGGGTGGCTCAGTCGGTTGAGCATCCGACTTCGACTTCAGTTTGGGTCATGATCTCGGGGTCTGTGAGTTAGAGCCCCGCATCCAGCTCTGTGTTGACAGCTCAGAGCCTGGAGCCTACTTCGGATTCTGTATCTCCCTCTCTCTCTGCCCCTCCCCCACTCATGCTCTGTCTCTCTCTCTCTCTCAAAAATAAACATTAAAAGAAATTAATATTGTTGAGACTCAAGTTATTTAAAATGAAGAATGAGGAAAAATCTATCCTATCTTTCTGAAAGCAAGTAACTGGACCTTTTGTAATCCTTTCCAACACTCATATCTATGAGTTTAAAATCAGGAGGCACCTGGGGCACCCGGGTGGCTCACTCGATTAAGCATCTAATTTCAGCTCAGCTCAGGATCTCATGGTTCGTGAGTTTGAGCCCACATCGGGCTCTGTGCTGACAGCTCAGAGCCTGGAGCCTGCTTCGGTTTCTGTGTCTCCCTCTCTCTCTCTGCTCCTCCCCTGTTCATGCGATCTCTCTCTCTCTCAAAAATAAATAATAAAACATTTAAAAAATAATAAATTGAATAAATATAAATAAGTATGTAAATAAATAATAAAATGAGGCACCTACTATAAGAGATCCTTAGTAATAGAAAAGAGATTTTTATCTCCATCTCAAATTTGAGACATTAAAAAAACATCATTCCCAAAATAACCAATATAAGGCAAGTACTGGCCTTAAAACATATTTATTTAAATTATATCCCCCAATAAATTGCAAATGAACATTGTAGCTATTAATCACTTGGCATGAATATTCTGAAGACAGATCTATATTAAACATTCTTGATGGGCCATGTACAGGAAATGGACATAAATTACTATTCTTTGATGGAAAGCTCCCTGAAGTCAGAAAGAATAGTGAACTAAGAAGAGAATGGACAACAGTGTTGAGTAAATTGAAACTTCCTCCATAACTCTCCTCAGGATCACTGGTGTCATTTATATTTAGTTTCACGCCACATGGAACGCTTGGGTGGCTCAGTCAGTTAAGCTTCCAACTCAGATCGGATTTTGGCGCAGGTCATGCTCTCACAGTTCAGTTCGTGAGACTGACTCCTACATCAGGCTCCATGCTGCACAGAACCTGCTTAGGATTCTCTCTCTCCCTCTCTCTGTCCCTCTACCATTTGCTCCTTCTCTCTCTCTCTCAAAATAAAAAAAGTAAAAAAATTAAAATTTTAGTTTGACTCCACACAAATTTAAGCCTCTTATAGCCATAGCAATGTTCTGACATCATGCTTTGTTTCAATAAATAAGATGGCTTTCATGCTTCCTGGAAATGTATGACTTTATGTTGAGGAAGCTATGTAAATTCTTAATGACAGTAATAGTTTCTGTACCTTCTGCATTTACTTAGTGGCCAGCATGAAGCTACATAATTTATATATATCCTCTCGGTTAATAATCATAACGATCCATGGAGGAGTTATCGTCCTTTCACTAGTAATGAAATGGAGACTTAGGAGAAATAACCTCATCAAGGTCATTTGTGAGTGACAAATTCATTATTAGGATCTGGCTTGCTTAAAGCCTGCAGGTTTTTTGTTTGTTTGTTTTTTCTCCAGGTTATAAATGCTTTGTGCTTCTAACACAGAAGAAACTTGGTGATGGATATATAGCCATTTGATGTTTCTCTGAGTAAGAGTTCCAGTTCAGTCTCTCTTTCTTATAGAATGTAAATGAATACCTACACATACATATGTAATTGTTACCAAAATTAAGCTTAATCACTAAAGGAAGATTTATCTGAACTTTCTCTTGTATTTCTTTCACCTTTGCCACAAGGCCCTGGAGCCTCTGACCTCTCAAAGAAGATGTAGATCCTTCCAATATCATTTTTAAAATCTTATTGCCATCACTGGAACATCCATTTGAGCCACTTTGAGATACATGGCACATCTTGGGTCCTTGGCTATAATTATTTTCTGATGTTACTTCACTTTCCTATGGTCCAGAGTCTTATCAACTGTTTTGCTGTGATTGCTCTGAAGTGGTTTCAGAATACAATTGATTTACTTGTGACATCAGTGTCACTTATAGGAGATACTTCAAGTGTGACATCTAGGCCTTGGATAGATGACAACTTTGCATCTAAAATACTGAGAGTTGTTTCAATTTGTTATATATGACGAGAAAGATCTGCCAGTTTCTCCTTACAAACTGTAGAAATGTGGTTGAGGAACTGTACTGTGCGCACCACAAATTGGTTTAGAAATGCCACCGTTATTTTCTGGTGAACAGCTGGTACTTCTGTTGGTTCTATGCCTGACCTCGTAAGAGGAAGCCCACCTTCATCCATCTCGTTAACGGGTGGGAGACCCAGAGCTCACCCATAAACCCCTCACCAGTGGGGTTGCCCAAGCCTGCACTCTTAAATTATATGTTACATAATATACAATAGAATACTACTTGGCAATGATAAAGAATGAAATCTGGCCATTAGTAGCAACATGGATGGAACCGGAGGGTATTATGCTAAGTGTAATAAGTCAGGCAGAGAAAGACAGATACCATATGTTTTCACTCATATGTGGATCCTGAGAAACTTAACAGAAGACCGGGGTGGGGAGGGGCAGGGGGAAAAAAGTTACAGAGATGGAGGGAGGCAAACCATAAGAGACTCTTAAATACTGAGAACAAACTAAGGGTTGATGGGGGCTGGGGGAGAGGGGGAAGTGGGTGATGGACATTGAGGAGGGTACCTGTTGGGATGAGCACTGGGTGTTGTATGGAAACAAATTTGACAATAAATTATATTTAATAATAAAAAAGATAAAAAATAAACTCTCATAATTTCCTAGGAGGACAGAAAAACAAATTAATCTCTCAGTGAAGACAAGGAAAACATTTTGTAAGTGAAATCTCTAGCACTCAACATTCCCTAAGTGAGACCAAGTGGTACAATCCAATCAATCTCTAAGCCCTGCAGTTTCTATTTCCAAACATCCATCATCTACTCCCTTCTTTCTATTCCCAGAAACCCTACATTTGTCCAGACCATTCTCTTGCTCCATACGAATCACTGAACAGTCTCAGAGAAACTTTTCATGCCCCACCCACCCTCCTGTAGGCAACCCAGGTTTAAAGACCTGGATATATGCACTCAGTTGTTTAGTAACAAAAAACTAACTGGAAATCTCCACAACATCATTGTTAGTTGATTGATTCCTAATCTATTTTAATTGAGAATGCTAAATAAAAGATGCACCTGCTCCAAATAGGAGAATCCTTGGGAAAATACTCAGTTAAATTTTTAGCATCATCAACATGAAAAGATGTTCAACATCGCTCCTTATCAGGGAAATACAAATCAAAACCACACTCAGATATCACCTCACGCCAGTCAGAGTGGCCAAAATGAAGAAATCAGGAGACTATAGATGCTGGAGAGGATGTGGAGAAACGGGAACCCTCTTGCACTGTTGGTGGGAATGCAAATTGGTGCAGCCGCTCTGGAAAGCAGTGTGGAGGTTCCTCAGAAAATTAAAAATAGACCTACCCTATGACCCAGCAATAGCACTGCTAGGAATTTACCCAAGGGATACAGGAGTACTGATGCATAGGGGCACTTGTACCCCAATGTTTATAGCAGCACTCTCAACAATCGCCAAATTATGGAAAGAGCCTAAATGTCCATCAACTGATGAATGGATAAAGAAATTGTGGTTTATATACACAATGGAATACTACGTGGCAATGAGAAAAAATGAAATATGGCCTTTTGTAGCAACGTGGATGGAACTGGAGAGTGTGATGCTAAGTGAAATAAGCCATACAGAGAAAGACAGATCCCATATGGTTTCACTCTTATGTGGATCCTGAGAAACGTAACAGAAACCCATGGGGGAGGGGAAGGAAAAAAAAAAAAAAAGAGGTTAGAGTGGGAGAGAGCCAAAGCATAAGAGACTGTTAAAAACTGAGAACAAACTGAGGGTTGATGGGGGGTGGGAGGGAGAGGAGGGTGGGTGATGGGTATTGAGGAGGGCACCTTTTGGGATGAGCACTGGGTGTTGTATGGAAACCAATTTGACAGTAAATTTCATATATTAAAAAATTAAAAAAATTAAAAAATTAAAAAAAAAAATTTTAGCATCATCAGCAGTTACTCTCCATTCTATCCATGGCATCCGTCATTTTGTCTTTCCTTAAATTCCTCAAACAGGTCATGCTTCTTTTGCCTTAGGACCAAGAAACACACTTTCTGTTTTCATTGTTCTTAAATACTTGGCTCCCATGTGGAGCTAATTCCTACTCCTCTTGCAGACTTCCACATAAATACTATTTTCTTTAGTACGCCTTTTCTGTCATGACGGTCTTAGCAAGGTTTTCCTGTTAGATAATCCCAGAGCATTTTATACTTGGCAACAATCACCATATAATCATAATTGCAATTCATTTTTTCATTCACTCACAAAATATTTTTGAACACTAATTATGTGCGAGGAACTATTCTAAATGTTTTCTCTAATCTACAGGGGGAAAAGACAACAAATAAAATTATATATGTATATTCATATGCACACATATGTACATATACGTTTAAATATATATAAAATAAGTCTAATGGGAAGAAAAATAAAAGAATAGCAGGTTTTGTATCAGCGATGCTGAACTGCATATATGGCATGGACATAGTTTACAGAATAAGTGGCAAGGGGTAATAAAGGTAAGCCTCATTTAAAGGCTAAGAATTTAGATTGAAGAAGGTAAAGATAGCAGATGTACATATCAATGGAGAGAGCAGTCCAGGTGAAGGAAAAATTTTGAGAACTTGTTATTAGATGTGAACATAAGTACTATGTTTGAAGGACAAGTAAGAAAGCCTGTTAGGACTGGAATGGAGTGAACCATGCACAATAGACACCACGGTAGTAATGGAGGACATGATCAAGTAGAGCCTTAAGGTAATTCCATTTTTATTGAGTATAAAGAGGGACAGTTAGCAAAGTTTGAAAAGAATATCTATGTGAGGTGCCTGGGTGGCTCAGTCACTTAAGCATCGAACTCTGATACTGGCTCAGGTCACAATCCCAGTGTCGTAGGATCAAGCTCTGCACTCAGCATTCGGGCTCAGCACTGAGCATGGAACCTACTTAAGATTCCTTCTCCCTCTTCCCCTGCCACATGTGTGCTTTCTCTCTCTTTTTCTCTCTCTCTCAAAAAAAGAAAAGAAAAGAAAAGAATATAATCTTGTATTTAAATAAATCCTTTCTGCAGCTGTTGGAAGACTATACAATTTCACGGATAGGAACAGGGTGATATGTTATGAAGCTATTGTAGTAATCCAGATGAGAGATTCTTATGGCTAGAACCACAGTGGCTATAGTGAAGATGGAGGGAAATGAATAGATATGTGGCTATATTGAAAGCACAATCAACTAGATTTTTTTTGACAGATCAGACATAAAATGTAAAAAAAAGCAGAATACTTAAGGATGAACCCAGGTTTCAAATGACATGAGCAACTGGTGAAGTTCCTAATAAAATTACGGAAAACTGTGGGTGCAAGGCAGAAATCTGTTCACGAGATCATTGAGAAGCATATTGCTAAGTAACATTGACATTGGGGGAATTTTTTGGTTTTCAAAAAAACACAAAAATGCAGTATATACAGATAAAACATAGATGTAATTGCCCTTCTCAGGTAATGGTACTAAACTGTCCCCTAACCACAACACAGTTATTTTATGGTTCAACCATTTTATACTCACTAACAATGTAAAAGGTACAATGAAAAGTGGTAGCAATTGAAAATCTTTGATCAATAAGTGAACTGCTAAGACATACAAGGAGGTGAATGGTATATTCCATTACGTGAATGAGCCATTATAGAGAGTGATGTAGGCATAATCCATGGGGATACATTTTTAATGGTAGAATTTGTGATGTTAGAATAGATACAATGCAGGTATATATCTTCTCCATCTATAATTAAGATCATCAATAAACTTCTGAAACAAAAGTAGTGGGGAGTAACAGACCTACTCCAGGCACAGTGCAAATTTGTTTTGTTGTTGTTGTTGTGTTTTGTTTTTGTTTATGCTTTGTTTTTGTTAGATAACCTCTTTATCTCTTTTTAGCCTTCTATGTGGTAAATACTATTTTTTTTTTTTTTTCAATTTCCAGACCTGGGAGATTTGGGATGGGGAAATTAAGTAAGTTGCCAGCTCATATAACTATAAGTTGGTAGAGCGTGAACTAGTATGTAAATTTGACCTGTGCTCTTCACCACCATGAAATAATACCTTTGATGGGGAACCTCAAAACATAACAGGAGCTTTTTAACTGAAGATTTTGGTAATCTCTCTAGTTGTAATCATATCTCATTCTCTTCTGTTGAGAAAAGGCTCTCTTAGCTGATGTATCTTTTCTCCCTTTCAGAACACCTAAATTATGGCCAATTACAATCCCACTTCCTTAATCCTTTCTGGCTTTCAGCATTTTCCCGCTCTGACCTCTTCTAACACTTATGGTGAGAAGTAAGCCATTTAACTCTAAATTATTGATTGTTTGTTCTATACTGCATATTACTAGTTTTAGATTATTTATTTCACACACTGGCACAACACAGAGCTTAATAAAGTGACTATTTATTGCATAACTCTGAAGTAAGCTAAAATTAAGAGAAATAATGATTTAAAATGTTAAATTATTATAGAATTTTCTCAATGCAAGATTCTCTCTACCTACTACTTAGTTGAAAGGTAAGCCATCTCATAATTTAAATAAAAAAGGATTAGACTAGAGTGCATGGGTGGCTCAGTGGGTTCAGCATCTGACTCTTGAGTTTGGCTCAGGTCATGATCTCAGAGTTGTGGGACTGAGCCCTGCATCATGCTCCACGTTGATTGTGGAGCCTGCTTAAGATTCTCTCTTTTTTCTTTTTTTAAGTTTATTTATTCATTTTGAGAGAGATAGAGGGAGAGAGAGAGAGAGAGAGAGAGAGAGAGAGAGAGCGCACATGGGCACACATGCATGGGGAAGGGCAAGAGAGAAAGGAGAGAGAACAAATCCCAAGCAGGCTCTGGACTGGCAGTGCAGACAGAGCCTGATGCTGGGTTTGAACTCAAAAACTGTGAGGTCATGACATGAGCCAAAATCAAGAGTCAGACACTTAAATGACTGAGTCACCCAGGTGCCCTAAGATTCTCTCTCTCCCTCTACACCTCTCCTCCACTTGTTTACTCTCTTTCTCTATATAAAATAACAAAAGAAGGCAGGAAGGCAGGCAGGCAGTCAGGTGGGAAGGAAGGAAGGAAGGAAGGAAGGAAGGAAGGAAGGAAGGAAGGGAGGAAGGAATGAAGGAAGGGAAGAACAAATTATACTAGTGGAGGGCCTGGGCTTAATATTCCGTGGTAGAAAGCAGTAACATACAACTTTTATGAGAATTACTTCATGGATCTTGTTCTAATTTGAATTTCATTATACCAAACGCAGAAATTATGGCACACCGGAAATCTCAACAGATTTTAATATTCATTTGAATTCAGATTTTCAGATGAAATTATTTCCTATAATCTTTCCAAATTTAACAGAATAAACAGTGTCTTCCAGGAAGAAATCCTGAAATGATTAATTGGAAATTATGCTGAGTATTAACCCTGAATGTATTACTGTCAGACTCAGGTATAAAGACTTGTGCCCAACTATGAGGATAGAAAAATAAAACTCTTTTTTTTGTTGTTGTTTTAATATACTCCAGGGCTTCATTCTCTATCTCCTACTCACATCCTCTCCCATGGATAAATGATAATCTCTAAATATGTAGCATCATTTAGGGCTGAACTTCACATGCAAGTGAATTTTCTATTTCATTGTTTTCTCAAGTGACAAAATTCTTACATTTTTATAATTTTTATGGAATGCATCATATATTTGTGTATAAAATTAAAAGAAAATTATTAAGTAGACTCAGTTTCAAATCAAGGGAAACGCTACAACTTTATATACAGATTGTAGTTGGTCAATATGAATGAATAATTATTCAGTTATAGAGTTCATGGTGAGTAAGTGTGGTAGCTTCTTTAAGCCATGCAACCCTTTCATGATACTCCTTGATTTGATATTCAGAGTGAAAATAATAATAATAAAAATAATGCAAGAGTTTTAATGGACAGGCCCTCATTATCTAAAAGACACTGAAGCTTTTCAGTTATCCAGTTACTTAGCTCACAGTGTAAAATTCAAAGATCATGGAATATAGATCATGGAATATAATTTGATGTTAGGGTGGGAGAAGGTCTAAAGAAACTATGTGTCTAGGGTTGGATGTGCATGGACTTGGGCTGAGAGATGGGCCTATAGAACCAAAGGGCTCCTGGAAGTCACTATGGAAATAAAGGGCTGGGAAACTGATAAAAGATGTAGGAAAGACATCATATTCAAACATTCTTAGTTTTCAGCTTTAAGAGAGTTGGCCTGTGCTTAGGACCCTGTGTGTTCAAGTTTAGCCTCTGCACTGTGTTTACCATTATGTCAGGGCTCCAGAAATAGTTAGTGGTCTTGCCCAAACCACAAAATAGCAGCTCCAATTACTGCTGCAGCTTACAGATGCCTGCACCATATGCTACCATTCTGAAGTTCTTCCAGATATAAGCAGGGATGCCATTTTTCAAGGAAGAAAGGGGCTAAATTATTAGGTAAATTGATCAGAATTAATATTAGTCTGATTAAGTCTGAACTTAATCTACTTTCGACATTCTCATTTTGGTTCTTTTCAAAATCCAATTAACTTATACAGCTGATTACCATTTGCTAGTTCTGATTTTACAGTCTGCAAATTTCTCTCACCATTGCCTTCTTTTTCATTTTCATGACTTTAATCCAAATATTACAAAGAGATTTGACAAAGTGTTTGAACATTAGCCAGTTTAGAGGCTGAAAATTGCATGTACAGCAATCATTAGTTACGTTTTCAGAAGCCAAAGTGACATCCTTAAAACAGACAAGCAGGAGGAGCCATAACTGTAAAAAGAGGTGCCAAACCTATAGAAATAGCATATTTACTACATCTAAACGCTTCCTTCTCTATTTTCTGATAATAAGGAAACAACCAACAAAATAGTATAATCATGCTTCTCCCTGGAGAGACTCAAGAAAGTAGACCTTTCCATGTATTTGGAAACTGACCTTAATTTTTCAAGGTCCTTAAAAGACTAAGTCATCTTTTTATTTCACACCCCAAATCAGTGTCAAGCTCACAGTTTCTATAAGAACAGATGAAAGAATAAATGACAATTCCATGTACTTTCTATGAATCTAATATGTGAGTATGAAATTCTTTTTAAAAATTACCTAAAATGATTTCCAGTTTACATTTAAAACCATAGCCTAAATTTGTTTTACTGTAGGATGACAGATTGAAGACCCTGAACAAACTTCCAAGCTGAAACTACTAGACAAGCAAGGAAATTGTAAAGCTCCCAAATTTAGTGAAATTAGTAACTCTTAGAGGTAAGTGAAAGATAGTCACCTCTTAGCCTATGAGTTTCTTTGGAGGCCTTGAGTTTACGCTTTTGAAATGCATGAGGCATGAGGAAGAAGAAGTACATTCAGAATCTGTCAAAGTGGAAATACTAAGGACGACTGGGAAGGAAAAAACAAACCAACAAAAAAGCCTAAGGACCCAAAGAAGACATTCCTCTTCCAAGAAAGCATGCTTCTCTTGACCCCTGCACTCAGTGGAAGGGAAAAATAATTTCCATTGGGAATTCCTACTCACCATGAGGAGTAGGAAAAAAAAAAGTTTTGTTTTTTTTTTTCAGTCCAAATCCTTGCTATGTTGTTGCCTGACAAAATTTGGTAATTTAGGGTTTTCCCTTAACACAAAGTATAAATTTATACAAGAAGAAAAGTAGAAGAGAAAGAAAGAATA
Source organism: Neofelis nebulosa (assembly GCF_028018385.1). Lineage (NCBI taxonomy): Eukaryota > Metazoa > Chordata > Mammalia > Carnivora > Felidae > Neofelis > Neofelis nebulosa. Next base: position 44,138,250 of record NC_080790.1, on the reverse strand, counting down.
GAAGAAAAATAGAAGTTTGTACATACTGTCCGGTGCTATGAGGCCTGTAGTGGACTTGTTACTCAATTGGTTTGTTTTCAATAAAAGTATCAGCTTTTGTAAGCTGTAAGTATCAGCTCACATAACCCCCCAACATCGAATGACTGACTGAGTCAAATCGATTGGATCATTGTTGGACATCTGACTCTAGGTGAGTCAAAACTATTTTTTTCTCCTGGTAATTTGTAATCAGAATACAAAGATTCTAGGCAATCTCTATAGACACTTCAACCAGAAGATTATATAGAATTGAAATCAGAGATAGTTGATAGAAGCACAGAAGAAATGTAGAGAAATGCATATGGAGAAAATGCATATGTGAAGACGAAGAAGAGGAACTATAGGTGAATTTTCGCCTCCTACTTGTCATTTTCAGCTTTACTGAGGTATAATTCACTTTCTATATTTAGTCCCTCAAGAGAAACTCATATTGTTCAAGCAAATTCCCCTTTAGTAGTTAACACAAGTTTGACTGGGTTTCTGACCCTTGACTCTAAATGACCTCAATTTAGTAATAGGACTTTCATGTTAAGTAAGGTAAAACTTCTTACTTTATAGATGGGGAGACTTAGATCTAACAGAGTAAAGGACATCTTTGAGGGTAACACGATGACTTATCTATAAATGAGTTCTAGGACCACTATACCCAAACTACTTCATTTATACTCTCTGAAACTGCTTCTTTTTGCTTTGGTTATTTAACAAATTGAGACAAGTTGTTTTTCCATTCTTACTCTACCATTGGTAAAGATATAATGAGTTCACTTCCTAATCAATATTGAATAAACTAACTAGTCATTTATGCAATCAGCAGAGGCTGCCTGAGGAATGCATTTTCCATAGTAGATATGTCAAAAAAGCATGAAGCAGAATATTGAATGTTAGAAAATACTATTCATAATACAGGGCCTAAGAAAGAGTATGTTTCTGGTCAATGAACAATAACTCTGTTATAGCCAATCTATGGTTATGAGGATGTACCACACTGAATCCATTCATTTCACCAATCTTCACCATGGTTAGTGCAGTGTCTTACAACAACTGGCAAGAAAATACAAAGTTTGTCAGCTGTAGCCTGTTTGTTTTCCATGACAGGATGAGGACAAAGAATCATTGATCCCAGCAGACCAAGTGTCACAGAAAATGCAATGATTACTACTTCACATAAAGAAGTACCTACCTCAGCTTACTTAATTGGAGAAAATTAAATAATTCATCAGTTTAATGACTTTAAATGAATTACCTGTTACACAATGTATTTTTTTTCTGAACTAACCAAGTATTACTGCAGTGGTCAAATTATTATTTTTTATCATGAGATGGACACAAATAAAATCTCGTGAATTATTATCTACCTTCCTGTCATGAGAGTTTGTTTGCTTTAGTAGATTTTTGGAATTCAGATCTGAGAGAGAACAAACAACCCAGGTATCTATAAGGCTTCAAAAGCAAATGAAATTAAATATCAAGAAAAGATTCTTACCATGATTACCATTATTATTAACAATAAGAATCACTGTCAGGAAGATTCAGATGATGCATTTATTTATTCACTCAGAAAACGTTAAGACTTAAGTTTCCTTCTACTAAAAATGGCAGAAAGATCTTTATATATTTGTTGTGTTTTTTTTTTTCAGTTCAATACACATTAATTGAGCCCAAATTCCATACCAGATAATGTTTGAGAGACTTGGAAAATATCAGTAAACAAAAGAGACAAAGATTCTTGCTCTCGTGGAGTTTAAACTAAGTAGTTTATATCATCCATTTGCTTAACACCTGCCCTGGCTTCCCATCACACCTAGAATAAAGTCCAAACTCCTTACCATGGCTTATAAAGTCTGAAGTGATCTGACCCTCATCTATAGTTTGTTTACTCAACTGCCCTTGATGTTCCTGAGATGAGCTGAGCCTTCCTCATTTCCTCTGTACTTTCTTGTGCCAGAACACTCCTTGCTCATATGTCTGAAGGGCTAACTCTTCCTGGTTTTACAGGTCTCAGGATAAGCGTCAGTGCGTTAAAGACAACTTTTCTTATCACACCATTAAAAAGACAAAAAAAAAAAAAAAAGAAATAAAAAAAGAAAAATCACATCCACCCACTCCAAGTCTATCATGCCATGATTTTTTGCCTTAATGCAGCCAAAATTATCTTATTTGTTTGTTTATCCTATCTCTTCTCTCTTCACACATTGTAAATTTTGTAAGAGTTCTTTCATTCTTAGTCTTATTTCCAGTCCCTAAATTGTGTTTGGAATTTATTAAGCTGTCATAAAATACACTGTAGAAGACATAAATAGGTAAATTCATGAATTCATATTTATTTATGCTTTTCTTAGTGTAAAAATATCTAACCAATTTTGTAAAAGAATTTAATTACTCATTACAACAGTAATGCATTGCTGAAAGTAATGCAAGATGGGGAATATACTTAATTTCTCTAATTGACAGACTGATAAAGAGGTGAAAAGTAAGAAAAAAGGCTCATTTCAGAGTGGCTTGAGGTCATCTAATCTTTTCCTTTTTTTAGATTATAAACAGCATGATTATTAGAATTATGCCTATACATATAATAGACTTTCTTTGAGATATATTTAAATCAGGATTATAAATCACATAGGGAAATGATTTATGTAAATTGAGAATTCATTAGTATGTATTGAATTATTTTCCCTACAATTCAAGCAAATGGAAGAAGTCAAATGGATCAAGATGGTTTAAAAAGAAAGAAAGGAAAAGCAACTTGCTAATAATCTCATTACTATGTTGATAAATGACCAGAAATGGGTAACTCCCAGGCTGCAGAAATCTTGTTACCTTCATTATAATTCAAACAGTACAGGAGACCAGTTTTTCCTTGTTTGCAATAAATAGTTGACTTTATGGCTCAGCTTATAGGCATCTTGCTAATGACACTGGGTAAAATACATTTGATTATCATAAAAACAATTTCCATTAACTATTATAAAAGTCTTACTATCATTTAATTATTCTAGTTATTGGAAATGTCAAGTAACTTGATGGAAATGAGAGGAAAGTGGGATAATAAAGAGTGAAAGTAGCTTTAATCCTGATTCTCCCACTAAGTGGCTTTCCGAGATCTTCTAGTTTATCTAAACTCAGAGGTTAGGTTTTCTCACATACAAAATGGAATAAATAATTCCAATGGGACATGACTGTAATAAAATTCAAGATAATGCATAGAGTATGCCTGATATCCTATAAGCACTGAATAAATATTATTTTTAATCCTTTTCCAAATATATTCACCTTTTGGGGGCAGAGTAGATTTTTAAACTTTCTCTTTCACATATATTCCAATATCCCTACTTGCTATGAAAGGTTTGCCATAAAATACATTTTTAACCAATTAATTATGCTAGCCAAAGAGGATCCAGGTTCTCTTCATTGTACATAGGATTAGTTCGTGTTCTTTACCATAATATTTGAGCCTTTTGTGTTGTGACCCTACTATTTATTTTCAGGTTCCCATCATTATCAGGCTTCAAGGTTTATGGTTTCCCTTTTTCAAATCTGACCTTCCTGGCACATCTCCTATTTTCTTTCAGCCACTCATTTCATTGTTCACCTTTTACACATTACTTTCCAATAATGAATCAGAAATAAAAATTCTAAAATTAGTGTTCAAATCCCTTTGGCCTAGAGACCTTGAGGCCAATCAAAGCCACTCTTTGGCTTGTAATATCTCTGTGGTGTAAAGAAGAAATTTGAAGAAATTTTTCTCTCTGTTACTATTATTTGCCTCACTGACACAGTTACAGATTTATTCTGAAAGGTAGATTTCTTCTCAATTTCTTTTCTCTGGTCAATATATTAAAAAAAAATTTTAATGATATCATAGAAAATAATTGAAATTGGAGTTAACACGTCTGCATTTGGAAATAATATCTGCAATTGATTGTTTTGACTTGGGCATGTTTGAATTTTTTATATCAATTTCATAATTTATAAACTAAAACTAGTATAACAAAGTGGAGTGCTTAATAAGTAGATTAAAATCATCTATGAAGTATCTTTTCCAATTGAGCAACTAATATATCATTCTTCCACTTTTGCTTATTGAAAATTAATTATTCTAGCTATGTTATCATTCTTTTGTGTTTCAGTCTTTATTACAAATATGCCTATATTAGATCATCTCTTTTCTTCTCTTATAAACTTGAAGTTGGCATGATAGTTTCTCTTTGAGTTACTTTTTTTTTTTTTTTTTTTTTTTTCATTGACCAAGTCTTTCCAAGGCGTCAGGAAAAGTTTTCAGGTGGGCTAGAGACTGGCTGGAAGAGTTCTCTTCCATCAGGATAGGTACTGCATAATTGCATTAGGTTCTCAGTGTATTCTGCCAAAGTTAGCATATGTTATCCTAATGACGTTGTTGCAAATAATACGACGTAGAGCAGTGGAATGCATCGCAGGATAGCTTCCGTTAGCTCAAGAAATTCCTAACTGAATGGCTGGTGTGTATGTGTCAAAGAACCTTGTAGATCTAAGATAAAAACTATTTAAAAAGACTTCATAAAATATGTTTTTAGTACTTCCATTTAAGTAAATATTTATAAGCATCAGGATCTTCTGTTTCTTTAAGCATTACCAATGAGTTCAAAATCATGGTCACTACCTGAGTACCTCTTCTGCCTCTCACCTTTCAAAGTCCTGCAAAGTAGTTTTGCTAAAGCCAGAATTAAGGCCTGGGCAATTCTCTTCTCTAATTTCTTCCTTTATTCATGAATAAATGAATTTATTTATTCTTTAGGTTAAGCCAGAAATGAAATAAAGCAGTGCTTTTCAATTTCTAGATCATGAGCCATACAAAGCACACACTCAGAAAAAATTTTCCCTCTTTAACAAAGAAAAAAATTATACACACATATTGAAATTAAAATTTAACAAAACTACATGTAACTGTATATGTTATAATCTCTAATCTATTTATAAATTTAATTTTTTTAATGATAATTGTAATCAACTAAGTTGGTTTTATAACAGAGTAATGAGTGGCATCAAGTACTCTGAAAAATACCAAATAAACCAGATCAAAATAGTGAGGTCCTGATTTTGCTGGTCAGTTACAATCTGCGGGTGTTACAAAGTGACCATTTACTATAGATTTGACTATGTTTGCCATGTCATCATGACAAAAAGGTAGGGGGGAAAAGAGAGGTACTAGATGGATATGGATGAGGAAGTGCAAAGTTGAGATTCTCTGGCTCAGCAAACATTCACCTCAAGATTGACAGTGGGGTGGGGTGGGTTCAGGAAGATTTCTGGGTTTCCAAGTTTTAAGCAAACTGTTAAGAACGTCAGGCTATATTGTTAAAAACGGAAAAAAAAAAGAATGGAATTAATTCTCCGTAAGCTATTTATTACCTACTCTCTAATACTAGCACTCAGGTAACAGCAATTGCTGATTGCTAGGTGCTCTTGTAAATATTTAGATGTATTTAATTCATTTAATGCTCATAAGTATCTTATGAGATAGGTACAGTTATTATTCCTATTTTGCAGATCATGAAAAAGAAACCCAAAGTAGTTAAGTGATTTGTCTAAGTTACAGAGCTAATAAGTGTCGGGAATTTTAGTCATTATGGAACACAAGCTAAAGTTTCTTGTAGGCAAAACTGCATTAATAATTAATAAAAAGAATAATGCATTGTTCGTTGTCAGTGGATCATACCTTTCTGAGATGTTTCTTTTACATGGAACATGATGTGTTTATAAGGAAAAGTTGCACCAATTGCTTGTGGTAGTTAATTCTGCAAGCACTCTACAGAAGGCTTAAGTTAGGAATACTAATGATTAATCCAAAGAAAGATTTCAAGGCAATATCACTAGGGAAAAATATTAAGGCAATGATTTTGAAGGGAAAGTGAGGAGCATACAAAACTTTTCCTTAATAAGGAATAGCCATTGGAGGAAAGATATCCTGACATTATCAGTAAGAAATGGCCATTCAGTAGTAGAAAAAACAAAACTGAAAAAAAGAGGTGTCTCCACACTAAAGTCTTACAAATAAAACAATATTGTATATTTATACAAAATATAAAATTATTTTTACAGGTTTCTCACTAACTGCTTATGTTTCCCCCACACACACACCCCAGATTCTCTAGTCTTCCAAATATACATCAGTTTTGCTTTCAGGATGATGGGCAAAAGTTCAGAATCTCTCAGGCTCTTTGTTGTTCAGAGTCTTAAGAGAGTTCTTTCTCCACTCTGACAATAGACTGACCACTTGCAGGTGATAATTTAGCTTCTGAAAATAGCAGAGACCAAAGCTTTTATCTCACTCTCCAGATCGTCTCTGGTATAGGAACTGTAGCCATTAGAACTCTGTCAGCCATAAATGCATAATGGACAATAACAACATACCCAAGGGAACTTTAAGTCAGAAAAAGAAAAAGATGAACACTCTGATCATGTGCTCCCAGAAAATTTAAGACTTCTGGAGGAGAGAGAGGACAATAAGAATAAAATGGTTATAATGACGGTGGTGATGGTGGCAGTAACAGTAATAATAAGTCATATTATGATTAGTAATATTCATACTAATAATCATTGGTATAATCATTAATCACAATATTAACAATAAGATGTCTTCAACTGAAGACAACTGAAAAAAAACTGGGACGAAGTATTATTTTGTATTATTTTAAAAATCTTCTGACATATTCAATAGACTCATGATAAATTACTGAGCTAATACCCAGGAGAGACCAAGATTTCAGCAGTTTTCCAGCACATGGGGCTACCTCTTCTTGAGATTGACAAAATAGAAAATGAAGCATAGAGGCTTTGTGTTTTTGATAGCTAACTGGACAAAAATGATGATAGGACCTGACAAGTGTGAGAATCTGGAGAGATCATTCCTTGGGTTTAGACCCCAAAGGGTTGTTTAAATTGAAAGGAATTGGAAGAAGGGAAGCTACTAAATGACTTTCTGACCAATTTCATGTCATTTTCATAACCAAGAAAAACTTGGTTTTCAAGACTTGAAATAAGACTAAAATCTTTCGTTATGTAAGTCCTCTGGCACTTGGTAAAGGAAAGGAAGATAAGGTCATCTAAGACTCAAAATATTTATTCAAATTATTTTCTCATATAAATGGCTAAAACACAAAGATAATCAGATATATGAAGAGAAAATTAAATATGAGTGAGAAATAAATGAGAAGAAAACATGCTTCCTGGTATTAGAAATATTTTAATTGTCAAATGTATTTCAAAAACAAAGTATATTTACTACAAATGTGCATGAAGATACTAGTCAAGCTTAAAAATTCAACAGGAAACCAAATATTATTTTTGAAAAATCACTTAAATTATTTGAAAAATATACAAAAAATGATAAAAGAATAAAATGACCTGAATTAATAACTCAGTGGGTTAGTTTAACAGTAGATTTTACCAGCTGAAGACTGACGAACGAAAGTCTCAGGCAAAATCCTAAGTAATTAAAGCACTATAAATACATTCTCTTTAAGATAGATAAATAGATAATAATGGATACATAGCACAGAATTGGATAATGTGGCATATAAACTTAGAGAAGGAAAATAAATAAAATTATAGGATTAAAAAAGAAGAGTTGAAATGCTGTCCTTATTTGCAAATGATACATTCAATTAAGTAGAAAATCCAACAGAATCTACAGATAAACTACAATGATTCAACACAGTTTTGGTCACAAAATCAATATACACAATTAAGTGCTATTCTGTAAAGGCTATAATCAAAGAGAAAGGAAAATAGAAAAGATATATGTTCACTCAGAGCTTCTAACATATAAAGCAAAACCTCTTAAAATGTAATGTTGACTTGATTAAAATAGGATTATGGTAGCATTTTAATACATTTTGCATTTAAAATCAGCTCCAAAAAGTAATTTTGTTTCAAGGATTAATATAGTACAATTAATTTTAAAAACTTAGGCTAATAAAAATACAAACAGCTTCTAATACTTCAGAGAATAAGTGTGTTTTCTCATGTCTACAAAACACCAATAAAAACTAAATACAATTTAAATAAAAAGAATGGTGAGTTACAGACTATTATCTGTTTATAATTCAACAAAAGTTAATTTTGAAGACTTACAAAAATACTTCTTTGGAAACAAACATTTGCAATAATATAAGTGAAATATAAAATAAATTAAAACTAAAATGGCAAATTAGGGGTGCCTGGGTGGCTCAGTCAATTAAGTGTCTGACTTCAGCTCAGTCATGATCTCATGGTTCATGCCTGGGATTCTCTCTCTGTCCTTCTCTCTGCCCCTAACCTACTTGCATGCAGATTCTCTCTCTCTCAAAATAAATAAATAAAATTTAAAACAGCAAATTAACTAGAAAGTAGACTAAACACATTAACATGAAATGTATGCAAAAGTACAACAGCTAAACTCTAAATACATTTATAAACTTAAATGCCTTTATCACAGAAGGAAACACTAAAGCCATAGGAACTTGGAACATACCTAATGCGAGTAAAAAGAAAATAACATAATGAAATAAAAGATACAGGAAGAATAATTAAAATACAAGATGAAATTAATGAAAAAGGTTGTTTAAGTAGAAAAGATACATGTATTCAAAGTGGCTTTTCTGAAAAAACAAAGAAAACAGTAGCATCAATTAGTCCTTTATGAGTGTGACTGAAGAAAAAGAGGGTAGAAAAGAGCAGACATGAAGGTAGAGCATTCCAAGATGAAATTGTTGGAAGACCTTGGACTTACCACCTACCACAGACACACCAAACATATAGCTACATATGGAACAATTCCTTATGAAAAAGAACTGAAAACTAGCTGAATTGTTCCTCCACAACAAAGGATGAAAAGACACGATGGGCAGGGGAGCCAGGGACACTGTCTGGAGAAAAAGCCCACCCATGGAATGGTGACCCTAAATTGGGAAGGATCTCACAAGTCCATATATTCTCCCAGAGAAGAGAAGGGTTTGTGCCCCATATAAGCCCCAACCCTTGGGGCCTATACCAGAAAAATGAGCCTCTAATGTCTTAGAAAACCAGTAGGGCTGACCAAGAGACCCGAAGGGCTGTGGGGAACTGAGATACTCCTTTCAAAGGACTTACAAGTGGTTTCACCTGGCCCAGGACCCAGTGCAAAAGCAGCTGTTTGAAAAGCAGCTAGACTATCTATGAAAAAGATTCATTTCTTAATCTTAAAGCACCTTCTGAAGGGACAGGGAACAGTTGAGACTTTCTCTGGAGATGGAGGCACCCAGGTGCATCACTTTTGCACTCTCCTTCTATCCTACTTGGGTACACTGGCACACATGGACATGTCACTCCTCTCCTCCCTTGCTAAAGCTGGCAGAGGCAAGCATTCATCTCATTTTCCTGTTGCCTTGCTGAATCTGGTGGCCCACACCATTGTACCACACCCACACTGCCTTGCTGGGGCAAGAGAGTATGAGAGGTCACAACATTCCCCTGCTGCCTCGTTGGAGCTAATGGGTGCGCACTGCAGAGTAGGCACTTTCCTGCTGCCTCACTGAGGCTTGAGGGCACATGTGGCCAAAGTATTCTCCTGCTCCCTTGCTAGAGCTGGTGGCACGCCTGTTTCCTGCCCTCTGCAGCTTCATCACTAAATCCAGCAGACACACAAAGTGTTTTCTTGCTGCCTTGATAAAGCCAGTGGGAAGAGCCTGCCACCTTTGCTCTCCAGCTACATTGCTAATGCTGGCAGGCACGTGCAATGATGCCTGTTGATCATCTGGCCCAGGCAGCCTTCAGGTTTGAGTACCTAGCGTCCACAGGACTGTGACAATGAGAAAGACAGCTAGTTCCTGGTACGTAACTACCCACAAGGCACCATGCAGACTGTAGACTGAAACACACCCCAGTCTTCCTATGAAAAAGGCCTATTTATGTGTCCTACAGCTTCATCAGAAGGACAGGCTTCAGATTTGCCACACACCTAGAGACTATGGAGTAATTCCTGAGCAAAACCAGAGAACACTATTCTTGTGTTTTCCCCTGGCCTCACTACAGCTCAACAGCAGCCCCCCAGAAAGGAGCTTATTCATCCTTCTGGAGCCCCCTGAAACAGTCACCCAGGGGACATCTTCAGATCTCCTCATCTGGAGGACAGCAGGGTTTATTATTACAGCCCCACAAGACTGTACAGAGTTGCAGACTTTCAGAGCTGCTGCCTTGAGGGCCTGGCTTCCAATTCTCTTGAAACTGGGTGCTGAGTGAAATCTCTCTCGTTGGAACACTGACAGAACTTTGTCCATCCTCAACAACAGGAACCTATCAAGAATAAATTGGGCTGCCAGGACAACCACAAAGATTGAGAAACAACCAAGAGCTAGGGCAAAGTTGAAAAATAAGTTTCATCACCTACACAAAACCATTCCTTCAAGACTGAGAGGGCTTTTTAGCCTAATACACTAAAAATAATTAATTAATTAATTAATTAATTAATTACAAACAAAAACAACACAGAAAGAGTCAAGCAAAATGAGGAAACAGGGGAACATGTTCCAAACCAATGAACAAGATACAAGCACAGAAAAATATTTCAATAAAACAGAGATAAGTAAACTACTTGATAAATAATTCAAAGTAACTATTGTTAAGATTCTCACCAAACTAGGGAGAAGACTGGATGAACACAGTGATAACCTAAAGAGAAGGGAATATATAGGAAAATAACAAACAGAAATCACAGAAATAAAGAATAAGGTAACTAAACTGAAAAATAAGGAAAGATGGGTTCAAAAGAAGACTAGATGAAGCAGAGAGACAGGTCAATGATCTAAAAGAGCAGTGGATGGAGCACCTGGGTAGCTTAGTCAGTTAAGCATCTGACTCTTGGTTTTTGGCTCAGGTCCCAATCTCATCATTTGTGGCTTTGAGCCCCATATCTGGCTCTGCACTGCCAGTGTGGAGCCTGATTGGGATTCCCTCTCTCCCTCCCTCTCTCTCTGTCTCTCAAAACAAACAAACAAACAAACAAACAAACAAACAAATTAAGCAAGCAAGCAGTGGAACTCACCCAAACACAGTAGCAATAAGAAAAAAAAAAAAGAAATTAAGTAAGCATAGCTTAAAGGATCTATTGGAAAATACAAAGTAAAATAACACTCACATTATATGGATACCAAAAGAGAAAAGATAGGGTGCAAAACTTACTTGAAAAAATAATTAAATTTCCCTAACCCCAGAATGAAAAATGAGATCCATGAAGCCCAGAAAGTTCTGAATAAAATAAACCCAAATAGATCCACACCACACAATATAATTAAAATATGGGAAGTTAGAATATTATAGGGCATCTGGGTGGCTCAGTCAGTTAAGCTTCTGGTACTTGATTTTGGCTCAAATCATACTCTCACGGTCCATGAGATTGAGCACTGCATCAGGTTCTGTGCTGACAGCATGAAGCCTGCTTCGGATTCTCTCTCTCCCTCTCTCTCTTCCCCTCCCCTATTCACATGCTCTCTCTCTCTCTTTCTCTCTCTCTCTCTCTTTCTCAAAATAAATAAATAAGCTTAAAAAAAGAGAGAAAAGGTTAAAAGCAGCAAAATAAATACAATTTGTTACATATAAGGAAACCTCCCATGAGACTATCAGTATATTTTTCAGCAAAAACTTTGCAGAAGGGAGTGGCAAGATACATTCAAAATGGTAAAGGAAAAAAACAAAAACAAAAACAAAACTTCCAAGCAAGAATACTCTATCCAGCGAGGTCATCATTCAGATTAAAGGAGAGATAATTTTATAGACAAGCAAAAACTAAAGGAGTCCATCACCACTAAACTAGCCTTACAAGAAATGTCTTAGGGCCTTCTATAAGCAAAAAAGAAAATTCACTAATTAGTAACAAGAAAACACATGAAAGTAAAAGTCATGATAAAGCTAAATATATAGTAAAGATAATGGATCACTTTATAAAGTTAGTATAAAGGTTAAAGACAAGAGTAGAAAAATTGTCTATAACTATACTGATTAAGAGATACACAAAATGAAAAGATATAAAATGAGACATCAATAACAAAATGTGGTGGGAGGGATAAAAATGTAGTTTTAAAATGGATTCAAACTTAATTAGCTATCAACTTTAAATAGACTTATAAATATAGGATGCTATATTTGAACCTCATAGCAATCACAAAGCAAAACCTGTAATAGATACACAAAAGATAATGAAAAGATAATATAAACATAATACTATGAAAAGTCATCAAACCACATGAAAAGAGAGAAAGAAAAGAAAAAAAAAGGAAAGAGGAATTACAAAAGCAGCCTGAAAACAATGAACAAAATGGCAAATAAGTACAGATCTATAATAATCACTTTAAATGTAAATGGATGAGACTTTGCAATCAAAAGACAGAGAGCGGCCTAATGGATTAAAAGCAAGACTTAGCTTTGTACTATGTAGAAGACAATCACTTCATTAAAAAAAAATAATAATGTTTATTCATTTTTGAGAGACAGAAAGAATGTGAGTGGGGGAGGGACAGAGAGAGAGGGAGGCAGACAATCTGAAGCAGGCTCTAGGCTCTGAGCCGTCAGCACAGAGACCAACATGGGGCTCAAACTCATGAACTGTGAGATCATAACCTGAGCTAAAGTCAGACACTCAACCTACTGAGCCACCCAAGCATCCCAAAGAGACATTCCCTTCAAATGTAAGGGCACACAGACACATAGACTGAAAGTGACAGGATAGAAAAAAAAGTATGCCATGCAAATGGAAATTAAAAAAAAAAAAAGTTGAGGGAAGTATGAGGGAAGTTCATAGCAATACAGGTAGACCTCAAGAAACAAGAAAACTCTCAAATAAACTAACTTTACACCTAAAGTTGTTACCAAAATAGACTTTAAAATAAAGACTGTCATAGGGGTGCCTGGGTGGCACAATTAAGTGTCAGACTCTTGATCTCAGACTCTTGATCTCAGTTCAGGTCATGATCTCACAGTTCATGAGTTCTAGTCCCATATCAGGCTGTGTGCTGATGGCACAGAACCTGCTTGGGATTCTGTCTCTCCTTCTTTCTGCCCCTCCCCTGCTTGCTTGCTCTCTCTCTCTCTCTCTCTCTCTGTCTCTATCAAGAAAATTTAAAAAATAAAAATAAAATAAAATAAACACTGTAATAAAGTCAAAGAAGGACATTCCATATTTATAAAGGGATTAGTCCAACTAGAAGATATAACATCTGTAAATATAAATGTGCCTAGCATAGAAGCACCAAAATACATAAAGCAAATATTAAGAGACCTAAAAGGAGAAATTGTCAGCAATACAATGATAGCAGAGGATTGTAATATCCTACTTATGTCAATGGATAGATCATCCAAAGAGAAAATCAATGAGGAACCATTACTGCTAAACAACACATTAGATTATATAGACTCAACCAATATATACAGAACACTTCATCCAAAAGTATCAGAACACACAGTCTTGTCAAGTGCACAGGAGACATTCTCCAGGACAGTTCACATGGTAGAACACAGAACCAGTCTCAACAGATTTAAGAATACTGGAATCATATCAAACATCTTTTCTGACCAAAATGGTATGACACTAGAAATTAATTATAATAACAAAACTGGAAAAAAATGCGAAAATAAAACAACATGCTACTGAACAAACACTGGGTCAATGAAATCAAAGGAGAAATTAAATCTTAGTGATTCTAAGAGGGAAGTTCATAGCAATACAGGCAGACCTCAATAAATAAGAAAACTCTCGAATAAATGAACTAACTTTACACCTAAAGGAACCATAAAAAAAGAATACAAAGTCCAAATTTAGAAGGAAGGAAATAATAATTATCAGAAAGGAAATAAATGAAATGGAGACTAAAAGGGCAATAGGAAAGATCAATAAAACGAAAACTGGTTCTTTTTTTTTTTTTTAATTTTTTTTCAACGTTTTTTATTTATTTTTGGGACAGAGAGAGACAGAGCATGAACGGGGGAGGGGCAGAGAGAGAGGGAGACACAGAATCGGAAACAGGCTCCAGGCTCCCAGCGATCAGCCCAGAGCCTGACGTGGGGCTCGAACTCACAGACCGGGAGATCGTGACCTGGCTGAAGTCGGACGCTTAACCGACCGAGCCACCCAGGCGCCCCTAAAACTGGTTCTTTAAAAAGATAAACAAAATTGACACACCTTTAGCTAGATTCACCAAGAAAAAAATGAGAAAGTGTTCAAATAAATAAAATCAGAGACAAAGGAGAAGTTACAATTGGTATTACAGAAATACAAAGTATCATAAGAAACTGGGATGAATAATTTCAGGCCAACAAACTGGGCAACCCAGATGAAATAAATAAATTCCTAGCAACAAACAAAAAAAAATTTTCAAAACTGAATCATGACAAATTGGAAAATTTGAATAGACCAGTTACTTGTAAGGAGACTGAATCAGTAATCAAAAACCTTCTAACAAACCAATCCAGGACCAGCCAGCTTAACTGGTGAATTCAAGCAAATATTCAAAGAAGGTTTAATACCTGTCTTTCTTAAACTCTGCAAAAAAAAAAAAAAAAAAAAAAAAAACAAGAAAAGAAAAGAAAATTATAAGCTGATATCCCTGATGAACATGGATGCAAAAATCCTCAACAAATATTAGCAAACTAAATTCAATAATACATTAAAAGGATCAAGCGCCATGATCAAGTAGAATTTATTCCAAGGATGCAAGGATGGTTCAACATCAATACATCAAATCATCTTGATACAGGACATCAACAAAATGAAGGATAAAAATCATCTGCATCATTTTGATATATGCAGAAACATTTGACAAAATTCAACATACAGTCATGATAATAAATCTCAAAAGTGTGGGTATAAAAACTATGCCTCAACATAAAATATATGACAAGCCCACAGCTAACATCATACTCAAAAGTGAAAACCTGAATGCTTTCCTAATAAGATCAGGAATAAGATAAGGATGTCCACTCTTGCCACTTTTATTCAACATATTATTGGAAGACCTAGCCAGAGCAATAATGCAAAAGAAAGAAATAAAAGGCTTCAAAATTGGAAAATAAAAATAAAACTATCAGTAGTTGCAACTACATGATTTTGTATACAGAAAAACCTAAAGATTCCTCTAAAAAACTGGTGGAACAAATTCAGTAAAATCTCACGACACGAAATCAATACACAAAAATCAGTTGTGTTTCTATACGCTAACAACAAACTATTAGAAAGATTAAGAAAACAATCCCATTCATAGCTGCATCAAAAATAAGACTTTAATCAAGAGGGTGAAAGACCTGTATCCTGAAAACTATAAGACAATGACAAAAGAAATGGAAGAAGGCATAAATAAATGGAAAGATATTCCATGCTCATGAGTTGGAAGAATATTGTTAAAATGTCCATATTACCCAAAGCAATATACAAATTCAATGCAATCTCTATCAAAATTCCAACAGCATTTTTCACATAGGACAAACAATCCTAAAATTTATATGAAACTAGAGAACATTCCAAATAGCCAAAGCAATCTTGAAAAAGAATAACAAATCCGGAGACATCATGTTCCTTAATTTTGAACTGTATTACAAATATATGGCAATTAAAATAGCATGGTATTCACACAAAACCAGACATGTAAGTCAATGAAACATAATAAAGAACCCAAATATAAACCCACACATAAAGTCAATTAATTTACAATAAAGAAGGCACCAAATACAATGGGGAAAGGACAGTGTCTTCAAAAATTGGTTCTGGGTAAACCGGATGATCACATGCAAAAGAATGATACTAAACTACTATTTTATACCACAAACACAAATTAACTCAAAATGGATGAAAGACTTGAATGTAATACCTAAAATCATAAAAATCCTAGAATAAAACATAAGCAGTAAGCTACTTGACATGAGTCTTGATGATAAATTCTTGGATCTGATTCAAAAAGCAAAGTCAACAAAAATAAAAATAAACAAGTGGTACTTCATCAAAGTAACAGCTAAGGAACATTTACAAAATGAAAAGGCAATCTACTGAATGTGAGAAAATGTTTGCACATCACATAAAGGGTTAATACCCAAAATATATAAAGAACTCATATAACTCAATAGCAAAAAACAAACAATTCAATTTAAAAAAAAATGGGCAGAGGTGCTAAACAGACATTTTCCCAAAGAAATACAGATCTCCAACAGGCACATGAAAAGATGCTCAACATCACTATTCATCAGGAAAATACAAATCAAAACCACAATGAGCTATCACCTCACACCTGTTCAAATGGCTACCATCAAAAGACAAGAAGTAACAAGTATTGGCAAGGATGAGCAGAAAAAGGAACCCTAGTGTACTATTGGTGGGAATGTAAACTGATGCAGCCCTATGGACAGCAGGGTGGAGGTCCCTCAAAAAATTAAAAATTGAATCACAACATGATTTAGTAATTCCAATTCTGCATATTTAATTGAAAAAAAATGAATTCAAAAAGTAATTCAAAAATATATATGACCCATATGTCAATTGCAATTTACAACCGTCAAGATATGGAAACATCCTAAGGGCCCACTAATGGACAATAAAGATGTGGCATAAACATACTCACTTGCGTACACACACACACACGGAATACTATTCAGTCATTAAAAATATATATAATCTTGCCATTTGTAACAACATGGATGAACATAAGCAAAATAAGTCAGACAAAGACAAATATTTCATGTCTTACACTTATATATGGAAATCAAAAAAAAAAGACATACAAACCATAAACCATACATACAGAGACAGAAAGGTGGTTGCTAGAGTGCAGGGGGTGGAGGTTTGGAAGTGAGTGAAATGAATATACGGGATCAAGAGGTACACACTTCCAATTATGAAATAAATCACTCATGGGGGATGTAATGAACAACATGGTGACTGCAGTGAATAATATTGTAGTGCATACTGGAAAGTTGTCAAGAGAATAAATCCTAAAAGTTAACTCTGTTTATGGATAACTAGATTTATTGTGGTGGCAACTTCACAATGTATACATATACTGGATCATTATGTTGTGCACATAAAATCAATAATGTTGTATGTCAACTATGCCTCAATACAAACTTTTCTAAAAGAAGAAATGAAATATAAGACATAAGTATCAGTATAGAAGACATTAAGAATTATATTTCTTTAAAAAAATAAACTTAACATTCTTAACCCTGAACACTCATTATGATCACTGCATAGAATTTAGAAAAAAAAAATACCAATATTTAGACCCTACCACAGATCTATTAAATCAGGATATCTGGGAATGGAGGCCAGCTTTTTTAAAGTTCCTCAGTTGGTACTTATGGATGCTGAAAATGGAAAGCTGATATTTTGGTCAGAAGATTCATTTTCTATGTTCTCATATCTATTATCATTAGTTTACTTAATATTCTCTTGCTGTAGGATATATTGAAAAGGAGGTTAAAATACACCAATTAAAAGATACCAGAATCACATAAAATCACAGGTGAACTCCATTCGACTTTTAAAGAGAGAGGTGGGAAGTCATTTTTAGTATTTCATTTCATAGTAAAAGATGAAAAGCCTCCCAATTCATTCCATAATAACACTAGGAACTTAAAACCAACATTTGATTAAAATAATAATAATACCAAAATAAAAAGCTCTCACATTCAAAAATGAAACCCAGGACCTATGCAGACAAATTAAAAGAATTAAGCAGCACGAAGGCATCTAACCTAATTTTAACTGCCTTATTCAGGATAAATTCCATCATGGCCTTTCTTTCATTAATAGACAAAGCAGCTGGAGAGAGCTGCACTGTGGAAATAACCTCATGGAAAGAAAGCTAACACATTCTCCTGGTGACACTGCAACCTAGCCTTAAAAGGCCTTAAAGTCATTTTATCTAATCTTACTTTTTCACATTTTGCCATTAAAATTATTTCTTGGTAACTTTAGTTCCCCTTATTCATAATTATCCTGTGTTCAGTAAGATGGAATATTAATTATATGACGACAAATAGAGATTTTTGTATCATGGGACTCTACCAGATATTCAGATAGCTGGAGTATCCTTATAAATAAAAGAACAAATAAAACACATACTTTTTTTGTGTGAATCACTATTATTATTTTAAATCTATACTAATTAATTATTGCTCTAATTTTCCATCTGGTATTTCTTTTGTAAACCTACAAAACCAGTTTTGTGTCTTTCTCTTTTGATCTACACCCAAATGGTTCCCATGAACTGCCCCTTATTTTATGAATTTCTATATAATACACATTTGTGTGCAGCAGATTCTGGGCATAAGGAAATAAGATAGAAAGAATGCCAAAAATGAGAGAGAGAGAGAGAGAGAGAGAGAGAGAGAGAGAGAGAGAGAGAGAGAGAGAGAGATAAAGGAAAAAAAAAAGATACTTTGCAAAGGCCAAGGAAAGAACCTAATGCAAACTTGTCTTATTCAACAAATTACACTAACCAGGCGTTGAACGTAAACAATACTTATCTTTTCAATGGACTTCTGTGGTTTCTCAACACACAGAAAAATCACAATCACTTAATTGATATCATCACAGAAACTGCAGTTTTTACTGTTTTTAGTGTTATGAATCTTATAGTGAGAATGTTCTTTTGGTTAGCATCAGCAAAGTGGGCAAATTTATGAACATAGTTAACCAGGTTTTTTGTGTGTATTGTCCAATCTCAATTCAGAGAAAATGCATCATTCTCAAAATATCCTCTACCATGTTTAGTGTTGTCAACATTGTATCTAACTAATATGCCAGTTTCCTCTTCTTTTTTAGTAATAATTTCCTGGGTGACTTTTTCACAAAGGTGCAAAATTCTATAGGTGACCTTTTCACACCTAAAAACTGTGGTGCTATTCAAAGCTCTCAGAAAATAAAAACTGTACATAGGCCATGACACTCTCAGTCCTCATTCCTACCAATGGATATAAAGAGGGAAAAGTTGACAAATGTCATTACAGTACAATGTTGCAGAAGTATGAAAATGAATGTCTATAGGGTCACAGACATGAACAGATTCCTGACCACATATGAAAGAGAGACTGGGAAGAAAAAAAAAAATCTACCTAGGCAAATAATACTATGTAAACCTTTTTCTACAGTTTATCTCCTAACACTATGGCGCATTTTAAAAGATATTAAAGGCCGTGTTTTAAGAATGAAATCAAGAGCATAGAAAACCAATAATTTCAACAACGTATGCTTGTATTATTTTTGCATTGTGTACCCACAGGTTGTAGTAAGCTGGAGAACAAGTATGAATGGGTTCACAAACATCTTCTTGATTTCAAGAGGGATAATGCAGCATTGAGTTACTGAGCAGATTAGAATACACTAGTCTAGACTATCTGGGTACATGGATATTATTCTATTTGATTCAGCATTTCCCATAAGTTGCAAAGGGAAATACATAAAGACCTGAAGCACTTGTTTACCTTATGATTAAATTTCACCTCAATAGTATTTTTTAATGTCTGTGTGCATTTAGTATCATTAGGCATGCTATCAAACATTTTATCTTGATTATTCCCTGGGCCCTCATGGGTGGCAGTGGCATTGTGTCATAAGGTTTAGAACATGGGAAAAAGAGATGGCTGAGACTTGAGGCTCAGAAATGGAGAGATGAAGAGGCTGTAGATGCTGGAGATACAAAGAAATTCCAGAGTCAAGAAACAAGATTATCAGGAAAGAAGAAGATCTGTAAGGACAGAATTGGAAATGAGGTATAGCAAGTTTTTGAAAATAGATACAACTGAGGGGGAATATATCAGTAATGTCAATATTGCAGTAACAAAGGTCCAAATCACAAAAATCAGGACAGAGATGTATTAGTAACAAAATACTGAATGAATACAGCCTATAAATAAGCAAAATAAATGACAGTAATATTATAAGGGAAAGAAAGGATGTATTGGAAACACAGAGCTTAAAGTCTGTTTGCATCCATAGAAGTGATCTATACTATTATTTGAGAGTGGAGTTAGTAAAATTGTAATGTATGTTATAAATAAACACTTAATTTGTATATTCTATAAAGTATATTGTTAAACATTATATACTGCATATATAACATATTATTTAAATATGTATTTTATAAATACACTTATTTATAATTATATCTTATAAGTACACAGTAATGGAAACAAACATTTAATTTGTATATGTGGTAAATGCTTATTGTATGGTTGTAAACGCATATTGCAAAATCTAAGGCAACCACTGAAATTTTTTTTTTTTTAAAGTGGGCCCCTGAGTGTCTCCATCACTTGAGCATCTCAGTTCAGGCCATGATCTCACAGTTCGAGCCCCACATCTGGCTTGCTGCTGTCAGTGCAGAGCCCACTTTGTATCCTCTGCCCCCCGCCCCCGCCCCTCCTGCACTTACGCTTTCTCTCAAAAGTAAATAAATATTAAAAAAGAGAAGTATAATTAATACGCTAATAGGAGAGAAAATTGAATCATATAAAATGCACAACTAAAACTGGGGAAGGCATAATAAGAAAGAAAAAAAAGAAATGACTAGTATAATGAATAGAAAATGATTACAAAAATGGGAGATATTAAACCAACTATATTGAAATCACTTATATGTGAATGGTCTAAACACACAAATTAAAATACAGAGACTATCAGAGTTGATTTTTTAAAAAAAAGATCCAAATATATGTTGTCTATAAGAAACCCACTTTAAAATACATAGGTATGTTAACAGTATATGTTAACATATCTGGAGAGATATGTACTATGATATCATTAATCAAAAGGAAACTGTAGTAGCCTATTAATTACAGACAAAGGAGATTTCAAAAGAAGGAAAATACTCAGGGATAAAGAGAGGCATTACATAATGAGTGACAAAGAGTCAGTTCTGTAAGAATACATAACAATCCTTAACATATATGGTCCTATAATGAGAGCATCAAAATATGAGGCAAAATCTCATAAAAATGCAAAGAGAAATACATAAATCTATTCTTATAGTTGGAGACTTTAACAGTTCTCTTTATTATTGGCAGATGAAGCAGACAGATAATCATTAAGGAAATAGTTGCCTTGTACAGTATCATCAATCAACTTGATTTGACATTTACAGGATATCTAACCCAATGACATTAGAATACACATAATTCTCAAGTTCATATATAACATTAAGCAAGGTAGAACACATTCAGGGCCGTGAAACAAATAAATTCAAAAGAACAGAAAATAAATTCAAAATAATAGAAAATAAATTCAAAAGAATAGAAATCACATAAAAGGTATGATAGACCATAGTAGTATTACACTAGAAGTCAATAGAAAGGTAGGTGGTAAACCCAAAATATTTGGAAATTAAACCACATACTACTAAATCAAACATGAGCCAAAGGGGAAGTCTTGAGAGGAATTTTAAAATATTTTCAAATAAATGAAAATAAAACTTAAAATATGTTAGATGCAATGCAAACAGTGCTTAGAAGGAAGTTTAGAGCATTAAATGAATAAATAGAAAAGAAGACAGTTCTAAAATCAATAATCCAAACCTTCATAAAACTAGAAGTGTTTTAAACTTAAAGCTAGATAAAATTCATAAAAATTAGAGCATAAATTAACGAAATTGAGATAAGCAATCAACACAGAAAGTCAACAAAACAAAACAAAAATCTGGTTTTTTGAAAAGGTGAATATAATTGACAAGTCTGTATCTGGGCTAAACAAGAAAAAAAAAAGAGAAAATAAAAGTTATCACTACTGGAAAGATATTCACTACTGATCCCACAGTCCTCAAAACGGTAATAAAGGTATAGTATGAACAGTCTATGTGCACAAATAATTGAGCTGAAATGGATCAATTCCTTAAAAGACACAAATTCCTAAAACTTAACACAAGGAGAAATGAATCATCTGAATAGAGCTATTACCTATTAAAGAATTTGAGGAAGAATATATGATACTATGCACTTGTCAAAACCCACAGAATTTTACAGCACAACGAATGAACCTTACTGTATACAAATTTAAAATATATATTTATGGAGTGCCTGGGTGGTTCAGTTGGTTGAGCGTCCGACTTTGGCTGGGGTCGTGATCTCATGGTTTGTGAGTTTCAACCCCGTGTCAGGCTCTGTGCTGACAGCTCGGAGCCTGGAGCCTGCTTCGGATTCTGTGTCTCCCTCTCTTTCTGCTCCTCCCCTGCTTACACTCTGTATCTCTCTCAAAACTAAATAAAGATTAAAAAAAATTAAAATAAATATTTAGGAGTCTAGAAATCCCAGGAAGAAGTGCAGACTGTGATAAGAGCACCTAACTGTATTACACATGTATGAAACAATCTCACTGAAGGGAATGTGGGAAAAGGTGCTGACCTAAGTAATATTGGAATATTGGACTGTGTAAGATGCAAGGCAAAAGAACTATACTTCACTTGATAAAGTTGTTTCCCAGGGGGTTATGGATTAACAATTCTTTTTTTTTTTTTAATGTCTTACTTATTTTTGAGAGAATGAGATAGAGACCGAGTATGAGCGAGGAAGGGCAAAGAGAGAGAGAGGGAGACACAGAATCCAAGAAGCAGGCTCCAGGCTCTAAGCTGTCAGCACACAGCCAGACATGGGGCTTGAACTCGTGAACCACAAGATCATGACCTGAGCCGAAGTGGGACACTTAACTGAGCCACCCAGGCACGCCTGGATTAACAATTCTGATGCTGCTATTCAATTAAATAAATGGATGGCAGAAGGTGGCAGCCAGGTGTCACGTTTTTGGAGTTGAAGTTTAAAGATAAACAAGGATAGGAAACAAGAATGATCCATGGAAATCAATTAGAGTTGGATACATCAGTATGGACTTATATTTACTTTATTACAGATACAGATTGTTACGTACAGGAATATTAATGGATATGTCTACATACACATACAATCTTTGGTTTCCTAAGAAAGCCTATAATAAAAGACACCCTTGTAGCAATGAGCAGGCCGAGTATTGGTTTCTGATACCATTCCCCAATAATAGAAACAAGGACTCCTTGGAGAAATTGCTAATTCCAGGAGGGGGGTAGGAAACTTATAAGATGAGCCAGGAGCATCTTACAGTGCCAGAACATAAGGAAGTGTTCAAAAAACCAAAACAACCACTTTGTTGAGATCGTGTTAAAGATATATGGGAATTAAGTGAAAAAGCTTCCAACAGCCAACACTATAAAAATCTAACCAATAAAATGAATAGTATTGAATTATAGCCCAAAGCAAAAAATAAATACTCCTCAGTTGATACCTGTATAAATAATTTATTGAATAAATTAATAAAGAAGAAATAAATCTCCTATGCAGAAAAATTCAAAATAATCTACATAGATACTCAACTCTCAAGGAAGAATATAATCCCATGCTTTAGGTATGGGCTGGACATAGAGATTCCCTTACAGAGAGTACAATATGGAAGGGGGGGTAGGGGATAACTTTACATTGGAGAGGTCTCAGACATGGTGATCAAGGTGAAATTCAATAGTCAGAACTCACATTGATAGTACATATACTTGATGAAGTTACACTGTGTTTCTGTGATCTTCCCAATAACCCTAACACCAGTCTTACCATAAAAGAACATCAGACAAATTCCAATAGTGGGGCAATCTACAAAACACCTGATGAACTGTCCTTAAAACTGCTAAGGCAGGGATACCTGGGTGGCTCAGTTTGTTGGGCATGCAACTTTGGCTCAGGTTATGATCTAATGGTTCGTGAGTTCGAGCACCGTGTCAGGCTTTGTGCTGACAGCTTAGAGCCTGGAGCTTGTTTTAGATTCTGTATGTCTCTCTCTCTGCCCCTCCCCCACTCATTCTCTCTCTCTCTCTCTCTCTCTCTCTCTCTTTCTCTCTCTCTCTCTCTCTCTCTCTCTCTTTCTCTCAAAAATAAATAAATAAACATTAAAAGACATTCTCAGGAAACATGACAACTAAATGTAATATGGTATTCTAGATGGGACATTAGATAAAAAGGGACATTAGATAAAAACAAAGGAAATATAAATAAACTATTGATACTATTTAACAATAATGTATCAATATATGTTCATTAATTGTAAGAAATATTGTACTCTAACATGTTAATGATAGAGGAGACTGGGTGTGGGATGTTTGAGAACTTTCCAATTTTCTGTAAATCCAAAACTGTTCTAAAAAATAAAAAAAATATATTAAAAAGAAAAAAGTGACAACAAAACAAACAACAAAATAAGGAATGAAGTATTGAGATATGCTACAACCTGGATAAACCTTGAAAATATGAAAGAAGTCAGTCAAAGGAAGCCACTTAAGGTATGAGTCTACTTATATGGAATGTCAAGATTAGACACATCCGTAGAGACAGAAAATAGATTAGTGATTACCAAGGTTTGGCACCAGGGAGAACACTGGCCGCTAATGGAGTCATTGTTGATGTGGATTATAGGGTCTCTTTGTGGTTATATAGTCTCTTTGTGGGAGATTAAAGTGTTCCAGGACTACATAATGATGATCAACACAAAACTTTGTGAATATATTAAAAACCACTGGATTTTACACATAAAAAATAAACCTTCCTGTATGTGAATTATACCTTGAGAAAGCTGTTACTCACCAAACAAAACAAAACAAACACAGAACACTGCAAAGATTTGTGTTTCCAAAATGGGTTTGATTCTGGGTCCAGACCGCACTCTTGGTACTGCCAAAAAATCTAATGACCAATAAAATTACTTGAAAACTATGAGGTAGGGAAACATTTTTTCATATCATTAACCCTTATCAGATAATTAAATATATGAAAATGTGTGTGTGTGTATAAAATATGGTAATTGTATGCTATATTTTCTTAGTAATAAAAACTGAGGCCTGGAGAAGTAAAATAACCTGTTTAAGATCATGAAACTAAAACTAAGGCCATCAATTCAGACCACATGACTTTCTAGTAACCACAATTTCTCCTTGACTATGGTATTCAACTATACTGATTTTGCTTCTTGTCCTTTCCTTAAAGGAACACATTGGCAAAACCCTATCCTCGCTTGGATGTACAGTCTGAGGTGGTACAAGGCTGTTATTTGCTAATTTGCCTCTTTTAACTATCGAAGCTGCCTATATTTGTGTGCCGTGCTCCAATTCTTTAAGGTGAATGTGTCTCCTTTGGACATTTATATTATTAACTCATTTGCTTAGCATATCACTGTCAAATAAAATAGTGATAATAAACATAGGAATTTGATTATGTGTGAAGCAAGAAAATGAGATCTGACCATGACTTATCATCACATTTGTATTTGGCAAAGATGTAGATACAGGGTCAATGCCTAAATTTAATGAGTTTACAACTTTGCATGGTAGTACACATCCTGATGTGTTAAGAAAGAGGTAAAAACACAAATCATTCTACATTATGGGTGTTTCATTTAAATAATTTCCTGTTCGGGGCACCTGGGTGGTTTAGTCAGTTGAGTGTCCGACTTCGGCTCAAGTCATGATCTCATGGTTTGTGAGTTCAAGCCTCAGGTCGGGCTCTGTGCTGACAGCTCAGAGCCTGGAGCCTGCTTCAGATTCTGTCTGCCCCTCCCCTGCTCGTGCTCTGTTTCTCTCAAAAACAAATATTTATAAATAAATAAATAAATAAATAAATAAATAGATAAATAGATAAATAGATAAATAAATAAATAATTTATTCATTTTATTCATCTCTTATAAAGTTAATAATAATCACCACTAATTCTGTAACTTATCTTTAAAATTTGAATGCAGGGGCGCCTGGGTGGCGCAGTCGGTTAAGCGTCCGACTTCAGCCAGGTCACAATCTCGCGGTCCGTGAGTTCGAGCCCCGCGTCAGGCTCTGGGCTGATGGCTCGGAGCCTGGAGCCTGTTTCAGATTCTGTGTCTCCCTCTCTCTCTGCCCCTGCCCCGTTCATGCTTTGTCTCTCTCTGTCCCAAAAATAAATTTAAAAAAAGTTGAAAAAAAAAAAAAATTTGAATGCATACTGAGTGGTTAATCTACAGAGATACTCTAATACAGTTGTGTGTGGGAGAGTAAAATATAAGAAAATGACTTTCCAATAATTAAAAATATAAATGAATTACTGAAATGTACAGATATTTTTACTAGGAACTGAGTACAATATATTGTGTTAGTGATACAGCAATTTAAAATGAGTGAAAAAATATTCAGCACAAAGCGAATTATCTTAATGTAATGCCTTTAAACCATTAAAATAGATTACATTGTATAAACCAGGGTAAAATTTAAATCCAGCATAAAACAACAAAAAATGAAGTCTTTAAAAGGATATATAGTAAAATCAATATTGCTCTTTTGGAGTAGAAGTATTCTCTTGAAAATAGTCAGTAAACCATTAAGGTATCAGGACACAAAATTCAAGAAAAACTCCTATAAATTTCAAGAGTTTAATTACTGATGAATTAGTAAAATGCTACTCTTAATTCCGGAATCTTTCTAACGAAGGGAAGTAGGTTAATGGAGAAAAATATCTCTATGTCAATGACTAATCAAAATGTATATATGTAAATCACACCACCATGACAAAAAATATATACCTAAGCTATTTCCATCTAGAAACAATTGCGTCAGACCAGATAGCTCACTGTTACTCCAATGGAAGTTTGGCTATTCCTCACTATTCAGCCCAGTAGACCTAACTGCCTTTTTAGCCTTCTGCCAGTATAAGCAAAATTATTTCAGTTAAAATAAGAAGATAGTTTATAAAAACAGTCTGAGGTCTCTGAATCTGCAAACTGAGATTCAGGGGATATCAGATTCACAAACATGAGAGATCACAGAAACTACTTCTCTTCTGAGTGCATCCTGTCATACATCATGGGTAAGAACCTGAACTTTAAAATTTTTATCTCCACTGTAGTAATTGTTTTTCACTGTGTCTGTCTCTAACTAAACTTGTTAACAGCTTTTATGTCTAGATAAAATTATGAGGTTATAAGTCTCTCTGATCATTATTTATTCTTCACTTATTGAAAGAATAAATGCAGCGTGAAAATTTAAATTGGTGACTGTCATGAGCTAACACTAGGTATGTTTATGGTTAGGTATGTAATGGTAATGGGTACTGTGTTTAAATACTGTCTTTGCAAAATCAGCAGATATAGGTCTATGGGCTAGTCAACTTCTGTATGCTTCACCATCCTTGCCTGGCAAATGGGAGTGATGGTGATGATGTGCATATAACAGTCATAATAACTCTGTTATTAAGTTTTTATGAAGATTAAATAATACTTGCAAGCTTCTTATCACAGTGACTAAATGAATAGGATAAATGTAGCCCCTCCACCAGACTCTAAGCAAGTATTTTAATAATTTAATAAGACATGCATTGTTGCAAGTTGCACTAGTTAATTAATAAGAATTATCTCACAGAATAAAACACACCAACAATTAATTTACTAGGATTTGTACATACTTGAAAATTAGTCTACAAACATCTGGCAACCTTCATGTTAAAAAAAAAAAAAAAAACTGAAATGATCTGTGATGGCATGATAGGAGACCATTCAATTTACTTCCAGGCAGTGATAAATGAAAAAACTGGTTGCAAATAAGAGGCATAAAGTGCCAGGGACATTTGTATGAGTCTCTTTATAGAAATGCAAAATTCAAGAAGGATATTTGCTTGAGCATTATACCCACACCTCCAACTCTTTGAGACTGACTCAGTTACTATTTGCTATGAGGGACCTCAGATTCATTTAATTCAGGCCCACAACCAATTCTTATAGATAATTGGCTTTTGACCTCTGGCCAATATTTCAATGATGTTCTGTTCAATTCCCTAGGGAGAAGAAATCTGCCTTTGCATTTTCACTTCCAGAATCCTAAAATTGCTTCAAAAGAAGAAAGAATCAGATCTCAAAAGACATGCATGAGACAGAACTTTTGTATAAACAAACAGATAAACAATATGACATTTTCAAAGATTTCAGGTAGACTACTATCTTCTCAATTATTCTTGGTATTGTGTTTTAGAAAAGAAAAAGGCAGGGGTGCCTGGGTGGCTCAGTCAATTAAGCATCTGACTTTGGTTCATGTCATGGTCTCACAGTTTGGGAGTCCGAACCTTGCATCAAGCTTAGTGCCTGGAGCCTGCTTTGGATTCTGTGTCTCCCTCTCTCTGCTCCTTCCCCGCTCACACTGTCTCTCCCTCAAAAATAAACAAACACTAAAAAAAATTTTCAGAAAAGAAAAAGGCTCAGGTAAAGGAAGAAAGGACACAGAAGACTTTTTGGTTCTGTTACAACCTGACCAATATCTTTTGTAGAATTTTTACATATAAACAGATAAAAGTAGAGTTATCCCAATTAAGTAATTTAGCACCTTGACAACTTAGCTTCAAAACCACGCATAGTGGTGAACCCTATGTCACTGCCCCAGACTACTATTTCCCTGTTACACATATTTGTAAACCACTGGACAAAGAGCCCAAGTTTATCTTTAGTTCTGACACTTTGCGATTTCAAAACTTTTTATTTGAAAACAATCTTAGAGATCATGCAGTTCCATTTTAAGACATGTAGTTTAAATAGAATGATTGAAATTACCAGTGTTTTATAAACTAATGGATCATCACATTCACTTGGGAGCTTTTTAAATAAACAAATTACACAAACAACACTAAGTTGTGAGGTAGTGACTATAGTTTGAGGAACCATAATCTGAATATTTTTCAACATATCAAAGGAGTCTAAAATTCAGCAAAATGTGGGGACAAAAAAAAAGCAGAGGAAAACAAAACTTGTTCCATTTTCAGTACTAAAAGAGACTAAAGCATAAAGGACTATCTTCTTTTAGAGAACAGTTTAGAAAAAGGGACTGAGTTTTAAAAAATGGAATATTTGTTGGCAGAAAGAGAAAGAAAACAATAAAATAAAATGTCTAATAAACATCAGATGGATTACACCCCTCTTTATCTTTTACTCAATTATTGCCATGGTATAATGTGGAAAAGTCTAAAACTCCAATAATTATCTTTATAAACTATGGGAGTTAGAGTCAGAATATCCGTAGGAAAATTGTTGGCTCCACTACTTGTTTAAATTGTTTTTTTTTTTTTTTAGTTTTTTTTTTGTTTGTTTTTTTTATTTTTTAATATATGAAATTTACTGTCAAATTGGTTTCCATACAACACCCAGTGCTCATCCCAAAAGGTGCCCTCCTCAACACCCATCACCCACCCTGCCCTCCCTCCCACCCCCCATCAACCCTCAGTTTGTTCTCAGTTTTTAACAGTCTCTTATGCTTTGGCTCTCTCCCACTCTAACCTCTTTTTTTTTTTTTTTCCTTCCCCTCCCCCATGGGTTTCTGTTACGTTTCTCAGGATCCACATAAGAGTGAAATCATATGGTATCTGTCTTTCTCTGTATGGCTTATTTCACTTAGCATCACACTCTCCAGTTCCATCCACGCTGCTACAAAACGCCATATTTCATTTTTTCTCATTGCCACGTAGTATTCCATTGTGTATAGAAACCACAATTTCTTTATCCATTCATCAGTTGATGGACATTTAGGCTCTTTCCATAATTTGGCTATTGTTGAGAGTGCTGCTATAAACATTGGGGTACAAGTGCCCCTATGCATCAGTACTCCTGTATCCCTTGGATAAATTCCTAGCAGTGCTATTGCTGGGTCATAGGGTAGGTCTATTTTTAATTTTCTGAGGAACCTCCACACTGCTTTCCAGAGCAGCTGCACCAATTTGCATTCCCACCAACAGTGCAAGAGGGTTCCCGTCTCTCCACATCCTCTCCAGCATCTATAGTCTCCTGATTTCTTCATTTTGGCCACTCTGACTGGCGTGAGGTGGTATCTGAGTATGGTTTTGATTTGTATTTCCCTGATGAGGAGCGACGTTGAACATCTTTTCACGTGCCTGTTGGCCATCCGGATGTCTTCTTTAGAGAAGTGTCTATTCATGTTTTCTGCCCATTTCTTCACTGGGTTATTTGTTTTTCGGGTGTGGAGTTTGATGAGCTCTTTATAGATTTTGGATACTAGCCCTTTGTCCGATGTGTCATTTGCAAATATCTTTTCCCATTCCGTTGGTTGCCTTTTAGTTTTGTTGGTTGTTTCCTTTGCTGTGCAGAAGCTTTTTATCTTCATAAGGTCCCAGTAATTCACTTTTGCTTTTAATTCCCTTGCCTTTGGGGATGTGCCGAGTAAGAGATTGCTACGGCTGAGGTCAGAGAGGTCTTTTCCTGCTTTCTCCTCTAAGGTTTTGATGGTTTCCTGTCTCACATTCAGGTCCTTTATCCATTTTGAGTTTATTTTTGTGAATGGTGTGAGAAAGTGGTCTAGTTTCAACCTTCTGCATGTTGCTGTCCAGTTCTCCCAGCACCATTTGTTAAAGAGACTGTCCTTTTTCCATTGGATGTTCTTTCCTGCTTTGTCAAAAATGAGTTGGCCATACGTTTGTGGGTCTAGTTCTGGGGTTTCTATTCGATTCCATTGGTCTATGTGTCTGTTTTTATGCCAATACCATGCTGTCTTGATGATGACAGCTTTGTAGTAGAGGCTAAAGTCTGGGATTGTGATGCCTCCTGCTTTGGTCTTCTTCTTCAAAATTACTTTGGCTATTCGGGGCCTTTTGTGGTTCCATATGAATTTTAGGATTGCTTGTTCTAGTTTCGAGAAGAATGCTGGTGCAATTTTGATTGGGATTGCATTGAATGTGTAGATAGCTTTGGGTAGTATTGACATTTTGACAATATTTATTCTTCCAATCCATGAGCAGGGAATGTCTTTCCATTTCTTTATATCTTCTTCAATTTCCTTCATAAGCTTTCTATAGTTTTCAGCATACAGATCTTTTACATCTTTGGTTAGATTTATTCCTAGGTATTTTATGCTTCTTGGTGCAATTGTGAATGGGATCAGTTTCTTTATTTGTCTTTCTGTTGCTTCATTGTTAGTGTATAAGAATGCAACTGATTTCTGTACATTGATTTTGTATCCTGCAACTTTGCTGAATTCATGTATCAGTTCTAGCAGACTTTTGGTGGAGTCTATCGGATTTTCCATGTATAATATCATGTCATCTGCAAAAAGCGAAAGCTTGACTTCATCTTTGCCAATTTTGATGCCTTTGATTTCCTTTTGTTGTCTGATTGCTGATGCTAGAACTTCCAGCACTATATTAAACAACAGCGGTGAGAGTGGGCATCCCTGTCGTGTTCCTGATCTCAGGGAAAAAGCTCTCAGTTTTCCCCATTGAGGATGATGTTAGCTGTGGGCTTTTCATAAATGGCTTTTATGATCTTTAAGTATGTTCCTTCTATCCCGACTTTCTCAAGGGTTTTTATTAAGAAAGGGTGCTGGATTTTGTCAAAGGCCTTTTCTGCATCGATTGACAGGATCATATGGTTCTTCTCTTTTTTTTTGTTAATGTGATGTATCACGTTGATCGATTTGCGAATGTTGAACCAGCCCTGCATCCCAGGAATGAATCCCACTTGATCATGGTGAATAATTCTTTTTATATGCCGTTGAATTCGATTTGCTAGTATCTTATTGAGAATTTTTGCATCCATATTCATCAGGGATATTGGCCTGTAGTTCTCTTTTTTTACTGGGTCTCTGTCTGGTTTAGGAATCAAAGTAATACTGGCTTCATAGAATGAGTCTGGAAGTTTTCCTTCCCTTTCTATTTCTTGGAATAGCTTGAGAAGGATAGGTATTATCTCTGCTTTAAACGTCTGGTAGAACTCCCCTGGGAAGCCATCTGGTCCTGGACTCTTATTTGTTGGGAGATTTTTGATAACCGATTCAATTTCTTCACTGGTTATGGGTCTGTTCAAGCTTTCTATTTCCTCCTGATTGAGTTTTGGAAGAGTGTGGGTGTTTAGGAATTTGTCCATTTCTTCAAGGTTGTCCAATTTGTTGGCATATAATTTTTCATAGTATTCCCTGATAATTGTTTGTATCTCTGAGGGATTGGTTGTAATCATTCCATTTTCATTCATGATTTTATCTATTTGGGTCATCTCCCTTTTCTTTTTGAGAAGCCTGGCTAGAGGTTTGTCAATTTTGTTTATTTTTTCAAAAAACCAACTCTTGGTTTCGTTGATCTGCTCTACAGTTTTTTTAGATTCTATATTGTTTATTTCTGCTCTGATCTTTATGATTTCTCTTCTTCTGCTGGGTTTAGGCTGCCTTTGCTGTTCTGCTTCTATTTCCTTTAGGTGTGCTGTTAGATTTTGTATTTGGGATTTTTCTTGTTTCTTGAGATAGGCCTGGATTGCAATGTATTTTCCTCTCAGGACTGCCTTCGCTGCGTCCCAAAGCGTTTGGATTGTTGTATTTTCATTTTCGTTTGTTTCCATATATTTTTTAATTTCTTCTCTAATTGCCTGGTTGACCCACTCATTCGTTAGTAGGGTGTTCTTTAACCTCCATGCTTTTGGAGGTTTTCCAGACTTTTTCCTGTGGTTGATTTCAAGCTTCATAGCATTGTGGTCTGAAAGTATGCATGGTATAATTTCAATTCTTGTAAACTTATGAAGGGCTGTTTTGTGACCCAGTATATGATCTATCTTGGAGAATGTTCCATGTGCACTCGAGAAGAAAGTATATTCTGTTGCTTTGGGATGCAGAGTTCTAAATAGATCTGTCAAGTCCATCTGATCCAATGTATCATTCAGGGCCCTTGTTTCTTTATTGACTGTGTGTCTAGATGATCTATCCATTTCTGTAAGTGGGGTGTTAAAGTCCCCTGCAATGACCACATTCTTATCAATAAGGTTGCTTATGTTTATGAGTAACTGTTTTATATATCTGGGGGCTCCGGTATTTGGCACATAGACATTTATAATTGTTAGCTCTTCCTGATGGATAGACCCTGTAATTATTATATAATGCCCTTCTTCATCTCTTGTTACAGCCTTTAATTTAAAGTCTAGTTTGTCTGATATAAGTATGGCTACTCCAGCTTTCTTTTGGCTTCCAGTAGCATGATAAATAGTTCTCCATCCCCTCACTCTTAATCTAAAGGTGTCCTCAGATCTCAAATGAGTCTCTTGTAGACAGCAAATAGATGGGTCTTGTTTTTTTATCCATTCTGATACCCTATGTCTTTTGGTTGGCGCATTTAATCCATTTACATTCCGTGTTATTATAGAAAGATACAGGTTTAGAGTCATTGTGATGTCTGTATGTTTTATGCTTGTAGTGATGTCTCTGGTACTTTGTCTCACAGGATCCCCCTTAGGATCTCTTGTAGGGCTGGTTTCGTGGTGACAAATTCCTTCAGTTTTTGTTTGTTTGGGAAGACCTTTATCTCTCCTTCTATTCTAAATGACAGACTTGCTGGATAAAGGATTCTCGGCTGCATATTTTTTCTGTTTAGCACACTGAAGATATCGTGCCAAGCCTTTCTGGCCTGCCAAGTTTCAAAGGAGAGATCAGTCACGAGTCTTATAGGTCTCCCTTTATATGTGAGGGCACGTTTATCCCTTGCTGCTTTCAGAATTTTCTCTTTATCCTTGTATTTTGCCAGTTTCACTATGATATGTCGTGCAGAAGATCGATTCAAGTTACGTCTGAAGGGAGTTCTCTGTGCCTCTTGGATTTCAATGCCTTTTTCCTTCCCCAGTTCAGGGAAGTTCTCAGCTATAATTTCTTCAAGTACACCTTCAGCACCTTTCCCTCTCTCTTCCTCCTCTGGGATACCAATTATGTGTATATTATTTCTTTTTAGTGTATCACTTAGTTCTCTAATTCTCCCCTCATACTCCTGGATTTTTTTATCTCTCTTTCTTTCAGCTTCCTCTTTCTCCATAACTTTATCTTCTAGTTCACCTATTCTCTCCTCTGCCTCTTCAATCCGAGCCGTCGTGGTTTCCATTTTGTTTTGCATTTCGTTTAAAGCGTTTTTCAGCTCCTCGTGACTGTTCCTTAGTCCCTTGATCTCTGTAGCAAGAGATTCTCTGCTGTCCTGTATACTGTTTTCAAGCCCAGCGATTAATTTTATGACTATTATTCTAAATTCACTTTCTGTTATATTATTTAAGTCCTTTTTGATCAGTTCATTAGCTGTTGTTATTTCCTGGAGATTCTTCTGAGGGGAATTCTTCCGTTTGGTCATTTTGGATAGTCCCTGGAGCGGTGAGGACCTGCAGGGCACTTCCCCCGTGCTGTGGTGTATAACTGGAGTTGGTGGGCGGGGCCGCAGTCCGGCCTGATGTCTGCCCCCAGCCCACCGCTGTGGCCACAGTCAGACTGGTGTGTGCCTTCTCTTCCCCTCTCCTAGGGGCGGGATTCACTGTGGGGTGGTGTGGCCCGTCTGGTCTACTTGCACACTGCCAGGCTTGTGGTGCTGGGGAGCTGGCGTATTAGCTGGGGTGGGTAGGCAAGGTGCACGGGGGCGGGAGGGGCAGGCTTAGCTCGCTTCACCTTAGGTGATCCACTTCAGGAGGGGCCCTGTGGCAGCGGGAGGGAGTCAGATCCGCTGCCGGAGGTTTGGCTCCGCAGAAGCACAGAGTTGGGTGTTTGCGTGGAGCGAGCAAGTTCCCTGGCAGGAACTGGTTCTCTTTGGGATTTTGGCTGGGGGATGGGCGGGGGAGATGGCGCTGGCGAGCGCCTTTGTTCCCCGCCAAGCTGAGCTCTGCCGTCCGGGGGCTCAGCAGCTCTCCCTCCCTTTGTCCTCCTGCCTTCCCGCTCTCTGAGCAGAGCTGTTAACTTATGACCTCCCAGACGCTAAGTCGCGCTTGCTGTTGGAACACAGTCCGTCCGGCCCCTCTGCTTTTGCCAGCCAGACTCGGGGGCTCTGCTTGGCCGGCGAGCCGCCCCTCCGCCCCGGCTCCCTCCCGCCAGTCCGTGGAGCGCGCACCGCCTCGCCGCCCTTCCTACCCTCTTCCGTGGGCCTCTCGTCTGCACTTGGCTCCGGAGACTCCGTTCTGCTAATCCTCTGGCGGTTTTCTGGGTTCTTTAGGCAGGTGTAGGTGGAATCTAAGTGATCAGCAGGACGCGCGGTGAGCCCAGCGTCCTCCTACGCCGCCATCTTCCTAAATTGTTATAATTAAACAAATCATGTTGAACAATTGGTCTCTTGAACTTTATCTCTAAGATGGGAATGATAACTGACTCCTATGAAAGTGCTTTGTAAAATGTTAAACAAAAAAATGAATATTTCTAAATAACTGAAAAAGACCTGAAATAAAGTGTTAAAGTAATATTTTATATTTAATTTAAATCCATTCTTATTGCTATACAATGAGTTTTCCACATGGGGAAACTGAAGCTTAGTGAAGTTCAATGAGTTGTCAAGGTCAAAAATCTAATAAATGGCTAGAATTTGAGTTAGAATTTGAACACAGTTTCTGTATTTCTCTAGTCCAGGCATTTATAATCTGATGTACTTGATAATTTAGTAGTGTTTTCAAGAATATACAAGAACCAGATTTCCCCCAACTTCATATAATTTGCATTTACTACTATGTGTCAACAAACATTAACAAGCTCTAAAACCACTCTAAGAAACTTCACACCATGTATTTACCTGGATAAAAGACTAACTCTATCCATAAAACCTTACTAAACACTGGGGAAAGGGAAGATTCATGCCCTTATATAATTCATGACCTATACCTTGGGTTCATGTTGTTTAATATGACAATAACAGAAAATTCTATTCATGGTATAGATTTGCAAGTTTTGTAAAACTGACAACTGCTTATAGATTTTTGTTTATTTTTTAATGTTTATTTATTTTTGAGAGACAGAGACAGAGCATGAGCAGGGGAGGGGCAGAGAGAGAGGGAGACACCGAATTCGAAGCAGACTCCAGGCTTTGAGATGTAAGCACAGAGCCCAACAGCGGGGTTCAAACTCACAAACCACAAGATCATGACCTGATCCAAAGTCGCATGCTAACTGACTGACCCACCCAGGCGCCCCGATCACATTTTTTAAAAGAGTATTTATATTCATGTACTTTTAGTTCTTTGTCTTTGGTGCACATTAGCTCCTAAAAGATGGTATTAATTATTAACCTCTACATTCAATATAAAAACATGCCCATCAAACTCCTTTTTTACCTATTACTGGGCCCTCCTTTCACCTGTCATGAATCCATGCATAGACACCATGCATGTTACCTGCATATAAAATTGGTATGTTCTGTTACTTGAAACTCATGTTATATATTATATGGGCTTTTAGGATCTTTCTCTCACTCTTTACTACAAGGTATATGATTAATAGATATAAATTTCTAGCTCTCCGATTTTTGTTTTGCCATTTAAGTTTTCTTCACATTACCTTTTGTTTTTGAGACAAAAAGCAAAAACAAACATAAGTCTGTGCTGGTGCATCATTTAAGCTCTAAATTTTAACAAGTCTCTTCTATAATTATGTATAGCTGGTCTACTAGACTTGGGTCTGAGCAAACGTATTTATGACTGGGTACAGTTTTAAGTTCAGGTCATTAAAAAAGTTCTACAAATACAGAGGAAAATAACATTTCATTAACATTTCTGAAATAAAATACTTTTTCCACCTTTCTCTAATAGAATGATTTCTGGAAAACTAAACCATTCATCTATTCTTTCATTTCTTTATCAGGCAGTCATTCAAAATATTTATTGAACGCTTTCTATGGAAGTGCAATTTTGAGAATTCATGAGTTGCCATTTCATAGACAACAAATATTATTTAAATAAACACAAACAAAAATGTAAAATTACAATATCCTGAAGTATTCTGAAGTAGTAATATAAGGTGCAAATAAGACACATAGTAGAGAATTTAACGTAGTCAGGGATTCTCCCCATATTTCCCCATTATACACCGAGTATAGGATGTATGAGATAATTCTCTGAAGACAGATATAGAGGTTTTCTTCATTCCTTCTTCCAGTTTTCTCTCCTTCCTTCCCTTCTCACCCTGTGTGTCTGTCTTTCTCTTATAGGGAAAGAAGAAGAAATTGGAAAGAGTATGGGAAAAGTCATATCTAGTACACTGACCATCAAAATTTGATATGTTGCCATCGACCATACAAAATAAAATTTATAATAATAAGTGTATTTATTACTAAATAAGAAATAGTGAAAACAAATGCATTAACATAATACTAAGAAAAAAATAAATTTTATCAAAGAAAAAAAATTTTAAATCCAAAGGAATTTGAGAACGTTATGGAAAACAGGACAGAACCTTATGAAATAAAAAAGAGAAGAAGCAATTGAATTGAAAAATAAATCCAACATTTATGCTTTATACAATGTATGGGAATCAGATTTTCTAGAAAGTTTTTATTAAAAAAAATCCGACTTGAATAAATGGTCAGAAAACATGTGAAACCTCAAAAGGTCCAAACACTAAGAAAGAAGGGAAATAAGACTGGAATCTAGTGACTGGAATCATTACACTAGTCCTCCCTGGAGCATCTACTATTATCAAAATTCCAGAGCACTGTGTCTTAGAGTGAATGTAAGCAAAGTTAAAGGCCTTGAGCTTTGCAAAGTGAGGAACTTGTGTCTCTTCCACAAAGCCAGAACTTTGAAGCCATGTTAAAGAGGATGGGCCAAAAAGCATAATGGCTAATAAATAACAAAAACAGGGGAAATATTTGTCTCCAGAATGACTCTGGAAAAAAAATGTATGTCTTTAGAAATTTTAACTGCATTTTGATTCTCATCTGAATTTATGTTTCTGTTTTACACCATCTGTATATTCTACAAATGCCAAATTTAGTAGAACCCTCAAATTCCTAGAAGAAATACATCCAAATTCTTTTGAAGAAAAGCATCCTCAACCTAGAAGTCCCAGGACTTCCATGATTAAGATGAGACAAACTGCAAACCATAAGACATAGGACAAAACAAGCAACCATGAAAAAGTACCAACAGAAACAGTAAGTAACAAAAGTAAACCCACAAGAAGTCAGATACTGAAATGATCTCATAGGAGATTGTGCAGAAATGAGTTAACATAACTAAGGCATGCATGTAAGATAGATCCTTGGCTGACTAGAAACCTTGATTTCAAAGGGTTCCTTTCCATCACTCCCTAATAAAAACAGCTCATTGTGCTTAAATTGTTTGTGCAAACAATGTTGTTTAACACCTACTTTCCTCCCGGACTCTGGGAATTTTGTATGTGTGATAAAAAGAGAACCTACATGACCAGCCCCTAATCTAATTTTAGACAGTGAGTCTCTAATGAGCTTCTCTAGTAGATATATATGTATGTATATGTATAGATAGATAGATAGATAGATAGATAGATAGATAGATAGATAGATATGTGTGTGTGTGTATATATATATATATATATATATATATATATATATATATCACTAAAAACTTATAACATTTGTGTGTTTTATAACTTACTAAGACTAATGTTTCAAAGTTCAAACTTGTTATAAATGTAGCTTTTTTGCTTTGATTGCTCCATAGAATTCCATTGTGTTATTTTTTTAAATATCTACTGATGGACATTTGGGCATCTACATATGTTTTCTGTTTGTTTTTTTATATATTTCACCTGTATTGTCACATGTTGCTTGAGAAAGTAAGCATATCCTGTGTGACTAAACTGTGAAAAGACACTTGGAGCATTCTCCTGGTTTTCTCCAGTCTTCACCCCATGCAATGTTCTGCTTTTGCTGATTTTGATTTATATCCTTTCACTGTAATAATTCATAGTCATAAATATAACTATATGCTGAGCCCTGTGCATATTCTTAGAAAATTATCAAACTTGATGGTGGTCTTGAGGATGCAGAATAAAAAATGGTAGAAATAAACTGGGGCACCTGGGTGGCTCAGTTGAGTGTCTGGCTTAGCTCAGGTCATGATCTCATAGTTCATGAGTTTGAGCCCTGCACTTGGCTCCACGCTGACAGTGAGGAGCCTGCCTGGGATTCTCTCTCTCCTCTCTCTCTGCTCCTACCCTCTGGTGCTTTCTGTCTTTCTCTCAAAATAAATAAATAAGCTTAAAAAAAATAAATAGTAATGAGTAATCTGAATGATTAGTAAGAAAGTATAAACAACATAAGAAGATTTGAAACAGAACTTTAAGAAAGAGAATCCACAGGGGCACCTGAGTGGCTCACTTGGTTAAGAATCTGACTTTGGCTCAGGTCATGATGTCACAGTTCATGAGTTCAAGCCTGGCATCAAGCTCTGTGCTGACAGCTCAGAGCCTGGAGCCTGCTTCGAATTCTGTGTCTCCCCTCACTCTGCCCCTTCCCCGCTTGCACTCCTTTTCTCTCAAAAATAAATAAATATTAAAAAATATTTTTAAAAAAGAAGTTGAATTCACAACCACTGAAAACACCAGATAAGTAGACATTTTTTTAAGTTTATTTATTTGGAAAGAGAGAGAAAGCATGTGTGCACATGCACACAAATTGGGGAGGGGCAGAGAGAGAGGGAGAGAGAGAATTCCAAGTGGGCTCTGTGTTGACTTGATCCCACAAACCAAACAGTGAGCTCATGACCTGAGCCAAGATCAAGAGTCAGACACCTAACCGACCATGCCATCTAGGCATCCCAAGTAGACATTTTTTAAAGGCTTTATATACAATACAAGAAAAAAAGAGTTTAATGGAAGATAAGTTTAAAGTAATTAATCCAAAGGCATCTGATGGAACAAAGAGATAGAAGAGAGAAAAATAAAAAGTAAAATATCTAGAATTCATAATAAAGAGGATATGAATCTTCACAGTTAATAAGACAGAGAATCTCCCCTCAACAAAAGGATAAAGTTCATTAGAGCCAAAAAGAATAGTCTAACATTGTCTAGTAAAACCCAGACTACAGATCAAGTAAGGATAATTAAGAGAAGAAAAGAAAAACCTTCTCAACAACAAAAAAGGAAGCAGAAAGATTGTGGATTGATAGCTTCAAATTGATGAGATAAAGTAACAGTCAGTCTAGAATTGCATACTTAGCTAAACTTCCACTGAAACACAAAGGTGAAATGTTTTATTTTCAGAAACTAGTACAATGAATGACCTTACCAACAATAATACAACCTCACTAAGGAAACGTCAGAAGACATACTGTTACAAGACAAAAACTATTATGAAAGAATTCTGAGATGCATAAAGAAATGTGAGCAAAGGCATTGCTAAATTTGTAGATATGTTAAACAAATACCAATTACATAATAGTCCAGTAATTAATTTATATTTTGCGAAGTTAAAAAGTAGGAGTAACATACTACATAATAATAAATGTAAGAATTAAAGAAGCGTTTTAGCATTTTGTAAACAAAAAAATCACTATATAAAAGTCTTTGCACTTCTAAACATCAAAAACAAAAATCAAGTAAAATTTTAAAAGGTGTTTTATACTACCTAATACTTATAAAATAATTGAGGTTATTTCTTCTATAGAAATGGTGTTAGTCTTCATTATTATTTATAGAATGTTGTGAAAAGATATCAAAAAAACACATAAATCAATAGAGAAATATGGTATATTCATTGATAAGAAATTCTAATAGATTAAATATATCAATAATCTAGAGTTATATATTTTTATATATACGTATGATGTATATATAATGTATATATGTGTATGTACATTAGTCTTATAATAAAACATTTAAGATGATTCATTTTCATCTAAGTACCAAGTTAGCATCATCCTTATGAGTTATTTATAATTTGAGTTTCCAAGCATTTGATTAATTTTTTTTGTCTTTCAAAACAAATTGTCATTTCTAATTTTTATTATTGTTTCTAAGTCAATTTGTGGTCAGAGAATGTAGATTATATTATTTAAAATCGGGGGGTTACAGTTTGTAGCATAGTATTTAGTGAATATTTGACAATATTCATGTGTTCCTAAAATTAAGTCTATATTTAATCAAATTATAAATGTAATTTTCTAAGTTTTATATAGAATTATTTATCTTTATCTAGTTGATCTGTAAACATATGGAAAATGTATAAAATATATAACCAATATTATATGTCAATTTATTTTTATTACTTTGTTAATTACATAAATTTAGAAATTTATATTTATAAACATGTATTCATATATATTTAGAGACTGTTGTTAGATGAATAAAAGTTTATAAATTTGTGCAATGGTTTATTCCTCTTATTTTCATGACGTGTCCTTTCTGCATTAAATTATATATTGCTATCTTACTATTTTTTACCATAACTTTTTCATTCACTTATTTCAGATGTTCTGTCACTTTTATTTTTGGTATACCACTTTTAAGACAACAAAACTGTACTTAATTTAAATTCGGTTTTAGCTTTACTATGGGCTCAGTAAATTTAATTATTAATGTACTGTTGCTACTAATACATTTTTAAGTGATCTTTGTTTTACATTAACCAAGTGGGTTTTTTTCATATTATTTCACATATTTTGTAAAACTGAAAAATATTTTTCAGCATTTCTCTTTTTTTTCAGCTTTACTGAGATATAATTGGCATAACATGGTGTAAATTTAAGGTGTACAATGTGATGGAATATTATTCAGCTATTAAAAAAGGAAATCCTGCTATTTAAATTTTTTTTTTTTTACCATTTACTTATTTTTGAGAGACAGAGAGAGATAGAGCACAAGCAGGGGAGGAGCAGAGAGAGAGGGAGACACAGAATCCAAAGCAGGCTCCAGGCTCTGAGCCGTCAGCAGAGCCCAATGCAGGGCTCAAACTCACGGGCTGCGAGATCATGACCTGGGCTGAAGTCAGCCACTTAACTGACTGAGCCACCAGACACCCCTGGAAGTCCTGCTATTTGTGTCAACATTTCTCTGTTACCCTTTTCTTTTTTTCTTTTCTTTTCTTCTTCTTCTTTTTTTTTTTTTTTTTTTTTGGTCTGAAAGTTATAAATTATTTTATATGCCTTTGCTTACACTGAATTGATTTGACAACATATATGACATTCTAATGTAGTGAAAATTTCTTAGTAAGTTTTTATTGTATCACTTGTACAATACTCTCATCCCTGTAATTGCTCTCTGGAATAATACATCTACTATTTCTAAAACACTATTTACTTGTGATTATGTGCATATGTTTGTATGTGTGTATGTATTTCAGAAAATATTGTGAAGGCACTTATCATTAACCACACGGTTTCCTACTCTCTGTAGGAAACTCTCCCATCTCTCCTTATCCTCATTAACTTCTCTTTCTACGGAAGAATTTACTGCAGTTGTTCTTTCAGGAAAAAGATTGGGCCTCAATAGGAATTCCGTACCCTAATGTTTCTCATTCATGCTATTTTACTTTTTTTTTTTTTTTTTTTTTTTTGGGGTTAAAAATCAGGACAGTCTTTATTTGGATGGGGGACAATGACCGAAAACAGTCACGAGGAGGCTTTTAGTTTCAGTTACAGTTCGGTTTCTTGATTTGGATGTTGGTCAGAGGTGTGTTCACTTTGTGGAAATTTCATGGAGCTGTAAACTTAAGCGTAGTTTTCTTGTGTGTGTTATACTTAGCTGAGAGTTACATTTATAAGTAGGCCCAGGAGGGAATTTTCCCGAAAAGATGAAATGTTATGCTGATACACACAATTGTCAAAATTGATAGAATGAACTCTAAAGATCTGTGCGTTTTATTGTATGTTAATTCCTGTTTTCTTAAAAAAGTGTCCGGCCCAAAGCCTGGAATTATGTATACTTAAATTAGGAACAAATAGCCCATTGCCCTCCATGAAAGCTTGGCCTAATGCAGTGATTTCCCAGTTTGCTTGATGCACCTAGGGCAACTCTCCCCACCCCCAGATATCCTAAAGTTACAAGATTTTCGATGCCATCTATTAACCCCTGACTCCCAAATCCGCAACACCTCTCCTCTGGACTCTGCTTGTGCTTAGATGTCTGAGAAGTACATCAAATTCAACTCTTCAAAAAACACAAAAGCCTCCGGAGCCTCCTCACACCCCCTCAGTGTCTCCAGTTATTCTCCAGCTCTGCGAATGCTCACCTCAGACTCTTCATTGCTCCGGCCGTGGCATTTCTACTCGCTATTTTACTCATTTACATTACTTTCTGGGCCTCTCTACTTGTGCATTTATATCTTCCAGGAAACACCGTTCTTTTTTCATGTCTTCACATTTCTTAGATTGAGATGAGTTTTACAGTTGATGCAATTTTACCATTGGGTCATAATTTAATAGGCAGAGTTTTAGTGGTAAGTTAAAAAAATTGTGTACCTGGTTTAGGTTCCTCAAAATATGGTATTAACATTTATTGAGATTTTTCTCTATCCCAGGCATTATTTTTAAGCCTTAAGTAATATAATCTTTTTAAATTAGCCCCAAATTCAAATAACTGGTAAATGAGCCATGTTGTGATTCTAAACCAGTCTGATTCCAGAGTCCACTATTTTAACAGCCATAAAACATTTGTTGTTTGTGAGCCTGTTTTACAACTTTATAGAATCCCTTACTCCTTAGTTTTCCAAATTCCCTGACTATAAACATCATCTGGGATAAATAATGGCAATCCCAACTCCTGCCTTTGAGAACCTTTAGAGGAAGGGCATGTATGCTGTGTTTCATCAAAAGTTCCCAGGTGATTTGTATCTTCAGGCAAGTAGAGAAAACATTGCCATGACCCAGTTATTCTGGGGTAGTTCCTTTTTAGTCTTTAATTCCTCACCAACAAACAAAGTCCCAACATACAAACTATTGCAGACCATTGCTATTTACCTTGGGAGGAGATGAG
The DNA here is from genome assembly GCF_028018385.1 of Neofelis nebulosa. Classification (NCBI taxonomy): domain Eukaryota; kingdom Metazoa; phylum Chordata; class Mammalia; order Carnivora; family Felidae; genus Neofelis; species Neofelis nebulosa. The sequence continues at coordinate 44,094,519 of NC_080790.1, read as the reverse complement.
TTTTTAATACTAGTTAACTGCCTCTTGAGATCTGAACTAAAGCCTACTTCAGGAGCTCATCCTTCACTATCTGGGAGGGATATTTCCGTTTCTGCATCTTTGGAGACATCAGAACACCTTATAATTTATGTCACTTGGATCCCTGTTGAGAGCTACTGACTCACTAACATGGATCAAAGAATGATGCCTCTAAGGCACTTTGAGTTTTTCGTCTTTGAATGTGGGGGTCATCTGTTTATAAAAATGTCATACACTTCTTACATTGTTTTAAGTATTTATTTTTGAGAGAGAGAGAAAGACAGAGTGTGAGTGGGGGAGGGGCAGAGAGAGAGGGAGACACAGAATCTGAAACAGGCTGCAGGCTCTGAGCCATCAGCATACAGCCCAACATGGGGCTCAAATCCACAAACTGTGAGATCATGACCTGAGCTGAAGTCGGACACTTAACCAACTGAGTCACCCAGGTGCCCCAAAATGTCATACACTTCTAAAAGCTATTTGATAAGCACTGATCTCCTTCAAATATTTTCTTTTCTCCTTCCTATCCTTCACCCTCCATGTCTCTCTTCCTCTCTGGAAGTGTGTATATCCTGTGACTCGGAGAGATAATGTGGATTTTATATTTTATAAGCTAGTGTAAGACCTGGCAATAATACCAATGGAAAGACTCTCAATAAGGTCATTGCATTTTATTTTGTACAATGGAATCTTTCCTATTTTAGTCTATTATTTAAATGAATACATGATAGTTTCCACATTCAATTCCATGCAGTATACTGAGCTAAATGTCATTAATCTGAAAGTCTGTACCAGGTGGAACTCAGCTGAACTTTTAGGTTCAAATCAAATCAATGTGAATGAAATCAAGTTTAGACTTTGATCTGACCTTGATTGCAAACAAGATTCTCTCAATTTGCCTGGGAAATTGTGCTTTCAAGAATCAAATTCATTTTCAAGCTTTATTTCTTTTCCCTCCTTCAACTCTATTTCCCTGAAGTCAAAATGAATCAAACCTAGCAGTGTCTTTTTTATTTTAATTGGATAATTTCAATTGACAGATTGAGTTTCAAAATTCTAGTTCTAATCTATTACACCTGAAAAACTGGAGAACTCCTTGTACAAAATTATCTAATAGAAAAGATTATTATTTGTTGAAAGAGTGGAAAAGAATATAGGTTTTGGTAGGTTTAGGAAAAAAATAAATAAAATTTAAAAATTAGTAATTAAGGGGCCTGGCTGGCTCCACCGGTACAGCATGCAACTCTTGATCTCAGGGTTATGTATTTAAGCCTCACACTGGGCACAGAGCTTACTAAAAATAATAATAATAAAGGCAAAGGAGTATTTAAAATTTTTTAGTTAATAGTCAAGGGCAGGGTGCCTGGGTGGCTCAGTCAGTTGAGTTTCCAACTCTTAATTTCGGCTCAGGTAATGATCTCATGATTTGTGTGATTGAGCCCCGTGTCAGGTTTCATGCTGACAACGAGGAGCCTACTTGGGATATTCCCTCTCTTTCTCTCTCTCTCTCTACCCCTCCCCCACTCATGTGCACACACTCCTCTGTCTCTCAAAACAAATGAATAAACATAAAAAAAAAAAACGAGTCAAGGGCAAAAATCTGCTGTGATATTTCAAAAGATCTCAGCTAACCTATATGTAAAATATGATATGTAACGTGATCTCCCTTTTAATAATGGTCTTCAAAAAGGAAAGATCAGGGATATGGGTCTTCAAAAATAAAAGTGAATTAAAACATGTGCCTTTCCCTCTGTATAATGAAAAAAAAAATAAATAAAATGTTAATCACATTCTAAGTATGTGATGAACTTTAAGGTTTTAAGTTCCAGTTCTTTATCAGGAGAGCTGGTGGTCTAAATCATGGTAAGGGTGAGCTTAACATTGTTAATATTGTTATATCCTTAGTTTGTATACGTTGTTTCTCTCACTTTAAAACCTGAAATTATACTTCTATATATCATTCTCCTGTAAAAACTTTAGTATTCAAATGTATTCTATTTGTCCTAACTTTTCTTAAATATGTAAAATTTGGCTGAACTTACCATGTAAGTTTTTAAAACACTTTATAAAACTCTCTAATTCTTTGTGTTTTCTTTTCCTTTTGATTCAATACTTTTTATCTACATTACTATTTACCTACATTTCATTTAGGAATCCCAGAAAATGAAAACTTTAAGACTTGCGGAGATAAATTTAGGTCTTTATATAGTATATTGACACAAACGACTTCCTAGTCAAGACAGTAAAATTGATCACATCTTCAATGTAACACACATGCCTTAACTTTTTATTGTTTCTTAAGATTTAGACTATTTTGTATTTGAGTATATTACCTTTATCTATTTTAATTTTTATTATATGTATTTCATTTTTCAAATAGATACTTGGGAATGGCCCATTACTTTTCATGAATTTGATAGTGTTGCCTGTTATTTCATAGAATATCAAGGCTCACTGTTTGATAGCCATTATCTTCTATGTTTGCTGTCAAATCATGTCTGTGTATTATTTCCATAGATCTGTGCCAATCTGCCCTACTATCCTTTTCAGTACTAGTGGCAATGCGTTTGTGGGCATACTATAGCGAATTTTTATGTGATTTTTTACCATGCTTGGTAGCCGGGCTATATTTATACTTTCTGGGATCGTAGATTGTTCTTTTTCTTTTTGACTCAACCAACTCTAAATTATTCTTTGATGGCACATTCAGATGAGGTTAGGCAAACTGCAGATCAAAAACCACATTCACTTTGGACACCAACTGCAAGTTTTGGGTTAGGCAGAAGAACTGGACCAAACTACCTCAGGTTTGATAATTTGCTAGAATGACTCACAGAATTCACTGAAGACTATTACATTTGTAGTTATGACTGATCACAGGAAAAAGACACAGATTAAAATCAGCCAAGAGAAGAAGCGCATAGCAAGGGTCCAAATGCAGAATTTCTACGTCCTCTTCCATCATTTATGTATGACAATATGCATGAAGTATCACCAACCTGGGAAGCTTATCTGAGCCTAGGTATCTTAGTATTGAGAGTTTTTATGGGCCCCATTGTATAGACATAATTGACTGATTTTAATATAATTGATCTCAGTCTCCAGGTTGACTGACTCTAGGTTGATCCAAAACCTTCACCCTACATCACATTTTTTATCTTTCTGGCATAGCCTGCTCCCACTCAATCTCATATTGTTCCTATCGGGCTAGACCAAGAACCCAAGGCAAATGAAGATTACCTCTCAGATGAGAATACAGGCTAGACCTCTTTGTGCAAGATTAAAT